>NC_086252.1:18323986-19523986 GCF_021018805.1 Prinia subflava
GAATTACCAGAAGCTTATGTGCAGAGCAGACTGCAGGGAGGGAAGAGCCAGCAGAGTGCTGGGGAGTCCAAGTGACTCCATTGGAGATGGTGACTTCCTTCCTTCTTTTCTCATCCTTCTCAAGTCCACATTCAAATGTTACCATAGTGGTTGTCTTTTCAAATATGAATGGTCCTTCCATTTCCTTGTGCTGCCTTGTGCCCTTAAGGTTTGGCAGGATCTTTCTTGAAAAAGCATTCTCATCACATTCCTGTACTGCCTCCTGCATGCAGGCAGAAAGTGAGGATGGAGATAAAAAATAAGGGAAAGCAAAGAACATCTAACAATTCTTAACATAGTTTTCCTTAAAAAAATTATTGAAAAAATACCATAAGATTTGGAATCTCAGTGAACCTAACATTTGAGGTTTTTTCCCAAGCTAGCTTTCTTTTTGTTTAGCCTTCCTATGTGGGTTAGCTTTTAACAAATTCAGCTGTCACTTTCTGTATGAGTGAGAACATTTTTAGTACTGTGGATCAAGCTGACAACAAGTGAGCAGTAGTGTGAGACCATCAGCAGGTGTGTGGGAGACAGCAGCAATTTGGGGAGCCTGAAAGAGTGCTGGTGAAGGAAATCAATATTAAAAAAGCACAGGAAAAATCTCTCTGGTCGTAACAGGTATTGCTGGAACAACCGTGCTGCTGAGAGCATAATTTGTTTTTCTACTCTTCAACAGCTTCTGATCTTTGTATGTTATCTCTAGGATTTAAAACCGTTTCCTTTTTTCAATGCTTTTGGAAATATTAATATTTGAATTGAGGTAGGAATTTTACCCATAGGTCCTGAGGGCTGCTTATTTAACATCTGTTTAGAAGCAAGAAGGAGAGCAGTTTTTTGAATCTCATATTACGTCTGGATCAAAAAGTCACTGCAAAAAGGAGCATTTTAACAAGAAATACCCCAATCATGGAAAATTTCCAAATAAAATTTCCCAATAACTATATCTGCTAGACATAAAAAGAGATAAATTATATTGAATCAACTTGTACATGAATATGAAGACAGTAGGGGAAGTATGGTTACATGAGCCACCTACACACCAAATACCTATTAACATGATTGTTGAATTTAGTCTTAAGTGTCAGGGTGATTCCCTGCTGTAAAAGCCCCTGTGAATACCTTTGTATTAGCACTTTGCAGCAGAGAGACTCTAATCTGCCAATTCCTAAAAATGAATGCAACATTCTTGAGGAAACCACGCTGGAACTGACACTCTGGGTAAAATCCTGAAGAGGAATATTTTCACTGCCTTTAACAAGGGCAGCATTTGTTGGCTGGTAACAGCCAATGACAGAATGGAGAGCTGAAGTATCAAAGAGATAGTTAATGGAGGGTGTACTAAAGGGTGGAGGTGAACAACACATCAGAAACCATGGGAAGTGTCTTAGACTCAAGTCTGATGTGCTTTTCATAATGCTGGTGTAGTCCTTTGGTATTCAGTGTATCAGGGTAATCTATACTGGGAATGAAGTTTGGAATAATACAGGGCAAAAGAGGCAGTCCAGAATTATTTTTTTTCAAACAGAAGCTGGGACTCCAGGAGGATACAGTCAGGTTATCCTAAAGAGAAAGAGGTGTGCCAGAAGTAAATAAAATGGGATTATAAAAATATGGAAGTCATAGAAAGAAGTGGTAATGGGGGGGAATTAGCTGTTTCCAAGGCAAACAAACAAATTACATAACTCCTTTTACAACAGGACATTAATTGTCCATTAAATATAGGTGCTGTGGAAAGTAAATGTTCATCTTCTGGTGACCCAAGAATGCATATCACTGACTGAAACATTTGTTTCTAATGAGGGATTGACAGCATCATCCAGAAGGAAAAAAGGTGTTTGAATTAAAATGTTTTTGCAGGGAGTACTTTCACCACCCCAGTGATACTTAGCTTCTTTTTTCCCTGGACCTTTTACGGCTCCATGAAATCATCCTGTATTTCCTTAGTTAAATGTACAGAGGAAAAAGATACTGAATATTTTAACAAAATTTTCATCCATGCTATCGGAGGTACTTGGAGGTATGATTCTCAGCATGGGGTAAGACAGGTATCTGCCCTGTTTCATGGCATATTATACTCTAAGTACTAGGAAGATGAAAGGGATGTTATTATACTGAAACTGTATCTTTTACAGATAAATTGTTTATTATAGAGTGTTTTTTACTCTGTTCCTGGTCTGAACATAATTTCAATATAATAAAAAAGAGGATAAAAACAAAATCACTAGAGTCATAAAAAGAATTCTGTCTTCTGTTTTACTTGAAGAAGCATACTTATTGAAGTTTCCTCTTTGTAATGAGATTGTTTATCTTTTATCTGTTCAGATGCTACCACCTTATGGTTGCATGCCATGGTAAAGACTAGGAGAATATTCCTGATCCGTGGAGGGTATGCAGAAGTAGAGTGTACTCCAAGGAGAGCAGAGTAAAATTATAGCAAAAAGTCCCTGGAAAAACAGTCTCATAATTTTGGGGTGAACTTGTTTTCCTTCAGAAAAGGAGCTGAAATGAAAATCTATCAACAAAATCTGCATTGGATTTGATAGCTTTTCCAGCTGTCTACAGAGAGAAGACCCAGTCCAGGATATCTAGCAGCCAGAACTTCTAGAAATGGCACCCTGCCAGAGTCTGACAGAAAATAAATTAAAATACTGTCTTCTGGTTCTGTGGTTAACAGGGTTGTTCCCAGATTTTATAAGTGCACACACAAAAAGAGAAAATTGTGATAAAGGGTTAATATGCTGGGTGAATACTTGTTTATATCTCTATATTGTTAGCACCAGGGTGTTGATGAGCACATATTTATCCATAAGCCACTAATTTACTGCCACTTTGCCCATGGTGTTGGAGAACCTCGTTACTTCCCAGTATCTGATTGGGAGAAGCTGACCAGAATTTTAACAGAATCATGAGAGCACTACAATGAGCTTCATGCTGCAATGAACTGTGTTGTCTAAGGCTGCCACACAGCACATGCAAGTTTCTTTACTTTGGATATGTGTAACCTTGCTCTAGCAGAGTTAATCACTGATGTGCAAATTCATTTAAAGGTGATCTGTAGGAGTATTAAAAATAACCTTAAAAATAAGGTTTAGGGATACATGCTGAGTACCCCAGGCACTTACCACAGTTTTAATATGAACTTGGCTTGGCTTGGAAAGACATTACAACCCGGGACAGAACTGTAACCATTTTTATTTGTGATGCTTCCAAGAAGTCTTCACTCACTGTGAATTGTTGGCTCCTTCTCAGCATGACTCACTGGCCTACTACTGGTCATGTCAAATGTACTGAGGAGCCCAAAGGGAGACCATGGTTTGAGCTGTCCAGGTATGTTAAAATTCCTTATTACAATATTACAGAGGCTTCAAACGTTCTCCATGTTATGGAGATACTAAAAAGGATACTAAAAAAGCCAAAACACAACAACAACAACAAAAAGCTCTGCATGTTAGAAACATACACAGAGCTTTAGAAAAGAGATTTATTTAATGCTGTTAAACTAGCCCCATGTTTTGTTAAGGGATCGTGGGGTGCATCAGCTATCATCTGCTTAATGTATTCCAAAGGGTCATCTCATATAGGAGCAGTTACTATTATGCAATTAGAATTCAGAGAGTTTTGAAAAGACAATTAAAAGAGTAGTTGGGTAGAGAGAATGGGGTTTAAATGTAAATTTACTAAAACTTCTTTTGGAAGAATTTCTACAGCATGCATTCCATGTTTCTAAATCTGACAAGTACTCGATAAAGTGGTTTGACTTTCCATTCCCATACAAATTTTATTTTTGTGCTGAAATGCTAAATTCCGCACCAGTTCAGTTTAATTATCTTAATGATTTATTAAGTTTTTTCCACAGAATTTGTTAGACAGTCATTATGTTATTTAATTTAGGATTGTTCATACAAGCAACGATTTCCATGTCCACTTCTCAGAACAAAATACTCATTGCTTTTGCTGGGTGCTCACTTATTGCCTTCCACATAGTTTTCACAGTAAAAGGGTCTTGGTTAGATTTGTTTTGTATTTGGTGCTTCACCCTCTGTTTCTCATAGAAATCTAAATTGATATCAGCTTTGAATTGCTGGCATACTCACACACTCTCCCATTTCATAGCAAGATAAAATAAGAAAATATTTCTGTTCATATTGGCTCCTTCCTTTCATCTCCTCAAGCCTAAATTACTTCAGTATAAATTTAAGTAAAGTGTCTTATTACAAAAATTTTGGTGCATCCAAAAATTACTGGTTTATAGTATTGTCAGGAAAGTCGCTGGATTTATCTCAGTGCTAAATGATGAAGAACTCCCAAGAAATACATACAGGTTTCATCCACTGGGACCCAAAGCAGAAAGCAAATTAGCACTTTATCTTGTTTGGATTTTGTTAATCAAGAAAAATGCACTTAATTACTGTAACAGGAAGCAGTGCATGTAGAAACTGCACTGAGCCTGGAGCCAGATGTCATGCAGTCTAAGATAGCTGAAGTTTGTTGTGCTGCCTCTCAGTCAACAGAAGAGAACCTCCTCAATCACAGCTAGAACTTGTTGTTTTATTCAAATAGGAATTTCAGTAACTCACATAAGAGAAATGTATTTTTTTCATGGCTTAATAAATGTTTTTTGTTGGGTTTTGGGTTTAGCTTTTTAGCATGGCCTTGTGGGATTTGGGGTTGTTCTGAAACCTGGATGAACTTAACATCTTTGCAATCTTTCAACCTCTCAATTTGTTTTGCAACTGGCTAGTGAAAATTGCCAACTTTGAATCAACAGACAGTCATGAAATATTACCGAATGAAAATGGAAAAAAGCAAATTATTTTCCTTAAAAACCCTACATTTAGAGAAGGTGAATTAACACAAAATGCAGAGCAGAACTCAGCCAAAACCTTCATTTTGTTCCCCCTGCCTGCTCTGGGAATCACAGAAATTCAGATCAGGATCAATTGGGTTGCCATGGATCAGTTAATGAAGATTTTACCACTATATTCCAGTCCTTTTGATAATTCAAATATGCCTTTAAGAATGCCTGCTATCATGCAAAAATAAATACTCTTAGTCCTATTTTTATAATTATCAGCTGAATTCTTGAGACTTCCTCTGGCAATGCTTTCTTAATTGGAGTTGGAAGTAGTATCAAACAAAGTCCATACTGTTTGTCAGTCTTTCACAGCTCAGTGGAATTTTATCAGGTCTCCAGACTTTAAGAAGAAGGTCAGGGTATGGATTTTGGTTTGCTGTGATGTTATGTTGCAAGGGTTCATAAGCCATTGCTGACTCCCAAATGCCAGCACGGAGAGAGTGTTTGCTTTTCACAAGGAATGACCCAGGTCAGACTGAGTGCCAGCAGTGGGGTTAAAGTTCAACAGCAGATTGTAGGGTTCTTTCTATGTTAGTCGTTGGACTTGATGGTCTTGGAGGTCTTTTCCAGACTTAGTGATTCTATGATTCTTCTCCCCATCATTGCAAAGCCTTCAAATTTGACCCTGGAATACTGCTCTGTGCATTGTCTGGTTTCACACATAGTCTGTTCTTGTGAGTGCATTCCATCAGTAAGCAATGTCAGAAGGCAAATGAAGAAGGTTGGTCACCACGTGTGTGCACAGTTTCTTGTCTGCTCTTTTTTATTTTTCTCAGCCTTTGGAATGCTAATTTAACTTCTATGTTTATGTTGTTTGGGCACCTATCCCAAATTCAGACCATCATTCAGCAACCTATTACAGCAGTTCCCAGCAGAGTGCAAGGATCCATGACAAATGACATGCAGCCAGGCAGGGGGTGAAGGCTGTGGTGTGAGAGAAACACTGTGAGAGGCAGCAGATCCCAGTTCTTAGCTCTGTAAGACTCAGCACAAGCTGGGAAGCCACCACCTCACAGACAGGTGATAGGGTACCAGACAAGCAGCTAGGTGAAACCTAAATGCCTGTTCCTGGCTCCTACTGCGTTCCTACTATCACAGTTTATCTGTAATTTAGGAACAAAACGTATAATCTTACCAATTGCCCTGTAAAAGTTGTCAGCTCCTTGTTTACAGGGTTCCATGAAATAGATAGTGTTTCAAGGTTACTTGTGACTTTTGTTCTGAGGTGACAGCGAATGTTGCTTCTAATTAACTCACCACGTTCATCAAAATCAAATTCTTCAAATCCTTGGGATCTGCATTACAGAGAAATTGCCTGAAAATGTGAAGTAGTAGGAAGAAACTAGCATTTAATCTATTGGCAATTCATAGAAAATAACATGACATTTACCCCACTTTGACTGATAAAGTGAAAATATTACAATATTACAATATTTCTCAAAATATATGTTCAGCAAAACTATAGTCCTTTTAATTTCCAAATGATTATTTTTACATTAATAGAAAGGCTTAAAAGATAGATCTTTTACTAGGAAAATGCCTAGAGTTATAGAAATAAAGAAAGTATTTTATATTTACAGTGCACAATAAAATTTAGTCAATGATGGAAGATTACTATGAAATGGAGTCCAGAATATCAGAAATAAATACTACAGAGAAAAGATTTTCTGCTTTTCTCATCAGCAAGACTTTGTAATTACAAAGTTTGCTCCCATGTCTCTGATGGGTGATAGTCTCACAGCACCAGGCTGGAAGCAATGCCTATTGAAGACTGATCTCGGTACGTTTGTCTATTTTTTACTTTAATTTTAGAAACAGGTATACTCATGGTGTCGTTACTGAATTTCTTACAACTACTTTTATATGTAACAATGAAGCAAATTTTGGCTCAAAACCCCAAACTCATGGCAACCAAAATGTCTCATGTTGCTTTTGAAGAATTTTTTAAAGACATAAGCTGAGGATTCTGGACTCTTTGCTCTAAAGCTGGTAATCACTCAACTTCTTCGCATGATATTATTTTAAAATTTTCAAAATATTTTGATTATGTCAAAAAACTAATTCCTCTGCCTCTCCTTTGGGAAAGCTTGAAACTATGTAACTTTGGCTAATAAGTAAAATTTTTCTTTTTCAAGAATAGAATTTCTCATAAACTTGCAATTCTAATTTTTCTAGCCTGCTTTAAACCTCCTGTAAATAAAAGATAATGCAAAGCTGATGGTTCATGGTGATGTTTCCAGAAGTGGCTTTAATACAGCAACCTTCATGGCAGGATAGCATTTCATGTGGAACCTCTTCCTTAGAGGGCTGAATTACAAGATTGTGGCTACAACTATTAGAGAAGGGCACAAGTCTTCAATGATAACAAACAAGTGGCAGAGAAAAGATAAAATCTAGTCCAAGAGCACTCATTTCCTTACCTGCCTTCCGTTTCCAAAAGAGGTTTAGTGTAAAAAAAAACATTCATGAAAGGTCCATATTTTTGCCTTTCCTGTGTATGGTGTTATTTGATACGGATAGACAGAACTCCTGTGATTCCTACATTCTCAGGTTAAAAAATGTAATATCATCCCCACTTGCAGATATACACACAGCATTGGGGCGCCCAGTTAAAGTGCTCACATACAGGGTGGTCGTGTCCTGGCACCTGCATAATTCAAACTATGAAATGACAGCTTTATTGGCTGGAGTCCTGCATAGTGCAGGTACTCTCAGCATTCCTGGAGCCTGCTCTGATCACTGGCTCTGAGTTTAAAGCTCAAGAATAAAGGTTCTTCTGAAGCTTCTTTATTTGGTAGTTTCATAAGGCAGACACTGTAAGTATTGCATTTTCATGTAGAAACAACACTACATTTGTCTTGTTTACGCTATTGTATGAAAAATCATTTAATCCCGAAACTGAATCAGAAAAATCTCATTGTATAAAGGATTTAATTTGTTTTATAAAATCAATAGTAGCTCTCTTTTTTAAATTATGCAATAATTATATATTATATATAATATACATATAACACCTCTAGTTTTACTCTGCCTTTATAATCAAGATGACTTTAACACCTATTTAATCTTCTTTCTACCTGTCCCCTCCCCCAAACAGGAGTGTTTTATTGCTTTCTTTCATTCTGTCTGCCTGTTGTCCATACATCCCGCAATTCCCGCCTTTTACTGGAATATTACACGATCGTAGAGGCAAATATTTCCTACAGAAAGCGGTTCGCTATTCTGTCAGGACACCTAGCAGGGGTTTGCGGTGCAATCAGGAGGCTGCTGTGAGCACAAAACGCTGGCTCGGGTTTTTGGGAGCAGCGCGGTGTTTGTGGCGGCGCCGCTCGCCGCCAATGTTAATGCGCAGTGCCCCCTAGGGACTCCGCCACCCTCCCAGCCGCTCCTCTTCCCCTGTCTTGACCTTGATAACAACTTTGAATTTCGTCCTGTTCCAGCTCTAATGATGTGACTTGCTCTTTAACTCCTTCCAGGGTTTGGGTTGGTTTGGGTTTTTAAGTTGACTGTGGTTGCCAGCACTCTGTGTATTTTCAGCGCATGCACATTCGGTTCTGTATAAGTTTTCTCTACATTCTTTGAATTTGATGGTAATGTTGTAAGACATTCTTTTCCTGTTGGGCATTTCTAGGAGACTGGTTTTGGTTTCAGCTGTTTGTTAAAAAGGAGCTGTGTGAATTTCCTTCTCAGAGCCATGATTTGATCAGCGCTGGTGGGAGGAGGCTGGAAGCTGCCGTTCTTCGCACAGATGTCACATACCTGATGAGTGATTCCTTACACTTATTGATGTGGTGGTCTCAGGGAAATAATAGTAATAATGAGAACAATGATAAGGACATGTTTCCTTTTACATCACTCACATAGGTGAGCTGAGATGTCCAAAGAAAATTTGTTCAGAGGAAAGAAGAATTCTGCCAGAAGTATTTATGATCAAAACAGTTCAGAAATAAAAGCTGGTAAAATGAGCAAAGGGCAGTAGGTTTTGAATAGGCTTCATCAGCAGAGGGGAGAGGTCATCTGGGAAGATTAGTTATAGGAGCTATTAAATCACCTCTGTGACACTATTAGAAGAAGCTGCTTAACATAATCATGTGCAATCAGTAAAAATGCTGTTTATTACAGAGCAGTTTTGATTTTCATATTTGGTATTGTTATGTAAGATGGTGTAATGTAAGGCCATACACATTTCCCCAGTATAAATTACCAGCATTAATGATTTATGGTGTTTTCCTGACAACTTTTAAAAATAAAAAATTATTGGGAAATATCTCTCCAAACCTATTTCCATTAATATATTTATTAGAGACTTCCATAAATGCTTTTCTTTATAGTGTAGTTTTAGACAATTGCAACTGATATAGTTTATATATCAACTAGTCCTGCATTCTATACTTCCATTTGAGTTTGAATTATCCTTCTTATTGACACAATGCCAACCATGAAGTGCTTATCATTTAGTGATAAGACTCCACAAAAGAAGATTGTCTTCTAATGTGGTCTCTCCAGTCTGGAATTAGACTTCTCCATGCTTATTTTCTTCTGTATAAAGTAGAGAATAATATAATCACTTCTGTTTCTCATATATTTGTGTCCGTGGATTATCTCAGGATGGACATGCTAAATACAAGTTTTGGATTTGGACACACCTTGGTTGCAAGATGTTAAAAGTTGACTGTCACATTTCATGAGAATTCGATAGAAAATTTGAGGGTGATGGAATCTCTGACAGGGTGTTCGGTTGGGTTTTTAATTTTTTTTTTTTTTAAGTTTTTGGCACATATTAGTATATTGCAAAATACTAGCTTATAATTTTCCCTGAGTTTTCCTTCACTCTAGATCATAATCTTGTCAGGATGCATGTTTTTGTACCACAAAGTACAACAGATTTCCAGATAAACTGAGGTAACAAGGGGATGGCAAAGTACTTTCAAATCAGTAAACTTAACTGAGTCTTAACTGTTGTAATTCTGCTTCCATAGTGATGTACAGTTGTTGGACCAAATATCTACTAGCAAGCTACCAAATTGCAGCAGATTATAGACAGGCTGTACTGTCACATATTTTATTATTTTCTGTACCTCTATCTTCTCCATACAAAGTAAAATCATGTCAGAAATACAGAGCTGTATTTTTAAAATTTTACTTCCTTATTATCTTAGTCTGGTATAATTCAGAATATTCCTCGCATATTCTTTTTCCTCCATTTTTGTGATTTATTAAATGGCATTAGCATGTGCTGGCTCTTTTCTCATTTTCCCTGGTACTCTGGCAGGCAGAAAGAGCTAAAATGAGGTACAAGTGCAAGTACATACTTTTGGAAATCATTCTAAAGCATAATATATTGAAATGTTTCATAATGAATCCTTGTTTGCCAGAAAAATATTCAGCCATGCCAGAAAATTATCTGTGAGGAATAATTCTAGCCCCTTCTTTCCTCCCCCTCTTCCCAACTTGTGTTGCTTGGAAGAGGAGACGAAAAATGGCACAGATGCATGCAGTATTGCACAAAGAGTATATATGGACATTTCAGTCACTGATATTTCCCCATTTTCTGATGCTAATGTAAGATATGTTGGTTTTGCATTTGTAATTAAGATGAACAGATGGTGAGGACTTAGTTTAAAGTAATACTGTACATCTATTAAAATAATCTCTGCTGACAGTGATTCTTTACTATAGCAAGACTTAATTGCATATATAACATGTGTACATCAGAAAGAACTCGGTCTTTAGCCATTTGCTCTTTTAGGACAATAGTGAAACAGACGTCACCAAAACAGAATTTGTCCTGGAGACTCCTAAGAGTAACAGATGCATCTCTGCTGACAATATTGCCTTGCTTTAATTAATGAACACTTTATGAATAAAAGAACACATAATTTCAGAAAATATGCAGGATTTCTTTTGAAAAAAGGAGATCAAGTTTTGCAGGAGGAAGGTTCTGGAACATGACACTAAATTTTTTAACAGATAAACTTGATGTTGCTTACACTATTTCTCTCGTGGAGTAGTACACGTAATTTGAGTTCCTTGGCAAGTTTTATGGATGTGTGTCTTTTTGAACTAGGTTTTTGTTTTAAATTAGGTACATTGTGAAGGGTCTGACTGAAGTGAGTCCTTAAGCCTCTGTGAAGCAAAAGCAGACCCCTGCATATTTTCTTCTTTCCATAAAATGATATGAAATGTCATTTTTCAAATTGCTTATTTATGGGTTATATAAAAATATCACTATGAGTTTCCACTGTAAGTTCTATACTTCACAGGAAATGGAACGTCAGGTTATATGTCCAAAGTAGGTATCTATCCTTCACCTGTTGTACAGAACAGCAACACATTTGTTGAGCAATAATACTAATTTTTCAAAAACATCATTTGGTGGTTGTATATTTATAACTCAACCCCTTTTCTGTTTCCTTCTTGTCCTATCTGCCATCACCACATTGGTAACTATTTTCCATGATAATGAAAACTACCAAATTCTAATCTCCGAGGAAGTAGTTTGGCAGAAATACTTCCTTCCTTTCCCCAAGCTTCTTTGTAAGGACATATACTTTACTATTGTTATGATTACCAAAATTTAAGTATAGAGTTTGATTAGCATTTCTGAAAGTTTTTTAAACTAAAGTTCCTATTGTGCTAGAACTATCAGCAAAATCACAGTAGTTGAGCATGTCTTTACTGAGAAAAACAGTTGTCCACATTAGTTTCACAAAATCAGTGAATCCCCATTTTTTGTTTTGTGCTTCATCTGTTGAAGGCCTGGGCTCCATACTCTCTCCTCCTCAGGAGCTGTTGCTATCCAGAAGAATGTCTTGGAGATTGTAGGGTGTCACACTTTGGTTTAAATTTCCTCTTTTTTTTTTGTTAGAATTCTGCTTTGTTTAAAAATATTTAGATATTTATTGAAGTGAAGGCTTGAACCCTGAGGCCCCATTTTCCACAGGAGTACTGCAAACTTCATGTTACTGACTCATTTTCACTGTGCCTCAGGATAATTAAGTGTATTTACCAAGTGGAATAGCACCAGCATAAGAGATTGAGATAGCCTTTATCTTAGAATATGAAAACTCTGTAACATGGTAGTTAAATATTTTTCTGGGAGATATGGTTCAAAACCCCTCAGGCAAAAAAAGAGCTAAGCCAACCTTTCTTCTATTCAAGACGGGCTGTAGGGTAAAGCAGGAGGGAAATACTGCTTTCTTTTAATCAATACATCAGTGTTCTTTAAAATGTCTGAAATTGAAATTAAATATTGCTTTTCAGTGTGTGTGCCTCTTTCCCATCCCACAGCTAAAATGATTTAAAAATAATTTGGGCAGAAATTTGTGGTTGGGAAAGAATATGGTTTGACAGGCACATTGAGAAAGTCTTTCATTTGCATAGACTGGTGACAGAATTAGACCAAATAATTCTGTAAATACCGCTGAGGTATATGGGTAGGGCTCACTGAAAAAGAAATAAAAAAGACAAGGAGTGAGACAGACTGGGACCCAAGGGAACAGAAAAGGCTGCAAGTTTTACAAAACATTCATTTGTCTAATTTACTCAACATAATAAAGAAAGGATGGATTTATTTGGGGAGTTAGGAGAAATTATTGATTAGAGGAGTACTATATTTATTGAATATGGGATGGGTAATGTTTTTGAATGGATATAGAAAATATCCCTCCAAAACTGGAATGATCCATAAGTCATAGGATGCAGAGCACAAAACACCAACAGACTAACATACTGAGAAAGGCTTTAAACAATAACTGAATAAATCTTGGAAGGGTTCCAAAGAAACCGGGAACAGAAAAGAAACTGCATGCACAATAATGGGGTTTAGACAATAGAGATAGTGCAGCAGACATTTGTGAATGGAGTATTAGCTCTTTAATTATAATAATTACCTAAGTTTAAGGTCAAGGCACCTGTGCATTGCTGTCTGTGAGAAACTGATTAAAAAATTAGAAGTAGCACTTAATCTCCGTGATACTATTTCCAAAAATTCTCTTAGAAATTTGGATATTGCCAAGTTGATTACTTATTATTTGTACTGTATCTAGAGACATTGACTGAGATGGGTCCCATGTTACCATCCTGATATCATTGATATCAAGATTGACTCTCTTACCACTTGAAATAAAATATAAAATGAAAATCCTCCCCAGGGAGGAAAACCATGAAAAAGGAAGACTCACATCTTATTTTATTCTGCTTTCCCATTCATCCTGAACATGGAAATGAAAGGCTTCATTTTGTTCCCTTTAGTAATTCAGAAAAGTCAATTCTGGTCTTGGAAATTAACTTTTTAGCTAATCAGTTGGTATAACCTCAGATTTGCTGCAAGGGAACCCTTTGGAAGAGTGGTGAAGGTGGATCTTGTCACCTGGACATGGATGAGGTACAGAGCCTTGCAAAGTGTCTCTGTCTGGAAACAACACTGCTCACATCATCCCAGTTAGGCTCACGGCTGCTGGAGGCTCTGTGCTGGTTCCTGAGCAAAGGATGCAACTGTGTGAGTGGTTTGTGCTCCTGGGACCCCACACGCAGCCGGTGCCTGGCACCAGCAGTGTTTGTGCCACACAGCTCCGTGTTCTGCTCGCTGCCTGCCACCTTAGGCGAGCTCAAACCTGAAAAAGAGCAGGCAGAGATCACTGAGGTGCATACACAGAGAGAAAGGCTCCTTTTCCCTGTCCCCTCCTCCCCCAAGGTGTAGGCGTTTGGAGGTGGATTGCAGGTGGCAAAGAAAGCCAGTCCCAGCAGGAGCAGATGCCAGCGTTTCTTATTGAGAACACAGTTAGAGGAGACTCGCGTGAAGAGAGGGGGTCGAGCTGAGGGAACTGGGGAATAACAGAAGAGACAGAAGGAGGAATAAAACATAAAGAAGGAGGAAACATTAGAGGTGACAGAGCCAAGGTATGGAGATATGTTATATAGGAGGACATTTACTAAAAGCTTGCAGAGATGAGAAATGCAAGATTATTTCTAAAAAAAACAGAGTGAGTGCATGAAAAGAAGTTATAGGAGAGAGTAAGAGGAAACCTGGAAAAAGATACTTGAAAAGTAAATGTGACATTTTGGAAGTGAATTCCTGTAATTTGCTATAACTATTGATCTGCAATGCCATTTCTGACAGAAGAATATTTCCATCCCAGTAAAAATTTGAAATTGTTATGGGGTTTTTAAAATGAGTAATTTCTAATAAAACATGTATGGAAATTTTAGTATACATTTTTATTTAGAAAGCAGTCCTGATTTCAAAATTTTCAATTGTTGTTTCTTGACTTTCTTTCTTTTTGCTACTTTCTCCCTTTTTCCTTTCCCTCATTCTAGTCAAATCCGCATCATCTTTAAAAAGAAGTGTATTCCAGAGGAATTTTGACAGTCTCAAAATGTCAGAAATTAATAAAGTAATCTCACAAGTGCACTGGACAAGAAGGAAGGAACTGCTTTTGCAAAAGGTCACACAAAATAATAAAAAATACCCACTAGAACAAATGCAATAGTATTTTCTGAGGGAAAAGTGACATGTTCAGGCAAATTTCATTGGGAAGCAAAGACATTTTCCAGTTCATATTTCTCATATTTCTGAGTGAAAAAGAAAATATTGAAAGGATATGTTAAAACAAAAGCAACCTTTGCATCCCTTTGTGACCCTGAAGTGAGTGCCAGGCTATCATTGCAGAGGGCTATGTTTTCTCTCCAGCTGTGGCCTGTGGTTGACAACCAGACCTTTTACATTTCAGTTGTAAGTGTTAAAGATGTCATAAAAGAAACAGAATTAATGTTTTTTCTCCTTTGTACATGCTCACCTCCTTTGTGCTTTCACTATTTCAGGGGTCATTGTTTACATTCACATTTGAGGTAAAATCTGCTAGAGATGATCACTGGAAAAAGAAATTCACAGAAGACTAATTGAGAAAATGAGGTGCCTGTGGTGAAATTCTGGGTAAAAGCACAAAATTAACTGTCATCCAAGCCAAGGAGGGTGAGTGTCTCCAAGTCAGTACCACCATCACTCTGATTGAAGTAGTGAAAGAACATTGAAAGAGCCTGTTCTGGATGAGAACAAGCCTAAAGATGAGGAAAATGGTTGGAAGATGAGAGGATGGAAAGCTTTTAGTGAATCAAAAGCACCTGTTAACAATAAATAAATAAATAAAAGTGAAAAGGAAGAATCCTTCTTCATTTTCTTGAATGTTTTGGTCAGATAAAATCAAGTCTTGCAGTATCATTTGACAGTATCTTGTGAGAGGGATTGCAATAATGTTAAAATATGGCAAGAAATCAGTAATATTTAATGGTTAGAATCTTGCTACAATGAAAGCTGAGACCAGGGCTGATTGTTTTCAATATGATTAAAAACTGAATGTTTGACTAGAGCAGAAAACTAAAAATAAAGCTCTCTTGTATTATTTGTTTTATAATACCATCTGAAAACTTCAAGAGGGAAGGTTCTGTAAGTTAATATGCAATCATATTTAGAAGTGGTTGCTGTTTTAGAAAGCTTGCAGTTTAAAAATACAAGTGAGAGGATAGGAGGGAGAGCAGAAAAGGAAGCTAGTATACTTTCCAGCAAAAATTTATTCTAGGAATGATTAAAAAAATATGATTCTAAAATCAGCTTGGCAATATCTCAGACCATCTGAAGACATTAGGAAAACTTTACTGGAAAACTAATCAATGTGTCTTTCATAATACCTGTTTTTGTAGAGTGACTGTACCATGTTGTTTTTTAGGTTGCTTCTTGCAGAACATTTTTTGACTGGGGGGAAAATAGCGCTGGTCTTCTGATTCCAGGCTGCTCAATATCTTTCTCACTGCCTTTTCAGGGGAAATAGTGTGAAAATTTGGTTGTCATTGCAGTTACACTGTGAACAGCTGCTTCTCCACTGGTATGCAGCTATTTTCTGAAATAGTCCAATTAATTTCGATGTGCAAATAGTTTCTACCACAAGAGCAGATTCATAATCTGGCCCTTAGTTTTGGCGTTGGGGTGAAGCAGAGCTGGGGGCTCTGCCCTAAATGTGATTATTTTTCTTTCACCTAAGATTTTGATTTGGGAGGCTCTTATGAGGCAGGATTTACTTAATTCTGTAGAGTGCTCTGAGATTCCAAAGTCAGAAGTGCTAAAACCTTTGCATGGTTTTCTTCCCCTCTAATTAACATCTCAGTGGTCACATGGCAATTTGTAGAGTAAGCTGACAGTTCTATGTAATGATCTTATATTGTAGATGAGAATATTTGTCATTTCTGATGATATTTTCATTGTTTACTCAAGGCAAAGTAGAGAGTATCATTCTTTCTACTGGCATAGAATTACAGGGGTTTAGCAAGGCAGATTTAAGAGAGAATGGCTAGCAACTTTTTCATTGATAGAACTTGTCAACAGTTAAAGGTGAGAAAGGACAATAAGTGTGAATGATGAAAGCTTTTTTCTTTTTTTCCATTTTAAAATCGACAAATAGCTTCACCAGGCAGAAACACAGCAGAATGAAATGTAATAAACACAGTGTTTTGGTAAATTATCTTTGTTAGTGAGGAAAAATCAATGTATTGATTTATTTTTTTATGTGCAGAATCTAGTTATAGAATGTCTCATAAAAATCATCCTTTTAGACCTTGTATAAGAGTAAGGTAGAGAAACTCCACTTCAGATCACAGTGTTTCAGTCCTTTTTTGCTTCTGGAGAGTAAGTGTGAAGGGCAGAATGGTGAAATCACATTCTTACTGATTTTGAAGGGTGCTTAAGAGTAGCTCCCTTAGCTTCAAGTTGGGGTAAAAAAGAAAAGGTGTGTGTTTGTGTAAGTGAATTTAGCCACTGCCTTTCTGCAGTAAGACCAGAGTAGACAAGCTAATGGCAAAGAGCTCTGTAGACCTGAGCAAGGCACCTTTCTGCAGGGCAAAGGAAGAGGCTAGATGTTTTGGGAAGCTTTGATTAAACTTTATGTAAGTGATGCCAGAAGACTACCTGAGTTGAGTGCTGTTCTCTGTATCTTTTATTCTGCTATCCAAAGATACTGGAAAAATATTTTCATTGTCTTAATTTTCATCTCTAAGTCCCAACATACCT
Organism: Prinia subflava; assembly: GCF_021018805.1. Lineage (NCBI taxonomy): Eukaryota > Metazoa > Chordata > Aves > Passeriformes > Cisticolidae > Prinia > Prinia subflava. Next base: position 18,340,939 of record NC_086252.1, read on the forward strand.
CCAATATTGTTTCCAAAGTAACAAGCCCCAGCACACTACTAGCATACTTCTGGAAGTTGTAGGATATAATCTGGCAAAATTAAAAATGACAAATTTGACACTTGGGATAAACTAGAGAGGATTGAACACAATAACCTCTGACTCTGTCTTATGGGCAGTAATAAAAATACACTTTCATGAAGTGGGCAGATACATGGCATTCTTTCTACCTTGTCAGTGTAAATGCACTGAATCAGATTGAGTTATACAAGTGTAAAGGCAGCGTAAAGGAGAAAACTCAATCTAGAGTATTTTGAAAGCACATGAAATCTCATTTATGCTACTGTGCTGCTGAAAGCAACTCAAACACTTTTTGCATAGTGTTTGTGTAAATGTTTTGGGCCTGTGTGAGGACACCCTTCCCTAGATTTTATCATGGAGCAAAAATGCACAGGTGTTCTTTTTTCCTGCTATGGAGACTTGAAGCAAGGGAAAAAATGTTAGCTTGGTTTGAGGTGGCTCGGTTTTCACCCACCTGATTTATTTTGCCAATTAGAATCATGGTGAGAGCCACTATGAGATGATGCTGAAGAGAGTATTCAGTGAAAAATGCTTCACCTATTTGTTTCAATTCTCCCAGCAGGTGTTTAGTTGTAAAACAGTAATTTAACATATAGAGTAATGTAGAATCTCTGCCAGATTCTTATTCACCTATGCTGTTGGCTTAAATGAAAACATGATGACTGGAACAAACTTGATGTTTGTAATGTCATTAGTCATGGGAATAAATGGGATTCTTCATGGTTTGTTTTCCTTTAAAAATAGAAGGAAATAAAATTCAGATGAGTTAACACTGGAGGCATAGAATTTCCTGCATGTTTCTAGAAATAATTTCTTATAAAATTTTTCAGGCTTTTGAATAACATGTGGTCTTTAAGATCCTGATTAATTAAAAAAGAACATAAGCATAGCCTGTTTGATGTGGTTTTAAGCATAACCCCATGCTCTATGACTTTTCTAAAATACTTCCTCAAGTTTTCCATGAATGGCCTGCTTTAAGCCATTTTTCAAGTATTTTTTTATTATCTCTGCTCTGGAGTTGGACCTTTTTTCCCAGATTAATTCCTTGATTTGCGAGATGTCGTAGTGTCAAGCTCCCACTTGAACCAGGTAGTGCAGAATTTATGGCAGTAGCACTCAGGGTAGAGCACACTTGACTAACAGCCAGTGTCTGATACACTTCCCTGTGTTGTGCTGGGATCAACAGAGGTGGAGAGAACCAAACCTTCCCAGCCTCAGCAGCTTCAGCTCAGGTACCAAGGAAAAGTTACTTGGCAACAGCTCACAAATGGGGGGAAAGCCTTTGCAAAGTAAAACGAAAAGCATGTGTGCCTTAAGCACTGTGTTTCTTTGTCTTTCAGCAATTCTTTCTACAATTCCCATCTGCTTCAAATATATTTTGTATATTCAGGTTTTGCTGTCTGAGAACTTCTGTTCAAATACTGGTAGAAATTGCAGATCTGCAGCACACATCCCAGGTTTCTACACTTAGGGCTGTGTAAGATTTTCCCTATTTTTCCTCTGCCTTGTTCTACTTCATATTTTGGCATTCATATGCCTCATCTTTTTGATATACAGTATATTTCCATGGTGCATTTGTGTGTTTGTGCACTTTGTGAAGTTTCAGTTCAGCTGTGCTACAATATGCATGCTGCGTATATTGTACAGTGAGAATCTATTGTCCTGCCTTTGTCATTTGATCTTGATTTCGTTCCTTTCCAAGATAGTGTAACTTCCATGTTTTGACCTTCCACCCCCTTTCAACATTTCTCCAGAGAACTGATCAATACCTGCTGCTTTCCCTTTATTCAAATGATGGATAGTTTTGGATAACTCTGTAATCTTTTCTCTCCTGTTCACCATCAGATTCTCCAAGCACTGACCTTCATACAGGAATTCTTCAATGGCATTCAGGAGCCGTGCCTCTTTCCAAATGTTAAAGAAAGTCCAGTGAGCTTCTCTTGTTATTTATTTAGATTTCCTGAAATAGAGGAAGCAAAACATAACAGAAGTGAAACATTTGAGTTCTGACCTCTTGTAGGATTCCATAAATCTTCACCAGCTGAGTGTCATTTGATCCCCTTCTCTGTTTCTGTAATCTGCACTTGACCCAGTTCTAAGTGGGATCCAGCGCTTTCCAACAGGTTAGTTTCACATGGCTGAGTGTTTAAGTATTTACAGGATGATGCCTAAGGGAGAAAATGAGGTATTTACTGCTCAAAGAATGTAAGTCTGGTGTTGAAGCTGCTTTCTGGTTCTCTGAAGTGACTCACACAGGGCTAGAGATGAGAAAAATTTTCAGAGGACTTTTCATAATCCTGTAGAAAGCCTCCCCCTTTTAGTCTGAAGATTCAAGAAAAGCAGATCTGTTCTTGCCACACAGTAAGGCAGAATCCTGACTAAAATGGAGGGTAGAATACACCTAGTTGTGCTTAAAGTTAGGACCAGCAGAGCACTATTTTGAACTGAAGGAAGGAGAAATAACGAGAAATTCCTATTTTGTGAGGAAGTGGGCACTGTCCAGATGATTCTAAATCTGAATGCAATGGTCTCCAGCTTCCAGCAGAGAGGCAGCTGGAATTGCCTAGGCACAAGGTGGTAAGCAGGAGGAACTGAGAAACCTGAAAAAAGCCTGAATGATTTCAAATGAGCACCAAACCTCTACAATAACTTTGAGAACACTCTCTATAATATCATTTTGAATTGCCTTATTTTAAAATGTCTTATAGGTTGTGTGGTGGTTTGTTTTTTTTTTCCTTCATTTCAGATCTATGTAATATGCATTAATTTTTGGATCTGTCCCTTTCTATTGTTTCTCCTTACTCTGTGCATTATGTATATTTGTATCCAGCTGTGCACATGCTTGGGTGCATCATGGATTGGTCTGTATAACAGAGTCATGAAGTATTTATGACTAGATCTTAGATGGATAAAATTGCACCAATATCTCATGACGAACACAAAACAGACTGACAACATGTCATAAATATGACTGAATTTTGGCTTCAAATCATTGAACTGACAATACACAATAGTAGCAGACTCAGTAAGGCCTGCTGAAATGATCTTGATTTTTAAAGGGCTTTGCCAGCACAACTTCTTAACAGTTTGTTTAGAAAGCAGAAAAAAACCCAAAAACCCAACCCAAAAAGCTAATTTCTGGTGAGCCATGTGTGCTAATTTTTAGCACATTGTCCCTTCCTACTTTTCTTTCAATGCTCCCTTTTTAAAAGTATGGATTACTCTGTTCTCTGGTAGTGTTTAGGAAGGACTTACTTTGAAGGAGTTTTTGACAAGGCAGTAACTGATTTTATATAAAGCCAGACAGATACTTACACATGCACACACACACTTTTACATCTATGATTTCCCATGTATTTTATTAAATTTTCAGGCTGAAGGAATGTTGAGCAAAACACAATACTGATATTTCAGCTTTTTAAGCTGATTTTTAAAATATAACTCGATTTAATTTTGTTTTAAATAGAAACCCTAATAGTTTAATTTCTAAATTGCATTCACTAAGAAAATGTATTTTTCCTTCAGATAAAATTATGTGAAATCAAGATAATCTTCTGAAAGGCCTATCTGATATTGGTGGGGAGGAAACCCACAACACAGCCAAAATAATCTCCTGATTGTGTGAGTTTTAAAGCAGAAAAAATTTCCAGTCCTGGTGAACTGCACAACCATTGACTGACCCACGTGGTGTCTTGGAGCCTTGGATGCTGTCTTGAGAAGGTAGAGTTACATGATTCACCTCGTGTTACTTCTTTCACATGTTAATATGATATTCCCATTCTCTAGTATTGTGTTATTTGGAACAGCAATATTATTTTGTGTTATTTCAGACTATCTCTTAGCAAGAGCTTCAACCAAAATCTGCATAGTTTGTTACTATGAATAGTTGTATGGAATAATACTAAATATAATGCAGATCAGCAATGAAAAACATTTTGTGAAATGTATTTCCAGGTTAAGAGGATTTCTCTTAGATTTGTTGAAGTTTATTTTTCCTTAGTCCTTCTGAAAGGTGTCAAAATAAGAATAGAGAGTAAGGCAAAAATTACACATTATGCACAGTGTAGAAACAAAGTGAACCACATGCTGCCTTTTGAGCACATCCAGATGAATCCAGATTGGGAATTCTTACACCTTTACTGGATTTTATGATACTGAGATTTGTGATAGTTGCCATCTAGGTTCTTCTTAAAGCCTTAATTCTTAAAATCTAGGAACTGCTTGGAAAATTTGGCTTTTTCTAATTTTCTCTTCTTGTTTTTTCATTCCTTCATTTGTTTATTTCCTTTCTTTCTTCCATTTTGTTTTTCTAGCTCATTTGTTCCTATCTAATAATTTTCCTGGTTCCGTGGCTAAAGAAAAGCTTCAAAACATATTCTAAATAAGTTTAAAAAATAAAAAAAGGTGTATCTTCCTTCATTACTTTAAAGCCAATTCAGTTTTTCAGTGGGACATATAACATACATAGATACTGGCAGAATTTTCTGTTTCTTCTTCTGTAAGAACTAATTTATCCCAATACCAGTACCAGCCACCCTCCTCAGTTGGCACTGAGTCCTCATGAGCTCAAGGAGAAGCAGAGAAAGGAGTATCCTGGAGAGCATTGCATGACAGGGGGAAAAAGATGTTTGGGGCCTCTGGGTGCTGCTGTAGAATGTTCTTCTCCCTGATCTCATTAGATCTCTGCCCTCTGCACCAAAATGAGCACCAGATTTAACTGATCTGGAGAGTGTAGTTGGCTGAGATGTCATGAGAACAAATTCTTGCTTCCAGTGCACCAGGAATGGTTGTTTGAACTCAGAGATCAAGGTTGTGTTGCCAATATGAAGACTCACTAAATTTGTCTGACCAATATTCAGGCAGGCATGGACTGAATTTCACCATGGACAAGAAGATGTAAGTTCTGGAGCAAAAAGTCTTCACATTTTATTTCTGTTTAAAAATAAATATACATGCACTGACATATGTTAATGAAAAAGGTGCTAGAGGGTTTGGGATTTTTTTTTCCTCTGACTTTGCAGTATAAATTTTATATTTGCTGGGAAATGACAAGCTGTTTTGAAATGACAAGATGTTTTCAAGCCATTTACAAGATGGCTTCATGTCAGTGGTAAAGGCTGCAGCTATGATTGCCAGAGGAATGAAATGCCCATTAAAGATGGCTATTTTACCAGCACTATGGGATTCCCAGGTACAGTGAATTTAGCCACCAAAAAAAGGGGGGGTTTAGCAGAAATATGCACTTTTTGCCTAGATTCACTTTATAAATACCAGTCAAAGTATCATTGTCTTTATCTGTGTATGTGATTACTTTCAAGATGGAAAATGGGCATTTCCACATAGCTTGAAAGCTGTGATCCTTGAAAACCCATCCTTATTCTCTGTCAAGGATGACTGGAATAGATTGCAGTGGAGTATTAAAAATACTAAACCACAAAAACCTTGAACCATTGCCACAACTAAGCTACCATTACAATGGTAAATTTTCTAAAATTCTAGAGCATGCAGTAAGTGTCAGCTTACTTTTTAAAATAAACTATTGCTTTATCACTATAAGAGAACTTACTTATCCCTTGCAATCTGCATTTATTAGTAACAGTAATGTAAAAATAGAGCAATTATATTTAAATGACAGGGCTAAATATTGTGTCAGTGGTGTGAAGCAAAATGGCAATGTTGCTCATTTCTTGAAGAATAATATACTTCATGAAAGCTACTTTTCCAGGTTATGAAACCCAGCAGGGCCTTTCTGACAACAAGCTATAACTTTCAAGGAAATTACATAATGCAATACAAAGTTTCTGTATTTCACATGGTTATGTACACATTGTGTGTGATTTTTTCCCTGCTCAGTAAAGTTCTTTTAGAGTTAGATCCCACTTCTATGCATACTAATGTGAATCGTAAAAAAACCCCAAGGAAATTAACAGTTAAGCCATTCAGCTATTCACCTACACTCCACTCAGTTACCTCCATTCTGTTACTTCCCACACACACATCTCCATCCTCCACTTGAACAACCCACAATTATCTCCATAATAAACCACTGTGTTTGTAATAATGGAGCTGGGAGCATCATCTATCAGTTTAAGGCAAACTTACCATTGTATGGCCATGTTTTCAGTTATTCATATGAATGAATTTCAGATACCTAATGGAATTTCAGTTACTTATAACCTTTATCAGAATTTTTTCCTCTGTGAGTACCTCAGTCTAAAATTTTGGGGAAACTGCAGCCAAAACAGCCATTTACAACAGAAATGCTGAGGCAAAGTGAGTGAATTTGCTCGAGATAATATACATTGGTGACATTTCTGAGCATGTAAAAATCTTTAGTATTTGTGCAAGGGTCTGACTTGATCAAGAAAACAAACTTTTAATCAAATCTGTTGAATTCTACAAACTTTATAACGGTTGGAACCATAAGTTATGTATAATTGGGTCAGACTTTGCAACTCTGAAATGAGAAATGTTCACCCTGAAGCTGTGGGTGATGGACCAGGACTTTTCATTCAGTAACAACTTCCAGTTGATGTGAGCTTTGCAATGCCTGCATCTGGGCCCTAGAAACCAATAATCTATGCTTTCCCTAATATGCTTTCTCTTGTTCATTATTTTTGAGCTTTTTAGGACCCATAAAGCTCAAGTTATCTACCACAGCTCCTCCACAGAGTTGCAAAAGAGGGCACACAAAGCCTGCATTTCCCTGTAGAATAGTGACACCAGTGAGGAAGCTCCTGTTGTGTCCCTGAGCGTTGCCCTGACACACAAACAGCCAGGCTCTTGCTGCAGTTTTTGAAGGCAAAGTGAAGATCTGAGGTGGGTTTAAAAAGGCAGAACGTGAAGGCTTTGCAGATACTGATAGACAATTCCTTCCCCATGTGTGAGGGGCAACAGAGGAAAGAGCATGACTGGGCTTGTTTTGAAAGCCTTGCAGTCAGAGGAAGGTGCCTTGGCTCGTAGACTAATTGGAAGTGAGCGCCGACCTTTGATATTGAACATGAGAGGGTCAGTGGTGAGCAGATAGGCCACAAAGGGCTGTGGAAGTCAAGACAAGTCATTTGTGTCTAATTCGACTGGGAAGGCTACAGAGAGCCAGTTCCAGGGAGTGGCAAGGGAAGGAGATCTGTGTCGAGCTTTAGAGGGAAAGGGCTGAGGCTGGAGGCGGGAGAGGGAGTTGGGAGAGCAAGGAAGTGACTGGACAATCTGAGATCAGCAACAGCAGGGAGAGGGGGAGGGAGGATGGGACATTGAAGCAACCTTCGTATGAATGAAAGCTTGACAGAAATGGCAGCAGTTTCTGAATTATTATAATATATTCCAAAGACATGCCAATTCAGGAGTTCACAATGCAGCTGTTGTTTCTGAGGGAATGAGAAATTATTTTACAATTTATGCAAAGGACGATTAAAAAGGTGGCAGACGAAGAAAAAATATCTGCATAAAAAGGAAAGTTAATTGCTTCATAAAATGACTCACTGAGTGGTTCAAAATCTTCTCATGCATAAACAGCAAAGTTTTACTGTTTGGGTTTTGTTATTTGGTTCCTTCATATACTGAAAGAGTAATTTCAACAGGCCAGTATCTCTAGAAATAGTGGTAGTTACATAATTGGATGTTATGAAACAAAGCTGATACCTCTTAGCTTTAGCTTCCTGGAATTGGAAAGTTGTGGGAACTGAAAAAGGTGGTTCTATTTCTATTTGCTGAATTTACCCATGGACAAAGTGTTCATTATGTGCCTAACCTTCACCTTTCCTCTAGGACTATCAAGGACATAACTTTAGCTGAACACAAATCTCTTGTCACTAAAAAAAAAAAAAAAAAATTGTCCAAGTTATAGCCCTTGTAAATTACCAAGGTAAAGTAATAGGTACAATGGGCACTGGACTTGTGGTGAGCTTAAATGCTGTTCTAATAAATGGCCACTATAATAATTGAAAGTTCTCCATGAAGTTTTCTGTCATTTGATTCTCTTTCTCATATGACCACACATGAAGACCACTCTGAAAATGTTTGTTGATGCCTTCAGATCATGGCTGTGACTGGCAGTGTTCTGTACAATCCTGAGTCCTTTGTGATCCCAGGTGTCTCATACTGTTCTACAACAGGTTTGTTTAGATGATGTCCAAAAGTCCAGTGAAACTTGAGCTCTGTTCTGATGAGTGCTGTGCAGATGTGGAGCCAAACTGATGCTGGCTTTGTGGCAGCTGTCTAATTGTTCATTTTAGCATGAAGACTGAATTCAAACCAACGTTCTGCAAAGAGCCCATCACCAGCAGAATTTGCAGGGATGCCTTTTGGGCATGTAGGTGGCTTGTAACAAATCACAGACCTGTTCTTTTATTTCAAAAGCAGCAGCTGGATGTTGTAGTTAGGCCAATGTCCATAAATCCCTCACCTACTCCAAAGAGGAGAGCAATTTTCCCAACAAACAAATTGTAGTTATCAGTCTATCCAAGTTCTTTGACATGAATTTTGTGAGAGCTCTCTGCTCACTTTCCTCTGATTTTGTGATCTTACTGGTTTTCATGGTGCTGAAAGATATGTTTGTAGTCACACCTTAATTTTTTACAAAAGAATACACTTTCCATGTGCTATTAAAAAAAAAAGCTCCCTCTTAAGAATCCTCTTTCTTTAAAAAGGCTTGTAAAGAATCAGAAGGTGGGTTACTGCATTTGATTTATGATGGTAGAGCCATTTAGTACACAATGTCCTTCTCTCTAGTAACTTATGAATTGACATTATGAAATAAAATGTCCCCAAAGGTGTCTATATCCCAGTTTGCAAGGAGAACATAGTCTGCTATATGAAGTGAAGGGATCTCATACTGAAGGACTAATGCTCATCTGAGAGCTCTTTAATGTTATTTACTCAGTGTTGACTTGAAGCCAGTGGCAGAAACCCTTTAAATACAACAGTGAAGAATTGGGCCCTGAGAGATGTTTTAGTAACAAATTACCTCTCTCTTTCCTCCCCAGTTATCTCCTCTTGTGAGATGGGAATAGCCTGTTTGTCAGAGCACAGTTGTGAGATGTAATTCATCAATGCCTGTGAAATGGTTTGAGATCACTGGATGGAAGTCTCTGTTTGGGTGTCAGGTATTATTAGCTCTCAAATGAAATCTATTTTACATTGCTGCGTCAGAAACTATTTTGACACTCTTGTTCTGTACAAATAATGAGCAGTACATGAGTGACATTTTGTTTGGCTTAATAGGATAGTCTGTCCACAGTGCAGAAGGATGGGTGTGTGCACAGGGACATTAGGGAGTGCTGGTAACAAACACACTGGGCAAAGTCACTCATTCCAGACACATTTTGATTTGGGAATTCAAAGAACCAGGAAGGAAAGAAAGTAAATTAGAAAAGAGAGAAAGACAAGAAGAGGTTGGTTGAGGCAGGAGGTTGGAGAGTGAGGTGGGAGGAAAGAAGGAAGGCAAGTAGAGCAGAGCAGATAACCTGAGAAAAAGAAAGATGATCAGGAAAAGCAGAAAAAGTTGTAAAAAGTGGCTTTTCAATTAAAATGAAAAGGCAGTTGGATGTTTATTGCAAAAAATCAGAACTTACAAAACCAAGGCTGTAATGCCATCTTGGGGTTTCTGGTGACATCTCAATCCAGCAGAGCTCTGCTCATTTGGTTTGTGAATGTCAACAGAAACCCCTTGATGCTATTGAGGCTCACAGTTGCCTCTTATTGATTCTGTATTATTTCAACAGTGGAAAAATAACACCTTTATTTTCACAGCCAAAGTATCTCACACTGTGATAGAAATGTACATGAGCTTATTGAATCTCATCTCTGTTCATTTCCATCTAGCTTCCAACACCTAGGTAGTGTTATCACCGTGGGTTAGAGAGATATATGTTCCTTTATGGCTATCAAGTGAAAGACTATTTATCAAATATACCGTAGTCCAAGTCTTTATTAGGCTAAGGGATATAAAGTGTCCAGCTGTCTTCTGCAGTTTATTATTTTAAACTCACTTTGTCATTACAAATATTACCCCAAACAAGCCTCTTATTGATTCTTCTGATGTGTTGTATACATCTTTCTCATTTTTCATAGATAGGATAATCAAACTGGAATAAAACCTATTTTGTGAACTGAGTGAGAATACGCACCAGTTAGTAATGGGTTTGTATAAAACGTGTTGGAGCTTTGAGCCCAGCTCTGTAATGTGTGGAAAGTCTTTCAATTTTGCTGAAAGAGAAGCAATTCAAAGGTGGCATCCCCGAGCAAGTTGTTTGTTTTTCTTGAGTTCAGGTAAATCGGTGTGTTGGGAGCTCATTTTCCCCACAGTGCTGGGCTTTGTGTCTGGAGAGGTGTTGATAACACACCGGTGTTTTGGCTACTGCTGAGCAGTGCTCAGACAGCAGCAAAGCTGTTTCTCCAGTGTTCCCCCCTCACCCAGGAAGCTGGGTGCAGGCAAAATCCTGGGAGGGGCTTTAGCCAGGACAGCTGACCCAAAGTGACCAAAGGGGTATTCCATGGTGTGTGATGCCTGCTCAGATATGACAGCCAAGGAGGGAGTTGGGATGGGGATCAGGTGAGAATTTGTTATTATGAAGTTTGTCTTCCAGGGCAATTTCTACATGTACTGAAGCCCTTCTTCCTGGGAAATGGATGGGTGTTGCCTGCTGATGGGAAGTAGTGAATAAACCTTTTGTTTTAATTTGTTTTCCCATGTGCTTTGCTTTTGCTTTACTAAACTGCTTTTATCCTGACCCATGAGCTCTCTTCCATCTTATTTTGTGCCTGCCTGTCATGCTGAGGAGGGGAGAGATAGAGCAGCTTGGTGGGTGCCTGGTGTCCAGCCAGGGTCAACCCACCACCACAGGAAACAAATCCACTGTCAAACATACAGCCTGAACTATACTGTCCTGTGCATGGGTCACAAAAATTTCATTCATTAATTGGAACTGAATAAATTTACTGTCTGTGTTGCTAGTGGAAAAGATCACCATCACTAACAGATAAGTTCTAGAAAACTGAAATGTTATTCTGCATTTAATGCTTATAAAATAGACATTTTTATCATTGAGAAATAATCACAACTTTAAAGTAGAAGTTTTTTCTTTAGAAATGACAAAATCCTGAAGAATTTTATAATGTAAATTTATATTCCAGTAATCAAACTGAAATTTCTTTGTGCGTCAGAAAACAATTTTATCAGTTCACATACACTTAAACCTTCTCTAACAGCTATCTGCCTATCTACCCTATAGCTAAAATTCCTTTAGTGCTGAAAATTCTACAAGCTTCTTATGCAGGTTGGGCATGTTCTCTTCTGTTCTTACAGCTAGGAAAACATTTCCCAATTTTTCTTCATGGCTTCAGATTGAAATCATTCTCTCTTGTTCTGCTTGTTGTAGACATATAGGAAACTGACCACCAGCATAACCATTCATCTTTCTGCATAAGTGAAGATGTCATCATATGCCTTTCTAAACATTATTACCAATCTTTCCTGATTGGTCATGTTTTCTAAATTACTCTAATTTTTTGCTGCTCTTCCATGGATTTCCACTGTTGTCAATGTAACTTGTGAACAGTGATGCCAAAAACAAGCCATCAGTTCTGCTGGGACCTTGTACATACTGCACAGATGACCTCTGTTACACTGCTCAGATCCTGCTGCTAAGACATCCCAGAATGGTGCCTTATTTTTTTCCCAGTTTCAAATCAGTGTTGGCCACACTCTGTCTTTGGCCTTCTCCACCCTGCAGTGCTGCTGTCTGCCAGCTATTCTTTTTTGTTCTTGTATATTTGATACTTTCTACCTAAGTAAAGAACACATTTTTGATACTAAACATAAAAAACTCCTTGAACTGAGTGAGAGTTTTGAATAGAGGTACAACATGTTCTGGCTGAGGATGTGGATCTGGTTGGGTGAATTGCCTTGAAACCCTCTTAGTGCAGTAGAGGACTCCTATTAGCAGTCTTGAATATGTGTATATTGCTTCACATTTGGGGGGAAAATACTAACAAGCCAACAACTTTATTTCAGAATTTTAAAATTATGCTTTATTTTATTTTTCTTTTTTTTCCTTAGCAATGAGCACTTTATTCTGTCTTTAATTACCAAAACTTTATTGAAAACATCAACAGTTACGTGAAGATACACTTGACCTGGAGTGAAGTATCAGGAGTTTTTAAACATTTAACTTATAGTGTATATTAGTATGAAACTAAGTTGAGCAGAACCCATTAATGTCACAGTGGTCGGTTACCAATGGAAATAAATAATTCATGATGAAGGGAATTAGTCTAATTAGCAGGCAGTTTGAGTCCTTTGATAAAACCCAGCTCTAATTCCGTGAAGGGCAGGAAGTGCTGTCATCAGTCAGCCCTGAAAAGATTAGCATCTATTATGAATGAGGTTAGACACCCTAGTGAAGTCATGTGTGTCCTGGAGACAAACTTAATATGTTCCAGAATGGGACACAGTTTGTCTCACCAACACATCATGATTCCTACTGGGCTATTGTATGTAATAACAAGCAAAGATCAGTGCTCCTTCCTATCATTCTCCCCTTGTCCATCATTCTGACAACTGTGCAAATACATTTTCCATGCAAAGCAGGGAATGTGCCCTGAATACTTGTAAAATTGCACGAGATGTCAAAGAAAATGTATTACCTTTTCTCAGCAACCTAAAACCAAACAAACTAAAATAGCACTGCAGAAAGAGGTATAAAAACACATCTGATAAATATATGGGATGTAGAGGAAGGTGTATTAGTTTAGAAGCACATTGATTCCATTTGAAAACATTATTGCCATCTGTCACAAGATGTATCAATAAAGCTATAGATGTAGGTCTGTGTGATAGACAGGTTTTGAAATAACTGGTGATACTATAAGGTTATAGTATTGGATGGAGAGTAATATCTGCAAAATTGCCTTAAATTCTGGAAGTATAGCTTCAAAAAAAAAAAAAAAAGAAGCTTCTTTGTGTTATGTATTTTCATTTAGAAATGTTAACTGCTTCATTTGAGGAGACTAGCTGTGAGCTGTGCAAGCTTCACAGTTTTGTGCTACATGCTGACGCAACATCAGCTGTGTTTCCATTTTTGCTTATGAGCCTTTTGAAATTATATGTTTCCGTTTTGCAATTTGATGCAATAATGAAGAAACTCCACATTTGTACGTTATTGTATTGCCTGTTTTTATTGTAGGAAATTAATTGCTTCTTTTATTTATGTTATTAAGGGGGGGAGAAAACAATTTTGCAGTATTTTATCATTTGCTGTAATAATTATCCTACTAGTAATACAACGGAAGACTTAGAAACAGTATATTATGTTCAAATGTCTGAACAGTACTTAATGTGTTGACACTTGTGGCTGGGGAATGTTGGTCTTCAAGCTATATTGAAAAAAGTAACAATAAGTGATTAATAATACCCCTGACAAGCACAAGATGATTTATAATATAGAAATGAAGCGGAAATTTTCATAGAAGCAGAACAGCTTAGCAACTCTGCTGTCCAAATACTAATTGCCAATGAAGCACTGATACTGCAGAGAGTGCCAGAATCGAGTGCTGCACTAGCTTCAAGTAGATTCCGAGATGAGATTAAAAATAGTGATCTTCTCTGTAGGACTTCTTGCTCTGAGTTCCTTGAAGAGGGAAGGTAAAAAAGGTACTCAATCTTTATTTGTTCATTTTTGTCTTGAATTCACTGGCTGGTAAAAGCCAGAACAAAATTCAGTTGCATGAGCATTTTTGGGTTTTGATTCTTTGATCTCCATGTGCATCTTAAAAATTATCCACAGTGTGGGTGTGTCCTGGGCTGACAAATGGGTTCATTCAGCTTACTGAAATGGATTTGTTTATGCATTATATGTGAACAGATGCATACAATAACCACCATTTTTATCTCTGAGTTGGTAGGGACAAGGTGCTTGGAAGCAGAAAATTGTTATGTTCTAGAAAAATTGCAGTATTAGGTACAAGCTTAGGAAAGTAACCACACGTGCCCTGAAGTCACATAAGACAATTGGAATAAACAGGCAGAAGATTGTAAGAAAAAAAATTGTCAAGTCTCTTGAGGTCATTAACTGGCTACCTAGCTTTGGCTGTTGTAACAGAATACAGGAGCTTCTTGTATAATTCATGGGTGTATGTTAAGTCTTCCATGGAGTTCACTGACTGGCTGGTACACTTTCTTCAGGTTCAAAACACTGCTGAGTGTAAACATAAGAATATATCGAAACATTATTTTTCCATAGATCCCAATAAACACCCACCCAGGTCTTACTTTGGTAGTACCCACCAAAGAGAGAAGTAGAGCAATTAATTTATCCTTCCAGAAGCTCACCTGTCCTTTTGTGTCTTTTCTAAGGAAAGCTGAAGTGACTCAACATAGATACCTTGCCTTTCCTGTCTGTGTGATACACTTCTCAGCAGCTGTGGTTTTTCACATATCATTCCCTTCAGAATTTGTAGGGTAAAGCACAGGGACTGGCACAGGGTCAGTGACCAAGGGCTGTTTCCATCCAGCTTTGCTCTGCAGTTCTGTGTGAGGTTTCGAGTCGGTGGGCCTGAGTCAGGGCATCACAGAATGCTTTGGGTTGGAGGAGACCTTTAAAGATCTCCTAGTCCAGCTCCCCTGCAACAAGCAGGAATGTCTTCAACTAGATCAGGTCATCACAGACTACTTTACTACTGATAAATCCAGCTCCTTCAGAAAATAAATCACAAGTAGTTACACAGCTCAGTACATATCACTATATACTAGCTCAGTTACACAGTATATACCCACTGAAGAAAGATACATACTCCAAGTGTTACCAGAGGATAAATCCTTAATCTGCTGATTTTCCTTGAAAGATGTGTTTAAACAGTACCTTATTCTTATTTTCTGCTTTCGGTACCAGGAAAATGACACTGGAAAATGGCACAGCACAGCATTTCTGATTCTTACAGTGTACTTATTTTGCTATGTTCCTGTGACAATATCCATGTTCTTGTCTCGGACAGATGGATTCACTGTGTCAGTAAGGAAAACTTGGGAGCTCACAGTAGTTCCCACATCATGGGACAAAGAGGGCACAGGCCTCAGACAGCCATGTTGCTATCGATCTGCTCCTTCAGATTTTATTGAAAAGGTGAATTCCACAAGACTTAGATATTTTAAAAACCAGAAAGCTGGTGAAAGAAGATCTTTACACTGAGGCACTCTTTATCTCAGCAGCTGTCTCACCTGTCCCCTCATCAAGACATCCTTATGGGATATCATCCATTAATCAATTCCTCTCCTTCCTGCTATTTTGTTACCGGTGTTTACGTGTCATCCTGTGTCTCTATTGTCCTTATTGTTCTCATACCCTCCCACAACAGCAATACACCAAAATACTGCAGCAAAGGACACATCAGCCACATTCACAACTAAACCCATGGGAATGCTGAAACCTTTTCAAAGTTTACAGAAGTGTGTGACAGCCCTATGTATTCTCATTACTGATCACATTTTTAATCAGTTCTTACTGTATGTTTTATTCAGGGGCCCCTGTCACACATATCAGTGTGAACCATCTCTTTTGTGAATAAAAGACTGTGTAGATCTTCTTGTAAACATTAACAAGGAGCTAAAATTGTTCTGATGAATGTAACGTTGATGAAATGCTCATTCTCAGGTATGTCTTTGATTCATGATTCTTATAATATACTGTGCTGTCTAAACAAACAGCTGCCCATTGTCCCCATCTCAGATGTTCTCAATTTATGTTCTCAATTACCTCCTAAGAACATTAGGTACTTAATGCTTCTACTGAACAGAAACATGAGCAGAAAATGGATGGCCCTCCGTTTCCTAATTTACCACAAAGTTAAATTCTGGGGGTTTTATTCTGCTAGTAATGTACATTCAGGTGCAGCAATTCACTCAAAAAAGTTTTTTCTATATTTAGATCTACTAGATGATTGTTGTAAGTTTTCTCCAACTAAAATATTTTATGCTAGAGCAATTAAGTATAACAGGGGAAAAAAAAGACACAGATTGAAGTAATAACCATATTACACACTGGATTTAGGATGTTTATCAGAACAAAACCCACCAAAGTTTACTTAGAATTAGAGAAACTGGATAAATAAGGACTTCAGTAAGGTTGCAGGAATTTTCATTAGGAAAGTATTCAATTCTCAGGGCATCACTGGGCATATAGCAGCATGACAGGCAGGAGAAGGAAGGGACCATGGAGGTTAATATTGCAGCAACACTGATAAAACTGCAATGTGAAGTCAGTGGCATACACTGGAAGAGCTATCCTGAGCCCCATTATAAAGAAGCTGGGCCTTGAGATAGGTAGAAAAATGGTTGGCAGCTGAATCTTTGAAAAACTACTGGGAAATAACACTTGTGCATTATGGGCAAGTGAACTTTTCACTGCCTTAGTTCTAACTGGTTGTACTTCATATCATATCCTGTCTGTCATCCATGGGTTTGCAGGTGAAAAATGCAGTTCATACTCCAACTCTCTGTGTGCACATAATCCAGAGGGAACATTTGAGGACCATTTCCTGTGTTTTGGACAGAATAGAAGCCCTGGTTAAATGAAGAGAGAAATGTAGCCACCCCTTCTGACCAAAGAGGAGGAAACAGGTTTGTCTTCAGTTTAACAGCCCAAGATGTTCCTATGTCAAGTTTGCAGTCCCGATCAATGGGAAATTCTTGCTTATCCATCAAGGTGAAGTCTGATGTAAGTAGCCACAGTCAATTAAACTCTCATGAAAAGGCTTGACTTAAATAATCTTTTATATTTTTTTTTTTGCAGATGACAGTCTCCCTTTCTGTTTTTTTCATTTTTTTCATCTCCAGCTCTTTCCCTGACAATGCCTCAGGCCCTGTTCTTTGCTGCTGCTTTTCTGCAGACTCACAGCATCACCTGGAACCTGCTGAGAGTGCCACCAAATGAAGGAGCAGTGAGAACCTGCTGGTGAGATGCTTTCAGTAACCACTCTCAAATACCCGGTTCTTGTCTGGGATTTCCATCAAGAAGTGAAAGGTAGGAACTGGTGCTTACAGTTGAACTCAAATCCTGCATGCCTCCCTTATGTGTGCTGCCTCTCTTATACAGAGCACATTGCAGCATTTTGACAGAATTCTGTTTGTTGAGATTGTCTCCGAACTGAGTAGCAATGTGACCTTCTCCTATAGTACAAATTATATGAATGAAAAATGTGTTTTACCAGTGCACCAAAAATAAGAAGCTAAAAAACCTTCTCTGAGCAGTGTACTGTAACTTCTGTTCCATAATTAAACCAGAACCCCTCTCCTGGACAGGTTCACTCAGCTTTGCCTTTCTTTGAGTAATACACCTTCAGACCAGTGCCTTGTTTTGATGTATTACAATGATAGACTGAAGAGTTCATGTAATACATCATGACAGTCAGCAGTTGCTGGACGCTAAGGATTGAGAGACTGAGCCAGCTGTTTTTCTGATGTGTTCTCGTAATGCATCACCAGCTGATGGGAACTGATAATGTAGTACTTCAAAATGACACCACTCAGGAAAGGAAGAGTCCAGAGGTGCAGATTCTGTATAATGAGGCATTCAAAGTATGAAACAGAGCTGCAAACTCCTGGAACAAGATGTTGGTAATAAATCAGTTTTATATAGTATTCCATTATCTCTGTGGCTACACTAGTACAAGCTGTTGTCTGATTTCCAGTGCCTCTCTGTGGTGCTGGTTTTGTGCAGACCAAAGATAACCCTAGCAGCAGTTTTACCTTCACTCTTCTTACACAAGCCAAGCAACCTAGAGCAGGAGATAGGGCAGAATTCTACAGGCTCAACAAATTCAAATATTTGGGATTCCTCCTCATCTTGGGGTACTGTCAGAACCACTCAGATGCTACTCTTTCCATAAACTAAGCTCATCCATGGCAGTGGCACAGATGGGAATGGCTCCTTTGCCCTTTTTTGGGAGTATTGGCTCCTAAAGAGACAGAATGGGCTGGCCCAGAGCACTGCGGTCGTGATTGACTTTTCCTACAGATTGGCTGAAAGCAAGAAAGGCTCTTTTGGCCATCTCTTCATCTTTTCTTTGTTTATCTTTCACCTGCCACACACACAGTCAGGCCAAACAGTAATTGATCTCTAATTGTCAGCATCAATTAAAAAGAAAATTATTGGAACAAATAGCAATTCTGAACATTTGCCTACAAAACTTTATCTCATTGATGAAGCAGCCGGTGTATGTGTGAAAGTATTTTCTCTGAGTTTATTTTTGAACCCCAGGCCAACCATGGGAAAACAGAAAAACTGGAAAAATAATCTTTTAAAATCCTGAGCTACATCTCTAAGGTAACTCTTTTAAATACCTCTTGTTTGTTAAATGCATAATTTTGCATATATAAGCATCATTATATCTTTGGCAAACCCTTGAAGATAAAGAGGTCCTAACCTCAAACTTCAATTTTTATTTATGGATGATTTGTACTGCAAATAAAAAGTAATTATATTTTAACAATAAAAACACTTTTCTGTCCCTAGTCAAATATTATAAATCATGACTGCAAGACATTAAATATGGTTTTGTGGCATGTGATTCTGTCTCAGAAATATTCCAGTCTCATATATAGAGAGGTCTATACTCACAGAACTTTGCTAGCTCAGATTTGATGTGGGATTTTTGAAGAGGAGCCTTGCCTGGCAGACCCCATACAGGATTGGGTCAAGATCCTGTGCTCATGGCTGATGCATTGCCACTGCTTCAGTTGCTCTCTTCATCTTTGATACCCCAAGGAGCCGGGGGTTTTCCACCCCTGACTGCTGTTCATCTCAAAGCTAATGCTTAGCACTTTGCAAGGACAAGTTCTGTAAAATCATGTCTGTAATTCCTGCAGTTGTGGGTACAAAATTGATTGTGGGTACAAAATTCCAAGTGCAAAAGATCTCAATAACCTACCAAAGACTCCTTGGTTAAAAACAAAACAAACAAACAAACAGACAAAAACCCACAAGAATGTTCTGTGCTTGCTTCTTCAGACTACCTTGTTTCATTCCCAAGATTATATACATGACTGGCCATCAACATCAGAGCATCACAGAAACATTTTGCTCAGTCTTGGCTGATTTTATTTTATTTTATTTTATTTTTATTTTTAAAGTATTTTTGCTTTACCTTTAAATATTCTGGCTAACGTACATGGGGGAAAAGTTTGTATATCAGGAGTTATGTTTGCAAGGGACTGGTGGAGAATGTCAGGTGTATGTTCCCTCTGTGACAACATTTTGTCACATTTAAGTAATGATTATTAATATCTCCTTGAATGAGTCTTTATGGAAATTGTAGTTCTGAACATGCAATCAGCTAATTTATGGCCTAACAAATGTTTCCCTGAGCCAGCAGTTGACTGGCATTTGACCATTTTTGTAAAATACACCTTATCTGCTACTATTAGACACTAAGATAGCTCTTTCTCTTGGAGTTTTTGGCACACAACAAGCATCTCTACTCTCTGTGAGGAAAAATCACAAAACTTGTATTTAGCTCTCCTCATAAACTTGGACAATATGACAGGTTTCTAATCCAAATAATTGTTTAAGATTATTACAATGATAATTATTGTAGTGATAATAACACATTATTTCAGCTGACAATACATTAGTTCCATGGGGAGATAAACTGCAAGGCCAATGGATTTATCTTGATAACAAAATGGATTACTATTAACTACGATGGTAATTTTTCCATCCATGCACAAAGAAATCTCCCATTGAGTTCATTGTCTTTTGACTGAATGCTGGTAAGAATTTCGTCTAGGATATGTAACAAGACTGGATTCTGCACTGGTACAGTATTGTTACTGTTGTTCTGTATTGTCCAGACAAGCTCCAAAAGCCCATAGCTCTGCTTGGCACTTCAGGCACAGGATTTCTGTCTTTCAAAATGCCTCTTAAAAATTATGAAATGCAAGACAAATGAGGGATCAGAGCAACTGTGAATTTATTAGGATTTTGCAGGGCAGATTTATAGATGAGAACAACAAACCTTAACCTAATTACAGTTTCCTGTATGTAGCAGCATGGAAGAGATGGCTTTACTTCCATGATCTTCCACCATAAAGCCATAGTTTTTGCTCTACTGGTGATACAAGCTTTGAACATTACAGTTCCAGCTCCTTGTTATGATTTTGAACCACAGCAACTAATATCTTTTGTCCCTGTTTTCTTATTCTCAGTCTGAAAAGTATATAAGGACACTTGATCTAGAGAATGATTTTCCCAGTGATTATGTTTCTGTAGGAAGGCAAACATACAGAACTGTATTGTCAAAAATCTACAGACCAAGAGTCTTTAAAGAGATTTGGATCAGAATCTGAGTCAGCACTTAATGCTTATTTACCAAAACTATTATAATTCATAATTTAAAATCCGTACTTCTTTTGTTTAGTTCATCTGGTTCATGCCTCTCCTATATTTTTATCATTGGCCTTCTTGTTCTGTCTTTACTTAAAAAAAAAATAATCCAGGTCAAATATATTATAAAATTCTTTGGAAATTTTGATAATTGTCATGGACATTTATTTGCTAAAATATACATTTGACACCATAAAACTGACATTAATATGCAAATCAGTGGACTATAAAATTCATTTTCATGCCTCCAGGGCAGTATTTTTATAAATACAGAAACATAATCATGCATCCTCCAGAGAACTAAAAATAATTATATGAATTTACAACAAAGCCCAAGGCAGTGTCTCCTTTTAACTGTTTGGTTTTAATATCATTTAAATCTTGTTAAAACTTAATTACCAATTCTCTTCCATAATTTAGGTGGAAGAGCTGAGGTCTAAGCTTGCTGTTTGAGAGAGAGAACTTCATCTGAGAAACAAAGACACCAAGACACAGATTGACAAAACAAGACAGGACACAGAAAAGCTTGGTAAAGGAAAAGTCATCACAGATAACAATGAAGAACAGAACTTACATCTATTTGTTAACATTGTTGTAGTTTAACTCAGGTCCACAATTAAATTCTATGCAGCCACTCGCTCATCCCCTTCCCTCCCCTCCTGCCTCCCCATGGAGGGAGGCAAACCCTGTGCCTTGAGATGAGAATAGCTTAATAATTTAAATACTTTAAAATATAATAATAGAAGGGAAAAGGGCAGAGGAAAAACCCCAAGAAATGCAAGTGATGCCCAATACCCTGGCTCCCCACCTGCAGAGACCCAGCACATCTCCAGCAGAGATCAGCCCCTCACATCCACCTCCCCCTGTTTATCCACTCCATGACATTCTACCCATGGAATATCCCTTTGACCAGTTCAGGTCACCTGCCCTGGCCATGCCCAGCTCCTTGTGCAGCTCCTCTCTGGCAGAGCACGAGACACCAAAAAGTCCTTGACTTAGGGGAGGCATTACTTAGCAACCAGAACATCAGTGTGCTGTCAACAAGAAGTCTGTAGTAAATCCAACACACTCTGCTGTACCAGCTGTTAGTAAGAAAATTAACTCTGTCCCAGCCAAACCCAGGGCATACATCCACATAAAATGGAACTGAGCTGATGCCTTGTATGGCAGAAACATAAATAGACTGGAGTATGCATAAACCTACATAACAATATTTACATTTAAACAAACATATTTATATATAGGTGGTGATTTATTCATTAATACTCATCTAGCTCAAGCTGTATCCAGCTGGGAGGGGAGTTGCAGGACCAGTGCTTTCATCCTCTTTGTTCCATGGCTGTTTTCTTGGAGATGATGGCTGCTCAAACAGGTGTAAAAGTGAGTAACTCCAAATTCAAAGCCAGCCTGGCTACAGGCTTTAGGTGCTATTTGGAGTATTTTATCAGGAATTTCTGATTTTTATCAGGATATTTTACCAGGACTTCAGCAGATATGTCATCAGGAATTTCTGATGTATGAATACCTGTGGATATATGTTTATTTTCTAAGGCTGAATTTCAGAACAAGATAATCTGCTCTTCCTCCATGACTGATAGAAGAGGTCACAACAGCAAGCCTACCTCTGTATCAGAGGTATGAAGTCAGGGACAGGGCCTCAGCTTTGTACCCCAAATACAGCTCCTGGTAAGCAATTTTAAAGCAATTGTACTGACAAAACCTGTTTCCCTGGACTGAATTACTGAGGATTCTCTACTCTCCAGGTCTACTCTCTTTATATTAAAGGTAAAGCAGAGAATAGAGCATATGGCTTCTCTGCACTGTGGTGCTGTGTCCCACCACTCCCTCCCCTCAGTTCTACCTTTGCTGCCAAAAAAAAGATGAGGAATCTTGACAATGGTAGGTTCTTGATTTCCTCTCTCAGTGATACATATCCCATCAGCACAGAGACTGCTGCCTCAGGTCTATTCTTTGTGCCTTGTTTGCCAGCCACTGTTTAGTAACAAGTGTCACTGTCTGCTCCCCTGCTTTGAACTGAACACTTTCCTGTTAGCCCTCACATCCGACTGAAAGCAGCTTTGTATTGATTTGATTCACCCTTTTTAGTATGACCACAGTCACGATGAGGGATGTGCATCCAAACTTCCAGCTATTGCACAATTGCCACCGGGCAGAAATTCAAGCGATTTGGCACAGCATCTGATTGGGAATCAATTCCCATTGGTTCACTCTGTCCAGTGCATGCCTTGCCTTCGATTGAAATGCCAGGCATTTGTTGGCAATCCCAATGCCAGGATTGACAGCCATCCTCACAGCACTGCTCTGTCCTTTCAGGCTGCATATTCATCGGGTGTGAATGGAAGTAAGAAATGCAAAATATTAGAGAATGTTACAGATTTCACATACTTGCATTATTGCATTAACAAATAACATGTTCATTTACAGATATATATAAATTCATCCTATTTGTGATGGACACTCTGTGTGCCTCAATATTTCCTAGAATAATGATGCTTACATTTTAAGATGTCAAAATTACTTTTTTATTTAACTGCATAGAGTACTCAAAAATCTTTCATATAGAAAAGGTATCCTTCAGAGCCAGAAGTATAGCATATTTAATAGGTATTTAATAAATAAGACTTATTAAGACATTTAAATCGAGTGTTAAATAGACTGTCATTTGCACCTGTGTGAGTTTGAAATTGAGGAGTTTCCTGAGCTGGACTAGGCTGTAAATATGTTGGTTTCGTTGGGCTCTGAATCCATTTGTTTCTAATGGTTCTTTGCCATGCAGCATGACTGCAATGGGTGTGAAAATGGAAGTGTGATATTTTCCAGGTTGTTGCTAGTCAGGCAAAAGTCAGAAACAGCAACAAGAGTCTGAAGATGACCTTGCTAAATCTGACTATACTCTTAATGCAGAAAGTGCTGCTCTGACTATTTTAAATATAGTAATGTGTCTCTCTTTCTTGCTGTGTGGCAGAATTATCAGAATTTTTTTGCCTCACTTGGAAGTTCTGGTTCTATACTCCTTACAACAGAGCTTTGTAATCTTGTCAGCTTTTAGGTAAACCTGATGGACTTGGGAACTTTCCTCAACCCACTCAAGCTGTAACCAGTGTGATGCAGCACTGTGGAGCCTTGAGTCTGTCTCCACGGGCGATGGTCCAGAGGACTGAGGCTGGAAAATCTCAAATGTATATGGTGAGAAGGTAATTGAAAAAAAATGTTGTGAACATATTTAAGAAATGTGATTTACTTGAACAGTCCAACTAAATGAGGTTTTATTGCTAGACATAGGTTTTCTAGTGCTGTTTCAAGAAAATATCAAAGATCACAGAAATAGCAGAATTTTGTCAAATTGAAAAATTGTTCCCAAGTGAATTGCAAGCACCTTTACCATCTTATTTCTGCAAAACGTGACATATTTAAATATTGCCAAAGAATACAAGTCTTAAATGTCAGTATGTTTTTAGGAAGTATAAAGGCTCCATGATGTATGTCAAAAAATCAGATTTCTCAGATGGATGCCAGAGAAAATCTTTCCCCAAAGAAGCTTCAGAAATTTCAGTCTAATGTGTACTATTAATGTGATGCTGTGACAGCTCTTAAGAGAGCTGTCATTATCAGAGTTGTTTGGACTGGACTGTGTCAGGCAACCACAGTCTGAGAACTCAGTGCTCAGCCTTACTCTCTCTAATGTACCTTAAGCAGGCATTCATAGTGGAGCCAGTGCCTACCCAGCAGTGCACCCTGTTCTTGCCATGCCTTGGAGACCTGCAATTCCAAATAATTCCCATATGTGAAAAGGGAGAAATGCTCCTGTTTGCTTTGTTTGTTTTGTTTGAGGCTTGGGAAATACTCTTCTCCTTTGTCTGAGCAGCTGGTGACAGCAGTGCTGAGATGCCCAAGGGGCCAGCAGTGGGAGGTTTACAGCACCTCTGTTTACGTTGCCTCATCTCCTTTGTGCTGGATTCCTCTGCAGCAAATCCTGTCCATTTGTCACCAAGAAATAAGATATAGTGACCAAGAGAAAGTTGCTTCAAGTGAAGGATTAATTTTGTATCATATAAGAAAGATGGCTATTGATACTGCATGCAGGAACACTTATCATGCTGATGAATTTCATGTACCTGATAGTGTCAGACACGAAAGATTCAGTTTCAACACAGCCTTCCTTGCAGCTTTTGCAAGTTCTGAGGCTCAGTTAAGCACATTTTGCAGTTGAAGCCTTGCTTGGTAAGGTGGCATGGGTAGATCGAATCCCATCTATTCAGCATAAGGTTCCAATTCTTAGTCTTTCTTTAATAGCTCTGATGAGACACAGAATAGAGAATAAGGATTCAAAGCCTTTCAGTTGCTATATAGCAATAGCTGCTAGTTATGGACAGATTTTTTTTTTCATTAATGCTAAATAGATCTTTAACATGTGGATACTAAATTTTCTAGAAGATAAAACATTTCCTATAAGCCCCACAACCCTGAAAGGGAACATGCAAACATTTTCAAAAGCTTTCGTGGGAGATACAATATTGTGGATTTCTTTTCTAATTGCCAGGAGCAGTGTAACTGCACAAGGCCTGCCCATGGGTTTGTCTGAGAACAAGGCAGGATGACCCACAGGATGCCTTCAGGTAGGTGAAGTCACAGTTTCCGTGAGTGGTGTTGTGACAGTTCCAGCAGCAATACTGCAGTCACAGCAGAGCAGGCTTGCAGTCTCAGGGCTGTGTTCCAGCCTCCAGCCTCTGCTCTTTTCTCCAGCTCTGCACTGCCTAGCCCATGTTATCTAAACTTAAATGATTGAAAAGTATAAATAGAAAGAGTTCAAAACACATCGGGAAAAATATACTTCCCATCATATTAGACTGCAAAAATTCTGATTCTGTTCTGATTTAGGATATAAACGTGCCAAATCTGCCTCTTTAATTTGATGGTGTTGTAATGGACAGAGGAATTACAAAAATGTGTTGGACAGCTCTGAGGTGGATACTAATATACCCTTCACAGATTTCTCTGTCTTCCTTGGGGCAATGCAAAATCAAAGGGTTGTGATATTGGTTCTTACAGCTCTAGAAGTGTTTGAGACAGGGGTGTGGGGCAACACGTTTAGGTTTCACATCCAGATGTCACTGGACCTTTGAGAATATAACATCAGTCTTCAATTAAAAGGAGTGACTGGAAAGTTGCTGATAGCCACAGAAAGTAACAAATGAAAAAGTAAAAACATCGACAGTCATAGCTGACCATAAAACTGCTGAATGCCCCAAAAGATTATGGGGTTTCTGCTGTCTATCTTCCCATATGCTTTAAAGTAGTGTCAGTGCAGTGTTGCACACATATTTTTCTGCAGAAGTCCCATGGAGGAATACAAAGCAAGTCAGAAAACTTTATGTATGAAGATCGTAACTTGACTACTGCATAGGTGGAGTTTTAGCCCAAGTTAGGGCTCATAAATAGTTTAGCAATCAGTCCTATCCTAGGGATTATTCATGTCACTACTTGAAAGACTGTTTGATCCATTGATCAATGAAGAAAATAAGACAAATCAAGTTG
Source organism: Prinia subflava (assembly GCF_021018805.1). Taxonomy (NCBI): domain Eukaryota; kingdom Metazoa; phylum Chordata; class Aves; order Passeriformes; family Cisticolidae; genus Prinia; species Prinia subflava. Next base: position 18,366,927 of record NC_086252.1, read on the forward strand.
TTGCTTAAAATTTGGTTAATGACTGACCCATTGGAGTTAATACCTCATTTAGATTAAACATCGGAAAGTTATGCTTCTGCAAAGTAATGTATTAAAAATAATTTTGTCATTTTGATTTTTTACTGAATGATTTCTGAAAAGCAACAGTCCCTGGTGAATAACAAAAATTAATTACTGCTAGTTTTAAATGGAGTTCATGTTAGTAAACCAGCCATTAGTCCAATTAATTACTGTTTGTGTCCAGAGATTGTTTCTCATATCCTGGAACAACCAGAATATCTCAAGGATCACAGACATTTAAAACAGTGATTGAAAAATACATTATTAAGATGTACAATATTTGCATAGTTTGCATGTAGAGTGAAAATTTTCTCTTTAAAAAAAGTTATCTTTTCTCTGTTGAGGCTGTTGTTAGCAAATTGCTAGATTGCTCAGAAGACTTGTTGAGATCACAAAACAAGCCTGTATTTTTTTTCTTTGTAACAAAAACCAAAAAAAAAAGAAATACATGAATAACTTTGCTTTCTTTGTGTGTAAGGTTACTTATTTAAATTCCCCCCTCCCCCCGACTAATATAATTTTTAGATTTTGCTAGTTAAAGCCCAGGATACTGTGTTTATGTAAGGGAGGTAGGGAAAAAGAGTGGGAGACAATTTATTAGTAAAGAAAGACTTGTATTTGCAGGTAACAATAAGCTTCAGTAAAGGGAAGGTTTGGAAAGAACAGCAGATTCAGTGTCAAGAGAAATATCCAAACTAATAATCAAAATATATATGAAAAACACTTCTGAATAATTTTTTACTATTTCTGGGACTGAGTCACAATCTATCAAGCTGGTATATTGTGGACCATATTGAAATTTCCACAAGCTTCAGATTTTGTTACCTGATTACTATCTCCACACACCATTTCCTTTTTTTCTTTAGGTAGATGGATTTCTGCAAAACTGTATTAATTTTGATAAGGAATAACTTTCTGCAATTATTATTAAAACTGTAAAAGAAGATTGCCTCCACAACCCAAAGTTCAACTCAAAATTTGTGTAAGAAAATTTCAGTGGCTGCTGCACAGAGTGAGTTAACATCATTAGAATCCAGAAGGTAGGAGTTAAAACAGTGTAAATTTCTTCAGCTCAAAATTTTAAGATTTTTCTTTTTCCAGCTCTTCTTTTGCTATTGCAGAGAACTCACTTCATAGTTACAGCCATTAAAAAATACTAGAGAAAAAATATTTTGACTGTCATAGATTACTTTTAGGCTGTGAGAATGGGTTATGTGTCATGGCTATGCTTCATTTGGAGACTTCCAAAAATAGCTCAGCAGAAGAGTCTCTGCACAGAGACCCCAAAGATCTCAGTTTAATCCTGGTTCTCTCACTGATCTGCAGGGTGACCTTGGGCAATCTGTGTGCCATTTTCTTTCTTGCTAAAATGAAAATAATAATACTTATTGCCTTTGCAAAGCACTTCTAGAGTAAAGCATATGAATCGATAACATCTTCTCCTTAAGTATGTGAAATAACAGAGGAAACTCTTCCCACTTGCATTCGTGTGCTTTTAGCATTTCGAAATGTGAAATTATAAAGATTATTACATAGAAGGGAGAGGCCCAGAAGTGTTCCCCTAATCAATAAGTTGCCAGCTGGAATGCAAAGGAACGCAAGGTAATGTACCATTTAGTGTAACAAAGAAGAAAATATATGCTTTCAATGTGAGTATGGCAGCTACCAGTGCAGTCATGGGGTATTATCTTGCTGGCTTGCATGCTGGTGTGGCAGTAGAACAGTATAAAACATACAAACAGTTTGAAATCCCCATGCTAGTTTTCAAGACTTCCAGTTCTCCTGGAGAGATCTGTCACTTTAGACAGAAGGGGAAAGCTAGACTTAAGTGCTCTTACCACGTGTGTGTGCCTTGCTCTTGCTCTGGAATGCTGCTTTGCCTTCCCCCAGCAGATCACCAGCACAAGCTGTCTTGGCACAGTATGCTTTACAAGAATGACAGCAAACACGATTTTTCACTTGTGTCCATGGGCGTGTTGACCTGCAGAGCCTTTTTGTGGTCCATGCAGATGGATCCATTGAGCTTGAGTATTCATACATTGCTTCTATAATATCTCTCAGTATTTTGTATCAGCACTTTATACCAGGCACAACACAAGTCCAGTGTCATCTACTGTGCAGCCTAGGTGAGCCCTGGCAGTAATTAAAGTATTTTAAACCATCTGCTTAATTGCATAAAAAATACACTGATGAGCTTGCACTGTTTGAATGATCTTCAGGAAACAATTAGGCTAAAACAATTCCCTCTTGGCAATATTTAACTAATTCACAATGTTTGTTCTGTGAATTGCAGTTGGTCTTTACACCATTTGTTAGTCTCACTTGTAGCAGAGCCCTGCTTGCTGCTACTGAGCCAGAAGATTCCTCCTGTTCTCCTTCCCTCTCCTTTCTTATCTCTGCCTGTCAAGCTCTTCATTGCAGTGGAGACTTTGGGAGCAGTGCATGAGAGAGTCTGGGCAGTGAAATCCAGCCCTCTCCCTTCCCAGCCGTGCTCGGAGCCCTGACCCCGAGCGAGGCAGAATCCTTGTGCCAGTGCAGCCTGTGCACCCCGGCCCTGGCCAAACACCCCTCACTGCTCGCTCAGGGCCCCTCGGGCTCTGCTGCCGGGGGGAACGGGGACAGCTGGGCGGTGTGACCCAGCTGCACTGGGGACACGCTGGGCGGTGTGCCCGAGCTGCACTGGGGACACGCTGGGCGGTGTGACCCAGCTGCACTGGGGACACGCTGGGCGGTGTGACCCAGCTGCACTGGGGACACGCTGGGCGGTGTGACCCAGCTGCACTGGGGACACGCTGGGCGGTGTGCCCGAGCTGCACTCCCGGCTCCCCTGCACAGCGCCTCGGCTGTGGTGCCTGTCCGGCCCCGGCCGCGCCCCTGGCGCTCCCTGCGCTCCCGGTGGTTCATTGGGTGATGCAGCCGTACTGCAGGGCGGCCCCTCCCAGGGCCTCAGGCCGTGTCCCTGTGTTCAGAGGGCGGTGGGTGAACAGGGACAGTGGTCTGGCATTGTCCCCTGGGGCACCTTCCCGTTAGGCCTGCTGTGAAGGCACGGCACGGCACGGCACGGCACGGCACGGCACGGCACGGCACGGCACGGCACGGCAGCTGCACATCCCAGCTGCTCCAAAGTGGGGAGGCCCCTGTTGGCCGCAGCCCTGGGCTCTGCAGGCACGGGAGGCAGCGTTGGCCATTCCTGCTGCATGCCCGGCTCAATCACCCCTCTGCCTCCCGGCCAGGAAAAGGCACTGGAAACACAGGAGAGAAGGCTACTGAAGATACAGATAAGAACTGTAGGCTAGCAGGCCTGCTTCCATTTTCATGAAAAGTAACTTAAAGTAATCCTTCCATAAGCATTGGAGTCAACCCATCACAAAGGTTGTTTGGGTATTCCATCCCTGCCACATGGGCAAGAGTCAGTGAGTAGTTTGTCCTGAGATCAAGCCCCACCCTGTCTATTCAGAAATCCCCCTTACTTGTTTAATTAAACTGCCTGACTGTCTCCCAAAAGCCACCATGTAAGTATCTAATAAGTCTGGATTACAAATATTAGGATAGTGTGAGGTAATACCATTAGATTATCTCAGCATAAACTGAAATAAAATAGTAATGTTTATACATTTTACCTGATATATATGCAAAAAAGAAAATTTGCTGTTGGGTGTGGTATAATGTTTATGATTAAATGCTTTATTCATACTTGTATGTCAATCTATTAGTGTGCTGTTAATTCAAATGTTACTATGATGTATTCTATCGCTGTTAGCACATTTATCACAGGTAGATGTGAAACTTAGACAAAGGTGTACATTCTCATTAATGATGAGCAGCCTATTCATCTTACTAGAGTGTAATTAATGTTAGTTACAATACTTAATTTTTCACTGTTTGTCATGGTGCATATTTAGCATTTCTTCTGTCCTTTATCAATCTGCTCTCCTATCACACGAGCACATCAAAAAGATATATGTAAGTATCTGACCTGTTTTGATGCCTAATTTTTATACTTTTCCAAGAATTGGAACATTTTTAATCTTATCCTGTAGACAGCACAGTTAGCTAAAAACCTCACTGTAAAGTGTTGTCCATTGCTTTGGGATTTGGCTTAACTCCATTTGCAACAATAACATAAAAATCAGATAATGAAGTAAAGCAGGGCACATCATGAAGACACAGATACTACTTGCTGTAGTATTGTGCTGTGCTTGTGTGGGGTTGTAGTGGTGCCAATTGTTCTGAATTTTCAATTACATGTTTTTTCTACTCCAAGGCTGTTAGTGCTAGTTAAATGTGTTGTGTAACACAGCTCCAAAACCAATAGAAGCGTGGAGTATCTGAAAAGTGCACGTTATTCCATAAATGAGTGCTACAAGAGCTCGTTGTGTTATCCTTTAGGAGCAGTGCTTTGTCAATAATGTTGTTAGCAGTTACAGAGCCAAACCACAGTCCCGTGTGCAGTGGTGCAAGAGGAGAAGGAGTTATGGCTAATGTGTCACACAGCAGGTGGGAAACAAGCCCTGCAGAGGTGGGTAAAAGGGACTGAGCACTGAACACATCCTTGGATTTGCTCCCCAGCACACCAGTAAATCCAGCTGAGCTGGAATCCTAGGGTAAGTCTGTACTTTTGTATTGGTCCAGAAAAAATACAATCACCTTAGATGAAACCTGGGCATCAAAGCATTTTTATTTCTTGATCATCCATAATTCCCATTAATCTGGATTGAAAGAGAACTGATCCTTTCATTAAGTGTGGTTGAATGAAATTTCTTGGGAAAAATATTTGAGCTGGGTCAACCGAATGCATGAGGTGAGAATGGATTTGGGATGTGTTTTCTCAAAATTTCAAAGAACTGTCCCTGAGAGAAAATACAGCCACTCCTATTTGTTAGTCTCTTGATTGGTGGATATTATGCTTCTAATATATTAGGACTTATCTGGCTTTTTTCTGTGAAATTACTTCTTTTGTAAACTACTGTTCATTCCAGACGTGAAGCTGATCACATCTCCAACATAATGACATCCATCTTAAAATTTCATTCAAACCATCAAGGGCTTGCAGAAAAACATAAATCATTTAGAAAATCCTTAAAATAATTCATTTTTATTCCTTGAATTAATCATAATTTCCTTGTGACCCACCACAACTGAAGTATAAGGGAATCAAACATGTGAATTTAACATATTTCAGTATGAAAATTCAATTTGGACCCAATTACAAGTAGGTTTAATTGTAGTTTAGTAGCAAATTAAGAATAAATACCCCAAGCTAGGTTTAGGCATTTTAAACAAAATGATAGTTGAAGGTGCTCCATAGTGATTGAAGTATGATAATAACCTGTAATGTGAACAGAATTGAGTAGGGGTTTTTTCCATGTTACCAAAGCAATGCTTTGTAACAATGACTTATATTTCCATGACTGCACCAAAATATTTTTACTAAAAAAAAACCCTTTCTTTGAATTTTCTATGGCAAAGACCAGAAAATTTTCCATCAAATAACAAAATTCCTAAAATAGCCTCTGATATTCTCTTTCTCCACACTTATCCCTCAGCCCTGACTCATTTGAATAGAGAGGATTGCTAGACTAAAATGTCTCTTTTTAACAGATAAAGATTAAATACAAAGAAACTATGAAATTGCCTTTAACCTTCATGGCATTGCTAAGCTAGGTATAACAATAAGTTGTAAAACACACCAAAAAGATGAGCATTTCACTCCATTTTGATTTGACCATTTTGCTTTCAAAAGGAATTTATAAAAACACCCAGGAACAACGAACATTTGAACTCAAAATGGTCCAGGTTTATTTTTACTCTAAAAGAAGAAGTCTCAATAGAGATATTGATTTTCTAGCATTCATCCAATATTGCACAGAAAATGGACCTGACCTTGCAATCCCTAGTGGAGACATGGAAGCAGTCATTACAGTCATGGTTCCCATTGATTTTAGTGGGATTACTTGCATGAGTAAGGGTTCAGGATGTGACCCACTGTCCCATTAGCAGTAAGACCAAGCGTGCATGGATGTCATTCCCACTCTGTTCAGCAGGATGCAGTTTACCTTCCTGTCCTATATTCATCCTACGGTTTGATTCCTGTCTATTTATTCTGCGTATTGTTTTCTGTCCCACAGAGCCTCATCATTATCTGAGAAGTATCAGTCCTCCTGCCTGCCTTAGTGGTGTTTTTCACTGTGTCTTCAAATGTCATTTTGAGCTCAGAGTTGATGCTTGCACTTACAGATCTTTCTTCCTTTGGTTCTGTTGGCTATGATGATTAAAAAAATACTATGGGCTAGGCACTACCTCTCAATGTATTTTTTTAATCTCTGGGGCCAAATGAGGAGATATTACTGTACTTTGCAAAGTAAACAGAGAGTAGTAAAAAGCTAAAAAACTCAGAGTCATTTTTTTCTTAACCCTTGGGAGGTTTCTTGTGCCCCATGGCTCCTACAGGAACGCTACTCCAGAACCTCACTGCTCAGATGGATGGAAACCTCTTAATCGTGACTTTAACTATACCACCTACATTTTATTCAGGCTTGTTCTTGTGACAAGCTTGTCTTTTACCTCAAAAGGTTCTTCTCCTTCTTCAGTATTTTCTCACTAACGTAGCTACGATACATTTTTTGTTTCATTAATTGTGAGCAAGGTGCAGGAGAGGTGTGCAAGAAGCAGGATGACTACATGTTTGTACAGTGCCTTGCACAATTGTCCAGTCATGGTTCAGGGCTCCATGGGCTGACTTTGTTTCAGCAGTGAATAATAATGACCCTCCAGAACACACTACATGCTTTATTCCAGATGGACACCATTAATTCCTTCAATGAGATGCAGAGCTTCCGAACAAGAATATAGCAATTGATTATTTTTGTCAGTGGTATTTTCAAAGAAATGAAGAAATGAAATGTACAGTATATTTCAGTTTGCAATGATCATTCTGTTGTTCCATTTGCAATGGAAATGAGCATATAACATATTCATGTGTACAGATAAGGAAAATGACAAACATTAACATCCCTTGCTCTATTCATTTATAATATTCATTTAAAAAAAATAAAAAATCCTTCCATTCCATAGTTTTTAGTTTTACTTCTGTAGCACAATGCAAAGCAGCAAAAACCAGAGAATTAATGGATAAAATACATTTAATTACTTTCTAGGCAAGTTTCCTGAAAATTAATATAATCTAAACCACAGATTCTTTGCAAATCTATCTATTAAAAAGATATAATCCCATGCCAATTTTTTTAGATCCTTATATGTATTTTAAATATACAGCCACTTATGAAATCAAATAAACCAAGACTGTGTGTGTACACACTTATATTATATTGTGGCCAAGCAGCCTTTGATGTGCAACTCAGCCTGTTTAAGCAGACTGCAGTGTTTGTCTTCTCAGTGTCAGTCCATTTCTGCACAATTTAATCTGCCACTAAAGAGAAGTTTTTTGTTCTTGTGGGTATAAAACAGTATGCCAAGGATAAATCGGTGCAGCTTGCCTTCCTTAAAATTTTAGGCACAACCTGAAAGTGCAGCTCTTTCCTTTTCTCATCTCAATGGGATGCTAACCTAACAATCACAATTTTAGGATGGAGAAATTGTTTTGAGCAGAAATAAATTGTCCTGCCAGTATTGTTTCATGGGGTAACATTAAGGCACATTGGGCCTGGGGTTCACAGCTTATATCTGTTTTTGGAGGACTGAGGTGAGAGTAAGAACATGTAGAGAAAGAAGAAGAATTAAATATGAGTTCTAGATAGTTCAAGTGAGTGGAAGCAGTTCAGCAATAGACATCCCAGAATCCTGCAAAGAGGCTTATTCTCCAGCTGCCTTCCCTGGGGCATTGCCATCTCTTGTCAGAGTCCCCGAGGAATTATTCTCTTTAAGTGTGGATTCTCTTTTTCCCTCTTTTGTTGAGGTATCTAAAGATATTGGGCTTTTACTTACAGCTTATATTTGCTGAACAAAACAGGAAAAAATATCTGTGGTTATTTCTGCAGTTGCCAGGAAAGAGAAGTCCATTATTTGCAGCTCTAGGGGAGCAGCAGAGGAGGGGTCTTTTTGTCTGCTCTCCGAGGCCTGGGGTGGAGGCTGTTGTGGTCTGGGAAGGGCAGGTTGGGGCAGCCACGGCTGCAACTGCACCAGGGCTTCCCAGGAAGGCTCAGGCTGGATCTGTGTGTGACATTCATACCTCACCTGCTGTGAAACAGAGTTCTCAGCTTCGGATCTGAGTGCAGACAAAATGAGCTGCCCCTCAGGAACACGGAGTGGAGGCTGGCCTGTCCACAGCCCTCCTTCCCCCTGGCAGCACCTCAGGGCCGCCGCTGACACCTGCAGAATGCACCCTGCAAATGTGCCTGCACAACAGCAATGCCACAGGTGTAAAACCCTTCTGATCAGATGCTCCCCATCGTGACCCTGAACAAGTTAATCACATCACTCCTCTTGAAGGTTCACACTGCCACGATATAATTTATGTGGGCCCTCAAAGATAGATGGAGACGTCAGCTATTGATCACAAGGAATTGCTGCCAGTCAGTCTTTTTTTGTTGGTTTCCATCCTTGTGATGTGTTTTAAAAAATATTGTATGATTCAAAATTATACCTGTAAAACCTACAAGTAGAAAATTACTGTGTGCATTTATCTTTAATAACAACCTTGCGAATATTTATAGTACTAGTAGAGTAGAATGTGTTATACTAGTTTATTTCCCAGTCTGTTTTAAATGATATTATTCATTAGTAGTTGTGAAGTGGTATGACATATTTTTTATGTTGCTTGTTTGTAACAAAGGTTCTTAATACCTTTTCATAATGAAAGGGGATAAATGCTAACATGGAATATGGGAAATTGTGCTTGCAAGAGCACAGTGTTGTCTTAGGGTATTAAATTAGCATTTGGTACAGCTCTGCTTTGTGTGCGTTTCTAGCAAATGTTTCAGCTACAAATCACTATAATACACCTGTATTCTGGTTCTTCAATTCATATAGCATTTAAATCCTGCCAATACTGTGTCTTATAAATATAAATATGCAATTTAATTTAATTCAAGCGTGCAACACATAATTTTTCTTCTAATTAAAATATGATATTGCAATATAGGCGCTGCCTGGGGCAAACAGGACGCATCGTATTGCCAAGCCAAAGGGAATTGTGAGGCAGCTCTGAAGGCTGGCAGGGGAAGGGGCCGGCGCCCCGAGCCCTGGGCGCAGGGCACCAGCGGCGCCCCGCCGGAGGCTGCGGTGTTTGCGGAGCCTGCGGGGGCAGCCTGGGCTTGCTGGCCCCGCTGCAGAGCCGGGCTGACCCCGCTGCAGAGCCGGGCTGACCCCGCTGCAGAGCCCTGCCAAACCCGCTGCAGAGCCCGGGCTGACCCCGCTGCAGAGCCCTGCCAAACCCGCTGCAGAGCCCGGGCTGACCCCGCTGCAGAGCCCTGCCGACCCCGCTGCAGAGCCCTGCCAAACCCGCTGCAGAGCCCTGCCAAACCCGCTGCAGAGCCCGGCACTGCACTGCCCCGCTGCAGAGCCCTGCCAAACCCGCTGCAGAGCCGGGCTGACCCCGCTGCAGAGCCGGGCTGGCCTCGCTGCAGAGCCCGGCGCTGCACTGCCCCCGGCCCGGCCGGCCCGGCCGAGCTGGCACAGGCAGCGCGGCCCTGGCAGCGCCGCCGCTGCCCTGCCGAGTGCTGGAGCCGGCCGATGTGCAGAACTCAGACCCCTCTGGGGAGGAGGAACTGCCCCACAGCAGCAACTCGAGGGATTCCTATAATGCTGTCTCAGAAGCGAGCAAAACAACACGAATAGACCTTCTGCATAATGACTCAAAAACTGTTAATGGCCATCTTTAGTAACGTAGCAACAGCCAAACCCTTGAAAAGAGGAAGTTTTCATTGAGAGAGCGTTTCATTTTAAACATTGAAATTTAGTATAATGTAGTGTATGAAATAAGTTTTGAAAGGAAGCTGATGATTAAGAAGAAATGCAGTGGGCATTTAATAAATGGAGGAGCCGCAAGATAATTAACTGGCATGCATAAAGATTCATGCTTTATACCAAAATTTTAATTTTGCACATAAATGTGCCTGATGTAGGCAGCATTTAATCACCTAGCTGACAGGAGTAACTACTTTCATTTAACCTTGACTGAAGATCATGAATTCTAACAGGTTTAATTGGATACATCATTTAACAGAATGAACAGAGCAAATTTTTCTCAATTCATAGGTTCTGATTGACATGCACCAGCAATAAGGCGTTGCACAATTAAAGCTGATCTGTATTCCTGGCCTGGGCAGCAATTGCCATAGTGATGTGACACTGTTTGATCACTGTGGCACTGAAACTATACTGAATTTCCCCTTGTTTTGAAAAGGGCAATGCTTTAAAAAAAAAGAGAGAAAGATAAAGAGATTTTGGCACTTTTTTTTTTTTTTTACATTAATCACATTTATATGCACAAACTGTAAGGGAAGGAACTTGTCTTGTTATCAGTAACTCAGAGGAAAGAAGGAAAAATGGTATATTCTTTTATCCATTTAGTACATTATTTACAGAAAGTCAAAAATAGGATAGTCAAATGAATTGTAACACATTAAGGGCCTGATTGTTCTGGGCTGCCATTTGGATAGGAAGTTATTCTGTGCAGCTCCACTGTTCACCTGCAGTTTGGTCTCTCTGTCCTTGCCCAAATCAGTTCCACATCACAGACAACCTGCCAGCCAAGTAAAGGCACAGAGAAGGGGTGCTCGTATTGCAAATGAGGCAGGAAAGGATGAGAGGGAAGCAGTGGTACCCAACAGTAAGCTGCTACATACTTTTCCTGGCACACAGTGTTTCATGTGATAAAACCCTAAAAAAAAAAATAGATGGAGGAGCTGGCAACTTCCAGTTCCCCACATGGCTCCTGCTAGCTCTTTCTCTGCCTCTGGTGCCTTTGACAAGTTCTGAATCTGACCTTCATGAACTGGAATTGTTCTTCTGTTGTTCAACCATAAACATATATGTTTAATGTATGTATGTGTATGTATGTCAAATGTACACACATATTCACACGCACAGATATATATATATATACACATAAATGTGTTCTTTCACGTCTCTGTCTTCCACTTCAGTTTTTTCTTCCAATACTTCCTTTTACATTTTTTTTCTTTTAGAGGAAGGTTTGCCAACACTAAATGGTCTGAGGGCAGAGAAGCACGCAATGTGTTTCAGCCTGGCTCAGTAGACCCAAAACTGCAGTAAAAAATCCTTCCTAATTCCTGAATGACCTCTAAAAAATCTTCAAGCAAGTTCTGCTCCCCAGCATGAACATTGCAGCATCCATGCTCAGAACAGCAGGTAGCTTCTCCACTTTTTTCTCTCTACATTCCCTTAGCTTCAGTGCCTAAGTACTGGTCCTTGATCTCACCTGAAGACAGACCTATTGCTATCCATCTGACAACCTTAACTCTTTAATTTCTTTTTAGGAGATGTATATACATATCAAGCAACAAAATTTGTAGGAATGCATTGCAGAGGAAGGCAGAAATCTTGGGGAAAGCGCAAATCCTGATTGGCTCAAAGACATGAACTTTAGAGTCAAGACAACTAGATATATCAAGAAAGACTTTTTTGGTCATTTTAGAAGCCTCTAAAATTCAATTAATGGTAATACCTTTGTCTGTCAGAGAATCATTTCCCACATGATTCATTGTAATACTGGCAAAGGTACTTGTCAGTATAATTCATCACACACTAACATGTTTAAGTTTCAGGTAAATGATGGAATCACATCCCCAGCCTCTGCAGCCACATAATGTGCCTTGGAACCACAGCAGGTCCTTTTCCTCGTGCATGGCAAGTTTTCAGTGGGTGCCTGGATCTTCCCTGTGCAGGAAGGAGAGGCAGGATCCAGGCAGCGTGCCTTGCCCTGGCCAGCAGGACACTCTGACACTCACATGGGACACACAACAGCAGGGGGAACCTGTCCCACTCTGCCCCCTCCTGAGCCCCTCCAGGCTGCGTGGCTGCTGCAAAACTGCTGGGCCCTTCTTTAAAGGGGATCTTTGGGCCCCATTTAGAAATGCTTGTGCTGTAATTTACTCCAAAGTTCTCCAAACCTTCCCAATAAAGCAGCCATCTGTCCCATCTCACGTTTCCTTTTAATGTCCTATTACAACACAGGTTCCAGCTCATGGTGTCCTCAAGGCAGGAAGACTTGAGGCACCCATTCAGCATTTCTCTAGGGAGATTCCCAGAGCACCCCTTCACCTTCCCAAAGGTGCCCAGAGCTTGTCAGCAGCACTGCTGGGATAAAGGCAGAGCCCTCTCCCAGGAGCCAGGCTCAGCTCTGACTTTCCCTGGGGAATACTGCTGACTTCAGTAGAGCTGCATGGACATGTATTTGCTAGGCTGAAGGGAATACGTGTTTGCTGCTGGAGAGAATCGTGCAGACAGCCCCAGCCCCAGGCACTGGCCCTGTTCACGGGCACCCAGTGACACCAGTCCTGGAGAGCCTGGCTATGCTGGGGCCTTACAGCACCCTTCTGACCTTCCCTTTATCAGCTCCCCAGGCAGTCCAGCCTCTGCACTCAGACTCATTTGGGTGCTCTGCCTGTGACTCTCTGCAGTTGCACGTCATTCTTGCCTTGTCTTCGTGCTCAGTCATCCATGAATTATTTTCCACTCCTCCCTCTGGGAATAACCAAGGCTTTGACCTAGTGGGACTGTTTGTGTGCTCAAATGTTTTGATGTATCAGACACTGAGCTGCTTGCTCCCAAATCTAAGGTGGCTGGGGATTTCAGGCTGCTTTCAGAAACAGTGTGAGCACTGGGAAACATAATATAACTGAAAAAGTCAACAAAGGGCACTGACTTGTGCATTTTCAAGTATTTTTCTATCACCTTTAAACCCTTCTGCTTTCTTTAGTTTCCTAACAGCTGTCTTTTCAAGTTTGGGATCTCTCATAGAAGATACACAGCTGTAATAAGAAATAGATTTCATTTCATTTCAGAATTCTCAGGGAGAAGGGGATATTCCTTTTTTGCTGATATGAAATCAAGTTTGTAATTTCATTTTGAAGGCTGTTCTGAACAACTGGGGGAAATCAGAAGACCAGCCCTGCTTTTCCCCAGGTTTTCCTGAAACCACCTTTCCACCACAACCTAAACAAAATTCTGAGCACAGTTAATGTTTACACCTTTCTTGCACTGTGTAATTTAACTTTCAGCCATATAAAATGGGATAGCAGAAATATTTTTATGTGTTCTTACAATATCCAAAGTTGTTTGTTACTGTTATTATTTGAAGGAACTAGACACAATCCTGGCTGCCTTAACCACTGCCTTTGAGAGAGCTACAGCTGAGAAAATCCGCTGCCAGGAAGAAGTGAATAGAACTAACAAGGCTATTGAGCTGGCCAACAGATTAGTGAAAGGTCTGAGGTGAGGTCCTACAGGGCAGGCTAATGAAGCAGCCTACAGAAAGCACTTCTTTGTTATACACTACTGATCTGGCAATAACAGAGGCACTTAGCAAAGAACCTGATGAGCTGAAAAAATTATGTCATTATCATTCATTTTTTTCATAATAGAAACATGGTTTTGACCTTTGCATTTTCTTACATTTTTGCTTCATTGTGGTATATCTTAACTGTAAGATTACCTGGTAACTAACCTATCCATGAACACTAAGGGAAGTAGTCGATTGTGGATATTGACAATGAAGGCAATTTATTAAAATGCGATGACTATATTTGTAACAATTAAACAACACTAATGATTCTGTCCAGGATTGGGATACATAGAATTTAATACAGTTTGCACTACTTAGTTAAGCAATATGATAATTTTCTAATTATCTTTCTGAGATTTTCAGTGGGTATTCCAGGAGAAAATAAATAATGGCAAAGCCATGAATTATCAAAAATCCATATTGTCTGCTGATCAAGGCTGGCTCAAGGGAATCCATACTCACTGATGGATTTTTTCATTTATCATTCATCTACTGACGAGACTGCTTTTTATACATACACACACACACACACACACACACACACTTTTTACAGATACTTTATTGCAACATTCATTTAGGAAATCTCTCATGGTGGCTCACTGCCATTATAGGTTTTGTCCTCTCCTACCCAATACTTTTAAGCTGAGTTTGATAACCAAACACATTGTAAAGAGCAAAAATAGAAGATCCATTTGTTATTGAGCAAAATTATATGGCTGACTGTAGCTAGTGGAACTTAAAATATAAAACAGGGTTTATAGTTATTTCCTGAATCAATAGAAAGGATTTATTGACTAAAGGAGAGGGAGGGCAGTGCAAAAGACCCATTGTTTCTGTTTAAAGAAGCAAGATGAATGCATTTAAAATGTTAACGTCCTGGTTGAAAGTGTAATGTATTTTAGTGATTAATAATGCCTGTAAAACTAAACCATGTACCTAATACAGAATAATAAAATAAATAACATAGCAGACCTCTTTAAAGTGTGACAATAAATGATTGTTCTAATATTTTCTTCCACCTAACATATCATATTGTTTGGTTCTCCCATGTGCCTCCTGCTGGGCCTGACAAGTGCTGGAATAGCATACGCAGAGAGATGAAAGGCAAAGTGTGGGTATGCTGGGGGGGAGGCATAATGAAAAATAATCTAAAGGAGGAAACAGAGATGAAAGGAAAGAAGGAAAGTTGAGCCACGTGCAAGATGAAGACAGTAAAATGAGTCTTAATGGAAAGTCCTTCAGCTAGTACCTCCCAAAGCACCAGCCCCATGAAGAAGGTGGCCAGCTCGACAGATTGGTGATGGGAAATAGAATTCACTCCTGTTGTTAGCTGTACCACACTTGGTCAAAGGCAGTAATAACCATATGGCAGGTATTTAGTGACTTACAGGAAAAAATCAGTTTAAATCTACTCTGTGGTAAACAATAGGTAACTGTTTACTATTAGCAAACAGTGTAATACTGACATTGCTGTACTTCAGTCCTGCTGTTTCTTTGCCGTATTTTTGCTGAGAAGACACTTTCTTATTTCTCTAGTTGTATTGTTGTGAGGAGAATTTCTCAAGAAATATAAAAAATAAAGCATTCACAACATTTTTTATAATAAGCAAACATGTAAGTGTTTATTAACTAGTCTTTATAAAAACGCCTTTACCATGACATTAATAATAAGTAACCAAGTATGTGATTTTCTTCTAATTCTTACGGAGAATATTGACCAAATAGCAGAAAAGCTGATCGTGTCTAGCCAGGATCCCAGGGAAAAGCTTGCACCAAGTGTCATGTCAATTCTCTTACTGACTTTATGGCATAAAAGATCCTGCCCAGAAGTAAAATTATTTTTTGTCTGCCTTCTTCTATGAGCCCTGGCACGCAAGGTCTCTTTTGGGTGGTTGCATGAGTAGTTGCTACTCTGTACCAAGGAATTCTTTGCTTCTGACAGGTGCCAATTATGCTGTGGACATCTGCCCTGAAGGCATTGAATCAAGCTGACAACTCATTTTATATCAATCAAACAACAACCATTTTCAATAATTTCCCATCCAGCTGGGACTGAATTTGCACAAGTGATCTATGTATTAGAGACATTACCAATCCACAGAGACATTCAGAACCATGATTATGTTCTGTTTTCCCACAGAAACTCTTGCATCTGCACAAGAAAGCACCAACTTCTTCCACTGTGCAGGAGGATGCTGACAACTCAATTTTGGTCACTTGCTGCCAAGCTCAACTTGCAACAGTCAACTCACGTCAGACTGGAGGGGGATTTTTTATGTTCAGCTTGCCACTTGCAAACCCTGTCTGTTGATCCTCTAATACATGTGGATATGTGAATCTGCAAGGTAATACTTTAGTATTCACTACTGTTTAGCCACTGCAATTGGTAATTTTTTTTACAAATACATAATAAATGAATGGAAGTTTTAATCCTGTTTTTTGAGTGGAAAAGGAGAGCTGGACTTATAACTAAAACATTATTAAGAACAAGAGAAAATATGATGCAGAAATGTTCCAGAAGGTAACTTTTCTTCACTGTGATAGTTTATTTTCAAAGTAGTACTGGCATGAGCCCAAATCTCATTCTGCTTTGAGCAGATAATACCTTCTTCACAGATACATATTTTTAAAATACACAGTTAATCAGAAAAATACCTGGCACTGATTCCATTCCCTTTTTGACCTGTTAAACCGTGATGTTGTTTATACAAATTCTTTCA
The DNA here is from genome assembly GCF_021018805.1 of Prinia subflava. Lineage (NCBI taxonomy): Eukaryota > Metazoa > Chordata > Aves > Passeriformes > Cisticolidae > Prinia > Prinia subflava. Next base: position 18,383,193 of record NC_086252.1, read on the forward strand.
AATACTTTATGTAGTAGAACAGTACATTTAGAGGCAAGGAGTTGGTAAAATATTCTTCTGGGAAGGACCAAAACATTCCCTTTGCTAGTGTTTGAAGTACCTTTTGCTATCTGACAGGAGCGAGAGGTGACAACTAACACACAGTCCTTGGGAATATGGTTAGCAAGCCAGAACAGTAGGCAGGCTCACCTTCTGCTTGTATTCTGTCAAGTGCTGTGCCCTGCTGTTTGCATAAGGGGAACAGCTTTTATTATTCTTCTCTGTCTCTGCTACTGTGCACCAGGGCAGCACAAAGCAAGATTTAGTGCTTGGATATAGTATTTGCTTGATAGCAATTGTTATAGTTAAGGCTGCACTGAGACTTCTGTCTTAACCTGCTGTTCTCCCATGCTCAGAATATTCTTTTTTTTTTTTTTAATCCCTTTCATGTGAAATTTTTCATGCTTGTTATCAGCTGAAATATGATTTTTTTTTTTTTTTTGGCAAGCTTGAATAAAATTCATTCATTCATATTTGAATTATGCAAGGAAGTGGGTGTAAGGAGAAAGGTCTCTTTTTTGCACATTCATAATTCACAAAAAAAGCTGCATATTACAAGCTGAAACTTTCCAGGTGGCTAGTTTTGACTGAAGGGTAGTCTTCATGCTAATTACAAAGACAGAATGACTGAAAGAAAAATGAAAGAGAAAAATTAAAAATGACACATATTGTGATTAACTCATTTGTTTTGTAGGTGTGTCATACAAAAGTTACATTGTGAGCCACTTAGAGCAAGTTTAAAGTAACAATTTCATTTAAGTTAAGATGAACTACCATAATTACATAATATCAATGTTTTGTGCTGCAATTTCACTAAGAATCTCCCTACAGAAGCTGCAGAAGCTTTTACTTATGCAAATGTGGAAGCTCACAGTGAAATCAGTGCAGAATCTTATGAATCATTAACTTTGGCCAGAAAGCCAGTCTGGGGAGGGAGGGAATGGCGTGCACTGGCAGCAACTGCCCCTGTGCTCTGGGTTTCCCTGAATGCTGGACTGCTGAGCAAAATAACTCAGGGGTTTTGCAGTTTCTTCCAACTTAGTACACTGACTGTCAGGGAAAGCAAACCACTAAGGCTTTGTTATTCTCTTTTTCTTGCTGTATTCCCAAATACTTGTGGACATACTAGGCAGCACATAATCCAGTCAGCACTGTGTGACTGGCCCTCCATGGTAACAAAGGATTTCTACAGCAGAAGGCACCTGGGCAACAGAAGCTGGGAGTGTTAGAACAGTCTCCCTTGACCCATGGAAAAAAGTACTGTGACACGCAGCTCCATGTTCTCATAAAACACCTGGAGACAAAATACAAGCATATAAATAAAGCAATATAACTCTGATTTTAAACATCTGAAAGAATAACTGGCAATGGTTTGCACAGCAATTGCAGACTTTGCTCCACATGGAGCAAAGATCAGTTCAGAACTTCCCCACTACTAAGTCCCCAGTAACCTCTTGGAGGCCAAAGAAGGGCTGTTGGATTCAGTGCAGGAAACCTCATCCTTTTTTTATCCCTGGAATTTTGGGTGAAGTGAGGACAAATAGATTTTTCCCAGTGATGCTGCTTTTTTTTTACAAAAAGCCCAAGTGAGTGAATTCTGAGACATACTAGCTTCTGTAAGTAGAGATTTAAAACTTAACCTTTATTATTCCAGGTCCCTATTCCAGGAACAAAAGATCTTGATCCAGTCACAGAGTGGATGGATACTACAACAGTTGCTAAATAGAAAAGTGGCAGAAGTGCCTGGCAATAATATGGCCACATAAAAAGTCCCTGGTCTTATATTTACAGTCATCATTGGCATAAGATCAAACCTCAGCACTGGGGAAAAACTGGATAAAAGTCACATTCGTTTCAATATATTAAATTATCTATTTGAATCAAAAAGGGACAAATGCCAGTGAGAGGAAAACTGATGCAGAGCTATGAAGGAAACATGGCAACTCTCTTTTTTCTGAATGCCTGCTGTTGCCCAAGGTGTTAATGCCCCAGCAACCATAACAACTGCTCATGCTCTTTCCTACTTTCCATTCACCACAGTATAATGAATGGAATACCATATACTGGCATCATATCTCTCATCTTTCACCAGCCCCATACTGGGATGACTCTATAGGTGTGTGTCATACTGAAGGTATTTCTTGCTGGTGGTCCTGTTGTGATAGAAACTTGGAAGAAATTACTGATCATGTACTTAACCCAGTACTTGTAAGTTATGTTCAGAGTATTTTTAATAGTCTGTTATTTTCTTCATCAGCTCTCTCTCTGATTATGTTTTACAAGTATTCAAAGTAGCTTCCTCTAACAACTCTTCCCACACTTGTTTGATAGTTACATTAACTCACAAGGATTGCAGTGCCCAAGACACATTAACTCCAGCTGGAATTTTACTTGTCTATTTTTCTTATCTTGTTTGCACCCTTGCATGAACTACAGTTCAATGACTGCAATTTGAACACTCCTTCCTATCTAGCTGAACAATCTTCCCCAACACACCACCATCCTGATGTGTAATCACTCAGGAGACATAATCATTCACTTAGAACTAAAATAATTCTCCTACCGTTTGCTCCTTGCCTCCATTCTGCCCTTTTTCTCTGATTTATTGCATTATATTCCTTATGGAAATATTTTGACATCCATTCCTTCTATTCAAGTCTTATACCCACCCTTGGAGGGAGTGCTTTGAACAGAGGAAGGCCAGGATGAGTGTGTATCTCATATACTCACCCTTTTATTCCAGTGTCATTTCCCCCACCTCCTCATTATATTCCTGAGCCCTTCCCCTCCTTCTAGTTTAGCTGCACCTACTATCTCTCCTAGAGCTGAGTCCTCCCTTCCCTCCCCTGCCCCTCTAGTAAATGTCAGAAAATATTTCCTCACAGGCTCTGCTGCTCAGGATTGTGTCTGAATATAGGGGTCCTGAACCCCAGCCTTGTCTAAGCTCTCTAAATCACTTGACCCCAAAAAGGTTGCCACAGGACAGCACTTACCTACAGCGCAGGCTGGAGAGAAAGTGCTGTTAAGGCACTGAATTCCTCCAGCTCTGAGCTCTGCAGCTTATTTAGACTGCAAGAAAGAATTTAGTGTGCCAGAGCGCTGGATTTGTTACTCATTAAGCTTAGTCAAAATTACTATGAAATTCCTTAATTAAACAGTTCAAGCTGAGAAGTAAAATGCTTTCTAATCCAGCCACCACAGTGCCCCACTCAGTCCTGTGCCTTTGCCTCTTCTTTCTTGCTGCCCTCGTGCTGTCGTTACCTCACGTGCTGCCAGTTGGTTCTGCTTGCTGTGACAGTCCCCCAACCCCCACACTGCCCGGCAAGCAGAAAGCTCTTTATGCCAAGTACTGACCTGGCAGTGTGCACAGCCCAGGCTGGAAGTGCATCTTGAATTCTTGCTCCCCCGGGAGCATTTGATTAAAGGAGGATTTTCATGGTGTGCTGAGATTCAGAACGTGGCTGCCGGTGGCAGTTCTGAGCCGGAACACACACTGGGGCTCCGCTCCTTCTGTGCCGATAAACTGAGTCCTGGGACAGGGAATTCTGCACCATTTCCCCAGTGTGCACAAGAGCACAAACAAGGCCATGCTCACCCTTGCTGCCAGGCCACTGTTCTTGCACTCAGGGACACAGGTTTCACCAGATTTCCAGTGATTCTCCACAGCAAGCTTCCACACCTGCTCTCTGTGTGTGTCTTACCGCTAAAGAACTTGAATCAGCTTCACTTACTTGAGATGTGTGAGGTCAGTTTGGAAACATTTGGAAACTGAGGACATTTCATGAGTGTCTGCACACCTGCACAGGGCCCACAACAGCACCTGCAAATGCAGGAGACCCCACAGCACAGTGTGCGTTTTACAGGCCACAACAGGGCCACAACAACTCCTCAAAGAGCTCAGAGGAATACACAAGCTAAATTAATTTCTGCTATTATAAGCCTTGAAAAACTTCTCTATAGCGCAGGAGATAGCTCTGGAGTCACAACACAGATGGGTACAGTTGTACAGAATACAGTTCCCAACTTTGTTTCTTTCTTCCCTTCCCAGTAACTGAAGTTTTAATTAATAAAAACTATCCTTACAATGAAGTAGGAAAACGGAGGTATGTATTTCCTTTATTTCATATGGCTTGATTTTGGATTTGCAAACTTACCATTTCATCCTGAATTTCAAAGAGAAATTACTTTAAAATTAAGTTGACAGTGCTTTAGGATGAATTATGGATACCTTTTTGGCTTATGACAGCAATTTGCTTCGGGATATTCTTCTGGCTGAGAAGCTGTAAACAAGACACAGCAGCAAAAATACAAGCAAAGAAAAACAACTAAAAGAATTAGATCAGCTATAGTATTAATCATTTTGATGCTGAATTTGGCTCCTTTGCATCCAAATCAAACTAACTGTATTCCTTTAATAATTTTTATTTTTCAATTCACTTACCCACAGTGAATATATCCATGTGTATGTGTTTTCCCTCCAAGAATCACTGCATCTCCATGATGAAGAAAATAAAATAAAACTTATTAAATTACCATAAAACTCCTTATTTAAAGTCAAGTCTGCAAGAGGGGAATTCTAGTGCTCCATTTTACATATCATATAAATGAAGCTTTCCCTGGTACATTTTTCCACACCTCCTTTTGGTGCTAACTTGTTAAAAATTGTGCCACTGTTTATATTATTAACTGGAGCGCAGGACTACAAGGAGCTGTTGAAGCACTGACCCAAGAGAACAGCCAGAGCACAGGTCTGGCTTCCACTTCCAGCAGTGGAAGGATGAGTGAGCAGGATGCTCAGACACTCATTTCCAGCTTGGAGTGGCCACAGCTGACTGCAGTTACATGTGGCCACCGGATGTGCACCTCTCCATGTGAAAGTTGTGGGTACTGAAAAGTTAATGAAGGCATTTTCCAGCTCTGCAGGATGTACGCTGCTCCTTTCTGCCATGCTGATGCACATGCCTGTGTATCTTGTGCAAGCAGTTAGTGGACACACAAACCAGGAAATGGATGTTGAAAGTCGCTGTATTATTAAATGAGGTACCATATCTAATTTAATTAAGAGATAAATATACCCTTACAAGTAAGCAAATGTCATCAGGGGATATCAGTTGTGCTTGCATATTTTTCCAGTCATCAGAGTGCTTTAAACACCTTCTCATTTATGGATAGTATGTTTCTCTGAAATAGGAAAACAAGGTTTTTTCAGGTGGTGCGTGAAGCAAGAGTTCAAAGGACTTGACTGCAGAGTATCAGCAAGTAAACTAAAAAGGTATCCTATCCAGAAAATCCTTATGGGAATATCTCATAAGGGTAGTGTTTTTGCAGTTGGGTTGCAGGAATTTAATGGGCAAGGAGTTGAAAATTATGACCAAGACAGCTAACTTCATGCTTGCCTTGCAGTCTGCATAAAAAAATGTGGAAGTTATCTTGGAGCTTCCATTGTTATCAGTCCTGAGCTGTCCTAATGACTGAAAGTAAGATGTTTCAAAGAAACAAGCTGATGATGATCCATGTGTTCATAACATGCACCTGTTTGCCTTGTCATGGTATTATCATCACATAATCTAAATTTAGACAACCTCAGACATTACAAAAATCAGTGTTTGCAGTGAAATTATAAAATTTCTTACTTCTAAAAACTAAACATTGCAGAGAAACTATTTCAGGGATAAAACAATAGAATATTTAAAAGAAAGCAAATATTTTGTTAAAATAATTTTTGGGAAAAGCCTTCAAGGATTTTGAAAAAGGCACAGTCCTTCTTTATGACCATGTGGAGCTTAAAGGGTCATCTACCAAGTTCTACCGTAGCTACATTTGAACGGTAAACTATGGGAACTCACAGAATCCCAGGCAAGGAGATTCCCCTTACTTTGGAAATCTATAGATTTTAGACATATTTTTCCATAGGACTTTGTGCCATCACATCTCACAGCACTTTGTGCCGTCATTTACATGGGTGAAGTAAAAACTGGCAGCAATCCAACTGCTCACTCTGAACTGAACAACCACACGAGATGCTGACACAGAAAATCACCCTTTGATTTCTCAAGAGTTAAATTGCATCTACAAGCCATGTCAAGTTCCATTTGGAGTAAGCTCTGGTGTCAGTCTAGTGCATTTCTGCCACTGGTTATTCTTTCCTTTTTTGTTTTCCAGGTAAGAAATGTCTGCATCCTAGCTGCTAATAATAGAAGAGCATAATTCTGAAATGCTTAGTCACTTTTATACTTTTTTACTGATGGTAGGAAGACGTGACAGAATCCTGCAGTTAACATGATTCAAAAGATAAGGGGGAGGAGAAGGTGGAGAAAGATTATATAAAATGTACTTATATTGCTTCCACAACTGAATTGTTTTCAGTATAGTGTCACGCTCTCAGTGTGGGGGAATTCTGCATGTGTCATGATTCTACAGATGTTCTTGCACACTACATGCAGCTGCACTATTTGTCATGGGCAAATTTAATAGGAAGATGCTTGTTATGTATTCCCTCTAATCTTAGTTCACAAAAACATGGAGAGAAAAAAACCCCACTACCTGATAGCTTGCTTTCTTCACTTCTTTATAAAGCCTTTTAAAACACTTTAAAACAAATATTGGGAACACCCATCTTTTGTACTAAATTCTGTAACACCTGCAATTACAGCTCTATTACCTTTGCTGGAATGATCTTGTTCTTTCTAATGTTTATAATGCTAATTAAGTAATTTTAAGTACCTGAAGAGGTCATATTCCTAACAGTGGGGGTTCTTTAAGAGCTTGATCCTTCAAAAGGGAGAATAATTTCTGCTAAATCCTGAGTATCCTCTGTTCTCAGTGACTTGAAGATGAAACTCAGAAGCACTCCATACAGCAGTATGGCAGAGCCAAGTGCTGTCAGAAATTTTAGAGTCAAACTCAGAGAAGCTTTCCTACTCCTGTCACTGTAAAATCCTGGATCCTCTCCTCTAGGTATTCTTCGTCCTAAATTTTGTTGGTCCTCGGGCAGTGTGTTAACCTGCTCTTCAGAGGAAACCATATCCTTGGGTTCCAGCATCTTGCAGATGTATTCAGGAAGATTTTGCGAAAAGAGAAGGATGGAAGGAAGGAAGGAAGGACGGAAGGATGGAAAGGAGTGGAGGGGCAAGGTTTCACTTGGAAAGCCTGTAACATGTTGAAACATAGGTTGTCTGGTTAGCAGCAAGGAAGGTAACTGAAGAACTGGCAGTGCAAGGAAAAATTTGGACTTCAGACAACAAAATTGGCAACTGAGGTACAAGCACATGCAACTAAACCAAACAAGACAAAACTCAAAAAGAAGCTACAGCTATAGCTGTTAAGGGTGTTACACTGTCAGTAATTGTATGAACAAAAAATAGATGTTATAAAAATGAAAAATTTAAATTTAATTACTGCATCTCCTACAGTACAAGAAAGACATTAACCTACTCCAGTGGAGGCTATAGCAGGAGATCTGTGAGGAGAGGCTGAGGGCACTGTGGTTCTTCAGCCTTGAAAAGGCCAAGAGGGCAGGGGAATCTACTGCTGTCTGGAAATACTTCACAAGAGGCTACAAAGAAGACAGAGACAGGTTTTTCTTAGATGTGCACAAGGACAAGAAAGAGGCAACCTGCAGAAGTCAGACCAAGAGAAATTCTAACCAGGGATTAGGAAAAATCATTTACCATGAAGGTGGTGAAACATTGGAAGAGGATTCCTGGAAGGCTGTGACTCCCTCATCTCCAGATGACGAGGTCTGTCCTCTTCTGTAGAGTAATCACATTTAACAGATCACTAGATATTAATATCTACACTTGTAACATTAATATAGATACATATATTTACAAGTACAGTTGAATCTATGCATGCTTTTAAAACAAAAAATGGATCAACAGGGTATAAATATTTTTTTTTTGCCATTGAAAAATCACATTTTTAAAATAAATGTACCATTTATGTACAGTTGTATGGGAGGTATTTAAAAGCATCCTGAATTTTGTACATGGTGAAAACTGCAAATATGTAACATGCATAGTTACATATAAAGTTGATGGAAAAGTTCTTTTTTGTAGGAAGCTCAGATAATTTTGGAAATGTATAACAAGTGCTTCTGTTATTAAAGACGTGCATCTGTGAACACAGTCTGCCAAAGAAAATTAAATATTCAGTGAGTCTTTTCAGAAGAATGCCGACAAATAGCATTGAAATATTTAATAGAGATGTGAAGATATTAGTTTCCAGTCTTCAGATGATTACTTAGCTCAAAAGTTAAACAGGTGTGACTAAAACATCTCTCATTCTGTTTCTAATCAATCTCAAACAATATATATGAGATCTAGTTGTGTTTGTGTAGAGACTGAACTTCAGAAGCTGTAGTGAACTACCTCTTGTAAAACCTGCCTGCTAGTGCCTGTCTGTGTGTCTGTATCTTAGATTCAAGCATGTTTCTTAATTATCCTATACCTTTATCAGGTTACACTATGGTCTCCTGCAGCTACAAGAATTTTTAACTTAGCACTACAAACTATAGCTCTCAGTTTAATAATCGCAGTATTCCTGCTGATTGGGCAAATTATATTGGCAATGGAAATCAAATACTTTTGTTAGCTGGCCTCCTGATGGCAATGAAGAAATACAAGTCAATCAGACTTTGAATTACTCTAATTCAAGAGAAGCTAGGAACAGGAGAATGTTTCCAAGATCTGCTGCTCAGTCATGACTCTGCAGTCATAGCAGGGTTTGAAAGTCCTTGCTCTGCATTTCACAGACTATTCAAAGTGACTTTATAGCCCAATAAATGTGATTTTGCCATTATTAATAAAAAGCAATAGGGTTTGTATTGAGGTGACAGTGTAGGGACTCAGCAATGCTCTGGGTTTTTCTGGGCCTAGATAGAATTTTAACTTGGTTTAGCTGTGATAGCAATTGTCCAGCTGTAAGGCACTCTTGACTAGATTTGTTTTAGCTTAATTCTAGTTTAGGGTAATAACAAATGGTTATTCATTGTGAACTGAACTGCCTACAATTCTAGAGTTAGCTGTGGGGAAGAGTACAGACACATTTGACACAAATCAGCCATGTAATCATAGTTAGATAATAGTGTTAAGAAAACATGTAAAACTAAATCCAAACAGACAGCAGACTGAGAAGAAAGACATCCCTCTCCCATGAGTAACACATGAATCCTGGTGATAGCTCATCACAATACTCCCCCATTCCTTTTGAGGAATACCAGTCTTAAGACCCAAAGGAGAACTGGGGGAGTAAGCACAACACCAGAAGAGGGCATCTTTAGTGTAGCAATTTCAACTCTATTTTTAATGAGGTCTTCCCATACTCATTAAGTAATTTTGACCATCAGACTGTTTAAAACATTAATCGGACCAACAATAAATTCTTAGACTAATTTATATTCTTTTGCCAGTACATTTTAGCCAAACAGAAGACCTCTGAGTGTAACAGCACATCATAACAGCGCCAACATCTTTAAGAACCTGGAAGCTGAAACAAGCACTATAAAGACCTCTGAAGCTCACAGGCACTTTTGGCCAGTTGCAGTCAATGCTGCTGTGCTCTATTTTCTCATGGACAAGCTGAATAAAATCAGTCCAGTGAATTAGCTCTCACTCAAGGTTACCACTCACGAAGAGGTCAGTGAGTTTGCATGCTGCCGTTTTAATTTAGTGCTACCACTGGCTTACCACCTTCCCTCTGGTCACAGGCTTTTACTGCTGTATTTCACAAGGCAGTGCAGTGAGCAAAGCCCTCTGAGAACATGAGGCTGAGTAAAGAACCCAACTGCTAGTGTAACTCCCTCAACTATCATTTAACTTGGTCTGTTTGAAAGGGTATAGCTTACTTTCAGAGCCCAGTTAACTCTCCCAGTACTGCACAAACCCTGCATGAGCTCTCCTTTACCACTCTGTGTATGTACACTTGTATGTGTAGCCAAGCAGCCCACAGAGCAGTCCTTTGCCTTGAGGTTTTCAGGTCTCCCTTGCATGCCTTCCCAGTTCAGCACAGTACAAGGGAATATGGGCAAGTGTGTGTAGTTCTGCTTGGGTCTCCTTGCTGTAGCTTAAGAGCTCGAGCTGCTCATGCTGCCAGCTGGCTCTGCCAGGCCTCTGGAAAACTCCCTCTTCAGGGAAGAACATCAGTCTGAAATGCTTCCTACAAAATGCATTTTCCCTAAACCAGTCCAGGCTGCTTTCTTGTTAAGGACAGAAAAGCATGACAGCTTTACAAACATTATTGTGGCTGGGGGACACCTCTGCAGGGACAGCCAATTTTCTCACTCTCTACTTTCCACCTTCATCTCAAACACTGGGAAACACATCAACTTTCAAAGTAGCTCTTCATGTCCTGAGTGCTGCTGTCACATGTATATATTCCTCCCCAGAATGAGCAGAATGGCAAGAGTGTTGTATAATGATCTCTCATTTAGCTTAAAGTGTCATCTTTTCCTTCACTGCATTTTGTCTGTGAGAAGTATGCTGAGTCTTGTGCAGCTGCGTTCTTGCTCTTATTCAGCACAGATCTCTTCTAAGTTCTGCACCCATACCAAGAGTTTCCTTCTTCCCTTTGAAAAGAGTGACAGAGCAGAGGAGCCCAAAGCCTACATGGATGTGACCCAGGACTAGGATGAAAAAATTAACCTGATAAAAGAGATTTCTTTGGCTTCTAGTGCCTGGGTTCTGAGCTGGAAAATAAAATTCCAAATGGAGAAGAGAAAGGGAAGACAAAAATTTCAGATTCAGATGCTGACTCTACTTGTTTTCAGAGCACTACTATACCTACTATATCTACTATACCAAAACATAAATCAGCCAGCCAGTGAATTCTTGCCTAGTATCTTCAAGGTTATCTGGAAGTCAGCTACAAGCATCTAGGAATGAGGACATGTGCAGTGACTGACTTCAGTAAGGTGACAAAGACTGCTCTGGTCAGGGTTGGGATGCTTGGAATGCCCACCACCACACATGGCAGGGCCCCGCCTTTGTTTGATACATTTCTCATTGAGGTGTGTAAGCAAGACACAGTTCTGCTCAGAAAAAACACACTCTATTAATTATTTAAAAATTAACTGAGATTAAACCAATTTTCATTGTCAGGCATGCTAACCTTTAGAGCAGATTCTAGCACTAAATCATGGATATCTATAGGGAGTTCCCTTGGATCATTTGATCAAATTATGCTCTTAAAAGTACACTTCAAAAATGTCATCCTGGTGTAGGAGGAAAAGAAAGAAAATAAGGCAATGAAATTAATGGAAATTTGGAGAAATGAAATGTTGTCTCATGTATTTTGACAATGTAGGCATCAGTGGGTTTGCCAGACAGATCAGCTTCAGATTTGACTTGAACAAATTAAGCTAGTCTAAAGCACAAACTACTTGCTAGTAATTTTCTTGGCTTTTTCCTCTTGAACAATTTTACAAGTTTGTTTACATTATAGCAGCACTGGCCATGCATCTCCCACATCTGAGGTAAGTCCCCAGCCTTTGAGAAGAAAGCTGGCATTTGACAGGGTGACCAATTTCTGGTCATAGAAGTGTTTTAAATAACAATGTGTACAGGCAGCAAGAGCAAAGGGGAAAAGATGTGAAGTTGAAGAAATGAGAGACAGGTACAGACAGCAAGAGGAAAAACCAGGGCAACACCTGAGGGGTTTTGACAGAGAAATCCCACTGCACCAGTTGTTTAATTGTTACCCTGCATTGCAAACAGCACACTGTAGGCACCCTTCTTTGGCAAACATCTGCTGCTGCACCTCATTTCCTTCAGCAATAAGACATCAGGCAAAACTGGGCATAGCTGAGAGATCCATAATAATACCAAAAAAAAAGAGAAATGATACCCAAAAAAAGTGATGCTAATGAAGAACAGTTACTCACCACCACCACAGCAATGCGCAGTCAGTCCTCGAGCTGCAGTCCTCCGCCAACTCCCGTCTCCAGTTACAGGGAGCATGATGCCACATGGCAGGGAATATCCCTTTGGTTCTTTGGGGTCAACTGCCCCAGCTGTTGTCCTCTCAACTTTTTGTGCACCCTCAGCCTCATCACTGGTGGAACAGTGTGAGGAGCAGAAAAGGCCTTGACTCTGTGTGAGCACTGCTCAGCAATAATTAAAACACCTCTGAATTATCAACACTGTTTCCAGCACAAATCCAGAAAACAGCCCCATACCAGCTGCTATGAAGAAAAATAACCCAGAAAATCTACCCCCGCAAAACTAGCACAATCTTAAACTGAGTTTGATGGACTGGAAGGTGTTTGGTGGTGTTGGGATTTTTATTTGTGAATGTGACAAATTTGACTGAAGCCTAAGAAACATTTTTACAGATTATTTTAAAATGGGCTTATACTTTAATAAGTATACTGTCTGCTCTCACACAACATGTGTTGATTTGATTTTCCATTATTATGATGATGTATTATAACACCAAGTAACAAAGACTGTACTGAATTTGGATTGGAGAATATAAACATCAGTCTCTTGTTTGATTTTCTTAAATCTCTTTCCGACCTAAGCACCTAAATATTCTCAGTCTGGTCATAATCCACACCTTGACCATATGGTCCTCTACCAGAAAACAAAATAATCCTAGGCAATTAAGGCACTTGCCCACATCCATTTCATCTGCTAGATCTTTGGAGGTGCAAACAAAACACTGGATGGGAAGATCTGCTAATGCTGATAGTGCTTTAGATCACTTGATAATCTTTTTCCTGTGATAGTTATTACTGAATGGAAATGAAATGCATGCATGTTAGGACTAGTAACAGATGGCACTTCTGTTCTGTGAGGAAGAAACAGGGGCAAAGGGGCAGCAAAGTTGAACCTCCCCCCTTCCCTGTCTTACCAGGATTCATTGTGTTGCCCTCCTGTTACAGTTGGCTGTGACTCTTTCTTGTTATAAAGAGATGTCAGAAGTTAGAGAGAGACAGATGATAACCTTAAATCCTTTACTGCATTTTACCAGGATTCTGAGAAATAAAAAATAAAAAAATAAAAGCCAGCTGAGGGAGTTGGAAAATGTCAGTGAGGCATTACACAAAGAACTTGATACATTTGTTGACCTTTCTTCTTACTCCACCCTTCTCCTCTAAGATGGATTTAGTAGTAGTGAGTGCTTAGTGCTATAAGTGCTTTCTTAAAAATAATTTAGATGCTATTGGCTGTCTGCCTGCACTTGGAAAATGTAGCTGTTTCAATGAGCCCCTGCTGAAACGGAAGAAAAAGGATTTATTGAAATGCCTCCAAAAATGCACCAAAATTTCATTCTTCCCCTTGTCTGCTGAAACCCATCTTGTTCTTGCTTTTACAGCCTTTTGTTTTATTTTTTTAATTGTACCATTGTATTCAGGGTCTTTTCATTCTTCTCCGCTATTTTACGAATGGCGTGTGTGGTATTAAGAGCTGAAGGCAGAGATGAGAGGAGAAGTGTTTTGAATTGACTAATTTGCAGGCAAGAAATAAAGCTCTTGTAAGGTGGTCCCAGGGGTATCTTTGCCATGAACACTATTTGAAATGACATGTAATCTGGTACATTTCAAAGGCAAAACATTTCCTATTCTAAAGTATCTTCCTGAGCCAGGGTTGGTTTACCTGTTTCCAGAGAATAATAAACTCCACCGAGGCCAAGGAATCTCCTTCTCTCCCCTCTCAAAAGTCCTGTTCTTTTTTAAAGGGGCAATTGCAGCCAACAGTTTATTTCTGTCCTATCTTTTGCTGCTCTAATGGCTCAGTGCTCGCTACTAATACACAGCTGAATGCACCTCTGGATTAAATAACAAGTAACAGACCCCAGCACATCCCTGTACAACACAATAAATAATGGTGTAGAGCTCTCTTCTTGTTTCTTACAACAGTGGAAAATATAGATCTGGTTCTTACAGACTTTTAAAATTTCAAACATTTCACCAGATAACTTTGATCTGGCAATTTCTTAATAAAAACTGTTCCTATTCTAGAGAAATCTGAGTTCAACTGACCTGAAATGTTGTATTAATACTCTTTCTCAGCACAATTCAATGTTTCTAGCCTTGCTGACGTGCCAAAAGGCTTACACACAAAAGTCCCCATTAAATTTGTTAAGGCAGAAATTTCAGAAAAGCTTTATTTTTAGAATTTTGTCCATACTTTGGTGAAGGTTTAGTTGGTCTTATAAACTGACACAATTGTCATCTGTGACATATTCATATACTCTAAGGAATGTTTCTATATGTGTATGATTTAAGCTTACAATATCCAGAAGCTGTATCGCACAGTTTTAAAAGATTTTTAATTTAAAGAGTTTTAAATGAGGAAACTGGCCACAAATAAATCCCAACGCTTTTGAGAAAATAAACACTGACAAATATTACAAACAATTTATATTACTTTCACAGCTGTTCTGTCCTGAAGCTTTTAGCTACCGAAAAACAAACTCATGCTTTGTGAACATTCTGAACTTACACTGTTCACTGTTTCTACACTTACTTGATTTTTTTCTTTAACTCTTGTGAAGAGAAATCAGGGTGCAGTGTGCCTACAATAATGACCCTACATTTTATCTTTTTAAATTTATTTTATATTTATTTTATATTTATTTTTTAAAAAATTAAAAACTCCAGCTACATCGATTTTAAAAATCCACATGCTTGTGCTCAAATGTACTGGCTCTACATAGTATTTTTTTAGTTGCGGACAATGTTAAATAAATTACGTTACTTGAAGAGAGATACTGAAGGTTCCTGGATAGAACAAGCAAAAGAAATGGATTTGAAATGTCCAGAAAGGAGAAATTTCTAAAGGCGTGAAAAGTTCTCTCCTTAACCTAACATTTCTGTGAGGCAGCAGAACGTCCAGGATGACTTGTGCTGTCAGTTTGCATTACCAGTCTCAGCCCTTTGAAGGACAGATTTTTGTACTGTGAGTGACCCTAACGTGTGTTGCATTTGGATCACTACCAAATAGAAGTCATGATAAAATATTATGTCCCACAAAAAGGTCTTACACCTTAATTGTTGTTTTTCACAAGGTTCTGTCAATTGTAATTCTTAATTTATGGGAACTTAACCTAAATGTAATTTGGAACTAAATGTGTCCAGTGTTCATAAAAACCTCCAAAGAAGGCAGTGCTGTTCCACAGCGGTGTTTATCTCCTGGACTGGTCCGCTTATCAATTCTGAACTATCAGATCAGTCTGGACAAGATGCTATTACTAACAATCATGAGAAAACATAACACTTGTCATGAAATAAAGATTTTCTCCAACTTAGTTAGCAATACCACCAGTCCTAGAAATTCTACCACAAGCAGAGAAATAAACCAGGCCTTTCCATGACTGCCAAGTGCTGTCACATGTTAACACACCAAAGGCATTACACCTCAACACTCAGTGTCTGAGGGAAGTTTCAGTGCTTGGCTCAGGCAGCTGCCTGGGGAACACTCTCTGCTTTCTGAAATCAGAGCTAGCTGCTTGCTCTTCTGTATTTGCACAAGTCATCAACCTTGCACAAGTACACCTGAGCAACAGATTTGACCCTACTGAAAATCTGCTAACCCTCCCCTGACCAAACTACTTCCTAATGCCCACAGGAGGACTTCTGTTAAGGCCCTTTCATTGCCTGTGTGTAATGTCACCTTCAATGAGACATTAACTAATTTTTTTTTTTTTAGATAAATCTCTAACATACCTACTTCCATGTGCATTGAAATATTCATAAAGCCAATATATAGGGAAGCCATCAGCAGGAATCAATTGTTTCACTCTGGATGCTTTTCAGAGACAGGAGCATTTTGCTAATACAGAATACCTAGCCAGAAAGCAGCACAGCCTATCCTGGCTCAGCTGATTTACCAAAACTGTATTTTTGAGGGCTGTGTTTCCTTTGGTGACTCATGTGATGTGGTACCATTTTAACAGTGTGCAGAACACATGCTTGTTTGAACACTTCATCATTTGGCTCAAAGTAGTACAGTATATTGTTCTGTTTAGGGAACAAGTTTGAATTTACCATTGACTCAGGAGAACTTCACAATGTATCGCTGGGTCAAGGACAGGAAGCTGCAGCAGAAATAGCTGTGGAAAAGGCATCAAAAGAAGGCCACTGGGTTACACTTCAAGTAAGTCAAAGCTCTTCATTACATCAGTGCTGCACTGCGGTGTTAAAAACTGAAGCGTTTCAAAATAACATGTGCCTAGATGAAAGAGTACTAAATAGTGATTTAAAACTTCCTTTGTCTTTGCCACAAGGGAAGCACATAACTTCGTCTGGATATGTGAGTATCGCTGAATATCACATAAAATATGAATTGCAACTATCTTGCATGTAGGGAGTCAACTAACATATTTTCCCAAGCACATGATATCTGATTTACTAATTTATTATCCATTAAAAAAAATCCTTTAGTAAATAAATGTGTAGCAAAAAGAATTGTTACGCTGTATAATCAGATGAATAGATACAAACAGGGAAGATTGCTGTCATTATGCAGTGTATTGTGCTAAACAGATGCACACAATTTTTTTCAAATATTGTGCAGTATCAAACTGCTTCCTTATGTCTGGGTTTTTCTTGTATCAATAAAATGTTTCAAATTTCAAATCAATAGCTCACAGGGAGGCCTTTTTTTTCATCGCTTCTCCCCCCTCTCCCTCCTTATCTCTGAATATTTATTTTGTAGTAAAATGGTTGGACACATTAGAGAAATTACTGCAGAAAACTGGGAAGGAAGTCAGCGGGGTGATTTGTTTTGAGTGTGGGGAACCTGCTCCTTTCCCTAAAGCACATCTCATTCCAGAGTGGATTTAGGAAACCTCCCATCAAAATAACTGATCAGCCACTACCTGTAATACTGCCTGATCACTGTGCTGCACTAGAAAAATTTGACCAGGCAAGTAAACCACAGAAATGAAGCTTTAAAAATGTGAGTATTAAACTTCTCATTTTAAAGCCACTTGAAACAATGAAGGCACTAAAAGCCTTTACAACATATGCCATAGTAAAGCAGAATTCATTTCATTTCCTAAAGGTTTGTCCACATATCCTAGAGTGACTGCACACCTATCACCACCAAAAAAAAAATCAAACAAGAAACTGCTTCTTTCGATTTTAAAGGATCACATACAGTTTCTAGCTAAGTATCTGTCTGTGTGCATGGAAAATGAAGAATTTGCTGTCACTAGTCACTACAGGTAATTACTGTAGTGCAGAACAAAAATTTATTTTGGTTTCATCTAGCTTCATTTGGTTTATCTTGAGATGCACAACCATGTGGTTTTGTGTCTCTGGAATATCTTTTACATATTCTGAGCATGCAGTGCACTGGAATTAGGTCTTCAGCTGAGGTAAATCTGTGAGGTTCACTACACTAATTTGTATTCCTAAGAGTTTGGCCCAAAACATTTGGATCATATATTAGAGGAAAGCGTGGCTTGGCTTCTAGGTTATTATATTTTCCTCAGTCCTTTTTAATTTTTGTTTTGGAAGGCTTTTAATGAAATAATTTTTTTCTTACTGACTCTTAAAAGATCCTTACAAACACAGGTGTGTATAGGTAGTAGTTGTAAGCTATGATCAAGGATATGGTCAAAGAAATAAAAAAAATCTGGAAATCATAAATCTGTAATAAAGAAAGCGCATCCACCTGAATGTTGAAAAACTAATTATATTTTTAAAATTGCTTTTTCGGCACTATTTTCTAAAAAAACTCTGTGAAAATCACAAAGGCTTTTCTTCTTTTTTTCTTGTATAAAACCTCTTCCAGCAATAAAAAAGGAAAAATCGCCAGCCACCCGCGCGGCGGAGGGAATGTCACCCAAAGTGCTGACAGCCGCACAAAGAAACCCGTGGCTGCAGCCAGGCCACAACGCGTTTGTCACCAACTGGTGCCGGCGGCTGTGGCTCCGCCGGGGCCCCGGCCGGGCCCGGCCCCTCCGCCCGCGCAGCGCCGCCTTCCCCGCGCCCGCCCAGGTGCGCTCGGGGTGCCGGCCTGGGCCGGGCTGCACCTCCCGGGCCGTCCCCCCAGGCCGGCGGCTGTGCCGGGGACACCGTCACCGGCCCGCTGCCCTGCGCAGCCCGGCCCCGCGGCAGCCGCCGGGCGCCCGGGGCAGCCGCCCGTGCCCCGCCGCTGCCCTGCCCTGCCCTGCCCGGGGCGGCCGGCGCCGGGCCCGCAGCGGCAGCGCGTTCCCGGAGCCACAGCGCCCCCTGCCGGCGGCCGCCCCGCGGGCCCGGCCGAGGCGCGGGCGGGCTCGGGGACCCGGCCGGGCCCGGCCCCGGCGGGGGAGCCCCGCGGGGAGCGCGATTGACCCCGGGCAGCGCTGCGGGGCTGGCACGGCAGCCCCGGCCTCCAGGGGAGGTTTTCCTCTAGCAGACGCTCGTGTTAACGCCGGAGTGGGAGCGTACGGGACTCCCCCCACAGGGCCGCACTCCCGGCACCCGCTGCCGACACCCAGGCGGGGAGAGCCTGTAACCCGCCCCCGACCCGGAGCCTCCCGCCCGGGCGCCTGTGGGAGCCCGGTCATTACCAGTGCGCGGTGTCAGCAAAACCGAGGCGCATCCTGCACTTTCTTCCGCCGTTTCCACCCGGAGAACAGGGACGTGACATGGGCAGGAGCCAGAGGTCCCAGACCTGCGGGGCTGAGGCGACTCTGCCGATGGCAGCCCCGGGCGCCCGCCCGCCGGGCTGGGGTTCGTGCCTGGGGAAAAGCACACACGGGCTCAACGGGCACGCTCTGTTAACTCGTTTAAATGGCCACAAGCACACTGCTCTTCCTGAGGAATTACACCTTAAACAGACTTGGCTGTTTAATAAACCAGCCCTGGTCCCCTGCAGCGGTGACCTCTGATCCCAGAGCAGTGCAAAGATTTCTTGTAGTGCCGTGCCAGCGCTGCTGCGGCCGAGCGGCGATAATGACCGAGGGTCCGTGTGCGACAAACTATTTCAGCAAGAGGGAGGCCGAAAAGTCCTCTCCCACATCTGCGGGGCATTTGGTGACCATCTGCCTGTGCCAGCGGGCGGAGGGCTTCTCGCTGAAGCCGGCATTTGTCAGACGGTGACGGGAGCAGGTAGCGAACGAGCCCCTTCCCAGCCCATGCAAGCCGAGACAGGGGATGGGTTCACAGCCCCCACCCCACCTGCGAGCACGTTTGCCATGTCACCTCCTCCTCCCCCGCAGCCCCGAGATGGCAGCTGTAGCAAGCTCCCAGCGCCACAGGCGGGGGCTCCCTACCCACGCAGGCTCCGGGCAGGAGGCAGGGCGAGGAGGGAGCAGGAGAGCAACAGGCCCTGCGCGGGCGGCCCCGGCCGCGCTGCCGCCGCCCCCGCCGCCCCGCTCACCTGCGGCGCCCGCGCCCGGCCCCGCCGCCGGAGCTCCCGCTGCGGAGGAGGGAGAGGCATCCGAGGAGACACGGGGAACAAAAGGACGAGATCAGAAAAAGGAATAAAAGAAGGAAATGTAGCGAACGCTAAAAACAAGAGGAGGAATTTTCCCCCCGGGGAAGAGAGAGGGAAGCGCCACTTACATGAGCTTCCCCCCCCCCTACAATTTCTGCAGAAATTCTGACAATGCACGTGCTCGTTTTCCCTTTCCCAGCCCACACAAACCTGTTGTTGTTTTACTTTCATTATTTCACTTTATTTTATCAGAAATGCTGAATCATAAAACAGGGGTTACTGAAAATGGTATTTATCTTACAGAAATAAGCCCCACATTATTTTACAGATCCCCACACTACTGCTGTTATTATTATTATTATCATCATCATGCATCTTGGCAGGTTGAAAGGTATCTCAGAACAGTAAGAATTCAGCAGTAATTTAACATCCCACAGCAGTACTTTAAAAGCTTCAAATAGCATTTTGAATTTTAAGTCAGTACAAGTGTAAATAAATGGATGCACTCCCACATGTCTGTTGTTTTTAAACTTGTGGTGATACTAAAATATTTGCCTAACAGCTTTGAGTTGTAGCAGAATTTCAGCTCATATATACACATGCGTGTGATATTGAATTAAACCATTTGTCATTCTTTTTCCATAAAAGACACAATTTGGCTCTCAGCAAACCATTTGAAATAGAAATTATGATGATGATACCACAGCTCTATTTTATTTTATGGTACTGTATTGATTTTCAAATGGACGATACATGTATTTTTGTAATAGTCTAAAAGAAGATGTTCTGCCTTTTTTATTTTACAGTCCTTATGCTATTACTTGCTTTCATTTCAATAAAGGATGGCATTTTTCAGAGATGCTACTATAAATTGCTTCATTTAATAAGTTGCTACACAGAATAATAATGTTACACCAGAGAGCAGCACTTCATAATTTGGAAGAAATAACATTTTTCTTTTAAAAATATTCCTGACTCTTTATTTTTAAATTAAAAATATCTTTCTGCTGTTTTCTTTCAGAAGGATAATCTGATTATTTTAAAAATCCTCTTTTTTTCTTGCAAGCATTGGAACTTGGGTGTGACATAAAGGGGCTAATTAAAATGGGGATCAAATTAGATTAATTTCCACGGATATAATAGTGATATAAAAGTCTTGTTCTCAACAATGACTCCATAATAGAACTATTTCATTTATGCCTAAGCAGGTTCCTTATTCTGTCTAGTGAGGATTGCCAGCACTGTCTTGGTGACAAGGTTTTTATTATTTTTTTGACAGTTTGATAGGAAGTCGGTGCTTGCTTCAGGGTTTGCAGTCTCTTCAAACCTGGATTATGAAGACTACCATAAAAATACGGATAAAATGCTTCCTCCCCAAAGTGCCATACGTTATGGCCTGCACCCCAATGTGGAGATTGCTTTTGTAATAACTGCAGACAACATGCTCCATATGCTATTAGAGCTGCAATTCAAATACTCAGTCACTAAGGAGTGACTGAGAAAGGAGTCTCCTAAGCTGTGGAAGACAAGGTCAGTCAAAGCATAGAGCAGGCTTCAAATTTTTCACAAGACAGTTTTTGCCTATGTCTATGGGTTTATGTTTGGGGTTTTTTTCCTCCTATGGCACCAATTTCAATCGAACTAGATATTTTCATACCTGTTTTTTTGCAGGGATTCAATCTGAAATTTGCAATGAGTATACATGAGACATAAATATAGGCATTATTTTGTACCACAGAGAAAAGAAAATATCTTGCTGGAATGTTACAATATATTAATAGCATTGTACTTTTTAGGATCCTTTGTCAGGTTGCAAAATGCCTTTATTTCCAAACTATAAGGCAGAATTCGCTTTTCTTCTTAACAGTGTGGATATGCACAGTTCTTGTCCATTTCACAGGATAAATCCTCCATATCCTTTATACTATGACAGGAAGGCATTGAAATGCTTTCACCACATAAATTTAAGATACACAAAGTTTATAATTTCCTTTACATTTATGCAGCTTCTATAATTTCTTTTACATTTATGCAATTGTGGGTACAAGAGACACTTGCCTCATGCAACATGGTATCTCTTGAAGATGAAGACAGAGCTAGACGACATAAAGAAAAAATCTTTCAGAAGAATGGAAGATCAGATATTTTACTCAAACGCCAGCAGAATGACACTCACATAAGCTAATTTGTTTTCCAGAATATGAAAGACTGGATCCGCTCATACACGAGGTAAGGCGTTCTCTTCAAGAACTTAACTTAGGTCTGAAGATGTGTGTGCTTTGCTTTGCTAATCTTAGGAGATGCATGGCTTTAAATAGCATCTGTGTAAATGCCAGTAACAGGCAGCTGTGACACCTGGGGACCTTATTTCTCATTTAATTTATTTAAAAATTGTGCTTTCATAAGCTGCCTACTCCAGATATGTAACTCATCTCCATATATCAAATTGTTTTAATTTATGTGGAAAAAATTATTATGAAACTGCTCAGGACACTGAAATCCCCTCTCTGCATACTAGGAAGCAAAATGAAAGGCCTCTTATTATGGTCTGATTTCCATTTCAGTGCAGACATGGAAGTAAGGTTGGTACATTCCTCTCTTCTGCCATTGCAGAAATTTCTCTCTTCTATTATAACTGCAGAGATCTGGTTTCTAGTTATGGTATATGTTCACTTGTAGTTTAGGTAATCCACAGGAGAGAACGGAGGCAGCTGCTGGATGCCTCAAGAGACCTTCTGATGCCAAAAACGAACACTACTTTGTATAGATCCCTGCTGGAAAAGGCGCATGGTTCAGATTGTGTGAAATGATCAACATCTTCAAAGCCATCAGGATGTGGCATTCGTCATTAAGAGATGGCCATTAACTGCAGGTAATGGTGCAGCATCAGCAACACCCAAGTCCTGGTCTCACCGTGCACCCGGTGAGTGCAGTGAAGCAAGGTGAAAAGGATGTGGGTCCTTTTCCATCACACAACTTTGGCAATTTTTGGTAACGTCTCTCAGCACCAAGGAAGTGCTGAATAGCAACATGTAATGTTCTTCATCATAGAAGGCCTAATTTTCATAATATCTAGCAATCTCAGACAGCAATGTACCTGCTGCACTAACATGTAATACACGTTCAGTCACATAACTGGGCAACCAAGTAGCTTCTTAGGCATTGCTAGCAATTTACACAGACAATTGTGGTAAATCCATGCAGAGCTGTAGTTAATGCATACCACTCCAAAAGTAGGTACTGAAAATCTAATTCATAGAGCTAGTTTTTTAAAGAGACCTCCTTTTTTGCCACCTAAAATTACCTTCCTTTCAATCTTTAATTCAGAGTAACAAAACATGGGCACTCAAATAGCCATTAGTGCAAGCAAGCCAGCAGAATGGTAGCCTGATTGCATGTACAATTTTCTGTGGGATATCAGAAAGCAAGTTAGCAATTTGGCCCTTTATCATTTTCTCTCTGTACATATGCGTGGGTGGGTGCTTCCATGTGTATGTATATGAATTACTATATCATATAATTACTTAATGCAATTAGAGTGAAAACCCAGAACCTACCCTCTTGTTTTTCTGACTGTTTCCCCTTTTTAAAAAATAAATGACTCACCCTAGTGGCAAGAGCCAAAATATTCTTGACGATTTAGCTACCTTATGTGTTTTTACTGGGGAAAAAGAAAGCCCTCTATCATTTATCATGTCATCTTATCACAGTC
Organism: Prinia subflava; assembly: GCF_021018805.1. Taxonomy (NCBI): domain Eukaryota; kingdom Metazoa; phylum Chordata; class Aves; order Passeriformes; family Cisticolidae; genus Prinia; species Prinia subflava. The sequence goes on from NC_086252.1 coordinate 18,406,314, forward strand.
TCTTTGTGAGACGCAAATAGCACACTAATGTTTTCTTTTGTTAGGGTGAGTTGGCAGTCTCCTCAGAGATGGAGCAACTACAGACAGCTCTTTTTTTTGATAATCTTCCTGACACTTGGATGAGACTGGCTTATCCATCAACATACAGTTGCTCAGTGGTAAGTCGAATGCCAACAGTCATTCAGTATGGATGGCACTTCAATGTCCATTATAAAAAAATAGAATTGAAACTAAAGAATTTTTTTGGCAAATACCTTCTTGTGTAACTCAGAATAGCTTTTTATCATAAACTGATATTACCAGTGTTATGAAAAGCAGAAAGAGCCTTGCATTTACCTTGCCAATTACTGCAGAGTTTGAAAGATTTCTCTAAAATTTGCATTCTCACTTCTTCCTTGCTTGCTTGCTTTTTTTCCAAGCTGTGTGCACTGATCAAGTACATTTGACTAGTGCTGTAGCACTCAGTATCTGCTACTCAGAAGACCAAGCTTGATTTCTTGTGGTTTTTTGGGATCAGAATTTGTAACAATAAAAGGGCACTGCTCTGAGCTCGAGGGTGAAATGATCATCAGAAGAAGGTGCAATTAATAAAACAGCTTCTGTTAAGAACGGAGAAAAGTTTCAGAGCAAGTAGTGGGGCCATGATGTTTCTGTTCATCTTAATTGAACACCTTAAGATGTGTCTATCTACCTACTCTCCGTGACTGTTTTATAATACCAAAAATGTAACTGAAAACAAACAGTGAAAGCCATCCAAGGCTGGCAGATTATTTCCTTGCTGACATACATTCAGTTCTCCACAGGTAGCCTCCTGAGTGAGCCCCTGGCTGATGGAGCTAACCAGGACTCCAGAGCTGACCAAAGGACAGGAAAGCTCTGCCAAGCACAAAGACAGGTAGCGCTAGAAGGCAAAGCAAGCCCACACTTCTGAGATCAGTTCAGACTTCTGAGAGATCAAAAGTGGAAGAAGAAATCTTGTTCAGCAGAAGAGACATTGAGAAAAGCACCAGAGGTACATTGTGGTGGAGATCAATCAGAGCTTTACGGAATTAAATGCTCTTTTAGCTTTCCTTGATGGAAAACTAAACCACCATAGAGATACTGTGATGTCTGTGATAAATATATGTCCTGAAGACAGAAAGCGTTGCCTAGGGGATATAACACAGTAATGCTAAATTACAAGCTGTTTTCCTGAAGGACAACACAGCTGCTTTCTTTAAAAAAATATATGGGGGATTCAAGCTGGACCTTATATTCATGTTTGGACAAAAGAGGGTAAAAGTACCCACTGATTATATAAAAGCTGTCTTGCAGAACTAGTAGGATTTAAGGTGACAGATTATCTTTTACCATCAGGTGCAAAATGCAGTGAGTCACTAGGGAGCAAAATCATTGCTGTGAAGCAGTGTTCTGCAGCTGGGCTCCAAGACAGCCTCCCTGCTGGAGCACAGCATTTCCGAGGAGGGACTGCAGAGCAGGTGAAAGGGAGGCACCAGAGCTCAGACAGGACTGGTGCAGTGGTCAGCGTAGCCTGGCTTTCAGTCCCCTGGGTTTGGGGAGGTGAAAAAAAACCAGCAGAGACTGAAAACAAACCTTGAATCACTGTCATGTCTAAAACCCCACAGTAATTGTCAGTAGCAGGAGCTGTGAGCTTCCTCCAGGGAAGGACGTTCTCCCTGTCGTGTGTGCTGCAAAGCCTGCGGAGGCCTCAGTCACTATGACAGTTTTATCCTCCCTGTTTTAAACCTCTCTGTCTCTTATATACCTACCTGACATGCCACCAAGATATCTGAAAAAAATCCTTTGATTTCTAAGCAGCTGACATTTTAAAGTAAGGTGGGACAGAGTGAGGAGGTAAAGGGAAAAATCAGAATGTGTGCGCAGTTTAAGCATGTTGGGCTCAGCAAACGTGTCAGAAACAGCAAACACAAGTGATAAAATGACAGAGATCGTCAGATCACCTAACAATCTCAGATCTTCAGTTTATCTTCAGGATCATTTTCTGTGTCTTTGAAATGAACACGAATTCTGGTAATGCTTCCCTTTATAAGCTGGCCCTATATGTCACCTATTTCATGTTTCTGTGGAGGAGTCACCTCTTACCTTTAAGCCAGCAGTCTCCTGTATCTGGCTTAGAGATACTCAACTACCCCAGGACAGATGTGAATGTATTTCTTAACAGCATTTTAGGAAGCATGAAGCAATACCACAGACTGCCAAAAATCCCTCAGCTAGAAAGGTGGGGATATGATGCCAGAGATCTTAAATGGGGTAAAAAGAAAAAAAACAAGCTGATGCTTTCTTTTTTAGGCCACAGAAATTCAACAGATAGGGAAATAGAGTGTGGAGGAAAGAGGAAGATTGGAAACTTGTGTCACGGGTCATCCAGCTTTCTGGAAATCTGCAAAAGGCCAACAGTGGGACGCCTTAACAGAGGCAAAAATGTTTGGGTTCTGGGCTGTGCCTGCATTGTCTGGCAGCGGCTGGAGCAGGCTGAGGTGAGAGCAGCAGTGAATGAGGATTTGAAAAGAGACATCACATGTAGAGGGGACGATGTGAAGGGGCATATAAGGAACAGAGGATGGTGGGGAGGGAGGGTGGGAAGGCACAAAATACATGTGCTGCCAGAAGAGGGGATGTTCATTCCCTCTTTGGAAGATATTCACGATACACAGATACGAGCTTAGAAACTATTCCATGAAAACTCAGGGTTATGGCACTGACTCCCTCACAGGCTAGAAAAATACATGCTTGAAAGGAAAAGGCCTTCAGGGTAGGAGGGTTTGTTATTTGGGGTTTTAAACTGACAGAATCTGCCGCTGACTTGTAAGGTGGGAAGGTATTAACTCCTGAGAAGGAGGAACAAAAGGCAAGGATTGCGATCCTGTGAGAAAAGACAAGGAGCATTGCAAGTAGAGGTGGGCTGGTCCAGAGGGGGGGGTTAAGGATATTCATCGAGTGCTTTGAGATGAAACATGCTGTGTGTTCGCAAAGGTGTCTGTCAGTCAAGTGGGGGAGCAACATTATGACAACCTCTCTTCCAGGAGCAGAAAAGACCAAGATTTTATTCCCTGCAAAGCCAGCCAAGAAATTACTGAAATGGCTGTTTTAACAGTCAAAGCTAACAGGGAGAGAACAAAAGAACTCCAGATGCACGTACACACACATCCATCCATCTATCCATGTCCTTCTTTGGCCTCCGATGAGCCAACTTCCACTTAAAGAAAGTCTCTTACGCTGGTGAGAAAACAGGCAGCAAATTATTTTACTGCTGTAAAACAAAACTATCTCTGTTTCAGGGAGGGGTGCAAAATGGGTGTAACTTGCATGAAAATTTCTAACACTACTGTTAAGTCTAATGCACATGGAATCACAGAAAAGAGGTTAGATTTCTTTTGAAGGAGCCACTCTTGTTTCATGAATACCAGCTTGCTGTCTTATTGGTACCTCTCAAAGCACGGCTGCTGCTGTGGCTCCTTGAGACACACAGGCTCAGGTTCCAGAGGGGCTGTTCTGAAAGCCCACAAACACACAATATTGCTGCACTTGCTGTTATTCACTTGTCAGTATTTAATTAACAAATACAAATGCAGAACTGTGCTGAAATAAAAAAAAAAGATAGTTCGCTTTGGAAAAAACTTTTAATATGAGGAAGTTGCTTGTTAAACAGAGAGAAATTTGTTGTTCAGCTGCACTCAAAAGACAAGAAAAGGGAAAAAAACATTTATGTGTGCCAGGGCAAAAGCACCACTGTCTTGGCAAGAAACAGAAACATTTGCAAGCTTCTGAGTTAGTATTTGAACAATGGGGAAGAAAATAAACAAGAAAAACTGCCTGGTGGGCTGAGAAGGATCTTCCTCCCCTGCTACACACTGATTTTTGTGTTTCCTTATATCCGGATAAGATGGACTGATGGTACAACGAAAAATATCGGACACAGGACTTAGACAAAAACTGTGGTATCAAGAACAGAATTTATAGTGCCCTGCACTCCTTGAATTCAATGGCAATCAGATGAGCAACAAACATATAATCAACTACCACTATTCCTTTCTACCAGAAGATAGTGAAAACTCTATAAGCTTTTTCACACAGTTGCTATCCCAATATAGGCTGATACAAAATAAAAACCAAGACACCAAAACTAAACCAAGCCCTGAATTCTTGGCTGAAGATCAAGGTGAGAAGAAACCTTAAGTCTGGCTGTCAAATATCTGAAGAAACAGGTTTTCCAGTGTTTCCTTTGGTCATTTTCCCTGTGGTGGATAACTTTAATAAATTACCCTTAATCCTTCATCAGAAGTCTGCCCTTCTTCAGTTTTATCCCAAGTTCCTAGTCAGCAGCTTCTCAAACTGCCCTTCACATTTTGGAACTATCCTCATGTATTGCAGGTGAGGGTCAGAATTCCCTGTTGCCAATCTATTCATCAGTATTTCTTTTTAATCCTTTTCCTATGCAAAGCAAATTGGCTTGACAATATGGGCTGTGTCAAAGTAAATAATATAAATATACATACTGAACTCGGGGCTGGTGGGAGGTAGGGCTGCAACTGTTTGCAGTCCAGGAGCTTCACTTCACTGCATCCTTCTTAGCGTGACAGGTCAGTGTGTGTGTGCACACAGAGCACTGCAGGTACAAAGCGCCTCCAGGTCCTTCCCAGCACCTGTGATTCCTGATCTTCTACACCCAGTTTGCTTCTAAACACTTGGAAAGCAAGAGCACCCTATTCAAACCCTCAGTGTTCCAGCGTTTGCTAAGCAGTACATTCTATTAGTGAACACTTTCACTGCAGGTTAAAATTCTCAGACACAGATGATACAATGCACTGAGAAGTATTGGCTAGGGGAAAAAAGCCTCTCATACATAGCAGGACTACTGATAATGTGCAGTGCATTACACTGCAGCAAAAATGACTAACATCAAAGCTAAACAGGAATGATTTGTATGGTTGAAACAAGTAGAATAAAATATGTATTTTAACTAAATCAGTTTTTAGGAACACCAGGCACAGGTTAATCCTTTATAAATATGTTCACAGAGTACATTAGACACCAGCCCGCCTACACAAAATGAATGCAGCACACACTCTGATGTATTACAGAGGCAGGATAAATGAGGGAACTCTTCTGTGTTTGATCTGGTTCTGCTCTGTAATTCAGAGATACTGTAGATGGGTGGTGAGTTTCTCATTGATCCCAAAAGAACCAATAATGTTGAATCCTGTGAAATGTAAGCTTTGTAGAGGATTGGAGGCTATGCACGAAGGACATTGTAGCTTTAGGGGCATATTCTCTTCTCTGGAATGTGTGTAACTGGCATTCACAAGAGTCATACATATCCCGGGGAAACTAGACCCTGTAGCTTAGCAGTACTTAAAATGCATACCTAGCTCCACAGGCAATTATATCACTCTCATGGCTACATCTGCATCCAGTTATCAAAGGATAGATTTCCAGCAGATAATAAATGAACCTGCAAATGAATATCTCAGAATTTTCAAACAATGCTAAATTTGCCACACATCAGCATTTAAAAATGCAGCAGAACGAAGCCAGAACATCAATCCAAGTCTAAGATATTTAGACAGAAAACACAGAGCTAGCACATAGATATGGAAATATTCAATTCAATTTCCCCCCACACCCTCCATTCTTTGCAGCCTTTTAAACCACTTACTCCAGTCCTTGCTTCTCTGAACTGTATTTTGCATGTGGTGGAGGTGTTAATCCACAGTTACTGCACAACAGGGTTGTGAATTTTAGCTAATGAAAGCTTTTAAAGGCACAATGAAATGCTCAGATGAAAGGCAACAAAGAAGTGCAAAGTATTATTACAGCCTAGAAGTTTTACTGAGAGCATTCTTATACAGGATGGACACAGCATAAATATGCATTACAGATGATAACCTCCCTGCAAAGGCTAATTCCCACCCCTGATGCTGCCAGAGGCAAGGGGTGGCAGTCTTATAAGACTTAATAAAGTCTCATAATGTTTTCATCCTGTTCCTACCCCCAGGAACTGGAAGAGAACCCCTGTATACATCTGAATCCTTAATGAACAGCATGTCCATCCCGGCATACTGCTGGCACAATTAGATCACAGGGAGTGCAGACTAGGCTGGTTCAGTGAACACTTAAAGGCAGAGGCAAATACAGGAAGGATAGCAAATGCTGTATCTCCAGTTACAGCAGTTGGGCATACAGTAAGTTTATAGTGTGTGTCTGTATGTTTTCTGTGGGAGAGGTAAGCACAGGGACAGAAATCTGCTTGTCATTTTCCTTGATAATTTTTGCTGAAATCCAAGTAATTGTGCATGATAACAAAAAGGAACGATTAACACAATCTGTATTTTACAAAGGTGAGAAAGGGATAGCTGTCAACAGGATGTGGATGAAAGTACCAGTAACTCATTTGGAAAAGAACTAGCACCAGAATAAATGTACAACAGCTTACCAGGCAGAGAGAGGACAGGATCTGCTGCTCTGAAAGATGGTTTGATCTGTTACGATGGGAATGAAGTCTTCAGTATGAAAAATATTATTCTGCTTCCTGGGTCTGCAAAAGCTAGCATTGTTCTAAAGACTGCACCTCTCTGATCAGCTGCCGTTTCACTGATCATAGTCTAAGTGATCCGTAGCCCCCTTCTTTTTCTGCCTCTGTTCAGATAAAAGATTGCAGCTTCATTTCAGTTATTATTTGCATGTTTTTCTTAACAGTTTACTCTCAGCAGCTTCTGATTTAACCTTACGTGTTCTGTAGTTTGGGAAAAGGCTAGAAAGAGAATTTTTAGATCGGTTCCTAACATTTTCAAAGTAATAGCAGGCACCTCACGCATGCATCTCATGTTCCACCCTTTTGGTAAATGTATTCTAACACTCTACTTACCTGCTTTAAAAGGACTGGCATGTTGAACCAGCTGGCCTTTTTCCACTGCTATAGCTTTTCATGTTATATTCTGCTCCTCCAATTTCGGTATTTTCTCTGCATTTTGCAAGACAAAATGCAGAAGTTTAAAGGCACATAATGTTTATGTGACAAAATCTTGCTGCTAAGTACAGTATTACTGACGGATTAGTTTAATGCAATAGCATAATGTAATTTAATTATAGTAATAGTGCACAGCAACAATCTTACTACTTATGTCAGATTGTGAGACGTTCTCTTAAAAGCTTCATCACTATTATTTAGTTTTTGGATTTAGTTCCACAGTGTCCCCCGCTTCCTCCACATACAGTAAAGTAATTTCATAAGTGTAGAAGGAGAAACATTAGGTAAATTGCTCCCATTTTGCCCTAAGAATTCACAATACTAACTGAAAACCTATTTTGCATTATTAGACAATAGCTTATGATGAAAGCTTGTAGCCTTCTGGGCAGTAAGTCCTCAAACCTGCATTCTGCAGTTTTAAAAAATGAAACAAACATCAAAAAACAACACAGGCAAAAAAACAATTAGGAGCATTCCACCACATCTACCTTTTGTATTTACCTGAGAGCTTTTAGTGGGGATTGATCCAAAATCCTGTGCCAGCCATTAACTATTTCTACATTCATGTAAACTATTGTAGTTCAGGGCTCCAGGTTTTTTCAGCCCACAGCTTCCACTGATTTCAACTGTGGCTGACAGCAATTCTGAAAATCCAACCCACAAAAATTCCTATTTCTAAAGTGTTTTCTATCTGAAGACCACAGATTTTTCTATCAGTGTTAATTTAGCCTCCAGAAAGACAGAAAAATATATCTTCAGCCAGCACAGCTGTATGCAAAGTGAACATCTGTCCATTGCCAAATTCAGTTTATCTAATAATAAAAACCTCCACTTTATTTTCTTTTCCAGACAGGATCAGACTGCAAGGGAAAGCCTGGAGAGGATTTCTGTGCTTTAAAAAGAGAAATGGGGAAGACTGAATTTCCTAAGGTCACTGAGGAAATGCATGGCAGTGCTAGGAAAAGAACTCAGCACTCAGACAGCACAGACACCATCTTCACAGCCAAAACCAGATGGGTTTTCTCTGCAGTGTGACATAACAGCACAGACAGAGTATGTCTGTGGATTTAGTGGCAATGAAGTTGGGTCAGTCTCTGGGTGGCTGAGAGGTGTTGTCTTTCTGTAATTGCATCATGGCAAAAGCTCTTCTTGCCTTATTTCAGTAACAAGAAGCCAGCTAATGTAAATTAGCCAAACCACTGCAAATCACTGCTTTTTAGAGGGGGGAACAAGATGTACCCTTTAATTGAAAGTACAGAAACTGCAAAAATGATCCTGCTGTATGCTGACCTGTTGCTGTTCGTTTCCTAGTTTGCCCAAGGCTTTATATGTATTTTCAGTGTATGCATTTTTAGTGTATTTTCAGTGTATGCATCAGGCTCAGTACTGCACTGCTTGACTCTTAAGAACTCTTTCAGCTTAAGAAACCCCAAGCATCTCTGTGTGCAAGGGACCTGCATTTCTGCTTCTTTCAAGGGCCTTGGAAGATGACTACAGGGTGAACGGACTCACTTCTCTCCCTTCTGCCTTCACAATGGGTAAGGGTGTGTGGAAGTGTCCATGCTTAGTGGCTCCTTTCAGTACAAAATACCAACATAAAGAGTAAGTCAACATAAGTCGTGCTAGATTTCCCCCTCCTTTTGAAGCCTCAACAGTGTATTTAAGGGCAGTTTTGTGCCATGAGAGACAAAAACACACAGCCTTTTCCATTTAATTTTGGGTAGATGTTTCAATACAGAATCAATCTTCTGCAGCAAAAGACCTTAAAAATCTTCCAAAAATATTTTTGCTAACAAATTTGCTAAAAGCTAGCCAATGCAATTGTGTTTTACAATACCAAACATCACCTGTCACATCTATGGCACCTTTACAAGCTACAGATAGAAACATAATTATATGCCAATTCATTTTTGCATTAATTTTGGAGTGCAGCAAAACCCCTTTCTCTAGCCAGACTCTGCTACTGCAGCAACACCCCGTACTCAGCAGCAACCTGGACTTTGATAGAAGTGGTACCATTTTTATACCTTTATGCCCTGGTGTTATTCATACTGTGTACCATTTGCTACCAAAAGCCTCGGCATTCCTTAAAGCTTTGTCTCAGAAGAAAGAAATCCGGGTCAAACTCGCCTGCATGAAAGCAAGCTGGTGGGGGATTTAAACCTTTGTCTTAGCTCCACATCTTAGGTGACTCTTCTGAAGATTTAAGGGCACTAAGAAAACATTGTGCTCTTTGCTGTGTTTTGCATGGAACTTTATTACAATTGGAAAGCAAGAAGCTGTTCCCAGCCTAAGATCTGCTACAGTAAATTAGGTCACTTCAGCTGCGTTTGTAGCTGGGGGATGTACAAAAGTCTGTTTCTCCCATTGACAACATTGTTCCCTTGCCTATAGGTATTGGTTTGGAAACAAATGTAGAGCTACAATTTCAAGTGAGACTCATGATTATTAGTCTCTCAGCTATTTTTGTTTTTCCTCTTTTTTTTAGTTTAACCATTCCGGTGCAGTGAACAACTTCCGCGCTGCTGTGAGCTTGACTCCTAGCCTCAAGATCTCACCCTCCCTAGTGTTGTCTGGATATCAATTTTTTCAACCCCCAGTCCTTCCTCACAGGTAGGAAGCACATCACAACTCATTACTAATTTACTGCTACAGTAATTTTTATAATTACTGCCAGGAGGCCTCATTAAATTTGATCTAATGAATAAATATTGTATTTTTCAACGTGATTACCAGAACAGCTTAAGCTGTGTGCCATAAACAATTATTTTCCTCAATATGCAGTATGTCAGTGAGTATTGATTTTTATTTTGTAAAGAATTTACTGTATTTCTATCCATGGCTATTAAGTAATAAATAGCCAACCCTCTGAAGCCTCAATTGCAGCAGAGCAGATGGCAAAACAGAATTTGGGGTACGTATCTGCAGAAAGTAAAAGAATGCACATTAGTGAAGATAAAGGGTTTGTCTGGAGGTTAAGGAAGAGTGCCCCAATGTGAATGTCTCTCCTAGCCCTCAAGAAAGCAGCCTGCTCTAGTCTGGAGTCTCTGATGTGTAATCAAAAAAATTTAGGATTTATTAGCAGGATACAACAAAGCATTTTATCTCAGAGAACTAACACATGAACCAACACTAATGCCTTATGTTTCATTTGCTTTTAGAGCAACTGCTCAGATGGAACATTCTTATAACAGGTTTAAGAAAAATAAAGAAATATACAATATGCTGAACATGAACCTTTAGTTCAAACCAAGGCTGCAAATCATATTTACTTTCCAGCATCATTTACTCCTTTTTTTTCAGAATTACAGGCTTTAGCACACAGAACTGTAACAAAACAGTAAACTTTAGGGAAAGGTATGCATTGGCAATGTCTTAGGACATACATCAGAGGAGCTCAGGACCAGGAGGAAACCCTTTACATTTTTGCCATTTAAGAATGTTTTCTGCACCTCCAGCTGTATTGTACCATATTAGATCTAATTTCCCTAGCTAAAGCACTACTTAAATAATTTTAAAGTAAATTTATCTACATCAATAAATAGCACTGCTGGTCTGTGCTATCAGTTTTTTGTTTAAACAAGACTTTCACTTAGGGCATAAGTAAAAGGGGTGTGGGTAAACCTAGGGTCACGAGGGGCAAATCATGTAACTGAAAGGATTTTTTCCTATTTAATGGACATTTTTGACCACATTTTCTGCATTTCATCCCTTGTTCAGTTTGAGGAAATCTGTTAGCTCAGCCTCTCACCTTTAGTCTCCGAACTGGGACGTGGCCTCCACTAGATTTCCCTGGGCTGAGCACAGTGCAGCTACCAAGCTGTGTGTCACCACAACAGCCTCTCTGGCTCTGAGCAGCACACAGACATTGCCTCCAAGTAAACCATAGGCCATTAAACTCCACACGGGCCTCAGGACTTAGATCCACCTTAGCTGCTGCCTCACTTGATAACATTTCTACTTCAGGACACTCAGCATTTGCTCACATACAGTTCCTTCATACCAGTTGTGACAGATGTGAAGGAACCTCAATCTCACCAACAATGGTTAAAAAGCACCTGTGCTTCCAGACAGGCTGTCTAACAAAGCATAACCTCCCTCATCTCACCAGTGGTGGGAGCTGGCAGCAGCTGCTGAATGATCTTTGCAACTAAGAGCAACTACAAGACAGATTCTCTCCCTTCTTTTTAGTTTTGGTGCTCCATGTCCCAAAAACTCACTAACCACAACATTGCAGAGCTCAGTACAATGACAGGTAAAAGCAAGAGCAACAATACCCTGGTGTGACACCTCTGGTACCTCTTTTGGCTGCAGCAACTGTTTCCTGAGGGAAAAAGTCAACATGGTTGAGGTGCCATGCAAACATCGAGAAAATATTGCTCAGAAATTGAGGCAGAAAGAGCTCAAGGTCTTTTGAAGTGTGCAGAGGAGTTGAGTGTTTTGTAGAAACGAAGCCATTTACCAAATCCATGTCTTCTTGCATATTACACAGCAAGCTGTGCTCACTGGGAGGTGCAAGGGAGCTCCAGCAAGGCTAGCTGTTGCACCAGGTATCAGGAAACTCTAAGATACGGCAGGAAAAACAGTTCCTTGTGGATCCCAATATTTGTGAAGTATAATGTGGTATCTGTACAGGGGAAAACAGAAGCTACATTTCAGGAGACAGGCTTAATTAGCAAGTTAGTTAAGCCTGACATCAGCAAAACTTCTCATCTCATTCGTAACTTTTCTTCAGAACTAGAAATCAAAAGCTAAACATGAGATTTTAGAAGCTGGAAAAACAGGTGGGAATAAAAAAAATGATACCTAAGATACTACAATACTCTCAACTTGCATGCATCAGCTATAATGTAAAATACACTTACTAATATGTCAAATAAATAGTGCATAATATACTTACTACTGAATATGTCAAGGAAATAAAGTAACTCTGTTTGCAAGGAGAAAGGGTGTGTGTCTCCAGCCTGTGCTTAGTAGGTATACAGAAAAAAAAAAGGGAAAAAAAAAAAAAGGCGAGCAAAGCATTATTCCTTGCTGTAGGTAATTCTGCATGTCTTGATGAAATTAATTGTACTTACATTAAGAACATTCAAGTGTTAATTTTTTTCCAAAGCAGGCTTTAGCTATGTTAATGAATGGGGTTTTGGTCTTGCAACTACATGAGAAGTGATTTATTTAAGATCACTAGCAGGTTTTGACAGAACACTGTATCTGTATTCTGTAATGGGCACACAGATATCATGTACACAGGTATATTTTTATTTACTGGAGGTGCTTTTCAGAGCTTTGTAGTACTGCTGCTAGCCACACCAACCATTTAAAAACTAGAAGTTACTTCTCCCAGAAAAAAACTAGGATTACATCAAAGCGTTTCAGTTCCTCACAACAAAACTCTGTGCTTGGTTTCCAATACTAAAATTGTAACATTGCAACTTTTTCATAAGAATTAAATGGAAAGAGAAATAAAGGGGGAAGAAAAAGCTTTAGAGTGTTAACTCTCCACGGCAGGAGGAAGCCAGCATGGGCATTGAGCTCAGCACACTCATTCCCTTCTCCCTGCTGAAAGGGACACAAAAAGAACTCTGGCTAAGCATTTATTTTTCTGCTAATGTGAAAGTTTTCTTTTAAAGAGGAAGCAGATTGAACAGAGCACGAGAAAAGAATTTGACTCTGGCTTATTTCCAAAGGGTTTTTTTTTTCCTGATGATTCACTGTTATCACTTGTATTCACATTACAACTAGCCTCAAAAAGAAATACCCAAAACCGAAACCAACCCCCCAACACACCCAACAACAAAAAAAATACACAGCACAAAAGCACTAAGAAATAGAATCTTTCCTACTGCTAAATTCTGCTAATAAGCTATGTAAGAAGAGAATCATGTAAGATAAGAGTGCCTGTGTTCATTCACATTTGAGTAGGAACATTGCTAAGCCTCTATATTTGGAACTTTAGAGCACATCTAAAAATGGTGAGCTTCCAAGGTGTTAAACAGAATGGTGGACACTGACTGAACTTGCTTCAGCTATATAATAAAGTAGAAACCATCTAAATTTCTCTCAGGTCTAAAATGCTTAATTGTTCAAGTATATTTTCAAACAGGAGTTTGTTTGGATATCCAGAGAGGAGACATAACTGTTAGTTCTCTGAAAACATGAATAACAATTTTTATTTGTGGGAGAGCTCTCCCCCTCAGTCCCAGTGTCAGTCAGTTGTGAAGCTTATGTAGCAATTCACAAACACACCACTTTTACATGGATATTCAACCTAAAAAGAGGTAAGGCCAAAAGGAGTGCTGGTAGGGTTGCTTTGTTATTATGTATGTGATTAAAAGAAAATGAGGATGGTTGCCATAGGCTTCTGTTACTTACACCTCTTGACAGAACCTAGCACATAATTTCATTCTCTGTGCCTGCAGTTACATTAAAGACAGGAAAGGATATAAAGCTAGCTTGAGTCCAAACACAAATCTATAATTTCAGTAACATTTTATATGTGCTTTCAGGAGTAGATATAAGGTTTGCCCATAGACATATTCCAAGACTTGGAAGTCTTGTAGATTCAATCAGTAGATTTCAACACAGCTGGAGCTATACTTCAACTGATTTTTTTTTCTTCTAGTCCAAGTGATCAGTACAAAAACTACTACAGCACTACTAACAGAGACAGATGCAATGCCTTCTTGCCCCATGCTGACCATGCCATAACTTCTGGTTTCTTTTTCTCACATAACAGAATTGTCTGCCATCCTTACTGCTTGATCTGTTCTAGCTGGAAGAAAGCCTGTACCAAACAGCAACAGGAGCTGGTTTAATACATCTGCATCTCTATGCTCTAGACATATTTTTATATCGATTCAATATCCTCAGCTTCTTGTAAGTATCGGTCACAAAAGGATTCCCAGTTCCCCTCCCACCTTCCATTTTCAGGACTTTCACCTCTAGCACTGCTCATTAAATTTTTGGGTTCAAACATACAGTTCTCCTACCGTTTCCCAGGTCCAAGGGCTTGTGGGGGTTTTGGCACCCTTTTAGGAGACCCAGGCTTACTATTGGAAGAATAGTGAGACCCAGTCATGCAAGTGTGGTGTCCTCTCTCTTTGGCATTTGGAGCCCATGCACTCACGTGTATCTACAACAAAGCCCAGCATGATCTGGGTGCTGGTGTTTAGGACCCCATAGACTGGCCAGCTTCTATTTGACAGTTTTATCTTTTTACTCACTTGCTTTAGAGGCCAAGAACATGAAAGAACAGTAGGTAGTGTTTCCAAAATCTCCCCACTAGCTCATGCCATCAGCCATGCAAAAGCTGCACTCACAAAAAGGCATAAGAGAACAAACTGGATTATGCCAGCAGAGGTCAGTGGGTGACTCTCTTGCCAAAAGTTTCAAATGCACAGTGTATTACAGATGGTTTCAAAGTCAGCTGAGTTCCCTCACCCTGAAACACTTCATGTCATTCTTTAACTATATACCAGCATTTTCATTTCGTTTGCCTACCTAAGCAAATGATGCTGCTGCTTCGGTATGTTACCATCTCTGTGCTTTTCTTTTCAAAAGGTTGCTGGCAGACAAAGGTATATCAGCACATGAGGCTAGGAAGGAAGAGGGGTAGTTTCCAAAGGCAATTCCATTGCAGTTCCCTGCACTAACTGGTTAAGCAGCCAAGTGTGCTGCTCTGCAATGTTTACTTCAGCCTGTGAAGCAACACTGCCATGTTGATTTTTTAACTGACATGTAATGAAAAAAAGTTTAATTGTTAAGGAAGACAGACATTTATTTTGAAGATTTGAAGAGACCTAATGCTTCAATGTCTGGCTTAATTAAAAAGCAGTGGAATTGGGGACAAAGCAAATAACATATATATTAGTATATAGCAGCCTAAGAAAATCTTCTGATAATAAGGAAGTTATGGCAAATTAAATCAGTATATACTATATATTCATTATAAGTTATTGTATCAGGTTAAAAAAAAAGTTTTTTCAGATCTATGCACAAGATCACCTGGCTCAAAAGCTTTGTAGTGAGGAAATGTCAACTCGTGCAGCCTTTTTCAATTATAAATCAGTAGTCATTCTACCTCACACATGAGCTTCATTCTTTTGTTCTTCCTTACACAGTGATACTCTATTTCCATGCATCTTTGGTTTTTAAAGCTGACAGGACCTTTTCCTCTCAAGTTGCTTAAATTGCTGCTCACTCACTGCACTTATAAATCATGAACTCATTAACTATTTTTCAAGTCCACATCAACAGCACTTAAGTAGCTGTGGCAGAGGGGCTTAGAGAAAGTGGTGTATTGAGACACCTCAAAATTATCACATCAAACAAACTAACATCCTACACAATTCCTAAATATGAATTTATTCACATGACCAGCAGTGTGATGACAGGCACATCTAAGCACAGTTTTTAGGTGAGTAACAAGGTGAGGATTTTACCAGTAAAGAATATCTGGGACAGCTCAGTTACTGGTGGATCACCTCTTTTCCATCTCCCCTCACTACAGAGGGTTACAGCTTTGTGTAACCTTCTGCCACAGCCTCATACAACTCCTGCCTCTAGACCCAGGGCACAAAAGCAGCACAAGTGTCTTCACTATCAGCATGCAATCAAGGCCCCTCAGGTAATTCTGTGCTCCAGGAAAGAGCTCCTGAGAGGCTACTTAAGAGCTTGTTTGTAAAAGAATAAATAAATAAATAAATTTAAATGGCAGACACATTAGTCTCAACTTGTGTCCTCATCCTTGTCAGCTCAGGATGTAGGCATCTGGTTTAAAAAAAGGAGCAAAAGCAGGAGGGTAAAGCACACAGCACACCTGCCTAGAGCCTGTATCAAGCCTGAACTAAGCACTCTGTATTTTGATCATCACCACTTAGTCACAAAGTACTGAACACTAAATCCAAGCAGCATAAATATCAGAGCAAGCCTGATTCAGGAACACAGGGCCAGAGATAATACGATGTTCACGTCCCACTGCTCCCCCAGATACGATGGGAACAACCAAGTCCTTTACTTAGCAGCATAAGTTCACCTGAAAGTGGTAAAATAGCAGTATAACTCTAAGAGGCTTTTAAAAACAAGTTCAGAGGCAAAAATATTCTAAAACTGAATATTTTTATTTTAAAAATAAAAATTTTGTACAGAACAGTGTAGATCAGAGTAAATCTAAATACAGCAGTCTCTATAATATAACATAAGGGTCTGCTTTTAGCACAGTACTTTCACACTCCAGCAATCAGAAGGCAAGCCAAGCAATTAGGAGGAAAAAAAACCCCAACCACTTTTATCTGTCAGAACATGTATTTCTAAAATGAGTTCCTTCTTCACAAAATGTACCTAGAGGGAAGAGCACTCTCCACACCTCAGATTGCACAGCTATTCACACTATAAAAACAGATGAAGAGAGGACAGGAGATTTTCAATAGGAGAGATGATTTATGAAACAGAACTGCAAGTCTGAGACATAAATATCTGTTGTTTCTAAATTCCTCTCTCCTCTCCTCCCACACACACTGATGCAATTCCCAGACAGGTATGAACTGTGGGTCATTTTGGATACACACAGTGCAAACACTGCGCAAGCACAGAAGTGTAATCCCATGTTGATCATTCTGCTATTCAACTGTACATTATTTAAAGCATTACATTCTAAACCTTACACAAAGCTTATACAGTAGTTTCCATAACAAAACTAAGCACATTTACACCCTTTATGGTTCTCTGGATACAATTTTTATGGCACTTTCTTTTCTACAACATTGAGGAGACCCCTGTGTGCTCAGCATATCAGAATTCTTCAGCTCCATTTCTGCTGTACTTTCATTTCACAAGTGTCATGTTGAAAGAACCTTCAACAATCACAAAGAGCCAGATACAGAAACATTCATTGCCTGTTTTCCTGATAACCAAACTAAACAAGTTACCACCTTTCATCCATCAAAGATGGCCAACAGGCACATGAACTGCCACTCCTCTACTTGACCAAGCCCTGGTCTGGAGGTATCCCTCTTCCCCAGAAGCACTGCTGACTCTGCAAAGCACTTCTGCAGCTGCAGCAGGAACAGGGAAAAGAGAGTCCACCAAAACAGTAATTTAACACTTGGAACCTTCTGTTTTAGACAGTGGTCACTACACAATGTGTACCAGTACATTCACATCACTGTCACCAGTAGGCAATGCTGGTGATGTGGAAGCTTTCAGCTGTGGCCTTCTCTCATCTGTGCAAAAACACAAAGTGCCACGTCAAACAGCATCTACTGCATTTTCTAATTCAGAGGATCTCCCTTGAGATGGCAAGAGTGAACTTTTAGTACTCTATAAAGCCAAATGTTAGTGCCTGGAGACTGCCCAGCTGCAACTTACAGGAATTCCCTTTTTAACTTAAGAACATGCTGTTGTTTCAGAGAATTCTACTGTTCCATCTCATCATCAAGTGTCTGTATTGCAGAAGTTTTCAGAACATCTTTATCCTTTTGTAACTAATTTTGGAGCATAGGTAAACCTGCAGCACAGATTGCTACATGAGTGAAACTAATGGCTTAAAGCCTCATCTCCTTTCAGGAAGAAAACTTACCAAAGAAAAAAAGAAGATACTATCATGGAAACAAGGACTGATGCTATTTGATTTGCAAAGTTGTCTTAAGAGAAAACAATGGCCTGTGGGTAAAGACCTGCATTAAACAGCTTTCCCAAGTATGATCTATACTGAAATAAATGAAATGTTTTTATCCTTTTTTACCCAAAAGGGAAGGGAAGGCACTTTGTAATCTCATTTGATTAAAAAATTCATTGCAGGCAATATTACGTTGGTGAAAGAGTATGTTACTTAAAGGTAGTCACAGCTTCAGTCTTCCATTCCAAGTTCTTGTTTCAGACTGAAAGACAAGTAAGAACATGAGTAAGCTTGTAGCAAAACACTGAAAACCGTTTAGACTAATTAGTGGAAGCCCTGACAATAAACACTGAGGTTGAGAGCTAAAAGGCAGAGTGGATATATCACTTCTTTCAGATAAGAACCAATGTATCAGGAAAATCACAGGGAAAATCTCAGATTCTGGAGGCAACACAGAGTAATCTTGAGATTTACCTGACCAACTAGGATGTGGACATCTTTGCCCTCCCACTTTTGAGATGCTTATCACTTAATGCAGCCACGTCACTGACCCAATGGCACGCGTCACTGACCCAATGGCACACTCACCTTTTCAAGTAGGCATGGACATTGTCAAAGCCGTGGTACTTGGCCAGATAGACCAGGACACCCGTGGCACATCGGCCGTCTCGCTGTCTGCAGAAGCTACAGTTGCAGATTCCACGACAAGGGGGACATCTCCATGTCTACACAGAAGAGAGAACAAGCCCTTTCAGCTGAGATCCTATGCCAGATTTAACTCACACCCGCAATTCAGGAGTGCCCTGCTACACACTGAGTGTTCTGCAGTGAGCATCAGTACTGCCTTAAGTTGTCTAAACCAGTGCAAGAGTACAAATTCCTCAGGCTGCAGGGGATTAAGCTCTCCATTGCCAGCCTTGCACATAACCACAGGAAGCGTTCCACTGTTTTAATTCCTACATCATAGCCCACATCCTTTGTCCACAACACAGTTCCTTTCCAAAGGGCATTAAGCACTAACGCAAGGCAAAAGAGAACTCTATTCTGATGCTCAAACACAAGAATATTTTGCCCACTGCTCTGTTCTGTACTTTACTCCTGCAAATAAAACTACAGAATCAGTAAATACAAGTTCTACACAACACAGTTCAGTGATTCAGGCTGAATCAAGCTAGGACTACACGACGTACAACAGCACTGCAGGCAGCTCTGTTACAGCCCTGCTGCCAGTGCCAGCCAGCACACCAAAGCCCCCGAGCTGCGCACCGGGTCGAGCAGCGCGGCTCGCACATCCTCCCCGTATCTGTTGCGCAGGCACGGCCCGCAGAACTGGCCCCGCACGCCCACGCACTCCGGGTTGCGACAGTTGGTCTTGGTGTCGATGGTTTTTTGGCGACACTGATGACAGGTGGATCCCTAGAACACAGGGGGAACAAACAAAACATTTAAGATGGCATTTTAGCTAGGGGAAAAAATGTATTGAACAAAATCTCTTTGGCACCTAGCAGTGCTCACCCTGAAACAGACGGCCACCCTGCAAGTTTGAACCAGGACTGTTTTAACACTTCAGTGTCTGGTAATCATTTCCCCTGGCTGGTATCACTTAGTATTACAGTTGTTCCAGAGTGAAAGCAAGCTAATTGGCTTGGTAAAGGCCATTCCACAAATCTGGCAAAAATAAGAAGGGGCACTTCAAGACCCCAGACATATTTCTCCCAAAAATCACACCCTCTCAGCGAGAGGGAGTGTGCGCTATTTGATGCTGAAACACACAGAATAACAAAAACATGACTTCACAAAGCTGGAAAATACCTACCATGGCCCTGTTATATACTTTGTCTCTTGCAGATCCACAAATATTATCCAGCTCTTCTGCTGTTATGTCCTCAACTGGGCGCACAACATGTGGAAAAGCCACGGCACCACGGTGACCCCTCCTGGGAGTGCGGGCCTCGTGCTGAATAGCAAAGACACAGGACTTTTACTATTAGTTTCAGCAAAAACTCTCCAAAGGCGAGGATCTTCACAGCAATGCTGAAGTCTCAAACACCCATCATATATTTAAGCAAGATATAACAGAATTTTGTACAGGTGTATGATATAGATTGAGCTTTATCACCTTTATGTGATCTGTCCCCTTCAGGGTGCAGTGATGCTACTGATCTTGCTTCACTCCTGCTGGAGTGCAAGAGGAAGTAGTTTTTCAAGGACAAGGAAGGGGAAATGGAGAGCACATACAAAATGGCCTTTTTTTCTTTTTTAAATTTTTCCAAGGCCATGGCATACTGATAAACCTCATCAACTCTCTATGAATTGCTATTTTCCTGAAGGGAAACCTTCATACAAAACCACCCTCACAACCCACAACAGGAGTAGATCTTCATACCTCCAGATCTTCATCAGACATCTTTCTTCTTCTCACCAAGATGTACCGGTCATCTTCTTCCTCCTCTGGGACAAGAGCAGGAGGACCCTCAATCAAGGACCTGGACCTCGTGTGAGGCCGAGAACTCCGGTCTGGGTTCCTCCTCAAAGCATATTTGGGCAGTGAACGCCTTGGAAGTTGCTTTGGTGCCTGCTAATGTTTAAAAGCCCCTAATGAAACAGGTGAAACCACAGATAGCTCTTGACCCTACTGAATTCCTCCCCTAAAGATGCCTTCCTCTCATCTAAGACACGTCTACCCCTGTCCCAGTCAAAAACCAGAAGAAAAGAACATCCTAAGCAAGGTCATCTTCAGCATTCTGCTACTCACAGAGAAACAGTCCAAAGCAGCAGAACCCATGTCTGTGAGGAGCTGTGATTTTCAGCGTTGTTCTAACCTCCACCCAAATTACAAATACATCAGCAGTGAAATTCATTACACTGCTGATCCACAACCCAACCCTCTTTAAAGTTAGGCTAAATGCCAGGTATTTTTCAAGGCTTCAAACTCAGAATATTCAGGGTTGAGCTGCCCTCCCTTATCTCCAGCCTTTGTATAAACACATATTTACACAGCACCTTGTTTGGTTTTATGGGCCTGTGGAGACACTTCACCTTTATAAATTAATCTGTTCTGCTTTACACCATGGCAAATCAAGAGAGAATTACACAATGAGGATACTCATTTTAGGAAGCAGTAAATTCTAACTGGACTTTGATTTGCACAGTTTATTGAGTTTTTACATTGAGAATCCTGCTCTGTAATGTCAGAATTTGACTCTTAGAAATCTGAATACAAATATACTAAGCTTATACTCACATGACTGACAGCTGGCAACGATTTTCTCCCACCAAAGATACCAGAAACATTTTGCAACTCAGCCATTAGTTTTGCAAGCTAAGAAGAAAGAGAAAAATAAAGCAGAGCCTTAAAAGGGTATTTATGTGCTATTACAGACTACTAGGGCAATTGGCTAAAAGTACAATTACTTATAGGAAATGCTGCCATTCTTCAACTCTTTACATTTATGTCTTATTTATGTTTTAGTGACTGCAAGTAATTTGGAAATGCTCAAACTTATTATGTTGTTAGGCTTGCAGCCTATGGATTTTCATATACCAGTAAATATAAAGTATCAGATTTGTATTTTAGAAATGCAAATTCATTTTAATACATTCACGTAATTCCCATTACAGTGAATTTAAAAAGAGGGCCCCAAGAGTCAAAAGGGAGGGGGGGAAAAAAGGGCCAGTCCACAGAGTACTTGCCATTGCTTTGTTCTTCTTTATGTTCAAAGCTCTTTTTTCTAAAAACATGGCACCATTTTCTTCAGTGTCAGAGTCTGAATCTGGAGCAGGCATTGGTGTTTCAGGAACAGGTTCCATCCCCCCCTTCCTCCTCTCCGATCTTCGGGATGGAAACTTCATGGCTACTTTCAGAGGAACAGGGCATTTCTGCCTTCTCTGATCAACCTTGCTTTCAGCCCTTGTATCATTCTCATCTGAATCCGATTCCAATTTCTGTTAACAAACCAAAATGGAAGCAGGTAAATCCAGGAGAGTCGCTCTGAAATTAAATACAGTTGACAACATTTTGTCTAAGAGCAGTTTAAGAGGCTACCTGGCTGAAATCCAGACATCCAGTCCTAGTGCTCTAGTGCACTTTGGAGCAGGAGGGAAAGAAAGGGAACACGGGGATAAAAACTTCTCAGGGAGACCCTCATGGTTGTGCCAAACACACCACAAAAGGGAGTGCAGGTCCAGCTGCAGCAGTCTTAGCTGTCACTTGCAGGTCTAATAGCAAAAATAGTTTGTGTGTGTGTATGAGAAAGGGAACTGCCTTTAAAGGGCTTGATTTTGCTACATATAGCATTTGGCTGTAAAAAATGCCACTATGCAGTTCTCTGCACATGGTCAAACCCAATTTTGTAGGGTGTCAAGTACAGTCATCTCACAGTATCAATGATAATAAATGGAAACTTCCTTCTAGAGCCAACCAATTAAATAATTATGAATAAAATCCCAGTATTTTCTGATCTTTGAATTGTGATGTCTTGCTTACAAGTTTCCCAAGAACCAGTGGTTCAGTGAGGATATAAATTATTTAGCTAAAAGCTCATTATGCAATAGGCTTTGATTTTTCTTTTTTGACACAACAAGACAGTCTTATTTTGATCAGCAATAACAGTGGGCATCAAATGGCCATTTTTATGTACACAGGGTTTTTATTAAGCAGGTATGTGATTCTGTTTGCATGTTACGTGCAGTTATTGACTTTTTTTCTACTTATCTACTCCAGCTTTGTCTCCTACTTACTCTCTTTACTATTGTGTTTTAACTCAGACGTGATTTCTTCTAATTAGACATTTTTCTTTTCTAGTCATTCCTCAGCATGTGCTGAGGTTTTGCCAAATGTGATACTATACTTCAGCTTCTCTTCTGAATATCAACTCTTGGTCTTTTTAAGCAATAAAACTGATCTTGCACTGATGTCAAGGAAGAGCAGAAAGGCAGATTTCACCACTGCCACCATTTCTCTACTGCTGAAAGACAGCAGTCCCTGTCACAAGCACACACAGCAACAGTCCCAAGACACACAGCAACTCTTCTGAGGTTTCAGGGAGTCCATGGGCTCACCTAACATTTCATACTGAGGAAACCAGAAATGTAGGCTCCAACAGAGGAACATCCAGCAGGACAGTTTTAAGAGGTATATTTCAAAATACATATGGCAGATTTTAAAAGCTCAGTATCTTGAGTGCTTTTCATGGAGACAAAAAGAATACTAAGCTTTGGCTACTTGGATTGTTTACTAAATGAAATTATGCTTCCTTCTGAAACATTGAACTTTCAAGCTGAAGCTGGCATTATTTTCCAATTAAGAATGTGTAAGAATTTAAATATAAAACAGCAAACCAAAATCAACTGTCTTACCAATGCGTCTTGAACCTCATTTTCCGAAAAGCCACAGAAAGATTCATCATCAGAGGCTTCATGAAAAATTTTTGCCAGTTCTTCATTAATATCCGACCTAAATTTGCATTTCTACAAAAAATAAAATATCCTTTAACTTAAGATGTACAGAAAATTATTAACATTTATAAGTGCAGTATAAGCTTTTTAATAAAGGAAAAAAAGTTAAGGCATTTCACAAGGGGTTTCAGAACCACAGCAGCAAATTACCAAGCACATTAGGTCAGGTGACATATCAAAGGCTAGAATTGTTAGCTAATCTGTTTTTAACAATTACCACCTAGAAGCACAAGTAAAGAGTGAAATTAAATTACAGCATATAGCAGAGATTTATAACTACTATACAAAAACAGAAGCAGAGCAAGTAGTTTTACATTATTAGCTTTATATTTTTGCAATCTTTACTAGTACTGCACATATACCATCTTATTTGTTCTTGTACTGTACTTACTGTGTTAGCAAAATTATCAGAACCAAAACTGTCACAACTGTCATCAGAGGATGAGGATGTTTCCATGGGAATCAGTTTCGTATTTCTAAAGGCTGTGAAGTTTCTCCTTCCTGAACAACGGCGCTACAAAAGGACAACAGCAACACCATTAAGAAGAGACCTACTGCAGCAAAGCAGCCTTAAAGGATCTCTTTTTTTTGAAGCTTAGGAAGTTTGAACATTTTGGGATGTTCAGCAATCTTGAATGCAAGTCACAAAACAAACAGCAGCTTTGAAATAAATCTCAGAGTTAGGAATGACAACAGTTTTTACTCTGATACAGTTTTCATCATTCTTATAAATGAATTTCATCCAGTAATTAGGAATACTTCTTTTATGCAAACAGACAAGTGGAAACAAGCACACAAATCATATCATTCCTCAGTCATCATAGCCAGTGATGGAAAAGAAGTGTAAGTACACGAAAATACCTAGAAATCTACTTTGATTCATTTATTACTTGCAGTTTGAGGCAAACACTAAATACTCTGCAGCTCTTAAGGAAGGGCCAAAGAATCCTACCCAGTTTTAAAACAACTGTGTCCAGACAAAGCAGCTTGCTGTTTTGTTCATGTTGCCACCGATTTAGATGACTTTTTTAATGGGTTTCAGGTTTTCCTTTCCCAGGGAATGTTTCTCCTGGCAGTGACCCATTTTATCCCCCATTTGTCACCCACACTGAGGTGCTGCCCGGGTCATGAGCTCCGTCGCTTAATGGGCCGGGCCAAACGCGGGACAGACCGGGTTTAAACAGCAGCTGCCGGGCCAACCTGCGGCCCTCCGTCCTCTCCAGAGCACCGCTCTGGCGGCTTCTCCCCTCCCAGTTCGGCCGAGCCCCGGACCGCGGCCCGGCCGGCCGCAGACACAAAGGGCGCTTGCGGGTGCCGCCCGCCGCGGCTGAGGGTGCGCGCAGCCGGGGGCACCGCTCCGGGACGGCCCGGCCCGCACCGGGGGCCTCAGGCGGGCAGCAGCCCCGGCCAGGTGACCCGGGGCTCGCAACACGCCCGTCCCCTCGGGTGCGGCCCCGCCAGCGCCTCTCCCCGCCTCCCGCTCAATGGTGCCGCCCCGCAGACACGCGGCCGGGCCGCCCGCCCGCCACCGCGCCGACCCCTGCGCCCCCTCCCGCCCTGCCCGGCCCGTCCCAGCCGGCGGGGCCAACACCGCCCCACGACCGTCCCCGCGCCCCGGGCGAGGCGGGGGCGATGGGCGCATGGCTCCGGGCCGACAGCTCCCAAGCCGAGTCCCCTACCCCAGTGAGGCGGGCAAGGGCACCGCCACGCACGGGGCGCCCGAGCACCGCGGCGGGGCAGGAGAGCCGAGGCTGCCGGTCCGAGTGGTGCGCTCCTCCCGCATAGCCCAAACTAAAAAGCCCCCCCATCCGACCCCAGGCTTCCGCAGCGCGGCTTAGTCCGGCTTGTTCTAAAGAGCCCGAGGGTCACGGGAGCATGGCGAGCGCCACAGCCTCCCCCCTGCCCGCAGCGGCGGCGGCCCGCAGCCCTGCGGCGAGCCGGGCGGGCGGCGGCGGGCAGCGCTCACCTGCGGGCGCGACGGGGCCATGCTGGCGGCGGCGGGAGAGCGCCGGGAACTGAAGGTTCGCGCCAAAGCGCTGGACCGCGGGGGGCGGGGCCGGCGGCGCCTTCCCGCGTTGCCGCCCGCGTCCTGGCAGATGCAGTGTGACCTCCCCGGGGTCGGGCACCCCGCGGGCTCGCTCTGCGCCCGCCTGCCTGCCTCTGCTGAGGAGCTCATCAGTATCTCGGGATGTCCCCGAAGGGGCCAGTGCGGAGGTCTCCCTTTTTTTTCTTTTCGCGGTGCATGATTTGTGGAGCTGCAAGGGCCTGGCCCTGTGGCGCGAAAAGCTCCCGGGCGGAACGCGGCGGGACTCGGGTGCGGACGGGGGCGGGGGCGGCGCCCACGCGTGCCTGAGCCGGGGCCAGCTGGGCAGCCTCCGTGGTTTCTAGCTCTCCTTTTTTTTGTTTCAAATAATTTTATATGACAAACCTCGGTTGTCTTCACTCTGAAATAAACCCCAGTTTTCAAGGGCAGTGGGGCTTCTGCATGAAATAAAGCCAAGGGTCTGTGTCCTGGCCGCGCCAGCAGTGCCCGCAGCGTGCCAGCAGTGCCAAGCAGCAGTTCCAGTGCCCAGTGCCAGAACAGCCCTCCCGGAGTGCCACGGGAATGGAGGGTCACCCACCAGGGCCCCACAGACCAGTGACAGGGGTGACACTCTGGGTGACGCCTCTGCTCCTCGGGTAGCAGCGGTTCAACAGAATTTTACAAAGAACTTGGCTGCCTTGCCCTTTGCAGTCACAATACTATTTGAAGACAGGCCAGAAGAAAATAGATCAGTCATTTTAAACCATTTTTGGTAACATGTATAATAGCACATTAAATCAAGTACAGCCGTTAAACACAGCAAAACAACTGCTACGTGGTATTTGGCAGCAGTAGCAACGGGAGAAGCCCTGAAGAAGCTGTATGGGATTTGTGGCCCTGGTGTTTGCTATAATCCTCTGTTTATCCTGCGGTTTGAGCAGGGCTCAATAGCAGTGCAACTCTTGCCACTCAGCATTTCCAGGTGCCTCCCTGGCAGCGGGCGACCCCAGTGCAGCCAGCTGGAGGGAGGAGGCCGTGTGCGTGTGCAAACCCGTGCCTGTGTAAGGCAAACCACGAATCATCTCCCATCCAAAGCCTGTAAATGGGCTGCAGCACAATAGGTTGTAAGAGCCCTCACGGAGGTGTTCTGTTTCCTGTGGGCATTATTCTTCCTGTGCATGCTGCAATCTGTCAGGTAAAAGAATCTCCATTTTAAATAAACCCATAATTACATACTTACCTGCACTGCTGGCTTCTCAGCGCACACAAAAGCAGATGAACGAAACCGGTTCTCCGGAGACCAGACCACACTCCATTCCTCTAAATCCACGTTTAGTGGAGGGTTGCCACCCACATGGCTTCCAAACAAGACAGCTCAGCTGGGAATAGGGGGAATGTTTTTTGAATTTTGATGTAGTTTTATTTCTTCCAGAAAAAGAAATCTACAAATACTAGTTTACTTACATGGAAGAAGAGATTCCATTTATGAACAGTAAAAGCCCTTAACATCTTGAATCACAATTATCAGAATTTTACTAGAGAAGTAGCCAACCTTCACAGCTTTCAAGAGCATCATATGAAATATTATGGAGTACTGGTGGCACTAGCTAAAGCAAAACTGCAGAATAAAGTTACTTGTCCATTTAATGCTTAATGCAAACAGCATTCTTCAAACTACATATGTAATCAAATGGCTTTCAAATTAATAGGCCAGAGCAGAGACTTTGTGGGGAATCCAGGATATTTCATGAACTGTGTTGTCAGGATTTTTTTTAATATGTGAAAAATAATCATTCTACTGAAAATTGTGTATATCAGCTCACATATTTTACAGATGACTGGGAAGAAGAGCACAGGAAAGGGAAAAGAGAAATGGGATGTATGTGATGGGCAAAGGCATCCCTTCCTACAGCACACAGCAAGGGTACCAGAAAATGAAGGTCTGTGACCTGTGATAGTGTGATTTCTTGTTTTCATCTTCACGGTCTGCATGCCCCTGCTGTGCCCTGGAGGGCTCAGGTGCCCTCAGTGGATGGGCATAACATACTTACCAGCTGGCTTTACCACGATGGAAAAAGCTTTTCTGTGTTTGTCAAGACATAGGCAGCACCACTGTCCAACATCTAGCTATTAACAGTTGCTGAAGATATGCAAAGCTGAACTCAGGTGAACTTTGCATTTTCAGCCACATTTAAATTAGGCTAATGTGAGTGGAGGAAAACATCCCTGCCTGTTCAGTCCCTCAGTCAGGGTCCTGCATAGCCTATCCAGTGCTACCAGCAGCTCATCCCTCAGGGCTCACATGTCAGAAAAGATCATCTGGAGTATTTTGTCAGGTCTTTTCAAGAGAATAGTCTGTTAAGGTCTCGTCTGTCCTTGAAATGAGCTGTCACTGCATGGTAGCAGCCCTTGGAAGACCTGCTAAGGGAATAGGCTGACATTATGGAGGGACATGCAGTAGATTGAGCACACAACGCTTTCTGCATCTATCTGTGGGAATCAAAGTTGTTAACGTGTTAGGAGCTTCAAGCAGCAGCAAGAACATGCACCTCCAACAATAGCCCCATTGTCAGAAACAATAGATGTGACCTTTTGTCTGCTGGGACAAAGGACAAATGCTGTCCCCCATGTCACCCCGCGGATTTCAGCTGTTGGCACTGTGACACCGCTTTTCTCTCTGGAGGCAGGACTCCTGCTGCCCTGGCCCTGCTCTCCTATACCCTTCCTATCTTAACTACACTCAACACTCTTTATGCTCCTTTCCCTTTATTGTTTTTTTAATTGAAGCAATACATTTTTACCTGCTCTCATGAATGAGTGTTTTAGGATACTCAAAGCTTCTCTGGCAAAGGTATTGGCAAAAGTATGTTTAATATAAAAGCAAAAGCATGACAAAGTTCATTGGCAAGATTCACTCTACTACTTACTAGATTGTTAAAGCACACAGAGAAAAATTATACTGAAGTCTAAAATCAATCGAAAACTAAAATCAACCAAAAATTATCTACATGGAAAAAGGGTAAGGCTGAGAAAGAATAAGGATAAAAAAGAATAAGGGAGACCCTCACATTGAGTCACAAGGTTCGGGATGGACTTCCTTGCCAAACAAAGCCCTACACTTGAAAAATTGTTTAGGCCTAAAAGTTTTAATGCCACTTAAACTTAACAGCAGTTAACCAACAGCTTAATGTAAACAATTTAACACAAGATTCTTACAGAATTTACTATAGCACAGCAGTAAATCAGCAGTAGGCCTAACTTACAGATCTAAAGTACTTAAGAATCTAGGAAGCAACATTCATAGTTCATTTGCTATAGCATATTCACACTCAAACACAGACCCAAAGGACTACATACAAGGTGTATACATTTGAAAAATCCCCTTTGAATTCAGCAAAGTACTCACATCAGATGCCTTTGCATCTTCTCAATGGGCAAAGGGTTGAGTCTGGAGGAGTGGGGGGTAGCACAGGCTCCCTTGTTGGTCCCCCAGGTATGGCAAACATGAGACTGGGCTGGCTCTGAGAGGCCCCGCTCAGGGAGGTGCTGGCCACAGCCTGCTGCGGTCCAGCTGGGCTCAAAGGCTCTCACTTGGGACTGCTCTTTATAGGGTCACAAAAGAGTTGGCTTTGGTCATAGCAATTTTCCATACTGGCCACAATTTGGGTCGATAATTTTCTTTAGAAGTGTGGTAACAAAAATGTTGTTCCACTTGGGTTGTTATTCAGGCAAGAATAATCAGTTTTGTAGGCTGTTCATTAAAAACTGCCTCACTAGAAAGCATAAGCTCCTGGGAGCAGGCAGTGTTTCTGACAAGCTGAAGAGGAGCTTAGCCCAGGTGGTGTTTGTCAAGGCCAAGGCTTAATGAGTATTTCTGAAATCATAGTATGGCCCAAGGGTGGGGATGCACCACCACACCTGCCTAAATAGCATGTGGATATGTTAGTTAATGTTTGTGTGATGCTAATATTTATTGTGATAAGACTTGCAGACTGACACATATTTATAGATGCAAGCATTTAAGAGGAAAGGGAGAGTTTGGATTCTCATGGCCACAGAGTACCCATAGCACAATGCAATAACACATATCTCAGCTCCAGAGAAAAGAATAAGATTGCAGCCACTAATGACAGTAATTAAAAATTTCTATAAGAGCTGTCCAATCACCTCTTCATCTTAGCAAATTATAGTGTGTTATTGAAACCATTAGTGCAATAAAATGAAGCTAAAAAACATTTTGCATTAAAATAATCAGACATTGATTTATGATGTAAATTGTAAATCGGTAACCTATAACACATACTAATTGTTTTTCTCTCTCCTGTAAGGTGTGTTTCTTGAGAAGATCTGATCAAGCATATCTATTTGTTCACATGTCACCCTCCAGTGGCTCACACTACTATACAAGACATAATAAGGTGTATAATCAGGTAACCTGCTATTGATTGCAACCCAGAAAGGACACACTTGTTCTTACACAGAAGCAGGAGGATAGCCACTTTCAGAGAATTAATTACAGCTAGGTCTCTACATATATGCTGGACTTGAATTTTTATGGAGTACCTTTTTAATGTAAATATTTTTAACACCATGCTCTGATAGGCAGAATCAGATTTTGTAAAACAAATATAAGTTTAAATATTTAACATGTAGAATCAGTTTCTAGTAAGACCAACTGTACCAGCTCCATAAAATACCTCCACAATGCAATTAGTATCTTTTTCCTTTTTTTCTCTCTCCAAGGAGAAATAGATTTTCTCCTTTTAATTTAACAGGTTTGTATCTCCTTGTGCTTTGCTTTGATTTTTCTTGTTAGTAAAGGCTGGGTGCCAATGCGTCCTGCATGTTGAATTGAAAGTGGTCATGTCTGATCCTATCCAATACTGTGCTTCTTTGACACAAACTGGCAAGACCACAAAAATTGAAAGAATAAGAGAAGGAAAACCAAAGGAATAATACAAATCAGTGTCAGGAAAAGTGCAGTTGATACTACATCCATCAGCACACTAAGAGAATGGCTGAAATGTGGTCATTTTTGATAGAAACCTTAATGGTTATTCCAAATGTAAGTCAAGCCGATCATTTTGAGCCCAGAGCATTATGGTGAACATTATGGGAGCATAATTACAATGCTCATTTGATTACCCTGTAGCCATTCCACAAAATGCATAGCAAAAAGTGTTGATCGAAAATAGTTTTGATATGCAGTAGCCGCTTCTAAAAGCACAAGATCCCAGCCCTTTCATTGTCAGGCTTTGATTTTTATTTCCCTTTGAAAACACAAATTACATTTAGTCACGTCATAAAGAAATAATTTACAAAATGTTCTACAAATGTATAGCTGTGGGAAACAGAAGGCTATCAGGAAATAACCAAAATACTTACTGTAGTCTGTGGTTTTTTCCCGTTTCTATAAGCTTTGCCACTGCCTTTTTGCAAGTATTGATTTGCATTGCCTCCGCCAGCCTTGAGCAAGATGTGGTTGCTGGGAGAGGATGGGAGTGGGAGGAGAGGCGGTGGCATGGCCTCCTCCCCAGGGGTCTCTGTCCCCAGGCAGCGCTCTCAGGAGGGAGGAAGCGAGGGGGACAGGTAGAATGCCTGCCTCAGGGCTCGCTAGTGCCTGCTGGAGGTCTCCAGTGCACACCTCAAGCTTTCAAGCCCTTGGGGTTTTTTCACAGCATGAGGGCTCCCTCTCTGCTGCAGGGAGCCCTTGCTTGCTTGCTAAGGCAGGAAAATTTTTGGGAATGTTTGTGTTGAGCCCCAAGTACGCTGAGTCACTGCATTCTGCACGGCGCAATGTCCGTGCCTGCACCCGGCAGAGAGCCCGGGAGGGGTCTGGCCCAGGCAGGGCTGCTGCAGTGGGAGCTGCAGGGAAGGGCTGCCCGCTGCACCACTGCCTGCCCGCTGCACCGCTGCCTCCCTGCTGCACCGCTGCCTGCCCGCTGCACCGCTGCCTCCCTGCTGCATCGCTGCCTGCCCACTGCACCACTGCCTGCCCACTGCACCACTGCCTCCCTGCTGCACCACTGCCTGCCCGCTGCACCGCTGCCTCCCTGCTGCACCACTGCCTGCCCGCTGCACCGCTGCCTCCCTGCTGCACCGCTGCCTCCCTGCTGCACCACTGCCTGCCCACTGCACCACTGCCTGCCCGCTGCACCGCTGCCCCACTGCTGCACCACTGCCTGCCCACTGCACCGCTGCCTGCCCATTGCACCACTGCCTGCCTGCTGCACCACTGCCTGCACGCTGCACCGCTGCCTCCCTGCTGCACCACTGCCTCCCGCTGCACCACTGCCTCCCTGCTGCACCACTGCCTGCCCACTGCACCGCTGCTTCCCTGCTGCACCGCTGCCTGCCCGCTGCACCGCTGCCTGCCCACTGCACCACTGCCTGCCCACTGCACCACTGCCTGCCCACTGCACCGCTGCCTGCCTGCTGCACTGCTGCCCCCCCCGCTGCACCGCTGCCCCCCGCTGCACCGCTGCCTGCCCGCTGCACCGCTGCCTGCCCACTGCACCGCTGCCTGCCCGCTGCATCGCTGCCTGCCCGCTGCACCGCTGCCTCCCTGCTGCACCGCTGCCTCCCTGCTGCACCACTGCCTGCCCACTGCACCACTGCCTGCCCGCTGCACCGCTGCCTCCCTGCTGCACCACTGCCTGCACGCTGCACTGCTGCCTGCACACTGCACCGCTGCCTCCCTGCTGCACCACTGCCTGCCCACTGCACTGCTGCCTCCCTGCTGCACCGCTGCCTCCCTGCTGCACCGCTGCCTGCACGCTGCACCACTGCCTGCCCACTGCACTGCTGCCTGCCCGCTGCTCTGCTGCCTGCCCACACCATTCCTCTGTCCTCGGAGCTGTTCATCTCAAATGCCCTGTATTTACATTCACTCAAACGTGATCTTGCCAGACCCTTATTAGTGTTATTGCCTTAATAGACTTCTCCTTTCTAACCTCTAAATTTTTGCAACAAACTGGCTTGAACTGCTAAGCGTGGCAATTCACTAGATAAGAATATAATGTAAAAACCCTCCTATGGTGGACACATATACAGAAAATAATTCTGTCAGATGTAATTTTCAGAGGTAGCACAGCTATTTGATTCCATTTAGTGACACAAGATGCCAAGAGGTCTCTCAGTTTGGGGTTTTTCCAGTTACATAAGTCACTGCCCGTCTTTCCCAGCCTAAAGTAATAATAATAATTATTATTATTATTACTGTGTCAAAGTGCATTCTCTAGCACAATCAAAAAAACCAATTGCATATATTTGCTGTACAGTCCAATGTTCTTGGCAGCAAGTCTGCAAGCTATAGAAGGTCTTAAAATAAATGGGGTTTGATCCTGAGCAGCATCAGCTGAGCTAGAGAGCAGGACAGAGGGGTGCCATAGCTGAGGGCTGTTGCTTTTAGTGGGGCAACCTCTGCTCTTTAAATCAGCTCAGCAAGTTGCCAGATTCTGGTCAGCATGCTGTCATACATGGCCGACTGCTAGAAAATAGTCTGTGGGAGCAGGTAAGATAGAGCAAAACTGCAGTAGCCAGTTTTTCCTTTGAAAAGTAAGCCATGTCCAAAATCACCCATCCCCATTTCACAGCAGGAAAGCGTGTTCTCATGGGTCATTAGCTCAGTCATGGCAGAGCTGGGGGGAGGCATAAATGGGCACTCTCCCCTCCCAGCTGAACAGGGACTTGCCCTGGCTGCATGTAAACAAATGTGGCCTGTGTTTACAGGCCTGGGCAATGTTTTTGCTCCAGGGAGTCTCACATTTGTGTGCTGCCCTGCTCAGGAGCGGGGTTTCACGGGAGCTTGAATTGCCAACTGGTTCACAGCACAGCAGCACGTCTCTGACCTGCAAGACACAGGGGGCAAGCACCTGGAGAGTGCAGCACCATGCAAAGCTTCTGGTGTAGTTGTCACTCCCTCTGTGACCAGGTCCCCAGGACACTCCTCTCTTACAGCCTGTCCTGGTGGCAATGGCAGCTACCCCAGTGCTGCCGGGGAAACTTATGTTCTTAGGGAGCCGATATACAACAGGGTCAGACCCAGCTCTGGGCCACTGAGCTGAAGAAGCATGATTGCTACCCTCAGTGGTGACTGCTCTCCATCCTCCTGTTGTTCTTTCTGGTCTTTTGCTGTTTTTAGATTTTTGTTTTTTTAAGGCATCCTTACGTATAAGGGAAAGATAGGGGGGAAGAAAGAAAAAAAGAGACATTGAAAAAATTTGAACCACATGCCTTGTTGGCAGAAAAAGAAGTCTTTTTGCTCATGCTATGAAGACATCAGCTGTGGAAGTAAAGCCTGTAGAATTTCAGAAAACCGAGGACCATGATGCTGAGGTAAACCTGCTCCTCCTGTCTGAACCGAGCACTGCTTCCTCCCTCACAACCCACCAGCAGGGCCAGGAACTAATTGCCAGGAGGAGATGCTGCTGTTCACCCTGAAACTCTCCTGCTGATGTCTGGCATCCAGACAGAGCGGGGCAGCTCTTGTGACTCCCACAAGATCCAGAGTAAAATGCTGCTGAATGAATGGAAAGACTCTGTCTAAGCTCTGACAGCAAGTCTCGCATTAAAAAAAAAAAGAAAGGAAAAGAAAATTTGCATCTGATTTTGTAAACATTCTCTCAGTTGGACGCAAATACTCACTCACTTTGGGCATCCAGTTCTGAATCTGCCTTCATGAGCTCTTTGCTATTTTTCATCATCCATTCCAGCAGGCAACTCAGAGCTCGCTTCTTATAGTTCACAGCATTTTACACCCTGGAAGAGGAAAATGCAGGTGCCTTTTGGGGATTAAGAAAACATCAACACCCAAGCATGGAGATACGTAGCCCAAGAAAAAGAAAGGCCAAGAAACCAAGGACAGCTCTACAGCAGTGGTGTTTTGTGCCACTTGCAGAGTCAGCCATGGAGGGAGGGTGTAGCAGCTGCAGCACTGCCAAGTGTGTGGATGGAGGGCATGTGTCCAGCTCCTGGCATGCAAATCTAGACATTGGGGTACTTAAATGTGGTTGCCTTTAACAGACTTGTAAGAAAACCCTAAGTGAACCTCACATGGCTCCTTTCCAAAGAGCATTTCCAGAGGCGTAATTGCCCAAGGCAGTCTGATTTTACACGTTGCTGTGCATGGTCTTCTAGCTGCATGTTAGTAAAACATGAAAAAAAAAAAGGCTCAGCTTTGTAAAGTACTGGGAGTGTGTGTGAAAATGTAAGCACATTCTTTTAAATAATGAATTATCACCAAGATAGGGAGTAGCCACATTAAAAGTGATAAAAACAAGATGGAAAACTAAATATTTCTAAAAGTAAAAACCAAATCTAAAATTTTTTAAACAAGTTAACTCACTGTTGCTTTAACCAGCAATGCTGGTACAGCAAAAGGATTTCTAATCAGTCACTAATGCATGATTGTTTAATTTTAATGGGCATGATCAATACCATCCGCTCCTTCTTTAAATGCTAATGAACACTTTAATACAACAGATGTGGACAAACAGTACATTGCAGATTAAAATTAGGCACAGCATTAAATAGCTTACAAACAGCAGAGGAATCCTGCTGGACATCTTGACGAACAGCCACAGACAGCTGATAAATCTTGAATTGCCAGCAGCAGCCCACAGTGTATCAGGCTTGTACAACTGCACCACCACCATCCTGATCACCCTAGAAGAGAAAGGTGCTTTTCCAAATTCTTGCAATTTCTTTCTTAGGATTTGTGGAGGCCCAACTGTGATTTCTGAGGTGCATATCCAAATTTTAATTACACAAGCCCATTTCTAGCAACTAGTCTCAGGCGCAGTTATTATCAGTTGGTATCTTCCATACCATTTTGGTCATGGCAAGAAACGTTGGAAGGATCCCCAACCAGACAAAATCCCAGTCGCCTGCTAAGCTGTGACAGAGAAACACCCAGTGCTAGGTTGTCCATGTCCCCCAAATTAGTTGTCAGGCTCAGTAAACCAGGGCCAGAAGCTGGGTTACTAACTAGCTTTCAGCCAGTTTGAAACCCTGAGAAAACGGTAAACTTTGTTCATCACATGCAGCTGAGTTCATTTCAAGGTAAAACTTCTATTTTTTCTGCCCTTGACTGCTGGCAGAGGAAAAGGCACTTGAGTGACAGAAATCCAGTTCCTGACACCTGGTGTCATTTGTGTCTCACATCATAGGTTTTGGTGGACCCTATCCTGCATTCACAAAATGTGAGTCTCAATTCACTTTGGTAGGTATTGAAAACTCACCCCAGGACTCAGCCCTCACTGGGGCTGGTGGAAATCAGAGGAGAGTTGCACATACCCACAGGAGTGGCCTTTGTGTGGAGCAGGGAATTTACACATCCTTTAGAACAGCCAGTGACAGGGCTGTGGTGACACCCCCTCACCCTGAGCGGGTGACGTGCCGGCATCGTTCACCATGGTGTGCCAGCAAGTACCCCCTGGGATGGGTGGTGTGCAGCACCCTGTTCAAAGGCACCTCTAATTTACAGTTCCTTGGCTTTCAGAGGGTACCGTGCATTGCTTTGGGTTCAGCTTCCTTTATCTGTTTCTTCCTTTTTTTCTCTCTTGCATCTTGTGAAACCCGAACTTTTTTTTCTCCTTTTTAATTGTGTGAAATCAACTTGGAGTGAAAAGGCCACGAAGAAACTTTCTGACGCCAACTGGGTCTAAGCTGTGTCTTTGTTCTCAGCAGAGCTAAAGACCACATTAATCAGAAACTTTGCTGACCTTGTCTTTACTACCTGAATACTGAAAGACAAAAGCGACACAGTCTGGCCACATTTAAAAATTCAATTAAAAAATAGCAGCTGCACAGGGATAAATATTATCATAGACCTCAGTGGGGTTAGTTGTAACTATGATAAAGGCAATGCTTTCTTCTCACTCTATTTTAATTTTTTTTTCCCCAAAAGAATAAAGCCTAGTTTTTGATTCTCCTGATTAAGACAACTGTACGTGACAGAGTGTGCTCAGTGATGTTTGGTAGCTAATGTTGGGGCTTTTAATAAGGAACAAAGTAAGAAATTCCTGACAAGGGATGGCAAGCTGAAAGTGGAGAAGTGAAGCTACTAAAGTGGACCTG
The DNA here is from genome assembly GCF_021018805.1 of Prinia subflava. NCBI lineage: Eukaryota > Metazoa > Chordata > Aves > Passeriformes > Cisticolidae > Prinia > Prinia subflava. The sequence goes on from NC_086252.1 coordinate 18,442,476, forward strand.
AAGAAAAGTGTCCTTGTGTCCCTTTCTTTCAGACTCTGCTGGTCTGATAAAAATGCTACCTCTTCCTATAGTCGTGGCAGAAGCAGGCTAGAAAAGGGGTGAGAAGACTCTGCTCAGAGCTGGACTCAGCATCTAGAGGCAAAGTGAGGTGAGGAGAGGTAACAGCACAACTCTCCTAAGGATGAAACAGAGAGCCTTTCTTTGTGGCATCTGGCTGTGCCTTATGGATTTTATTTTTGAATATTAAGCGAGTGGATATCCAGCCAGCTGAGAACATGAGCAGCAAAACAGCGGGGAGAACACCGAATTAAATCCCTTGGTGCTGACAGTGACAGGAGAGGTGGCAGCTCTCCCTGTCGGCTGGCAGGCCCCAGCCAGGCAGGTACCGGCTTCAGTGCAGCAAATTAAAGAGCAACAATCTTCTCCAGGTTGAACGTTCAGTTAAATAAAGGGCCAAATTCCCCTCAGAACATCCTCCGGCCCCGCCAGCTCCCCCTAGTTCTCTCCTTTGCGGGCTTGCCGGCGGCCTGCCTGTGGGGTTTCCTCGCGTGCTGCACCTTTATCCAGCCGCCCTCGCTGGCTCTGCTCTCCCCTTCGCCCCGCCGGGGCTCGCCGTCTCCCGGAGGGGGCATGCCAGGGATGGCGGCGGGCTGCGCAGGGGCGCGGGGGTACCTGCGGTGCTGGGCAGCCGCGGGGGCCGCTGGCAGAGGAGTCCTGCTGGCTCTTCCCGAGTGCCGGGGGGGCACCGGGGAGCCGGTCCCGCTGCGGCGCCCGCCCGAGGAGCTGCGGGAGGGAACGCTGTGCGAGGCGCCCCGGCCTCTGCCGGCCGACCTGTCCCTCTCCGAAGGCGTGTCGGAGGCTGTGCTGGAGGCGCTGCTGCCTTTGGAGTTCAAGTGCAGGTTCGAAAGGTTTCTCATCAAACTGTGCGACAGGGGAGAGGAATTCCTCGAGTGGCCGATGGATGTGAACTGGTGGGTGACGGGAGCGCGCGTCCTCCTGACGGCGGCGGCGTAGGAGTGCTGGCTGCGCAGGTAGGGCAGGTACTGCGTGACCGCGGTGGGGCTGTGCGGGCGGCCGTGCTGCAGGGAAATGGCTTTCGCTATCTGCTGCATGCGCAGGGTCTGCATCCACTGGCTGTCGGTGCCTGGCGAGGAAATGGAAACACAGTCAGCTTTCTGTGAATCCATGGAAAACCGCTCTCAGATGTGCCGAAGGTGTGAGGTTAAGTACCAGGGTTTCTCTCGGAAGAACCTCAAGCCACCCCTGCCCTCCCAGCCTTGCAGCAAATAATCCTAGATTTGAGTATGTTCCATGGTTGAACGTAATGTTGGGCTTTTAAAATAGCGAGTGATACAAATATTTCTGATGCCACTGCAGCTTATGGGGCAAAGACTAGAAGACAGTTTCAGAGCCATCCACTTGGCTGTTCGGGTGGGTTCCCACTCCCAAGTGCCTCCTGCTCTTTTGAACCCAACCTGGTTTTAAACATGCCCTGTGATGCTCTTGGCAACCTCAGCAGATTTCTCCACAGCATTCATTACAAAAGAGCCTGGAGACCTCCGGAGCTGGCACAGAGGTCACCCCAAGGTACCAATACTGCTGCAGCATTGCATTCCAGCTGCATCTCTCCCATCTGGCACAGTCGTGCTGTTCGAAGCCCAGCACAGACAGGAAGCAGTGCAGAGCCAGTGCAAATCTCAGCTGTGCCAGCCACATTCACCTCCTCTGGCTCCACTTTCTTTTCAAACTGCTACATACCATAAAAAACAGAACTACTTCAGTTGCTGCGACTACAAATTCAGAATTCAATCCTCTTTGCATCCAGCTTCATGCAGAAAACCAACTCTGTATGTGGAAAAGTCGGTGAGGCATTAGGCTTCAGCCAGGCTGGCTCAGACAGTGCTTAACTGTGAGCAACTCAGGGTATTACAGTTCCCTCTACACCTACTGTCACAGCCCTGGGGTCATAACAAAAGTTGTAGCTTTCAGAGATCACACTGAAGTGGTTTTGAAAGTCAGTCCTGTGGTTTCCATGAAAGCCTTTAGCAAATACAATAGCTGTAAATTTTCCATTTGAACTGCAAAGGCTGCCTGGTTTGCTACTTTGTGGGTAGAGCAGAGAACAGGAATTCCTCTTATCTGAGGCCACAGCTCTGGCCAAAGACCCATGGGGAGCAGCTAAAATAATTTTGTTCTAGAGAGATTTGAATGATTTGTCCTTAAAGATTGCTAATATTGTTCCAACAGGAAAGCTTAACCCTCACTGCCTCTCACTGGAACACTTCATTGACTATGGGGAGTTTTGTGGGAGCGGGATAGCAGCTCTGTCCTCATTAGGATTGCTCCTGTTAAAATGTAATGGATGATCTTTTTCACTCCTCTTTTCCCCAGACTTTGTTTGAATCCAAAGAGATTTAAATCACTTCAACTTATTGTCAAGTATGTCAAAAGGAAACTGTCTTCCCTGTCATAGTGTGTGTGACACTGACACAGAAGATAGCTCCACCAGCACTTAGAGGTGAACCTTCTTTCACAGAAAGACAGATGGGAATTGCCTCCTCTGCTTCTTAACCTCCTTGAAAGTCATGGTTTAAAAGAAGCGTGCATGCCAAAATGTACTCGCCAGACACTATTGACACTATCAACCTGGACACAGCAGGCTCAGCACTCAAGTTTGGGTCTTCATTTGTTATCAACACTCAGGTGGCCATCACATGCACTACGGGAACAGTGCTGATCTCTCTGATCAAGGGGCTCCCTCCAGACTGTTCAGTCCTTGCTCCTTACAGCCATCAGCAGCTGGCAGCCCAGGATCCAGCTGACCAGAAAGGATCTCCCAGGGAGCCCTGTGGGGCTGCCTCTCGTGGGCTGGGGGGCTTCTCCCTCAGGTGGTCTCTGAGCCACCAACTCTGTACACTCTGTGCACTGTACGTGCTGTCTGTGGTAGACCACAGAGGTAGCACCTTCACTGCTGGTTATTTTAGCCTATTGGACAGGTATTACCCTTACCTTTGTGCTTGGATTTGGTGGTCTTTTAAACATGGGATAGGTGGTCTGGTAAAGAAGACAGGCCAGAAGGTTTGCTAGAGCTGAGGCACAGCTTTTGTGCTGGCTGGTAACCCGCCTCCTTTGAACTGTGGGGGTTCAATTGGCTGCTGACAAAACATTAGTGCTTCCATGTAACTCCTCCAGTGTGCCAAAGGGACAGACAAGCTCTCCCACCACTCACTGAAAAAAAAGCAACCATTTTGGCTTACAGCAGCTGAGCCAACCTGTGAAGATACACACCACACATGGTACGGCCGCAGGGCTCCTCACCCCAAAACCAGGGTAACATCTATCTGCAAAGCTAACCTGGACGTGTATCTTTTAGGACATGTGCTAGGTTTCGTTTGCATTACAAAATGTAATTGTGTTGCAAATGGATCACAGTTGGTTAGGAATAAGCACACCCATGTTAGATGTGTCTGTAATCCAAACCCAACACCTCTCAATTCATAGGGCCATTCTTCTGCACTTGCCAGTGGTGTACAAAATTGAGAAATTCCTCCTCTGCTCACTGGCATCTTGTTCCAGCTCCTGTACTGCCCCTCAGGTGTCCCAACCCAAACATTTCTGCAGCCCTACTGTGAACTCAAAGAGAAAAACAGATGGGCTAACAAACACCTTTACAAAAACAGCAGCAGATCTTAAAGGCAGAGCTGTGCTAGAGTCAACTGAGACAAGTGTGAATCTGTCAGCAGCATAAATTTATTAGGAAATGAAAACTGCAGTGTAGAGCCCACTGCATTATTAAACGTATCTCACTGAACAAATCAAGCCCCAGAAGGTATAACAAACACCATTCCAGGAGCCAGACAGTGATGAGCCAAGGCTGGCTCAAATGGGCAAGCTGAGCTGTGGAAAAAGAATGCAGTGGAAAGATTTCTACAATTCTTCAGAGAAGAGCAGGATGTCAGGAGCATTTGTGTCTGCCAGGCTGGCAGTATTGTACTTGTCAAAACAGTGTATCATCCACAGGGGACCTTTTGCACCCCACATGCAGCTTCTGAGGCCACAGCCTCAGTATGTGTGTCCCCCTTGCACGAGCACTGGCCAGAGCAAGAGCACCCACACATCCTAACAGGAGGTGCCCTTCATCCAAGCACAACATCTGTGCAAAGCTGTGTGCTGGGTGGCTAAGGGTGGGAGGGAAGGGCTGGCCAAAGCAGTCCAGTTGAGTTTGAGCTTATCACCATGGACTGCTTCCAGCCTGCTTCCTCTAGGAGCATAAAGGGCATCCCCCTTCCCTTCAGAGACAGGAGACAGGCAGCTCTGCCAGAGGGAAAAATGGATCTGATGGCCACCAGTGTAAGCAAGTTACTCAGAGACAGCAAGACTGGAGGCAGCCTGGGCGTCAATGATCATGCATTTCTAGGGTTAGCAGTCCTGAGGGACATGGGCCAGGTAAAGTTAGACTCATGAATTTTACAAAAACAGAATTCCAGCTCCTCAAGGACATAGTCAGTAGGATCCCCTGGGGACAAGGGAGTGGAATAGAGCTGACAGATATTTAATGAAGTCTTCCATAGAGTGCAAGAGGTCTCCAGGAGCAAGAAATTGGGCAAAGAAGGCAAGAGACTGGTGTGTCTGAGTAGGGAACTGCTGGTCAAAGTAAGGGGAAAGAAGCAAATGCACAGGAAGTGGAAACAAGGACAGGTAGCATGGGAAGAGTACAGACATGAAGTTTGCTTGTACATGGATGTAGTGAGGAAGGGCAAAACAAAACTGGAACTGAACCTGGCAAGGGATGCAAAGAATAACAAGAAGGGTTTCAGCTATGTTAACAAAATAAGAAGTTCAAAGAAGATGTACCCCCTGATAAACAGCACTGGAAAACTGGTAACAACAGATAGGGAGAAGACTTTGTCTCAGTCTTCAATATCAGCCAACCTATCAAGTCAATGGACAGCAGGATGAGGACTGGGGAAACAAAATGCTTCCTGATCTTAACATCAGTGGACAAGGGAAGAGCTACAGATGTCATTTATCTGGACTTCTGTAAAGCATTTATTAACATGATCCCCCCAGCATCCTTCTCTCTAAACTGGGCAGAGATGGATTTGATGGGTAGACTGTTGGGTGGATCAGGAGTTGGTTGAATGGTTGCATCCCGAGGTCACCAGCTCAGAGTCCTGGTGTACATCAGTGACAAGTGGTGTCCCTCAGGGGTCCCTGTTGGGACCAGTGTCATTTATTATCCTCATCACTGACGTACAGAGGGGTCAAGTGCACCTCCAGCACACCCACAGGTGGCACCAAGCTGAGGGGGGTGGTTGACGTGTGTTGACTTTTTGCTGTTCTCCCTATATATACCCTGCCCCTGTCAGCAATAAAGTTCACATCTTGACTTACCTGAGTCAGATCTGCTCCGTGAGTTCCCCTCCGAATTGGGGAGCGAGGTCTGTATCAAGAGCTGAACCGCCTCAACCTCGTCCTGCGCCTTCACCTTGCTCCAGCAGATAGCTTGGATGTGCCTCGTGCTTTTGGGAGCTCTGACATCACTCTGCTCAGGAGGGACACAACAAGCATGAGGATGTAACAACACACAACACAGAACACACTAAGCTCCCCTGCGAGGGAACTTCCACTAGTGCCTGGGCGGCAGCAGTTGTTTCAATATAGAGCCTGTTTTGCAAAATCACTTAGCTAGTTCTCAAATATTTTTAGACTCTGGATAATTTTGGCTGGTACTTGTGATTATGCTAAAAATGTGGTAGTGAATAACTGCTTCAATTCTTGTACCCTTTTCTTGGAGGAAAGATCTGAAGGCCTTCCTCTACAAACACAAAAATACATTTTACTCGTTCTATGAATGAGCATCAAATGTGCACTCCTTTCTTCTAAAAGAGGTAGGATTAAGCAGGTATTTTTGCAGGGGGATCCCCAACAAAATTTTCCTGGAGTATCCTTCAGTTAACAGTTTGCTGTTAAGGACTTATGACTCCTGTGAGAATCTTCAGCCTGAAAGAAAACTACTTCTTCATTTTTGAGACAAACAAGCAAGGTCCAGGATTTCCATCACTGCCTGAATGCTTGTTCGGGACAGAGCTGGAATCTCATTTATTAACCTTTTTCTGACAGACAGAGTTAGTCTTTATAAAATCAGTATTGTAAGTAACTGCAAACTCTTTTGACAAAGCTAATTTCTATCACATCAAATTGTATTCTGGGTTTTATTTTATCTTACTCTTGATTTCTCATTTTCTTTCTTCTCCTGTTGCTTCTCTGCTCTCCTAATTAGGACATCATTGAAAAGATAAAAACCAGCCTCTTTAACTAATGCAAACAACACTGACCATTACACTTGAAGCAAAAGGAGCTTTCATCCTTGAGAAGAAGAGCCATCCCAGGCAGCAGTCTAAGGCCATTGTCTCTGTAAACTTAATTCAGCTTTTGCTCTGAAGATTATATTTTACAACTAATTACAGGCTGCTGAGAACCTGATTATAGGATACAACAAAGCCAGAGGATGTTATTTCCACACCTCCTGTGTAGGTTTTGTCTTGGATCAAGTATTTTATTTGTTTCTTGGAGCTTACCTCATACGTAACAACACATTCCACAGACTGGTGCTCTTCTATGCCCACAATCCACTTCTCCATTACAAACGGTGGCTGGAAAAAACATGGTGGGAGTTTTCTAAGGTGCTCCTCATCTCCCGACCTGCTTCTAAATCACCCAAAAGGGATTTACATTTGCCTCATTTCATTCATTCCTATGTTGTTAACATCAGTACTTTTCTCAAAATTTTATGAGTCAAAGCAATATATTTTTGAAATGTTTACTTCCTGGTTTACAAAAGGAAACTGAGAAGAGATTTCCATATAATGCGCACAGCAGATGAGACAACATGTAATGTTTTTGGGGGGGATAAAGCTCACCTTTTTCTAAATTTACAGAGGAAGACAAGAACAAATATCTAGAGACTCTCAGAGATATTCCTTGACAAATATAAAAATGTTGAACTATGTGAAAAGTTAACGTTACTGTATCTAGTTGTTAGTTTATTTAACTTTACACCTTTTTTGAAGGAAAAATTGAAGTGTCCAAGATTAAAATTAGACAGAAAACTAGTGATAATAACAACAACTGTCATAATAATAATAAAACCAAAAAAAAATCACAAGTGTTGTTCCAGAAATCACTGACCATAAAAATAGTATTAGTATGAATTAAATACTACAATCTTTCTTGGCAAATACACTTATATCACATCTTCCTTAAAATTCTAACTGGTGACAATCTGATTTTCATTTTTTCCTTTAGAAAAATGACAAAGTTTCCCCCCCCGCCCCAGTTTTGCCCCAAAATTTCACAGTTAAAAGCACTCAAGAGTTCAGGTGTTTATACCAGTGTACATTAGAGCAGCATTCTAATTGGCAATCAAGGTGTATATTTTTTCAGTTAGAAATTTATTTTGTTAGCTATTATCAAGTGGGGCATATTAATAAAAACAAACAATTAAAATAATAGCTAACACAATGCCCTCTGCATCAACAGAACTTCTGTTCCTTAGGGAAAAGCAGTCTAAATGCATACTGGTAATTATTTACAGGCAGGTTCTGACACAGGGTAAAATGCTCAGTGACAATGAATTGCAGATGTTCAGTGCTGTACTGTCTGCTATGGGTTTCAGTCTTTACAATCCACTGGTGCATGAAAGAGAGAGTTTTAGAATCAGGTGGAAGTTCTAAAACTATACCAAAAAAACAAAAGGAAAACAAAAACCACCACCAACAACAAAAACACTAAAGAGAGAAAAAATCCAACAAAACCCCCCAGACAAATCACATGAAGTTTCCGGAACATTTAAATTGGTTTCTTCTCTTGAAAAATAAAGCAATTTTTGGAACATTCTTTTCACTAAAAGGAGTAATAAATTCAGAGGATAAAACATGGAATTAAAACAAGAAAATATAAATTAGTTCCTTCTCTTATTTGTCTATTAACATTATTGTCAGCTTAAAGGAGAACCCAAATACCTAACTCCTATTTTGATACAATTCTATTTAAAATGTGCATTTTATTTAAAAGCTGTCAAGAGATTGAGCTTCTGCAAGCACAAAAGTCGACTGCTGTGGTATTTTAATGTCTTTGTTTGAGATCTGTGAATTTGTGAAAGCTTTAAGGCTGTAAATACCTTTGTCATCTTTAAAATCTCTGCATCAGGTAGGTTAGTGTTGAATGTCACATCTTTTATGTAGGTTATTGCAATTTCATCCCCATCCATCTCCATGTACATTTTCCATTTACAATCCTATGAATAATAAAAAAAAAGAATGCTGGATTGTTAGAATACAAATAGGAAAAAAACCCCAACAACAAAGCCCAAAATGAAACAAAACTGAAAGCCGAAACAACCCAAAATCTAATCCTAAATATATGAAGGAAAAAAATAACCCAGCGAGAAAGCTGAGAGACACATACGTATTTTAGGATTTGCATGTTTGCAGTACAGTGTTGATAATGGAAACCCCTCACTGTGCTCGTTCCCTCTTCTCCCAGCTCACCCTCTCAGCAGGCAGCTGCCACCTTGCAGGTGTGGTGTGTTCCGAGGCGCAGTGTCCCTGCGTGTCCCCCTGGACAGACAGACTGCCTGAGCGTGCGCCCCGGGAGCGCTGTGCACCCAGGGTGGGAGCCAGCGCTCAGGTCACAGGCAGTGCTGGCAGCCAGCCACAAGGACACTGTCCCAGTGAGCCCAGGAAGAAATGACCAAGGCCTGTGCAACAGCGTCAAGACATCGTTCAAATAATGGGCAGAAGGATGAGCTTGTTAGTACAGCTCGGTTATTTCAGATACTAGAGCCCAGCGAGGCACTGAGCATCCTCACCTTCTGCTTGCCTCCAGTTGCATTATTAATTATAAAGAAGCTCAGCTAAGAAAATAATCACAGCGAGCCTAATAAACCACAGCAATAAAAGGTATCCTTAAAAAATCCCCAGAGCTGAACATCCCATACTTTGCACAGGTGTCAGCCTGCAGAAAGTGACAGCTGGCAGCATCCTGCAGGACATCCCACATGGACCCAGTGCTGGAGCTGGGGTTCGTGTCTGTGGCCAGGGAGGCTCCCACTGGGGAGCAGTGGTGCAAACCAGCCAACATTTGCTGGTCTGCCCGGCAGGTGCTTTGGGGACGAGATGCTGTACAGTGCACACTGAGCTCCTCCAAAATCAGTCCCCTGCCAGTGAAGCAGAGTGTCTCCCCCTCCACACAGGAAGGAGGGAATCTTCCCTTCACAAAGACAGGAGCTCCTCCAGACATGCTAGGGGTTCAGGGGTCTGTGTCTGCCACATGCCACCTGTTAGGCAGGTGTGGGCTCCGTGCTCGCAGCAGGCAGTCTTCACCTTTGTTTTGCTCAGAAAATGCAAAAACTTTCAGTGGGGACACAGATGGACACTTAGGGCCACAGGCCTGGGTAAGCAGTTATTTGCACAGACAAACATACAGCAGCCTAAAAAGTGTTTCTTTGCACAGGTGATTGTCTGTGGTGTTTGCACCTACATCTCTCATAAGCGTAATGTAGGAACTCAGCTCTCAGAAGGCTCAAAGCTTTCCATCACGCATTAAATTGGCAATTCCAAATTAAAAGAAAACTGAAATATAATCATTTCTGAATGAAACAAGAAATTATGTTTATGACAGCATTTGGCCCTGTGTGTCCATCTGTCCCCTTTGAAAGCTTCCACATTTTACAAGCAGAGAGGGCATGTGAGTTGGTTTTTGCACTGCCCTCATGTGAGTTTGAGTGATGGGAACTGCAGTTCAGTGGTCAAGGCTCCAACCAAGACTCAGAGGCACAAAGTTCAGTTTCTAGTTCTGCTATTGGCTTCCTGTGTAACCTGATCAGGTGCTGCAGTCACCCTGTCCCTCCAATTCCTAATCAGAGACTGTATCTCTTTGCACGTCTCTTTTCTGTGCTGTTTTTTTCATTTGTGAGCTGACCCAGGGTAAAGCCTGTCCTGTCCCAGGCAGGCTCAGCACTGTGCACCAGCCCTGACATCGGCTGAGGAGGGCACGAGCTTTGAAACAGAACAGCAACAGCAAAGCAAATTGTCTCTGACTCCTCCTCCTCTCTCCGACTGTGCTCCTCTCCCTGCCCAACGTTCTTGTTGCCAGGCCTTTTTGCAGGAGACTCATGCTACTGCAAATCAAACCTGAGGCTAGAGACAAGATGCTTGATGATATTTGTTAAGTTTTACAAAAACACCAGACCCAAGAAAAGAAAAAAATATGGACGTAAAGTACTATCCTCCAGTTAGTTCAGCACATCTGCTGCCATCTCTGAGGATTACCAGTGCCAAGCACTTGAGAGCTAGAGCTGCACCTTGTGCCAGGGCTCCCGTGCCCTCCTGACTCACGATTTTGTGCTGTTCACTCACATTTCCCTGCAGACACATTTCCCTGACAAATATGATCTTATTTTATAAACAAAATTAATCAACCAACCACCTCTAGAGAAAAGCTGTGTACATCCAGGATCCCTCTCTATGCAGTCATGGATCAAACTGCCCCACGCAGGGGTGGTGCCTGAGGCTTGCACAAACACTGCCTGCCCCAGCTCTGAGCTGCACCTTCAGAGACACACACACTCTCCTGCCCCTCAGATCCAGTCCCCACACCTCTGGTCTGCTTTGGAGCCCTCTCCAGACACACTGCAGATACCAGGAGGGCAAGATACCATACTGGGATACCCACTCTGGTCCCTCAAAAATACATCTCATTTTATTTGGAAAGGTTTTAATTTTGTGTTATTAGAAAATCATTACTGGAAGGGGAAAGAGAGAATGAGAGAGAGAGGAGCAGATAAGGAAAGAAAGAGGCAAGAAAGGGAAGGGGATGTTGGGAGAAAGAAAGAAAAGATAAAAGGGGAGGGAAGGAAGGAGGGAAAGAAGGAGGGAGGGAAGGAGGGAAGGAAGGAAGGAGGGAAGGAAGGAGGGAAGGAAGGAGGGAAGGAAGGAGGGAAGGAAGGAGGGAAGGAAGGAATTAGAAAAGGCAGCAGGTAGGTGACTTTAGAATCAAGGCACTCAGCAAATGTCTCAGATAAGTAGGTGCTTACTTGTCTTACAAACCTATTTTGTTCAACCATGCAGTAACTAATGCAAGATTTGAGTGCTGCAGAAAGAAAGAGACATATTTCCCTGTTTTCCAGTGGAGTTCCAGGTTCTTATAACAAGACACGCTCATCTATTTAAACAAAAATTTGCCTAGAAAAACCAGGCATATGATTTTCAATTCTTTGATGAATTACAGCCCTATGACTTCTTAGATCAAAACTACATTTAGTGGCAGGCATATCTGGGAAAATAATTTGGAAATGGCTTGTTCAAAGTGTCTCATTGATAGATATGCTTGCACAAGTCCTTCAAAGAGAATTCCCTGGACATCTTGTCATTCAGGCATTAAAATACCTCCCAAAATCTACCTGCTTGATTTTGATCTAAGTAAAAAAAAATCAGCTTTTTGTTTTAAAAAATTATCTAGTTTCAGAACCAAAATGCACAACCTGCAAAACTTTGTGAGAAAACATTTCCAAATAACACTTTGACAAAGCCAGTAAATCAACAACCTCTGAAAATTATTGAGGAAAAGCAAAACACACACGTATTTGAGCTGCTTCTTCTCAGCTTTGAAACAGAAAGTAAGAACATTTTAAAAATTAAGTCTCCAGCTTACTGTGGTGACAATACTCCTTTAACCCCATATGCGTTTATGTCTGCAAAAAAAACCTGAAAGGGAAATGAAAAAGATCAGGCACAGGCTCTAAACAGCAAACACATATCCTGCAACAACAGCTTAAAACCTTTGCTAGGGAGGCACTTCATTTTTCAAGGGGGCCCAAATCAAGGATTCATTTTAAAATCAGTGGTTGCGATGAACTTTCTTGGTTTTTTAGAGATTGAAATAAAAATGGAAATGGCATTGTAGCAGATAACTGGATATTAGAAGAAAACTAAGATGTAGCACAAGATGAAACAAATAAGGAAAAAATGTTGGCCGTGCTGATACTAAAAGTAGTAGCATGTTGATGATTTAGGTCCCCAGAAGCTCCTTTACACTCTTAGCTATTATCTATCTCAGCTGCTGAAACCTGCTGTTTTAAAGGCATTAGAGTTGAACATCTAGTGACAGCACTTGGGTTATTTATCATTATGTATCACCCTGCTACACTATATTTTATTATACTGGATTTAAAGGAAGATAACACAATTATGGTTAATTTGCTTCTCTTCTTTATATGTATAGTGTCATGACCCACCACAGCTTTGTCCCATGAGATATTTTTAACCAAAAAGAAATCCACAAGAAACTCTCCCTAAAAATTCCATTAATAACCTCTTGTAGCATGTATAGGTTGCAGGGTCTGGAACTAAGAATGTTTTAATCTCTTCAGCAAAACAATGTCTCATAATGATGTACAGGACTATTGCTGCACTGATGAAGAATCATACATAATTCAGCACCTTTCACTTGGCACCACTGTGATATCCTCATTAGCAGTGGCTCACAGTGGCTGTCAGATGGTGTCCATGCGAATGCAGGCATTATATTGTCTTTGAGATGTGCAGCTGCTTCCATGACACTGCCAGTATATAAAAACATGACGCCAGTTTGTTTTATTTAGTGCTAAACCTTCCAGTTTGTAAAAACAAGGCTGACACAGAGCCTGACATGAGGCAGTGAAAATAATTAGCTCTCATTTTCTCAGCCTCCTATTTCCTTCTCCCCGCTGTGTTCTCTTTCCACTAAACCACCACATGTCAGTCGAAATGGGAGGCAATTAGTGGGCTCATTTCAGTCCCCACAACTGTGCTGAAAAGAAAGTATTTATGATGGCACAATGAACAGCTGAAAGATTAAATAACATTTGCCTTTTGAAAAGAAAATGACTTCTAGCTAAATGGGCAATTTTTGATTATTCTCAAACAAGCTTAGAGTAGTTGGTTTTTAAAATACAAGAAAGGAAAATGAGTCATTTTTAGGTGAAAGAATCAAATAAAACTTGACACAGTAATGCAAATAACTGATGTTTTATTGCAAAATATGTAAATGTGTTATACCCTTAACAATGGCTGGTGTCTCAGGTCAGGGCAGGCTGCTGCCAGCCAGGCTACAGCAAGAGAAGGTGGCTCCACCGCTGGTTTTGTTTCAGCTGTGCAGGCAGAAAAAAAGAGGGGCGGAGGGGAGGCCTTGCGAGAGAGATGGTCTTAAAATGTCCAGAAACAAAGCAAGCGGAAGATATATTTATGTTCTCAGTCGCCTGGGTGCCTCCTCCGAGCCAGAGCCCTTACTCCTCTGCAAGGCAACAGGCACTGCCAGGCTGCAGCTTTGCCTGGAGAAGCACAAGGCCCCCTAACACCTACACAGACCAGCCAGCAGTACCAAAAATATCTGTCCCTGACAGCTCTCCTCTTTAACATCCAGGGCCGTGGAGCGCCGTGAACAACAGAATGGCACATAATGGTAAATGCCAGGCACTGCTGTGTGTGCCCCAGGAGCAGGGGCTTGCAGCAAGCAAGGCAAGAGCTCAGTGATACCCCAGCATTTGCCAAGAGCTGCCCCTGCCATGTGATCAGGAGCAAAGGGGGTGTTGCAGTCCCAGGCATCATCCACATGAGCAGCCTGCTTGTAACAGCGGGATGGTAAAGGTGGAAGCATGAAAAACGAGTCCCTTCCCTGAAGGCTGCATGGTGCCCTCATGTACTGTCCTCCAGGGCATTTCCTGTGGGCCACTTGTGGGGACAGCGTGCTGAATGTGGTCACCATGTCCCCACTGCAGCACACGGAGTGACTGCTCACACTCTGGGACTTGCAGCTCGCAGGACATTGGCTGAGGGGACAAGGGTGCTCAGGAGCCCAGGAAAGGCCTGGCAGGGCCACTGTTCTGCTGGGAACAAAGGCTCCTTGTCCAGGCTTTTGTCTGTCTAGCACATGCCAAGCCTACAGATCACTGGGAACCTGTCTGTGCTTCTACAGACGTATCTGTGACCGAGGCTGTACGTGAGAGATAGCGTGTGGAAGGCAGCAAGTTAATTCAGTGCCCAAAGTATAAAAATAAACCTTTAGATTAAAAAGTCTAGAAAGTCAAGTGAACACAATACCTTCCTTAACAGTCTATCTCTCTTCAGGGCTATGGAATAATTTCTAATAGGAATCCCTGGTCTAGCACTGCCTACACAAGGATTTTTAAAGGTCTTGGCTTGCGTTCAACTTCAGTTACGCAGGAAGCTACATCTGGAGCAATCCTAGTGGAGATTGTGGAGTTATACCAGCTCCACCTCATGCAAAAACAATACATGGTCCTGAAAAGAGTTTTTGGAAGAAAATACCAGGAGCTCAGATCACCTGCACTGATCCACCTTCTTGGCAGACTACATTATTCTGTTCTTCATGGTGGTGGCAATATTTTAATGTGGCTGTGGTTTTATTTTTACAGCCTAGGTAATTTTTTGTGTCACTTCACTGACTACTTGTTAGAATAGGAGCAAATCTATGAAAATAGTACACAAATACAGCTACTCTGATTCTTGCATTAACTATTAGTCTTTAGTAATGGAAGCATTGTGCTTTGACATGGAATTAAAGAGGGAGGTTTTAGAAGATGAGGTTTTGATATAAGGATCAATAACCTCATGTTAGAAAGTCAAGGTACCTGTGATTATTTTGCAAAGGAAGGGTCAGATAAAACCAATTCTTCCTCCATTTTTATGTACTGAAGTGGGTAAAAATACCTACAGAGCACAGAGACTATAAATGGCTGAAAAACGGTAAAACTGAAGTTTCAAATTTTATACCTTGGCTCTTGCTTTGTTTTTAAGAAAGTAAAGAAACAATTTATGAGCGTTGATATAGTGGGAGGGTGGAGAGGAACAAGCAGCAGAAATGGTCTCAAGCAGTTGTGAAATCACATTCCAGTTACAACTATTTCAGTGCTGTTTTCTCTTGTACTCCCTGCATTTTGCCAGCCTGGGCTTCTACACATGAAGAGTTGGTCACAATGTTGCTTTAAAGAAGCCTTACTCTTTGCCACTACACTTTAAAATAATAGCATTAAAATATGCCTCAGTTCGGGTATTCAAGGCACAGTTAGCAGTTGGTTTTGAAGAGGCTCTGCTCCTCACCTTGTCAAATGGAGGGAGAGGTAAGTGGGGAAAAATAAGGCAAAATGGTGAGGCAACTTCAAGGCTTTGTGTTTGGATATAGGTCAAATTGTGCCACTCTCAGTAAAAAATGAAAACATTCAATGGCATGGTGAAATCTGCCCTTTTGAGGACCAAAACTAAAGAATGCATCAATAGAAGGCAAAAAAGACTGTAAGGCATCCTTCTCAAGGGGTTTGGTGATTCATCAGTGTGGAACCAACCTAGCTCAGGCACCTTTTGCTGATTGGGAAATTTTAATGAGCCATCTAGGATGAGAAAGCCATTGAAAATTCCCCCTGCAGTCCTGCAAATCAGCTCAAGCCACAACTGCCAGGGGTTGTTGTTTTACCCTCCATCTTGGACTTAATTGGTGGTCCCCTGCTTTTTTGGTTTTTTTTTAATTTGTGGGGAAAAGAGAAGTCTAAATCTATCATCATTCAGCTCATTGGGAATTGTGTACAGAAAGGTCATGAAAAGGCAGTGACTGGAAGTAACCACATAACTTGAACTACAAGAGTTGGAAAAGAAACCTCTGAAAACCAGGTTAGCTTTGCAGTGCTCACTCCTGATGCATTCAGAGAGCACAAAGGTCAACTGAGCTTTTATCGCCTCCAAAGATGCAGCTAAAAAAGGAAGAAACTGTAATGAAATGACTGCATCTGTCAGCTGGTGGAAACCAACATAATCCCACTACAAGATTCAGTTTAAATTAGATAAAAAATATGGGGCTGGTAAAGCTGTTTACTGAGAAGTCAATGTTTCATTCAGCATACAGAAAAGGCTGAACATTCAAATGCTGTCTTGAAGCATATCCAGCAGCATCCTTGCTAAAAGGCGCTGCCATTCCCAAGGCACTTAAGTTCCTGCTGCTGAGGAAAAAAGGTGTGCTGGCTGAGCTGATGGGGCAGTGCAGTGCCCAGGAGAGGACACTGTGCCCTGAGGAACCATCCTCACACCACAGATGCTGCTGTGCTCTTACCAGAAAAACACATCCGAATTAACTGGCATCCCTGAAATGGTTTCTGGGTCCTGGACCAGCTTCTCCAGCACTTTTATATCTGTTGGTATTGCTGAATGTCATGATGCACTCCACGGCTGCACCCATTCCACAGCTTTAGTTTGGACCAGGAGGTTTTATCCTGCGTGTCCATCCTGTCCCAGCTTGGGCATAGCCACCTCCAGTGACATGGGTGGGCTTGCAACTACACCACAAGATGCACTAGAGTAACGAAAGGGAACTCACCCCAGAAGAGCAGCACAGAGGCAGCCTGGTGTAGAACCCCCCAGCAGGACCTGTTCTCCCCACAGAGCCCTTCCTGCTGCGCTGCACCACCTCCCAGCTGAGCCCAATCACCTCCCTCGCTGTACACAAATCTAGCAGCCAACACATCACCCAGGGAACACCCTCAATGTGTAACCCAGATTTGAGCTTATTGCTCTTTTTCCTCATGATTAAAACAGGAGAAATACTTCTGAGCTAGGCAGCTGGTTATAAGGACTGATTAGGGTAAAGTTCCTTTGAGAAATTTATTTTTAAACTGATATAGGCCAGCTTTTTAGCTATAAAGATGGTGGAAGGTATGATCCCAAGTGCTTCTGCTGACCCAGTTTTACAGGAACAGGCACCACTCCTTTACAAAAATGGGACAATAAAAGAAGCTTAAACCCTTCAATCCTGGTTTTCACCCTTTTCCCAGTTCCGTTTGGAACAAATCTAGATGGCAGCAGTAGCTGGCTCAAAGCAGCCTCTAGGGGAGCCAGAAGATTGTATGCAGGGGTTTTCAAAGAAGCAAGCTAGCCAAATTTCCTATACAGTATGTACCACACCAGTCTTTGTTATGTTATGTTTACTGTAAATTACTTGCCCATGTTTGCCCTAGCATCCTACCCAAAACCTCAGACAATCCGCTCCTTCCAGCTGACTTTTCAAACTGGCTCTGCTGCAACATCTTTAGAGGCAGGTACAAGTTAATGTGCAGATCTCAGACAGATGTTTCCAGCCCGGACATACTCAGGGGACAAACTGTGCATTCCCTGGAATGGCAGCACTAAGCACACGGGGTGCTGCAGCAGGGCAGCTGAGAGGGAGGCATGCCTGGCATGCACCCACAGCTGCAGAGGGAATGGCCTCCTTAGAAAAGGGCCCAACAGCACACAGAGCAGACAGGAGCATTTAGGAGCTCACAGGGAAGGCAGGACCAAATCAAAAACGCTGTCAGAAGCCTGCAGAGGTTATGTCAGAGTACACAGGTACGTTGAACTGACTCTGCCCTCTCACAACAGTTCAGCTTCTGTCCCATAGACTTTGCATACAGTCTCATTTGCACGCTTTGCTGTCAGGGCTAAAACATCTACTCATCTTAAAACTTGAGGCATTAGTACAACATGAATTTCTCTTCAGTGCTCAGAGATCTATTTGCTCCTGCTCCTGCTCTTTCCTGGAGCTGGTTGCCCAACTCCCTGCACTATGGCTCACAGCCTATATTGGAAATGGAAGGGAGATACAAGCTTTTTAATGGATTTTTAGTTCCTTCAAGATGCACATGGGAGAGCTGCACATGGGAGAGAAAAGTGCACACCTACAAAAAGCTGCACATGGGAGAGAAAAGTGCACACCTACAAAAAGCAGCTGTACAGCTGCATAAGCCACATGCATTTAAGAACACTGAGACAGTCTAAGTAATTCACATAGTGATAAAGAAGGTTTTTTATAGGAAAAAGAAGTACTCAGGACAAAAGAAACAAACTAAAAAAGGAAATCTTCAGACAAAAAGCTTTTTCAAATTGATGAAATTATTTCAGTATGAGTACAAGTTCCTACTAAGTTCAAACCTAAATGCTTTCTCTGCAAGCACCACCAAGTACAGAAATCAAGAGACTTCTGCAAACAATATGCCCTGAAAGCAAAGCAGCCAGATAACACAAGATGAAAGTCAGCCTCCCACAAGTTTAGGGTGGACACACAATGCAGATTTATCAAATACAAAAGGAAACAAATCCTGCTGTCACAACCCCTGACTCTAGCTCAGAAATGCTTTGCACACCATTTCCACATAGATGATTAATTCTAAAACCCTTGAACTCAAGAGTCCATGGCAAGCTGGACAAAGCAAACAAAAAGCATGGGACAAACCTCACTCTTGAGAAAAAACGATGTGGTAGAAGCCCTTTGCTGGAACATCTGGAGTCACCAAGCTCCTGTTACACAGGGTATAACGAGAGATCCTTGAACCAGCTCGGCTTGGAGCTGAGGTTTGATTAGGCTGTGGCACTCTGGCAATGCCTGAGGCACAGCAGTTTTGTGCAATGTGCTGCAGCTCACCCTCCCTCCCTCCCCAGCACCATGAGGGCACACAGTCTGCAGCAGGACCAGTCCCACCCTGGCCAGCCAGCAGCCATGCATACCAAGTATTTTCCAAACTCCTCCTGGTTGCATAAAACAGTATCTCCTTTCTGCTGACACAAAAGGAAGTCTGCCCACAGACATTTGGTGTATGCCACTACTCAACTGTCAGTGGGGTTTTTTTAATGAATGGATTACCATTTCACACCCATTGGGATAAAAGAAACAAATGAAGCCCCAAACTGCAAAAATTACAATTAAAAAAATTGTTCACAAGGATACAAAAGCTTTCAGCCAAAATTTTCTGTGCCACTATTTTCTTCCTTGTCTGTTCTGGGGGACAGTTCCCCGTCACTGATCCAGCCCCATTTGCCACCTTGACATTCAGTCGGCACTTTCCAAAACAAGAGGATCCTCATGCCAATTTATCTTTTGTGTCCAGAAGATGCTGGACCCTCTGGGTAGGGTCTCTTAACCAAACCAACTGATCTGGCACTCCCAGCTTACCTTTGGACCGTTTCCTGGCTTCAAGTGATAACCAAAAACAAGTTCAAGATTCACTACTTTCTCAATGCTTTCTTCAGCTTCACCTGCAGAATCCTGCCAAAAAAACAGGCAAAGGTGAGAATTCACATCTACCACAGCCCACTGGGAGAGAGGAGCACACCTTTTGGTGGCAGAGAGGATTTGCTTTTCAGGTGCTACAGGTCTGGCAGGCAGCAGAAAGGAGACATCATACTCCAAGAGGGGCAAAGGCATCTGCATGGGCTTAGGACTGGTAGTGCATGGAAACCAGGAGCTGCTGCACAATTTCTGCTCCTGGCTGAATTGCTCTGGCACGGTGCAGTGTCCCTGTGAGCACTGTGGCAGCCTCTGCCATTGGAATTGCAGCTGGCACAGCAAGGCAGCAATGCCCTGACTTTCATTTTTCCCTCCAGGGAAGAGTTTTACTATATGCAAATTCACTTTAAGTGGATTTCACTCTATAGCTGTGCAATAAATTATGACTTCTTAATATTTTTTTTCATAAAAATTTCATCCTACTCCAGGATTTGGGGTCTAGAATTCCTTGATTAGCTCACTGAATTAAATAAGGCAAATATCTGCTCTAGCAACACCAAACACTCTCTCCCTTTTGCATGGGTCTTATTACTGATATCAGAAAATGAATTGGTTAATGTAAGGGTGACAAAACACTACATCATCCTTCTCTCTATGACATTAGCAAACTGGGGAATGATGGCTTATTCTGGGCCAGGAGTCTGCTGTTCTTCAGTGGTGACCAGTTGGTGGCAGCAGTTTGGAGGAATGGCTCTTCAAAGTAGTTTCTGATTAATCACAGCAAACAAATTGCAATCAGTTGTCGTTTTATATAATTCTACTGGCACCATGATAAAAACTTAGAACCTCCCTGAAAACGACTTCTATTATCCTAATATTTGTTCTGATGTGACCCATTGCTGCTGTTGGCTCTCCACATTTGTTACAACCCTCTGTAGGAACTGCAGCCTTGCCCTCCCCTGAATGGGGGAAAGTTGAGACATGAGAACAGTGAAATATTCATACCAGCACGAGAAGCATGTCTTATATCAATGGTGAGACTTGCCTTAATTAATGGTGGAAAATGAAATAGATTTAGGTAGTCATGGGTTAACTTCTCGATAGCAGTCTAGGAAAAAAAATCAACAAAACCAGATGGGAGTTATTTAGTATTTCATCCTGCAAATACCAACATGAAAAACAGCACAACCCCAGGTGCCCTCTGTTTTCCACTGTGGATACATTAGGGCATGTGAGAAGAGTTTAAAATATAGCCTTGTTCTGAAAACTGTTGTGGTAGATTGGCCCTGGTTTGTGTTCAGAATCAGATCTGCTTAATCAGAGAATGAGATGTTCGGGAGTTTGGTTTTGTTGTTTTTATTTATGCTCAAATCAACCCAGGGAACTGAGATCTTTCATTTTGGATGTTATTGACTTTATTAAGTTTCGATAATTTTCCCTGTAGGAAATGTAAATTAAAGATATCAAATGGCTGATGAGCAAAAGGGGAATAAATCTGTGTGACTTGCAAAGCTAAATTTGCAGGACTAGCAATTACAATACAAGTATCTCTTTACTAGCAAATTGTTATCTAAAATGATTGAGACCAAACAGAATTATAGATGCTGCTTTTATAGAATCCCTTTTCCCAAGCTGACGGCCAGAAAACAGAACTCTCTCCTGTGGTGGCAGTACTAACACCATTACTGCTGTTGTGATCACTTTCCAGACTGTGATTTTCTTAACTCATTACAAACATTAGATATTTAAAACACCATTTTAAAGCAAAGTTCTAAGAGCAAAGAAACCTGTCTGTCAATCAGCTTTAAAGTTGTCCAACTGAGTTTTGTTAGTCTAAATATGCTTTATGCTTTAAATGAGATGTGAAAGTTGAGAAGCTGAGATTTCAGTTCGAACAACTGTTTTTGTATCTGTTTCTCTTTTAGCTAAAGAGAGCTCTCTCTGAAGATTCCCAAGCTTTTCTGCTTGGGAAAGCAGAATGGCCCTCCTAGGAGAACCTGGAGCAGTACTGCTTTGCATTCTAGATCCGTATGAAGCTATAATTCTATTTATTTTAGATACCAAGTATATTCTCTATTTAGCTTTGTAACTTTTTTTTGTTGCTAATACTACTGAAACCCCATAGATTTCATAATACTCACACTATAATCTACTGCAACATTCAATATATGCTGATAATACCTTTAAATGGATGATGTGTCCTCTGGAAACAATTCCCATGTCCTTTAAATCCTCTTCTTCTAGAAGAAGCAATTGCTTCCCAGTGATATGATGTTCCTTAAACAAGCTAGCATAGATACTCATTTCACCAGAAGTATCACCTTAAGATAAAAGAGGTTATTCAGAAATCCACACAGTGCTTTATTGGAGGGGAGGGAAATTAACAAATGCATATTAGCTCATAAATGTGAATATGAAAGGACATATGAAGCTTTTACCTTTTCTAGTAAGTTGTTGCATCCAGAAAAACTGCAAAAAAGAGGAATCAATCTTGAAGTTCAAATTATCAAAATCTTGAATTAGTTATTTGGAGTTCACAAGTAATCCTTTTCAAAACAAAATTTAAAAATATTTCTCACTTTGGGATAAATAACTCAAGATTCACCAGTGCAAATGATTACTTCTATTTAGCTCTTTCAAACTGCCTTCCATTGTGCAGCCACCTTTCTCAGTTTACTGTCATGAAGAACTGAAATGACCAAAGCAGAAGCTGAGAAATGTCACGTGCTAAAAGGGCTGAAGTGAAGGAGCCAGGGCTTTCATGGTTTTTGCACTGGCTTTCCAGGCAATCCTTTGGTAAATGTATTATTATTTTATATGAAAGAGAGGTTCCACACCCCCTAAAAAGCCCTAAACTTTTGTTCAGTCAATTGCCATCCAGGTGGCCCACAGTGGGATAAAACCTTTGAAATCATTTTGTCCTATCCAGGGTTGGGTCATTGGGCACTTCCACATTCTTTAAACGAGGACCCAGGAATGCCCTCCTGGCTGCTGTCACTTCCCAGCTCCCACTGTTTTCTGGACACTGGAGAACGTGGCTGTTCCATGAAGGTAACTCAAATCCTTAATTTACTCTTGGTCATTTTCAAGCCTTTCTGGGACACCAGTTTCACCAAACAAACAGCAGTAAAATCTCACCCAGATGTTCTGATCCGGCCTTCCCTCCCCCCACGCCCACTGTAATTTGTTACAGAGTTCCAGCATCACGACTCTGGCCACATTAACACAAAATACTCACCACATCTTCTTCGGTCCATGCACAAATATCAAAGGAGGGCAGCAACTGTGTGAGAGATACGAATTGAAAAGAAAACCATCTGACCACTTGTCTCCCCTCCACCCAATTTTTCCTGTGGTGGCTGAACTATTCTGTTCCTTTTTCCCTGCAAAGTGCAGGAGTTAGGCTACAACTTGTACTGATGTACTAAACCACTGTATTCACACTGATTGTGGGCTGGCTCCAACTGTGTGTTGGCAGTGTTAAATCGAACCTGTCCCTCTCTGCAGATACAATTAGCAGCAGATCCCCAGCAAAAACAACTTAGGAAGCAAAAGTAAACCATCTGATGGCAAGGGACTCTATCTGCCTCTCCTCTTGGTTCTGATACTATAGGAAGGCTTTTGCTATGGCGCCACTTGATTTCTGCAATGAAAAAAATGCTGACATTACGACTCCCTCCCAAATGATGGATATTTTCTGCAAAAGGAAGGAAAACTTTCACTGGACAGCAGCAAAACCCAAATTTGGAGTCTGGCCTGTCTGCAGGACTGCAGACTGTCTTCCCACCCATCTACAGACAAGTCTCTCTTGGTTTCTGCCACTGCTTTGTAACTACTCCCATAAGGCTGGGGGAGTGCAGCACTTCCCAGCCTCCTCCTACACTTTGTTGGATGCAAGATGGTGTTAGCTCTTGAAGCACCAGGAAACCACAGAGGAAGGGCTGCATTAAACAGAATTCTGGGATGATTTGAAGACTGACAGAGGAGAAGACGTCACTGTACTAGTGATTGCCATTTTACTCATTCAAGTATATGGTATCCCAAGGGTCACCTTCTTGGCATTCTTATCCAGCTTAAAGGGTTAGCACTAATTGCTGTAGATCTGTATTTGGACAGTCAGCGCCTCACAGAAGCTCAGTACCACGGTGTAGTTGCAAACTCTTTTGATGTAGATTCCAGTGACTGAGGAGAGACTCAGCTCAGTTACCCATGAGCCACCAATGGCTTTGTCACCTGCTTCAGAGACCCCTGCCACCCCCAGGCTCCCCAGACCTCACCACACGCCAAGCCTGTCCCTGGGCAGGCCCTCACCCCGGCACCTCCAGCTGCAGGCTGGCAGTGACCCGCAGCCTGGGCAGAACGCTGTGGGCACAGGCAGTGCTGGGGCAGCACTTCAGCACAAGGGAGGGCAGGGGGCAATGGTCAACACCCCCAGGAGCCCGTGAGTTGTGCCCTTTGTAGGTACTTATAGTCAAACTGGCAGCTGCAGCAGCAGCAGCCTGGTGCAACCATTTGTACAACTCAAAAATTTACTGAAGAAGTCCAATAATGCATTTTTAGATGTACAGTGGGTTTTTTCAGCTTTCTTCATGTTTAAATATAACCAGTGGCAGAAGAGTTATGTATTCTATAATCTTTTTTTTTTTAATGGGAGAATAAAGGAGAAATGTCACACAGTTAGTAACACGAAAAAGTGACTTAAACCAGCAGACAATAAGGAACCTGTTGGAATACCAGCATTTTACACAGTGACACAAATGCATAAAATTTACTGTCAAAATGTTTATTGCAAAATAGAAGTTTGGAACAAAAGAGAAGCAAGGGAAAAGTTCACACCAAAAGAAATTTTTGACACCAATTGAGGAAATTGAATACATTTCTGTTTGTTTGTTTGCTTTGGTTTTACACTGGAAAATGGAATCAACAGTGTGAATAAAACAAGACATGGTATGTCAAGTGCAATAAAGAGGATAACTGACACTGCAAGATTTTACCACACAGAAGTGTAACATTGCATGTTCCACACAAATGATATATTCAGTTTACAGCACAAGAGTCTTGGCACAGGCATTGCGCTCAGCTTTGCTTTTTCAGAAGGGAAAATGAAGTTTTCTAACACAGTGAAAATATTTTCTATTCGAATTCCATCAGTTCAAACCTAAAGTGTAAGTAGCATCAACTCCTACTATTCAGTACAAAACTTCTTCAGTAGTGCAAAAGCAAGAAATGCAGTGGACTATATCTCACTTAAAAAGGCATATGAGTATTTAGCACACAATATAAAACGTTAAAAGAAAGTTGTTGGTTCTACAGTTTTAAAATTATATCTTCACACATCAGAAATCTCTGTGCAGATTTTACAGTGTGCACTAAGTTGAAGCCTGGGGGAAAGGGGAAAGGTCTCTCCTCCAGATTCCTACCAGTGCATTTTAAGGGCTGTGAAAATTACTAAATGAACTTACTTTTTCTACATGAACATTCTACCTAGGACTGTAGTTAAAACCCCTGTCAAGTCAGAGGTCTTATTAAAAACCTGTAAAAGCTGCCTGATTACAGATAAAGGAAGTTCAGCACTAAAGACACACAGTGACACTGCTCAGTACTTAAAAGCTATATGCACACTACTGGTCTATTGCTACTGCTGAGGGCAACACCCATCATTACTGCATCAGATGTTTAACTTAGAATAAACACTTTAAAACCCAGAAGGAAAGGGAATCAACACATAAGGAAACCTCTGGAATGATAAGCAAATGACAAGCCATGAACATGACTGTGACAAGAGGCCAGGCCAGACCTCACCTCCAGAAAGCCCTTCCCATCCAGAGGGACAAGCTCCATGTCAGGGAGCACACCAGGGCTGGTGATGCAGCCCACCTACACACCGCACCTTAAGGCACTTGCTGCTCCAAGAAATCAGTGATGTCATTGGAACAAAAACAACTAGAGCAAAAGTTTTCCTTCATTAAGTCCCATTGCCACTTTTTCTCACCACTGGAAGGAAAAGAAAGGGAATTGGACATCCTGTCTTGGTCCCAGCTGACCATGCACCTTTAGGCAAGCCAAAAGTCAACCCTTCCCATTCTTCTGAGGCCATTTACCCACCTAAGTTAATGTTTGCAGTACAGCAGCCTGGTAAAAATGTGAAGTTCAGGCCTGGTTCTGAATTTTCTCCTCCACCGAATGAAGTGATATTTTACTGCAAATACCTTCAGGCTTTATGGAAGACAGAGGAAACTGGGAACCCAAAAGGCCTGGCAGGGCCTCAAGAGCTAAGAGGTGTACAAGGCACAGGAAAGCTTTTGGTGATTTGTTCTGGCTTTGCCCCACAGCAGCCAGAGAAATGCCTTCTGGGTTTGGTTAATGCTTTCATATGCTGACACACTCTGTGGCTGTGCACTGTTGTGGAGGTTGGTATAACCTGGTGATGAGACAGGTAGAAGATGGACTGGGATACACTGCAGAGCAAAATCAGGAGTGGAAGATGGAATACTCTGACCTCCTGCAACCACCATACCTGCCCATCAGAGCCATTTTCAAAGCCTTTATCTAGTGAGAAGCATTTCTGAGAATCAATCACAGCTTGATTCTCACATATGGTAACTGGCTTGTAAACTGGAGACACATGATGTGAAACTCATCACAGGAAAGTAAAAATGCAATTAATACCACTGCTTCTTTAGTAAGCACAGCCAATATCCTAAGTATAACACTATCTCAACTGCATCAAAACAGTTTGTCATGTTATCACCTTATCCATGATTGATAGGTCACCTTTGCAGAAGTTTTAGAAGAGCTTAAATTTTCCCTTAATACAGTTTAATTTGCTTTGAGAAACAACATGGGGAAAAAAGACAAGGGGAAAAATCCATCTTGCTTCAATAAAAAATACTGAAGCAAGTAGATAGTAGAAATTACTACAAGCACGTTACCACATTCTGATGATATTTGCTGATATAAGTTACACCCCTGGGTAAGCACAAAACCTTGAAGACAGACTTAAACCATGTGATGTTGCAACTATGAAAACCTGTGTCACACTATTTTAAAACTATTTTTATTTCTATAAAGATTAAGGAGTGAATTTACAAATTCAATTAAAGCTCACACAAACATAAATGTGCATGAAGTGATCCAAGATTGTCAAACACCAAAAAAGTGCAAAATATCAATGCTAGGAACAGATTTTTGGGGGTTTTTGAATTCAAAATGTACTGAACCAAAATTTTTTTTCAGTTGTACAACCCTATACTGCTTATGTGGTATGGTAATTTATGCACAATGATACACATCTTAAGACCTAAAGTGCACATATTACATTACACATATCCATCAAATTTTGCTGAGTGCAAAGTGACAGTTACAAAAATAATATCATTGCTGTGGATATTAGCAGACGTAGACTTACAAAAACAGTACAAATCTACATTGGAAAAGGCTATTTGTTCTTATTTCTATTTCATTATTTGCCCTTCCAGGTCTCTTTTTCTCCCTAAAATCAGGTCGCTTTGATGGACCTGAGAAGCCATCCCCACCTGAGCCAAAGGAGGTTTCTTCTTGGGATACTTTGAACATTTCCCGCATCATTTAAATGATAATTTCATCATGAGGAAAGCTTCCAGATACAAGAGGGTTAAGTTCAAGTCAATAAGCTCTGGGAGTGTTTGGAAGAAGGTTAAACTGCACATCTGGCAGGTGGAATCCTGTGCAAGCCCAAGGGAGTGGGCCAGCCTGAAGCGCAGCACTCGTGCCTTGCAGGTGACCAGACCAGTGCTGATGCTTAAGGATAAAACAATTCTTTCTCACAGCCCAAAGAGGTGCCCACTCTAGAAAAACTCTTCAAAGAACTTTGTTTTGTTGAGTGAACAGGTAATGATTTCAGGCCTGCTGTTATCTAATGTATCCATTTTCCTCTAAGCTATCCACAAAACACCATAATATGTAGGTTAGAGCTGTGTAACAGGCAAGCCTATAATTAAAGAAGCCATTGAAAACCAGAAGTTTTATAAAATAAACCCTTACAGTAATTGAGAATGGAATTTTGATGGCTTATTCTCACTGTTGCTGAACAACATAGTAACATTCTTCTTTTGAAATGCTGCCCTTCTTCCTTGGCAAATATTTTACAACATCTTCCTTTCTAACCTGCATCTGTGTTCGCACTGGTTTCCCTCCCTCCTTCTGCATCACCACTAAAGGGGTCATCAGGAGAAACATCCTCACTGCTCTCAACATAAGTGCCTGGCAGGCAATTATTGCAGCAGATTGTTACACACTGAGTTTTATGATAAGCTGTAACAGCAGCGACAATAACAATACTTTAAAAGTCATGTAGCTGCAAAAAACAGTTATGCAGAGTCTAGTAAAGATGCCTGACATTACTGCCAGATTCTACTACAGAGAATTTCACATAAGCCACAGCAGTAGGGCCCAAGCTGAAAGGTCACAGTGGGTTCTCTTTGTCCTGTGCTAAGGATGGCACACACCGTTTAGCAGATACAACAGAATCAAAATTTACAAACACCGATTTTTGCTCTCAGGTACAAGAATAAGTCCATCAGAGTTAATGAGGCTCCATGGATTCACATCAACATAGCAGAAAATTAGCTTCTAGATCACAATATCTGATAATAGATGCAGAGGTCTGATTGCAGTTTACTTTGCTAGAGTGAATTATATACACATGCACATACACGTGAGGGGGGGAAAAAAGAACATTTATACAAATCATCTGCCAATAGGGATTATCTGGGTTCTGCTGCTATTCAGTTTTTAAACTATATATTTAACTAACCCCTCTCTTCCCCCCCAAGCTTCCCTCTTCCTAGAAACCTATTTGTGACTTCCAACAATGTTGCCTTGGAAAGGGCTTTAAATTAGAAACACAGCAAACCCCTCCAGTACAACAGTAAGAATGGCTGCAGAGAATAGCAAATCTGGAAATAGAAGCATATGCATATGATTGACAATTAAAGGGGTAAGGGAAATGATAAAAAAACACAGAAGAAAAATTTGAAGTACATTAATGGCATTAATAGCATTGAAGTTTCTCCCAGTGTTTCCAGATCTTAAATTTATCAAGCCATAGTTTCTGTAATCAGGCACTAGGAATTATAGATATAATCATAAAATAATAATAATCTCAATTAGTTTGGAAATTTTAGTTCCAAATTTAATCAAAGCAGAAATAAGTCAGCACAATTGAAACAAAAACAACATATCTTTCTACACACAAATATGCTCAGCCTGTAAATATTTTTGTTGTTGTTTGTTTTTTTGTTCTTTTACAGGATTTAAACAGACCAAACTGACAGAATTCTTGTTCTAAAACTTTATTGTTTTGCTTTGCTAAAACGATTTCAGGGTTAATTCTACAACTTATTTCATTCACTGCTGTCATCTGTGTCATCAAAATCATCATCATCATCATCATCATCATCTGACCAGTCGAATTCACTGAAACCCAAAGCCATGTTGATTTTCTTCCCTTTTCTCATAGAGGTGGTTTTAGAAGAATTCTTTTTGGCTTGCATGTTTATCTGCATTCCAGAATGCAGGACAGATCCTGCTTGGTTCAGAGAGAAGATATCCCCAAAGCCCGTCATCATCAAGGCCTTCAGACTTTGGTTCATGCCAGCTACCTCCCCGTTACTTGTTGCTGTGATCTGACATGACATCTCTGCACTGTTTGACTCCTCTGTTTTAGATTCAAAGTAAGACTCCTGAGACATTCTTGCAGCAAGAGGTAAGAAAAACTATTCAAAGGAGGAAAGGACAGAGCAAAAGTGAAAGTTAGAACCAATTTAAAAATCAAGGAAAAAGACACCACCAGATTAGTCAGCAATCAACAGAAAGCATACGATTAGTGAATCTAAACACGGAGGTCAAGTAAGAATTCATTAAAACAGATAGTGTCCTTCTGGGGTCATTGTTCTTAAACCAAAGTGCAAAATCACTGAGTGGCATGGCAAGAACCACAGGCAACAGAGCTTTCATGACAAAAAAGGGTTCAAACTCTTCAATCCTTCATATTGTACAGCAGAAACCCGAATATGACATTTCCCAACCAGGTGGACTGGTTCCAAGACAATTGGAGTTGCTTAATTCAACTTTTCAGGATTGAAGAATAAATCAGGTTAAGACCACAGAATCCAAACAAGCTCTGCAATTTGATGGAGAAGCAGCAGCCCCTAAAAATCAGAAATGAAAGCAGCAGCAGACTAGTCTTGAGGGTATGCTCAAAAGGAGAGAAAGGGTCACCCTGCAACAACAGCCACAGTCAGAAATGAGTCTCACCAATGCAAAGGACAGGAGAATTGGCCTCCAGCCTGCACCAGCACCACACCTTCAGAAGCCATCCCAGGGACAAGCAGGCAGGGGAAGAGGGGTGGTTTGGGTCAGCTTGTTAGATACTTGATTTTTTTTTTTTTTAAACTTTTTTTTTTCTTTAATAGTATCAAGAGACATCTGTCAATTGGTTGTACATCATATTAAATTTCTACTAATCTTCACCTAGAAATAATGGCAATCTCCTGGCCCAGTCTGTTTGTAGTAACAAATGAAATATGCCCTCTTCAGGTAAATGATTAATGCCTCTGCACAGAGGGGCCAGGTTAGTAACGTCTGTGACATGTTTGCCTGTGCTTCACAAGGAATAAAAACTCAGCAGTCTCACCCTGAATTAAACTACCTACTTGTCTTGGGGTGCCAAACTGAGATACTACTAAAACAACAGCAAAGGAGCTGTGTGTGAACACCTGCACTAGGCTCTCTCTTTTCAAAGCATTTGTAAAACCACCTCCCAAAAATTCATGGGTTTTCATATCTTTTTTTAACCTAATCAGAAAAGTGACTGAAGAGTCAATGGCAGTTGATCACAACAGGTTACAAGGGTGATTATGGTGATGCCCTGGTATGTAACACAAGCCAGGACTGCTCAAAGAGTGCCCCTTTCTTGGTAAAACCACTTACACTGACTAATTTTCTATTTCTTTTCTAAAGACAGTATCTGTCTTCTGTTCCACTTGAGCTTTCCCTGCTTACATAGACTTACTATTTGCGCTGTGGTTAAGTAAAGTTAGTAATCAGGGTTTAAGAAACAAAAATAAAACTAAAAAATTGGGGTGATGGGGTACCCTAAATACTTTTAATGCATCCTACCACTAGGTGATGAAAGGACCTGCAGCTAAGCTTCTGTACACCTGGCTGTACAAAAAACCCATTTACACCATTAACAGCGTGCTAATTGGATCAAGGATCACCAAAAGCTCTTCCTGATAACAAGAAGAAATTGTTTAAAAACAAGACCTAGTACACAGCCCACAAGCTGGTAGGTAGGATTGCCAGGTAGTTACAGTCACTTGAGATCCACAGAAGAGCATCCCCTAACATGTGGGAAGAATTTCCCTACAAAAATCAACAAAGCTGCAAATCAGCTTTTCCCTAAAACACCTTTCTGGGTCATTGACTGTTCAATGTCTGAGGCTGGGTAAGCTGTGAATGGCTCATTTTGCAAATTATAAATACTTTACTTCCTCTATATTTTGCCATCTTGTTATCTGGACGATTTAAAAAGTTTGTTGGGACAGGACATGTCTTTAGTGACACACTGCATATGATAACTATCAGAAGAGACTCTTACAAATGGCCGAGATCCACCAATCTCTCTAAATTCCATGGTTCTTAAATGACCACCTGCAGGTACAGGGCATCACAGGTGATCTATGGATTTCATGCCTTGCTCACTGTCTTCCTCTAAGAAAGATGTTCATCTTAGCTACACACATACTCTTGTAAAGTCAAATCTTTCAAGAGAAGTCTCCCATTTCACTGCAGCTATGGATATATTTTACTCCACCAAAATGCTCCAGATTCCCTTGTGCTAGAGGCTCCTGGAGATCAGCACAAAGAAATTTGCAGAGATCAGACTCAAAGGTATCTCTTGTATAAGATGCAGTAGAAATAGGGTCAAAACAAGAGCAGGGAGAAATGCAGAAAAGCATTCCTAAATATTGACCTCATCCTTCCCTCATGCTGAAGGGAGTGAAGCTATACTTTACTCTTTGGAGCAGGAGCAGCCTGCTCCTGTTACCTACCATGCAGTCTGCTCCATAGTTACCTACCATACAACCCTACAACACTGGAGGATCAAGCGGCAGAGACAGCTTCGCTGTTCTTCTGTCCCTTGGTTTAAGTTTCTGCTCCTGCACACCACTGCTGGCCTCTGGTCTTTGCTGCAGAGCCAAGTGAAGAGGTGACTACAGAACACAGAGCAGGGACAGCTGAGACACTACAAGGCCCAGTGTTGGCTGAGAACCAGGTTTGTGCCTAGTGGGAACTCTAAGAAGTGTCACAGCTCTGGTTGCCATACCCTTACTCCTGCTTTTATAGTCAAAGTAGTTTAAAGTCAAGCACTGCAGCTCCCTTTGCAACCCTCTAGTCTGATGCTGAGCAGACACTGCCTGAACTAATGGAGGGAGACAGATGCTTGACTCCCAAGGATTACAGCTTGCAATCAGAATGCCCAAAGATATTTTGCAAATGATTTACAGCTATGAATTTACAATATAGTTGTATGTGTAACCGGTGCTACGAAAAAACCAATCCTGCTTGAACAAGTCTTTTTATGCCAGTATGTTAAATCTTTTCTAATAAAAGGGCTTTTTAAAAAATATGTTCTGTGTAACAGTTCATTTAAGATGTATGGAAAAAACAAACCTATATTTCTGTATTAAAAGAAATTGCATTTAAATGCAATAGGAGAGTTGGGTTAATGCTATGCAGAAAGACAGTTCATGCTTAGCACAATAGGCCTTAGCACAATGCTTTATTCTTGCAGCAATGCCAGCTCTAAGTGAAAAGTACAAGTCATAAGCAAGTACAGCATAAAAAACCCTAGGGCCTTGCTGGTGAAAAGGTTTGCTCATTACGGCTGTGCCTCATGCTGTGCTCAGGATAGAGGATGGCCCACAGCTCAGTTACTGGAATCTTGCAAGTGTTAAAGCAGGCATACAGATATCGACTGAAAACATACAGAGTCTGCACACAGGAAAACATCTATCCTCCGTCATTTCATTACTGCATGTTCGCAGCTGGAACACAAACCCAACTTCATTTACAGAGCACCAATAAGCTATGCCTTCAAAACAAGTCACATGTAAATGGGTCTGGCTGGAATCAAGGTTGTAAGTAGGATAAAATTGAGCATAAGAAAAATCATATGCTACTGCAATCTCAATTTGGTATTTGTTTTAGCTAGTGCTTTAAAAACAATTAGGTATCAGAGTATTCTTTTTTAACAACTCTGTTGTAATATGTCTCACCATGCACTAAACCCTGTGGTCCTCCCTCTGCCAATCAGTGGTTGAAGAGCATAGTATTTCATTAAGAAATTCAAGATAACGCAAGGAAGGTTTTTTGTTCAATTTACTAACAGATATATGGGAATTCTACTAGCTGGTAACTGGCAAGTCAAAGTTATATTAACTGTAATTATGAACAGAGCCTTAAATTAATACTTAAAATTTTGACCCCCTTTTCACAGAATGGGAATTTGCTTCTTCTCAAAGAAAAAGAACAGAATTTTTAAAAATTTGTGTAAGTTTCATGACATGCCTTCTGGAAGATACAAAGGATTCTTACATTTAAGACCAAATCCTGCATCCTATAAAGTCAACAACTTTGTAGTTGAAAAAAGAATTTATTGAATGTAAACATTTTTAAAGCTGAGAACTCTAAATAAATAAGTGGGAGACTACTTAAAATGCCCATGTCACAATAGGAACTCTCAGTAATATGTGGTATCTAATTTATTAGGTGAAATTAAAAAAAAATATTGTTATCTGGAGGGATGCAATTGGCCCAAAGGAACAACTGAAAACAGGAGCACTACTTCCTTGGTATGTCTTGAGATTTACATAGACAAAGCTCCAAATACTTCTGACACAAGATGAAAGGTTGAATTATTGTCTACTTACAGGAGTATTTGATTGTTCAGTTAACTTCTGCTCCCACATCTTCAAACGTCTCTCCCGTTCCTTTAGTTCCTGCTCTTTAAAGCTCAGATCACGCTCCAGTTTCTTTAGTCTCTCTAAGGTTGCCTCAATTTCACATCTGCACGGAGACAATTTGTTACGTCTTGTCTTTTCCTGACAGATATAAATTGTTCATAATTCCCACTTGAATGTTAATTAAATGTGAAAGCCTGAAAAGTACAATACTAACTCAAGCAGTTCATTTAATTACCAAATGCAAAGTCTTTCACAGCTTTAGGAACAAATGGTAATGTTTATACTTCAGAATAACCATAATACCTTCAGCTGAAGAAAAATAACATTTAAAAGAGTAAAATACCATATAACAAAAACATTTTTTAAATAAAAATGCCTTCTTTCCCCCCAGCATCATGAAACATGATCTGATCCATAAAGAAACTGCACTGAGAACTGGTAATGGGACAGCATTAGCAACACAATACAGGCAGTCCAAGAAGCCCATTTCTCTGGGTTTATAACTTGACTGTAAATACTATTTGGACTTACACTCAAAATGCACAGAAGCATTTTATGGGGGAATGTTTTCCCCATTTACCTTCCTGCTTCTTTAGGTGAAGATACAAGAGCAAAAATACGAACTGTGATATGAGCCAGCCCTGCAAATGGTTACAAATACAAGCTTCTCAAGTTTGGAACAGTTGTGAAAAGGATTTGATTTACTTTTCTCCACTTCTCACCATACATACAAAGTTATGAAAAGTAGGAAGGGCGGGAAATGAAGGCAGTATGATGAAGAAAGTTGCAGATACCATCTTTATTTCGTCTCACTGCATGTACCTCCCTTAACAAAGTAGTTTCCTTTGACATCCTTTCTGATGGACAGTGTATTTGAAACACACGCACTGAACATGGTCTTGGAAAAGAGTTTAACAAGTTTTGCACTATACAAATACACAGAAGGTGAACAACACTTCTGTTACCAGATTCAGACAAATATTTTGCTTGTGGGTTAACCGAAGAAAAATCTCCAATTAGTATCAGAGGTTGTATCTGCGTTTAACATTTCTGCACCCGCTTGGGACTGTGCACTGCCTGCCACCTATATCCTGACAGTTGTGGGAAGAGTCAATCACGGTGTTTTGTTTTTCTCCTTGAAAAAGTGAGCTCCTAAGAAGACAAGAGATCCTAAAGAGAGCTCCAAAGATAGCTATTTGGACTCTGCAAGGTCAAATATTCTGCTCAAACTTCC
The DNA here is from genome assembly GCF_021018805.1 of Prinia subflava. Taxonomy (NCBI): domain Eukaryota; kingdom Metazoa; phylum Chordata; class Aves; order Passeriformes; family Cisticolidae; genus Prinia; species Prinia subflava. Next base: position 18,476,805 of record NC_086252.1, read on the forward strand.
ACATTATTTTTCTTGTGTTAACACATTGTGAACAAAATATGCTTCTTCTGATGTTTTCATAAAGAAAGTAGAAGGACTAACAGAGTTACTTGCCATTTCTACTTGGGATGGAGAAAGAGAATTACTCGTTTCTGTAACTCTCCTGTCCTAGCATGGAATGATTAAACTCTTCTCCACTAAAGGATTCAGCCTCTCAGTGTGGGAAAATAGCATACCCAAAGAGCCTATTGAAGCAAATCAAATCATAGAAATATTCCAAATTTTATGGATTTCTCATTTTGATAAGACATCTGTGTCAGAGAGTAATGCTTACAAAGTACAGTGAAAGGATTCAGTCCTAGAATAACCTGCAAATCCTACTGCAAACTTTACCACCATGCTTAATTCTACTGCAGAAATCAGCCACCTGGGGGCAAAAGCATTTATCACACTTGAGTCCTGCCGAGTGAGCTGTTCTATGTGGTGGTCAGAACAAATACCCCTCATAATTATCATGCTTCAGATTTCAAGAAAAATTCTCTATCATATTTAGGCATGCATAGATTAAGACTGATCCCTGTGCTGGATAGAAAGTGGTCACACATCATAATAAAGAGACAACACAGGAACAAACGAAAAGGCATTGGACCGAAGGTCAGAAAGTGACTCCTCTGCAGACACTCACATTCCTCATAAATCCTTTTTGTCAGGTGCAATACATACTATGCTATCTACTGTGGAAACTACAGAGCAATTTGAGGGCAGTTGCAAGCACTGCTTTTCTTAGTTTGTCTCTCATAATCGTTGCTACTTACACACAACTCTATAATTTTTTAAATATGTAAATTACATTCTCTTTTAAAATAATATTATGCACTAGGGGAGTCCTGGTAACAATAGTTTTCTCTATGTCAAAAGTCTATTTTGTACAGTAATTATCTCTCTTCATTAGACAGAAACTTCTCTTACAATAAAAGGTCAGTCTGCAAAAACAGTTGCATTCTGAAAAATAATTCCACTGCATAATGAAACTGTGTAATTAAAGAGAAAGCTACTGTACATTGCCCAGTTAATGAGTCTTACTCCATAAATGAAGGAGCTTGAAACATTATACATGGTAGGGCATGTGGATTTGTTTGCTTCTGTAGTTATGCAGTGTGAGTTTACTGGTTTTTCTATAATAATTTTATTCCGTGACTCTGAAGAACAAATTCTGCATTACTACAAACTATAATGATAAACATTCACAGATTAAAACAATGACTGGCATTTGTTTATATGTCTTGAATTGCTAGTAATACACTAATATAAGTATCACTAATAAACTATTTTCGACATTGAAGCAGCCACTCATGGGGAGAGGATGGAGGGAGAGATGCAGTTAGTATATATGACTAAATACAGACTAATGTGATCTCTCACTGAATTGGAACATCATTACTTCTACGGTAATTTTTTCTGACTGTAATTCAAGTGACTTGAGAAAGAGCTCCAAAAAGATCACAGAATATGAACCTAAACATACGACAGACCTATGCAATTCAAGCATAAGGCAGTGCCCGTGTTTTATGAATAACAAAAATGTGCCAAACACATGTGGAACAGTTAGGAAAGAAGACACTGAATTATTTTAAGCAAATACAGAGTGAGCAGATCAAAATGTGACATTAATATAAAAATTAAGACCAGAAAACGGTGGAAATAAGACTGCATTGTATAGATAAGTCAAAATATCATTTGTTTTATCAACTCCAGCAGTCACGTATAGACTCAGTCCGCTCTCAGTTTTCATGCCAGCCAGTCAGTGATATTGAAGACTCCAGTTACTTGCTGTTATAGCTACAATTTTGGCATGTCTATACAAAAAGAACCTCAGCTTGCCCTTTTTTAAGAGTAGGGAAAAACGCAATCCAGCTTGTCTGAGCTTTGATTTGCTTTGGTAAGTGCAGTATCCTTGTGAAAGTGCAGGATCTGGATCATTAATTCAGAGGTCCCTCAAAGGAACAAGCATAATTTTTGCTTTTCCTAAGCCCACCCTTCTCCAGGGCTCTGATATCCAGGCTTCATTAAAATTCCCTATTTTGTGGTAATATATCTCATTCTTTCCCTACTGCTGGTTCCACTATCTCTTTACAAATCACTATGGGATATAAAAACCATGGGGGAAAAAAAGGCAATCACTAAAAGCAAAGATTTTTCAATGCAGAAGTTAAAACACAATAAACTTCTGTGCAATTATTTTTAGTAAAAAACTTAAGTCTCTTTGAGTTTGTCCTTTGGGATCACTTTATGTATCTTTCTTCTACTTCAGGTGGAAAATTTTTTGCATAGGTTCTGTTTATTCAGGTAAACATTCACAAAAGCTTCCATACATACATGCCTTTCCCATCAGGGCAGGAAGCTGGTACCAGAAGCTGGATAGGAGAGCACCCTCCAGCTTCCAAACAAGTGCCCACATGATTTGTGCTCTTTCTGAACATTGTGTTTTCATTTTGGCTCAATTCAAAAATCATTTTTGCTTAGAGGCAAATCGTGTCCCATCATGAATTTTTATATTCTCTCTCTCATATTTCCTTGTCTCCAAGTCATTTATTCTTCCAGAAAAACTGCCACATTTATTTTTAACACAAGTCTCCGTGCTAAGAAGTTTTTTCATTACCTGACAGTACCAAAGAGCTTTTTGTAGCTACATGGCTTTTCATTATCATCTTTTCAGACATTACTCATCTGAGAAATTTAGGTGTATCAAAACAAAATTTGCAAGAAATACTTGGGCTACTTGAGTCACACTTCAAGAAATACACTCATTAAGTAAAACAATGTTTGTTACCAAATGTCAGCTAGTACAGCTTTTTATTTTGCTATACTGGCAAGGTTTAAGTAGTTATTAGCTTTTTCTAAAGGCATTTGAGTACTTGCTCATCTTTTAAATAAATATTCTTTATTATATAGGGGTGTATAAGAAACCCCTCACTAGGGTGTAGTTTTTTCCCAACCCTCCTTGTTGTGTCTGCTGTCAAACGCACGAGCACGATGCTCCAAGTCTGCCCACCCGGCGGTGGCCACGAAGCTCGGGTCTGTAAGCTCGCCGGTCAGCGGCTGTGCCGAGCTCAGCGCTGCGGGCTGCGGGGCCCCGCGGGGCGGCGCGGGGGGCGCAGTGCGGCGCTGCCGCCAGCAGATGGCGCGCAGCCCCCGCGGGGCCGAGCCGGGCGGGCGCGGCCCGCGCTATTTATACCCCGCCGTGTCACCCGGGCGTCCCGGCCACAGCTCAGTTTTTCCACTCGCCCCGGTAAAAAAAATCTACCTCTTGCCTTCCTTGGAAGGCAGCGGAAGAAACGCGGGATTGCCGGGCTTGACACAAGCCCCGTTTCCGTGTGCTCGTCCCCATCCTCCACCCGTCCCGGGAATCTTTGGGTGCTCCTGCTCCCCGCTTATTTGGCAGAGACCCAACACTTCTTAATATAGACCGAGGCACGAGCGTCTGCAAAAATCACCTCCCTGTGCAGATCTGTTTTCAACACTCCGTGTCAAACAGAAGGCTGTACTGCGAAGCAGCAAGTTTTCTAACCCACAAATAAGTTTCAGGGACAGGTTTTTGAAGTTTTGGCACATTCCAAAGAAGAGACTGGAAGTTTTACTGCAGTAATAAAATTGTCTCAAATCTCACCTCCATTTATAATCACTTATGAATAACAATTACAATCGGCAATAGCTAAAATCGTATGCTCACGCAATGCTGGAACACTACATAAAAACAGGACCGGCCTGGGCATATGCTGGATGTGTGAACACACAGTTGATACAAAGGAGAGAACACATAAAAATGGTAGAATGCATACAAGTGAGGACAAATGGAGGCTTGACTAGGAAGAAGGGGGTTTAGGCCCCTTATCTTTTTTAATATTGACATCACTGATGCACTTTATGAAAATGGCATCAAACCTACATGTTATCTGAGTTCTTTTGCCCCCACACGATTAACTGAAAACTTGTAATAGGTTTTAAGATGTGAATCACAAAACCATAAATATCATGATGCCTAAACCAGTGTAATAATAAATATAGGGTACAGCTAAGTGCATTGGCTCCTAATACAAGTTTCGCAACATTCTGGGCATTCCTGAAAAACAACAAGGTAAGTTATGTTCTAAAAATACTTCAAGCACACATATTTTCTACCAGTACATCATCGGAGTCTGATGTCTTTCTGAAAAAACCCACTCATCCCATTTCAATGTAAAACCACATCATATCATCTCGGGAGGAAGGAAGCTTACCTCCACTCCGCCTTGTTATGCAGGAATGAGTTACACTGGTCTGGAAGGTTGCTGTCATTTGACATAGATTCCAGGATTGAAATAATCTGCTTGAAAGACGGTCTTTTCTGAAGAAAAAAGAAAACCCAAACAGAGCATTTGCATTCATATAAAACTACTAAAACTATCTGCAGAAATTTTTCAACCGAAACCCCACAATTTACAGGAATTGCCACTCTTCTTTCTGACCACAGCATCATACAAGAGGACTGTAATCTGTAAATGCTTTCTTCTTATTCTTCCATTAAAGAAAAGTTTGAGAAGAGTCACGCAGGCTAGTAGGACTCAAGCCTTAGCTTAGTCTCCCATGTCTACTAGTAAAACAGTATTAACATTAGAATCATCAATAATCATCTAGATTCTTAATTTGAAAGAATAATTTTTCTCAAGCTAAGAGGGAAAATACTTCCAAAAGAGAAGGCTGGACCATCAGCAACTGGCCTTTTACAGGTATTAACAAACTCTTTGGTGTGTGAACAAGCCAGGTTTCTGGCAGCTCCCCTCTAGCAGAGGAGATACTTTCAGAAAAATTCTCATTTAGCTACTTAAAGAGCAGTCAGGGAAGAAGAGAAGATTGAGGCTAAGGAAGGATATCTTGCTTGGCAGTTAAGCTCACTTTAGTGGACTCTGTGCTCTTCTGTCCTGGGCTCATTTGCTGAACTTTCTGTTCCAGGGCTCTCCATCCAAGACACACTGTGCTCACAAGTCAGAAAGACTAGTTAAAAGTTTTCTGTTGCTTTTTGGGGTTTGTTTTTGTTTTGTTGGTTTGTTTTTTTTGTTTGTTTGTTTGGTTTTTTGGGGTTTTTTTGTGGGGTTTTGTTTTTTTTTTTTTTTTTTTTTTTTGGTGGGGTTTTTTTTTTTTTTTTTTTACTTTTCCCTTAGTTCTCAGGGGAAGCTGTGAAGTAGGATAATAACTGAAAACTGAAAAAGCTAGTTAAATGTGTTTCTTGAAAGAGCACTGACTCTGTTAGTCTGTTTGACAGACCCCAGACAAGGTTGAGACAAAAGGTTGAAACAAAATGTAGATACATAATAAGGGGATGATGCACATTCTCTCTCTACTGTGCCTTTAATTATACCATTTCTGCTAAAATTACAGATGCCGCAATTAAAACGTGCATTTTAATTTGGGAGCACAAAAACAATTAGGAACAATGCTGAGGTGTCTCTCTCAGGAAGATCCAAGTGATTTCCACATTATAAAAGACAGACAATTTCTTTATTTTAAATGTCAAACAGCATGAAAAAGTGTCAAATGCATAACAAAAAAAGAGACAAGCTCTCTTATACTGTAATGCTGCACTGTTCGGCTGTAACAGGAGGCTTTGTCTGTCATTTTTTGGTCCACCTCCATGATTTCAGGCAGTGGGCAGTTCAGTGAGCTACACAGATTTTCTTTGCCACAGACACGCTTGCCCCAGGCACAAGTGCTTATGCAATTTGTTCCCCAGCCCAGCAGAGTGGCAAACTGGGCACACAGAGCTTCACAGCAACAGGTACCTGTTCAAGCACATTGCTTGCATTGGTGACACAGTCCCTTGCATGGAAACCCAGCAGGCTCGCCCTGCCTTCACAGGGGGCTGGGGAGGCAGTCATCCTCCCCTCCATGTGCACAGCTGGACCTGCCAAAGCAGAGCAGCTCCTCTGAACACACCCTGGGAAGAGCCTGAACTTCCCCAGTCAGGAGGTGGCTGCACTGGGGCACAGGCACAAAATCCACCCGTGGCACCACCACCACCAACTCCAGTGCAGTTTTGGGGCAGAAGAACCTTTGACCAGCCTTCACATCCTTTTTGTTGCTACAGCTGCGTCTCTTGTGGAAGTGAACTGCTGAAGGGATTCAAGGGCCTCCCAAATGGTGAGAAAGCTGCCAGACAGGAGATAGGGGCTGCCTGTAAATTACCAGGGTACTGCAACTGCTACACAGTCCAACAGACTGGCAGGTACACAATGTGCCTACCTACACTAAACAAATTCTGTTTGCAGGAAGACCAAGGGCAAACCTTGCCATGCTGCATTATCTACATCATTTTATGGACCCTTCGGAATAATTTACAAAATACATCTATGAGGCTTTCTTGCTCCTTTTTTCTCAGGTGTATACTGGGAAGTATAGGGCAGGACTAACACTGAGTGAGCACAGTCAACTCTGCTGTCAGGCTTGCCTGGAGTAACCAGAGTGGAGACAATGACAGAGAGCGGGGCTTTTACTAAGGGCAGGCAAAAGGATCAACCAACTCATTTGGGAGAAGCAGCAAGAATCACTTGGTGGGTCCTGCACTACAGGCAAAGGAGCTGCAGAGCTGGTGCAACTGGAGCTGGAACAAATGCAGAGTCACACAGTACTGCCAAAGTACCGTACATCTCTGGCTGTGCAAATTCTGTAAACAGCCAGCAGCTACCCTGCCATATTTACAGGTAACAGCTTTGCATGGAGACAAACTCTGACAGGAAGGCACAAGCCTACACTGTCACTTGGGTTTCGTTGGTTTCTTGCCCCTAGAAAAGGATAATTTCAGATTTAATAAATGCACTCTAAATGCAGACTGGTACCTTGGTTAAAACTGGCAAGAAGTGATTTGTGAAACTGGGAGCCTGAGCTGAGAGACTTAAAAAAAAAAAAAAAAAAAAAAAAAAAGTCATATTTTCAGTGGATAACTGCTTAGCACTTTCTAGAAAGCCCTTATATGGGATTCTTAAAATATCAAGGCATGAGTCGCCTTTGAAAACTGTTTCCCTTTATATCTGTGATGTCTCATACTGAAATCTTTAAAATATATGCCCCTCTAGAAATAATTTTGGCTAATGTTTTCATTGTTTCCTTCTACTCAGTATTTCTTACTGAATAGGTCTGCATAAAACTAGGATATTTAATCCATATGTCTTTCATTTTTTTGCTTCTTCTCTGTTCCCAGATTTCTGATTTCCATTAAAATACTCTGTAATTTATAAGCATCTTTGATGTGGAGAGAAACTGAAGGAACAGATGAAATGAGAAAGCATTATTCACCCAAGTCTCAAAAGCAAGTAACCCCAGTAAACAAAGACATCAGTGATGAGCAACCTTGTTTCTACAATTATTTAATACCCCAGCAAAAGCAACTTGTTTGGTAGAAATTTTAAGGTGTGAGCTGTTTGTTTCAACTAGCAGTTTAAACTGCATAAAGACTACCATTCCAAGTATCACGTGGAGCACTACAGATAATTTTCTCCATGTATGAAGAAATTCTCAAGAATTCAAAGTAACACTAATAACTCTGTTCCTATGAAGAAATTCTGGTGTGAGCAGTGTCTGACGCTCCAGCTGCTCTGCAGCAGCTCTCCAAGTGTATTCCTTAGCCCCTCAGAAACGCATATCCCTCATTTCTCAGGGGTAAACCACCAAAAGTTACCTCATACTTCTGCGGGCTAGAAGTATGCACTTTAGCAACTGCTTTTGAGCAGCTGACATACTCAAGCTCACCCCTGCTTGACCTTCAGTAACTTGTTCATGCATCAACAATCTGATTTTCTAAAGCTAATCCTGGCAAAACGGGAACGTTACACAGAGCAGTATTTCAGAGGAGCGTGCTCCATCTTTTGGCTCAGGCAGGCCACACAGCCCTTTATCAAAGCATTTTGAGAGCTGTAAGCAGCGAACCTTTCCCAGCACGTGACTGAATAAGTCAGTCACATGTCCAAACTGTGACCACAGATTACTCCACTTCAGTCATGTGAACAAAGCTCTAATTGCCTAACACAAGAGCTGCATGAAAAAAAAACTAGCGAAGAGAAGACTGTCAGAAAAACCCCATTGCACACGAGATTCACAATTTGCATGCATCAGAGAGACCTCTGGGAACAACATCCCCAGGAACCAGCCCACGCCCAGATAAATTACTCTGTCAGGCAGAACACAGCCTGATGGTTAAACATCATTTTTTTACATGCAAATCCCTCCCTCTCCCTGAGAAACAGCAAGAGTCTTTTGGACACTTATGGATGTGGCCAAACAAGGCAGAGATTGAGCTGATCTAGTATGTGCCACAATTACAGAAAAGAAGCTCCAATAATTCTTATTCTGAGGCCTTTGGTAGTGATGCTGACACTTGGGAGCAGTTAGTAAAGATAAGCAGTTGGCACTGAACGTCCTCTTCAGTAATTACTGACTTAAAAATTAAGCAGCCTACTTGTAGATTGAAAAACTCGAAGCATTTTTCTCCCTTCTCTTCTGTGGGGAGGATACAAGGAGTTATTAAGAGAATGGCAATTATATGTCTGTTTGTGTGGAAATCACATGTTGATGGATCTCAGATCCATTCTGCAGGAAAGCAACCCCTTGCTTTTAAAAGAGAGACCAAGAATGGATATTTCCTTTCTCATATTATTCTTCTATGGTTACTCTGGCAATGAATTCTAGTTTAGAGCACCTATATGCTCTAATTTGTCTTGGAATTAATCTTGGTTTCTCTGAAGTAGTAGCTAACTTTATCCTGAGTTTAAAGAAACAAAGTTCTTCCTGGTGCCTTGACTTGAGAAAAAAGAGCACAATTTCCTTTGCTTAACTATTCTTCGATGTCTCAAATATTTTCATAGGCAAAGGAAATAGATGTTAATCCTTAGTACTAAAACTATGCCCACAGGCTCTTTCCAGCCAGTTTTATGTACAATAGGGTGGTCACAAAGTCCATTTAAAGAAGGTAACTCTCATAATCTACAAAAGCTTTTAGTGTCTAAATACTTACTTAATCCCTTCCTTGTAGCAGCAGATTAATAGTGACAATGGTGCAGCTCTTTTAACTTTTTATTCTGTTTTCAAGGTTAAACAGCACCGCTATTATCATATTATTACAGTGTGGTCATTATAAAGCTCACCATTCAAGCTCTAAGGGAACAGATTAGGAAAGGTTTAGTGTTAATTTATAATGTGTTGCTGCTGTTCCTACCCATGTTTTATGGATTAACTTACTCTTTACTTATATTTGTGTTCTCAGCACAAGTAGGGCACAGAATTGGACCTTGAAATTTGTATTTCATAATGTGATGCTCACATACATCCAAGAGGGATTAAGTATTAACTTTTTAAAGAAAATATAAAATCCACAATTTTCCACTTGCTCCAAAATGGCTACATTCTTGCCATCTTACCATATTTCCTGTCATTGTCAGGAAAGTTAGCAGCATATAACTCTTGATTAAAAGGGAGAAAGAGAGAGAGATTTAGGTATGAGTATATAAACTCTCTAAAAAAAGACAGTCCTGGGTATCTTTGTGAAGAAATGTGTCAGTGGTGTCAGCTCAGACTTGTCACCCAAAGAAAGGCTAATGCACTTTGCAAAAAAAAAGTCTGAGGTGGTGGTGCAGAAATCAAACACACATTTAATTACCTTTGAATCAGCATCCCAACACTGGTGCATCAGTTCTGCAAAACTTCTGGGACAACTGCTTGGAATGGTTAATCTCTAATGAAAAGAAAATATACCAGTTACTGGTAGCATTTCCTTTTAAGCTGCTACTAAGCAATTTCCTATGAGACCAACAGACTTCAAAGAATTAAAGCACACTCTCTCTTTTAAACACAATATAAAAAATGTGGAGACATATTAGAAAGAAAAAATCAAAATTACAAACACTAGCAAGATGCACAAATAATTTTTAATAGACCTATAAGAAAGTAATGTATTAAATCCACAAATGGAGTTCCTTAAGGAAGCTCAGAGAGAAGAAGCAAAACCAAGACAAACTGCTTTTAAAACTAAAATATAATAGTTTGTGGAGGTTACTGCATAATATTTTAAGATACTTGTCAGATAGGCATAATGGACAGCCTGCCTTAATTCCTTTCTCCCACATAAATGATCTAGCTGTACAATACTATAATCACTTTTGACACACAAATAGCTGAAATATAGATTACATTAAGTGAGTTAAAAAGAGTTAAGTGAAGCTCTACATGACACAAGAGACGTTTCATGAGCCTGTGGTCAGAAGGATTAATGAGGACATGCAGATCTCAGAAAGCACTCACAGAGCACAGTGAACTCATAAATATTTCCTAATGACTGAAGACAAGGAGTTGCTAGTTATAGCCAGGACCACTGACTACAGAGAATTAGTTTGAAGCTGATTTGGTTTCATTTGCTGAGAGTTTTAAATTAGAAGATTTTTACATTAACAGCTTGCCTCCAGACTGGAAAGCCTTAGAAGCAAATCCTTTCTCACATACACAGATACTGAAGCCTCTCCCTTGACTGCATATGCTTCCAACATTACACACTGAAGGAGATCCCTCTGCTCTCACTAAAGCTGTTAACTGACTTCAAATGTTTCATATTACATAAATAATTTTTTAAAGTTAGATAGAAAACCAGTTTCTCCGTGAAAATGAGTCCAAATGTAAGAGGGGTCAAGCTGGAAAAAGGGTTCTTGGCCTCTAAGAGGTGAGAACCAGGTATTACATTCCTGTTCAGACTAACCTGCCAGGAAGACCCTTTCATCTGACCTACTACTGCCATTTCAGAAGCAAAGCAGAGCAAGTTATGTCACCCTTTACCATTGCATTACTGCAACGTGACCTGCAAAGCCTTACAAGAAACAGGAGCCAAAAGTAAGAGTCAAAAAATTCTGCTCCGAAAGCATTTGAACCCTGGAAGAACTGGAAACATGAGATACAGAGGCAGGACACTGCATAAGTCTGATTAATAATGTCATAACTTAACGTGCAAGGGTTTCAGTGGAAGAAATACACAGAAATTTGTACAATGCATAAATAAGTTGTACTGGTGCCTGATCTCTAATTGAGTCATTACCCTAAAAATACCCCGGTTGTTACAGTATTGTCTGTAACCCTCACTGTTCCAGGAGGTGGACAATCAGTTGCAATCACCACTTGTTTCACTTCTGAAGAATGTCACCTATCTAATATGTAATGTAGAGGTAGCAGGTTCCAAATGTAGTATTATAATAAAGAATACATTTCTCAGTGGCAATTTATTGACACCATGTCCAGCATAACCTGAACTCTCTTGCTTTACATTTCTTTTAAAAATGGCTTTAAAAAATCTCTACCAGAATAAAAATAACACTGAGAAATTATGCATAGTATCAAAGGAGATCCATACAGAAACATTAGAAGTCCATTTGTGGGCCTCAGGCTTTACAAAGGGGATTTTTCACCTTATGTAATTCTGTTTTGGCCTCAATCCCTCATTGATTTTAACAAAAGACTTGCAGTCCAAAAAATGGAGGAGTGGCTCAACAGTGATCCAATCCTGTTGTAGACTGGAACCATGCAATCCCACTGATATCAACAGACTGAACTGAGAGCAGAACCTGACCCTAACACTTGTTTTGGGACACAGAAAACTAGGAAGAAAAGAAGCACAAGCTGAGTTTTACAAGGCTTATGCTGGACATATCATCCATGTCACGGCCAGAAAAAATTAAAAGTATGCAATGCCCTCTAAGCTCCCTCACAGCCTTCTAAGGAAAATGGTAGCAACAGGCCAGTGGTACCTGACAGGCAAAGAGCTGGCTCTGAGAATGCCACCCCTTAGGTTTCTTCAGCCATGAGTAAAATAGTCACATCCACATTTTGTTCATATTGTATTTTACACAATTCTTTGCTCTGGAAAACTGTAGAGAAATGTGTGTTTTACTCTCTGCCATGTTTCAGCATGTGACTGCATCTCTTTACAACATTCCCAATGCCACTCTGTACCCCTTACATAAAACTACATGTGGTAGGCACAAGGATCAAATACTGTTGATGGAAGGCTTTATGGTTCCTCCTTCAAAATGATGTGTGAGGCTTTTCCTAAACTAGGCAAAGAGTGTCTTTGTGCCCCCTGCTCTGATAAATGCAGTAGAAGACCACATTCACAATCTTCACACTGTTAGTGTAGCATTTCCAACTAACTGGTATATCAGTGACACTCACTGGAATTAATCCAGTCCCCAAAAAGAAGAAAAAAGAGAGAGGGAAAAAAACACCAACAAAAAACATTAAACTAAGAGGAGGAAACCTAACTCCTCTGTTTAACTCTGAAGCATTTTGAGAAACAGTTTATGTAGAATAATAGAAATCTGTATTGTACAGCCAGTGCCTCGCCATTGTAATGTTTCCCAAGCTTCCGCTGTGTCTAGATAGAGGAGGTTTCATCTTTGTGGAGGATTTCCATGCTTGTCTGTGTGTGGTACAGTCACAACTTTAAATGTTTTTTAAATGTAGTTACTGTCTTTGATATCAAGGGACTATGTGTTCAGATATACGCTCACATGTCCAACTAACTGAAAGCCTCAATTTGTGAGAAGAAGAAAAGCGAGGCTGGGGACACTGTACAAACGGTGTTTACACCACTGAAGTGCTTTTGAAATGGAAAGACTCTGCATGAGGAGGCTTGCAGCTATGCCACAGCCTTGCCGATACCAGTGAGGAGCTCATCTTCAATGTCGTGTTGAACGTAGGTGGCAAAACTGTAATTTCTCTCTTTTTTTAAAACTATTTTTTCTTCTTTTATTTTTGAAATTTTCATCTAAGCGGCAGTTTCTTGTACTATAGTGACTCCTGCTGGGAGAGTTAAGTTGAAGTAGCTGAAGGTCTCTTACAGATATATCAACTCCCGGCCAGTAAAAAGATGTCCTAAACGCAGGAGATGGAGTTAAACTGTTCCCCTACCTTGGACGCAATGGCTTCTTTCATCACTAAGAACAAACCCCTAGGTTTTACAATTGAGACTGAGAAACTAGTACAGTACTTGTACAATTTTTGATCTACAGCATCACGACGTGAAGCTGCAACAATTAGATGTAAAGGGTCCATTCATGAGGAATAACATCACTTTGACCCTTTGTGTTAGCTCCTACTGCTAATCTTTCCATACGCGTGAACTTACTTTCAATTTGAAGAAGATGAAAAAGTCTTTTGCAAAACCCCAATACTGTTTTCTGATCTATGTACCTGAATGTAGAAACGTAGTCTTACCTCGTTTTTTTCCACTACAAGCCAAGCTACTTGTAATCCTTCCAAGCCTTTAAAGGGGACCTCCCTTGTTAGCATCTCCCAGAGAACCTGGAAGAGAAAAAAAGAAAAGCATTTTTATTTCTGTACTTTGTATTTTAAATACATTATTAAACCTTGATACAGCACTATTCTGTATCCAATTACCAGGCAACCAGTTTTCATTTGCAGGAACTTGGACCAGTGTTTGTGTGCAAGATCCTCTCACAAAATTAATTTGAACGTTTCTGCTTTTTCCTCTACAGAAAAGCCAAGATGAAAAACTGGGTTGCTTTTTTACTATCTTTGTACACTGTAAAGTTCACATTTGGCAAATGGCTCTCGGGAAGACAACGAACTCTTCCTCTCCTTCTCAGCTCCCAACTAGACATATCTTTGCTTTGCGGTAATTTTGCATTTAAAAATATTTCCATGCAATTGCAACCAGTGAATATGATCCAAAAGATATTTTGCTTCTATGATATGCCTATAAAAACATAATTTTTCAATCAAAACTGTAATTGTTTATCTCCAAGTATGTGATCGTATTAAACTAAGCAATATACAGCATATTAAAAATTACTCTGTCCTCCTCGACAGATCTACTGTCCTTAGATATAGAAAGATCTCCTAATTTTGCATGCTTTTAGCCTTTTGGTAACACAGTACCCAAGAATCTAAGCTACTCTGTAGAAAAGAGTTTGGCATCATCAAAAGGGCTTCAAGTCAATGAATCCAACTTGTTTTCCTGTCATTGGGACAACATATTGGAATTCAACCAAATTAATAGCACTTTGTACCTCCACTTGTATATGTCCCCTTTTTTATAAAGCAGAACTTTCATACACGCATCTTGTTGCAAATATCTACAAACCTTTTCTTCTGCTTATATATCAAATATAACAACCACAGTAAATCTTTAATGCAGGATTTGCCAAAATGCACTAAGATCCTTAAGTACTAGAGATGCAAGTCTCTATATCCTCACTGTTTGGGTTAGTGCCCAGGTTTATTCCAGCTGCATCATTTTGAATGGATTGTGGACAGCTATGAAAATAATGAGAAAGCAAATGCAACAATATTGGCAGATGGAGGTCAGGCAAAAAAATTGCATTGAAGCAGAGTTGGGCCTTTAATCAAGTGAACAGGGTACTCCAACAATAGACCTATTTGAATAATTCTGCTTGAGTCAGAAGACTGATTAGTATAGATAAGGGTATCTTGGAAAAATAATAACAGTTTTTCTGAGTATAAGAAATATATGGGGAAGAACTATCACAGGCATATTCAATTATCCTGTTAGCCTCAGTTCAATCCTTTCAGAAGGAAAAAAAAGGTCCCTCAATTTTAACTCTCTCATGGTAGACAAGGAAATTTAATTGTGAGAGAAGGAAAAAAATTACTAGTCCCATGTACTTCACAGAAAAAAACAGTGTATAACACAGTCAGTTTAAAACAAAGGTCCCTGGACCAAGTCAAACATGTGGTTGAGCAGCCTTGCAGAACAACCTCATCTGTTTGGACTGCACCATGAAACTACAGAGGAAAAAACTCAAGTTTGCACATCAGACAGAGCAGTATCTAAATAACCTTCCAAGTAAAGAACATAATGAAATATATGTTAAATGTCTGCAAGAGCCTTGAGCTGGAAAACTGCTGTGCTACCTTTCTTTCAGGAGACTGTAAATTGTAAGAGCTGTCTTGCTTCATTCATGCACATATGCTTGTGCAGAACATTTTGCACCGAATTCCTTTATCATGACACCTTTAGTGTTTATTTCCACTGCTCGAACAGATCACTGCCTCCCTAAACCAACAGTACTAGCTATAAACTCTTCCAAGACTGCACATTGTTGAAGAGAAAAACAGTTATTTGACACAAATGAAGGATTTTTTTGATGCCTTTACTAATTACTTTCACTAATAAATAAAAAGTAAAAGATACAAAAGTGAGATTTTGGAAGCCTTTGTATTTACTTTACACAGGTTTAGGAAATATTTTAACAACAATGCAATTTTCATATTCGGGCCAAATAGAGAAAACCTTTCCTTCCAACGGTGATGTGTCTCTGTGTTTAGCTTTACATGAGTTTCAACCCCTTCTCATGGACTAGCTACCCTGATTCACCAGCTAAGGTGAGTGATTGCATCAGCAGACTTTTAAACAGCAGCAAATGGGTACTGTCTGCATTCTCATTTGCCTCTTCCTCTCCCCAGGGTGATTCAACAGCAGGCAAAGACCTCAACCTAACTTACCCCAGCCTCTTTATTGTAATAGGTACACTCTGTTCATTTTCAGAACTGGCTCCCCAGCTCACTTCATATGGAAATCAATTTATCTTTCTTATATGGTGTATAATCTGATAGAGACTGACATGGTTCACTTCCCCTCCCACCTCTGATGGCGAGGATCACCTGCTTTCCCAATCACATCACATCTCTTGATGATGGACAGCGGCTGCTCACAGAGAAAACAGCCAAGCTAGAAACAATGATGAAAACTAAAGCAAGGCCATTTAATATAGTGGTTTGTAAGCTGCAGCCTCTGAAGGTGTTGGACTCATCTTTGCATACAGAGGAACAGAAAGGAGAGATAAATGTATGAATGTTCATGCTATACACAAACCTGAGAATAAGAAATATGTGGGCTTCAGAAAAAGCTCACATACTTAATTCTATCAGCTCAGCTGTGCATTTCAATTCCCATCCTCTCAACTAGGTGACAATAACCCAAAGGAAAAATTAAACCCACAGCACCTCTACCCCATTCCCTGTCTCCATACCAGGGCAAAGCCAACCAAGATTCAAAGTGCCATTTGGATAGGGGAACATCCAAGTAGTCTGAGGAAAAGAAAACAATCCAAACACCTTCCCTGAAAAAAAAATATGCTTTGTCTGGTAGGCAACTGTTGACAGACAGCAGTCAGGAGCCACAGCATAAGCATTAGCATTACACTCACAGAGGTACTGCCCTCAGACATGAAAATTAGGTCTGTCTTCTCTGCATTGATCCAACTGCAGTTAAAGATCGCATCATTCTTTTCAAAAAGAGTAAGGGATAACCCCTGGAGCTAGCCAACATTCCCTCTATAAATAACATATGTTCTCATAACTAAAGCAGTGTTTGAACAGCTGCTGCATTTAATGGCAGTCTCTATGCCACCAATAGCCAATTAATGGTTTTACTCATTTGTCCTTGTAAGTGATAAAATAATTCAGTTACATCAGATAAGCTTTCTGTGATTAAACACATTTATACCGATACACAAACACACACTGGTGCACTACAAACAATTCTACCAGGATAACATATTCTGAGCATATGTCTTCATGATTTTGAACAGCTTTTAGAGTGACACTGTCATTCCACATACACTTTCCTATCTGGCAGAGATAGCAAGGAATGGCAGAGATGGCAAGAATAAGTTTTGAGCAACACCCCGTGACACACAAGTCAGTCTCAGGGTTGATCACTTGTAGCACTTGGTTTCAGTTGTTTGGAGTACAGACTTGGGAATGGATCAGAAAAGAGAACTACAGCATGGCTGAAGGAAAGTGTAAGATCTGTCTTCATGTGGTAATAAATTCTCCTGGAAAATTTAGCTTTAGCATTTCATGACAGTACTATAAATTACTGACTGTGTATGTCAGAGAATACATAGGCCTGTTTAACCATCCATGAAGAGCAGGACAAGCTAATCTAAACATTAGCTATAAACATGTATACAACTGTTCACAAAAAAGAAAATTCATTTCAGCTGAAAGGCAGCTCAGACCTATGAGCCTGGAGAAAGACTTCAACACTTCATGGAAAAAAGGTCTCACACAACTTAAGCAGAATATTTAAAGTCACAGATTGGTTTGTAGAAAGAAAAGACTCTCAGATAAAAAATAGAGGAAAGGAAATTAAAGAAAACCATAGGGAAGATGACAAATATTGCAAATGAAACATCTATTCCTAGCATCTTACTAGTTTACATTTGAAAGGATTCTGTTCTTTGTTAAGAGGACTTTAACTGAAGTAAAGCAGATTTGTCTCTCTAGCACAAAAGCTGCTGGCAAGTGTTATGCTTCAAAAAGGGATTCTTTTCATTTTGTTTTTATAGATGATAATAACTTAAAGAGACAAAAATACCCTTTCTCAGATTTCTTGTTTCCAGACCCCTAGCTAATTCTCTGGCAGGTATAATGCTTATTATAGGGAGATTCCAACTTTCAGTGTAATAATTCAGGTCATTTCTTGCTGGTATAACCAGCTTTATATCAGTTATTTCGGAAAAAGAGAACCTGGGCCACTGTCATTCTTCATTTCTACCCCTCTATCTCCTCTGAAAATGATGGTGTTACAGGGCTAGAGTTATAAAAAGATTAATTACTCCTAAGTGCTTAAGAATTCATGAGTTTCTACCCACAGTAGAACACATTAGTTCAGAAATAATATATTAAAAATTGTGGGTCACTACTAGACATTCTAAAGTAGCACTACACACCCATAACAATGTTAAAATACTCTGGCAACACTGAATTGTTTTCATAAGGAAGGTAGTTCAGTTCCACCTCCAAGCACAGAACTGTCAAAGGAATCTGACTTTTTGAATGAGCTAAAATAAACTTTGCACAACATACTGTTCCCAAGGCACTGTTAATACTTGACATGATAAGATATTAAACAATTTCTTACCTTCTCCCACTTTGAAAACATTACCTAAAGTAAATTCAAACTAAGATGACTATGTCAGCAGTTTGAACTATAATACCATGTTTGGAATTTTTCCTCTCACATTGTTGTGCTGTTTTGAAACTGGAATCTTTCCCTTCAGTGGATAATATGTGATTGCTTCCAGTAACAGTTTACATTAACATCCACATTTGTTAGCTTATGTTCTCTTTCTCTTTGTGAACTAGTTCAGTTAAGCAAGCAAGGGGTTTGAATCTGACAATTTAGGCTCCTTTCAAACTTTCATTGTTAAGTGATGTCACATCATGTCTTGAAAATTTTTCTCACTCTAAACAATTGTTTGGCAAAAAGTTTAAGTCACCCTCTACGGAGACACCAGCTTAGCTACATATAGCCATAGGTGCTAGCTTAAAACCACAGTGCTTCCCTCACATCTACCTCCTCCCATTCCTCAAAGAGAAAGAGGTAATACTTGACAGGTAGTGAAGAATTTCTCATTCCACCACCCACTGTCGAATCCAAACAGAAAAATGGTTAATGCACCAATATGCATGGAAAGTACAGCCCCATTTCCTTTCCTTTCCCCCCAAGCACTCTTTACTGTCCTCTGCCAGAGAAAGGCTATGGGGTTAGGCACACAACTGATGGGACCAGCAGGGCTATTTCTAGCCTACTTCGTATTGCAGAGCAAAACTAAATTAAGAGTTTAACTGTGGACAGAGTAAAGTAATTCACACTACTGAATCTGAAAACCTGACATTCCTATGAACTATAACTGATTCCTCACCCTTCAGCAAAGCAGTGCTGGGCCTCTATATTTTCAGATGGGGTCCCACAGATAGTGATAGCAGTGTCTTTTAAACAATTAAAAGCACAGAGCAGTTGCTTTTTAATAAAAATCAGTGACACCCCACTTTGGTGGAAGTGGAATGCTAATGATTTCATCTTGTTACACTCCTATTACAAGACTAGCCTTTTCTCCTTGGTTCCACAAAAAAACCCACATGCAGAGGTTCATGATGCAGGTTGTTCAGTAACTCCCGAAAGCCTTTGGACATAGGCTGAATAATTGTGGCAAAACATGCACTTCCTACACCAGCATGCTGCTAATCTAATCAGATGTTACTAAACATGCAAGATACTATGTTCTTCCTATCATTTTCAAGCATATAATTACAAATTATGGGTCAGTCTTAAAAGGGAGTGCGGTGTTTTCTGTTGCTCTTGCACCACGCCACAATGCACAGCGACATGAGGCACTCACCACTCCGTACGAGTACGTGTCACACGTTTCAGACACCGGGAGACTTTGAATAACTTCTGGGGCCATCCATGGGAAGGTGCCCACTAATGACATGTGTGTTGTATGGGAGTGGAACCTTGAGGCACCAAAATCACAGATCTGGGGGAAAAAAAAGAAATTCAACTGGTATTAGTATCAACCTCACTCAGCAGACATGGAAAATCCAGCAGACATGGAAAATAGAGCAGCATCTCTCTACAAATAATTAATTAAAGTGTTCATACCTTTAACACACCATCAGCAGCTATAACAACTGAAAATGAAAAGAAAAACCAAAAGGTTACAAGAATGCTAAAATCAAGCACAATACATTTTTACAGTAAAATACTTCATTTTTCAATAAGACAAATGACCCTAAGCTGAGCCAGCATCCGAATGTGCACACCTATCCTGGTTTCTTTGAGAAGGTGACAGAACATCTGCTGAATACCTGCAAGCCTCTGAAGAAATGCAAAATCTTTTGGGCCTTACTGAGTTAAAAGACAGCAACACAGATGGACATCATTCTCCCCAGTATACTTAGGTTTAACTCTGGAAGAGTCATTAATAAAAGGAGAAAACCTACAACTGAGGTGAGACCTACACGTTTCTTGACTATTATCTCCCTGTGTGCATTATTAAAATCTTTGCCTCTCCTATCCCACCACTAGTAGTAGAAGTTTCATCTAATAGGCAATGTTCAGCAAATTTCAGAAACTACTGTCAACTGCTAAGTACAGACTCAACACTGAATGTGTATCACTCAAAAGCCTGAATATCTGTCAAACCTCAAAAAAGGCCACAGTAAAGACAAGATTTTCTGGTAAGAAATAATAGGACTTATTCAGTCTATTGTGTCTGGTGTCTGCCAGCCCTTCCTGGTACTCAACCTTTCCAAATAGAAAAAAGAAGGAGAGGAGGAGTGCCCAGGCAGTATCTGAAAGCTTCATCAGCTTTCATGACCAATCATGGCCAGCAAGACACAAATTGAAAGAGTCCTCCACAGCGCTCTAGATGATGACAGGTCTGCAACGCACTTCAGACAGGCTCAGGATGGGGAGGAGGGAACAGGTTTTTCTGTGCCTCAACCAGTGCAGCTTTGATGACAACCAAGGCATTAGTTCTGCTTGTTCACAAAGCTCAGGCACAGATCTAAATACCACATTAACAGGTAACAGTAAATGCAGAGCATTTCAGTGTTTTGCTACTTTACCATTCCTGGACTTCAGGTCCCTGTGGATAACTTTGACTGGAGCTTCCATGTGTAAATAGTGCATTCCTACACAAAGCAAAGGAACAATCTAGTTAGACAGGCTGAGCAGGGCCATCACAGGTCTGCAGTCACGATTCCTGCTTCCCAGGAGTTGTACTCATTACGAGTTGCCATACCTGTGTGCCATATGTACGTGCTGAGGGAGAAAGCAAAGCTTCCCATAATCTACTTTGAGTTTAAAGCACTAAGCAAAACTCACACATCTCTCAGAGCATCTACATGGATATGCTAATGGTTTTTAACATCACATGTAGTTATTTTCTCTAACTATATAGTTAAGGAGGTGTTTACACAATTAAGCCAGATATGAATTCACTTTTTTTTTTTTTCATTAGTTGACACTAATTCTTGTGTGGTCAGTCATAGAGAACACAAAGGATGGAACAGCTTGTTCTACATTGTTACATGAAGAATTTTAGTATGTTTGCTGAGAATAAGCCCTCAGCTTCCTTAATGTCCCAAATGTAAGGGCAATTACGCACTTTACCTCATAATTACTCTACATCAGCAAAGTGATCCTCTTGAGATTTAGAGGCACACCAGAACTGGCTCATAGAAGCCATTTTCACTCCAGAATACTTTGGATTCATAACAAGCAAGATATTAAGAAGAACAGTGAATGGGTTTTGCTTTTTTTATTTATATATGTTTGATTGGTTTTAGTACTGTTTGAATAAGGAAGACTAGGAAGCTTTCCTGACTTTCTAAGGAAAGCTGTACATTTGCTGGCTGTGTAGGGCAGTATACACCACCCTTCCTGCTTACCTTTAGCTATGTCAGTGGCCCAGGTCATGATATGATCCATATCCATCTCTTCACTTTTGTTACTATTAATGTAATCAAACAGTGAGCCAGCAGAAGCATACTCTGTTGAAAAACAGCAACAACAAGACATTTATAAACATTACACCTAACTTGGAAGACATGACAGAAACTCTGCCAGTTCCAGAAAGCAGTCAACCTCTGGCTTAATGACAGAATTTGGGTTCAACAGCTTAATATTATTACCAGTGTGGTAGGAGAGTTTATCTGATTATCCCAATGCAGACATAACCTACTACTAACATAAAATGAAAAAACAAACAAAAAAGTGTAATCATACTGAAAAACAGGTATTTAAATGAAAAGGCATTAGAACAGGCAAAGCAGTTCAAATTCCAGAGTAAAAGGTTCTGCGTGCTCCTTGTTCAGGACAAGCAGATATTCATCTCAATTTCCCTTAAATATACCTACAGAATCCCACAGCAGGATTCTGTGGGGACAAACAAGGGCCTTTGGGGCCCGCTGGTATTTGGAAGCGTGGCAGATGGAATCCACTCTGACTGTCAGAGCTGTCAAAGCAGGAATCACAAGCTAGTTAGCCCTACACACGTTTAGGTGTGAAACTGGAGACAACTCAAATCTCTGCAGTAACACTTTCATATAACCTAAAATTCTTACTTTTTTTAAACAGTGAATTTGCCACTTTTGAGTAGAAGAACAGTTAACAGATGGGCTTGGTGGTATCAGATTCATCTTATTGTTTCCAAAATCAGAAGATACACCCCCCTGGTAAGCAATACTGTGTATAAATGATGCTCCATAATAAAACAACTTTTTTTTTTTTTTTTTTTTTTTTTTCCAAGTAAAGCCACATGCTAAATATACAATGTTCTGTTACAAAGAAAGTGTTTGCAAGTAGAAGTTGCAACTTTTTTCCTCATGGAGAAACAGAAAAGCAGACCAAATAATTTGTTCATGAAAAATGGAAGGATGAAACTAGAATTCTAACCCTGAGATAAGCAGGACAGATCTCCTTGTGCTGCAGGTCTTTTATAGCAGTTTAAAGGCTATAGCTCTCCTACTCAGTATTTATTAAATAAGTTTTATCTTCTTTAGAATTCATTTATGTTTTACTAAAAACACAACAGGGGGTTCATAAGATGAAACAGCTGACACATTTTCTTTTATCTGTTTGCAATGACAGGGCAGGCAGATGACACCCAGTGCAGCCCTAGTAGCCCAAAGACCAGGAGGATACAAGGAGCATCTTAAGCCTTTTGTCCCTCTCTCCCAGGGCTATTCAATGTGCTTCTCAGGCAGAATTTAGAGCCTATCTAAAAGACTCTCAAAATCTTCATATCATTTCAAATCAGCCACAAAATTATTGCCTTTAAGACTACATCAAATGTGCCTGAATTTTTAAAACAATAATATTAATCAATACTTGATACATGATGGGGTAAATGCATAAAAAATTTCCATTGTTCCTAACCAAGGAAATGAAAAACACTGTGAGACTGCTGCATGGGGAAGGAAACTGAGACCAAACTGAAGCTGCAGCCTAGAACATGGCAAGTCAGATAGGAAGACTCCAGTGCTAAATGAAAGAGGGATAAAATAGCAAGCGCTTTGAAAGTAAACACTCAAGTGACAAGTTAGCTTTGGATCACTGCTGCACAGCCTCCCACTGAAAGGACAGACGTGTTGCTTCTGATGTCACCGAGACAGGAGTAAGCTGCTGACCTGCACATTTCCACAATTAAAACAGAAGCTTTTTTTTACCCTTGATGTCATCCTCTGTCTTATAAATGGATTCTTCAGGAATAGGTTGGCTGCATGCTTTGCATGCCTTTACAATGCATAATTTGATCTACCAGGGTCAGGGACAACTCAGCTGCTCCAGCCCTTTGCCACTTTGTGTGAATAGAGGCAAGTAAGCTTCAATCAACAAAGCTCCACTGTTAGTATTCCTTCTATATTTATTGTGCCACAGATATTTACTAGGAGCTTGTGGATTTGGAAATATATTGCAAGGACAATGTTTTGTCAATAATGGAAAATAAATATTTGCTTTAGAAAGAAAAGCTCTGATTGCCTTACTGGACCCACCCTGTGATGGGCTGTGGCACACATGACTCTGTGCAATGGGGGCACAAGCTCTGAGAACCTTTTGGGATGAGGTGGCTGTTGCCAAAAGCCTTATCTGAAAGCTACATCTTGAGAGTGCTGCTGACAGAGATGGCCAGTAACATCTAGAATGATGTGACCCATGACAGCAGCTCACTGGGCGGCAGGATGAGCTGGAACTGACATACATCACAGCAGGAAAACTTTTTTTTTATCTCCAGCTATAGCCCTTCTCAGAAAACTCTTTACCAGTCCCACATAACACATTACATGCAGCTAATGCTCAGTACATGCCAATACTTGGCTGAGTGCTTTCATCCCCATCACTCTGAAGAAACATTAATTCCTCAAGATTTCTTCTACTTTGGGATTTTCTCTCTCAAGAAACGAATCTGTGACTAAACACAGGATTGTCTGCAACACTGAAGGCCATTCAGAAGATCACAAAGTGAAAATCCCTCTAAAAGACATTTGAAGCGTAATTAACATTTCTTTTATCAGTAGCCATTCTCTCATTTGAAAATGGTCTGGGGAAGTGGAGCCTTGCTTCCATTCCAACCCACAAGACTCCAGTCTCCGTAGAAGTTGCATGGAGAATCAACACAATTTTCTCAAAAATCCCCAAACCTCTTTTCTCTTTAGCCAGGTGTGATCAGAGTTCTCTATGGAACAAAGCTGTTGAACTACACACCATAGACTCTTTCCCACAGGCAGTTAAAGAGTCCCCATTCTCAATAGCACAGTGAATTACTTGAGTTGCTGCCTCTCCTGTGACTGGTAAGCAGGTCGTATGTCCTCCAAACAGTGATCTTTTGTGAGATCAAGCTGAGGACTTCTGATCCAGACATCATCCCAGGTCATTGATTACACCTCTCCTTTGCTACTCTGCTTGGTGGTTTACACTTATATTAAAAGGGATAGTAAAATTACATTACTTGATTTATTAGCTTTCTATTAGTTTTATTGCTTCCAGAAGGAATTCAAGTTCCTGTCTATATGCCATCATCAGTGCATTTCTGAGTGCTGTAGACTGTGGTCACCCCCTGCACCTCTGGAATGCTGGCTGCCACACCATGACCTCCAGTAGGCTGATACTCCTGGAATAAGCAAAGCTCCCATGCCCTGAAGTGTGCTGCATTTCGGATGCACTCCCACCAGATTACATTGCCATCTGCTGTGATACCTAGAAGTCTAAGAGGCAGGTAGAAAAAACCAAATTTTCACAAGTTCTGACCACCATCTAAGACCCAATAAAAACCTGACCAGCAGTGACTTAAATTAGTGTTAGGTTGTACCACATGCAAAAGACTACTCTTCACATTGAACTTTGAAAGGTTACAGACATGTGAAAATATGCCTCCTAATCCATGCTTTCACAGGTTTTATCACTCTAAACATTTGTTTGAGCAGTTGGGAAATTTCTTTGCCTTGGGTTTCCTTTCTACTCCTATCTTATGTAGTTTGTCTCATACAGGAAAGAGAGAAAATTCTAAATCTGGACCATCTCCCAAGATAAGAGCAGGAGGCTTAAAGCCATGATAGAAAAAACAAACAAACAAAAAAACCCCCCAACAATACCACAAAAAACAACTTCCACATAATTCTAGGAATGTCAAAACCATTACCTGTAACTATGCCATAATTTGGAGGTTCAATGACAGCTCCATAGAACTGAATGATGTTTTTGTGACTGAGCACACTGAGTATTTCTGCCTGTTGAAAACAAACAAATAAACAAGTTAGACAATTCAGGATGGGTCATTTACTATGATAGCTTATTTCATACTCTGAGTATACACATATACAGCATATTTATATATATATATAAGCACACACATATCTAGAAAAGACTGTTCACAAATGCTTGGCATTTGAAAACCTAGTGAAAGAGTTTGGCAGATGAATGCTTCAGACTATTCCTTCATGGCCAAGGCAATGATGTAGGAAGTTAAGTCTTTGGAAAAACTGAAGATCTTGGAAAACTTTATTCCAAGAGGGATGTGGGATTTTTGGCAGAGCAGCAGCAGCCCTATCCAGAATCTGTGTTTATGCACAAAGTACCACGGGTTCAGCGAGTCCAGCACTCCAGGCTGTTACAGCATTCCATACACACACAGCTCCATCCAATGTTTACTGGCAATGTGGAATTTCCAGGCATGCGCTGAGGCATCTGATTAAATACAAAGAGCAAGCATGCTTGAGATTGCCAAATACCCAGCACTGCAGTTGAAACTGCTTCTCAAAGCAGACTACAGATGTTTGGCAATTCTGGATAAAAATACAAAACCTTCAAATTCCACTTGAACAGTGCAGCTGGGTTTGAGCAGGAGACTGCAAGACACTGAGACTGTATCCACAGAAACTAAGACATGTATGTCCTGTAGTTTTCAAGAAAAAAGGTCAGGTATCTCCTGCAAAGTGTCTCAACAGTGTCTCAACACCTCTGCAGCATATCAAAACAAATACTCAACAGATTTTAGACACATGTTTTTACACAAATATACAAATTATGCAAATACAGATTTGTACTATTTTATATTTCTCTCCACAGTGATGCTTTCCTTTAAGACTTCGAGATTATGTTAACTCTATACCAGGCAAGAACCTCTAAACAAAACAAGATCACAATTAACTCCTCAGAACTTATCAAAAGTATCTGACAGATCCTTTCACAGATCCGTTGACTTGCAGTGGGAGTGTTGCTGTTTATTCACAGGTGAGTTTTCACACATGTTCTCAGATAACTGCCAATTAAATTATTTTGTGGACTTGTAGGTGAGTCAGTCTGCAGTATGATTTGCTGAAAACAGAATACATTTTAAAAGTTAATTTTCTGGTATTGTGAAAAAAGATTACTCACTTGACAGTAATATTGCTTTTCTTGATGAGCAGGCTAAGCAGCATGAAGAATTATTGTAACCCAAGTTAAGTTTAAAGCTATAGTTAGGATTTAATTGAATATGTGTAAGTGTCTGAGCATTAGCTAAAGGTCTTCAAAACTGTGTTGAAGTTACTCAAAAAAGTCTTTAAGCAACAACAACAGCAAAAAATTGAGTCATCTAATGCCTTTATTTGTGTAGTGGTTTGAGTGTCTCTTCTGCTGTGAGATAGGATTAGGAGAAAAGCAAAGTATAACATCCAACATAAACAGAACAGATAGCTGGGGATACAAGCATCATAAAGTCACCCCAGGACAACCTGTAATCATGCAATTAACCACATGTATCATGGTACCACCTATAAAACACAGGCCAAACAAATACTGGTTTGCTATAGCTCTACATTTATTACACTAGCAGTAGCTGATGTACTGTGCATTTCTGCATAGAAACTGCTATAGCCTTCCTGTTTTCAGTGACTCTACAAGGCTACAAAATAATTTCATTGGCAGCTATCTAAAAATATGGGAAAATTCACCTGCAGGTAAACAGCAACACTCCTAGGGCCAGTCAAGGATCTGCCAGCAGAAGGAACTCTGCCCTACAACTGCAGCCCCACCATCCTCCCAGCACAAGGGTCTCTTGAAGCAGCAGAAGCATGAGTTGTACCTCCAACCTCCTTCCCTAGGCTGGAGGATACAGGAGACCACTGAGTCACTCAAATCTCCATCTCAGGCACTTTTGTATTATGTTTGTATACTCCTTAGGGAATATTCAGTTGGGCATTTAATTCTCTAATTTCTATCAGCATTACTGCCTGATTACCAGGAGACCGCAGTCTCCTTGACTGCCTATCTGAATATTCTGATACGAGACAGGAATAACACAAACAGTTAGTAAAACTATCTAAACCACCCTTTCATTAACACCTTGGTCAGAGGAATGGAATAAAACCATCTTCTTGTAAAGTACTTAAAACACACCATGTCTTCAAAGCAACGAGCACGCCATCTGCTGTGGTGTTTACAACACAAGTACTTCAACAGGTCATTAGAATTAAATTGATGGGTCTCATATTTAATTTTCCCATAGCATAAATATTTAGGTCCCAGCTATATTTAGGTCCTGGCTACAAAAGTAGTACTAGATGAATCTTCTCAGAGAATGATTAAAAATGCCCATGATGAACAAATCCAAGTTCCATAGCTCCCTATCCCACCACAACTATGTGCAGAACCCAGCGACTGTTCTCCATCTCACACGATGCTGTTGGATCCAGTGAAAGCCCATTGGAGTCACAGGACAACAGGAGGGGCTGCACTGCAGCAAAGCCCAGACCAACCAATCACCCGGTGCTACCACGACAGCAGCTGCAATCCAAATATGAGTATCAGGCCAAGAGGACAAGCACTGCACTACCACAGGCACACTGACACACAGTGCTTTTATCATTTGGAAATGCAAAAAGATATTTTTAAGATTATCTTATTTACATTATATACACTAAAATCATATTGCAGAAGTATGAAAAAATCTTGGGTCAACCACAGCTAATACCATCACCTTCACAGCCACGTTTGTACTCTAATCTGGGATTTAACAGATCCCAAAACAAGCTTCCATCTAAGAAATCTACAGAAGCATCTTCTAATTGCCCACAGATATGACAATGAACAACTTTGGGGTAAAAAGGTTGCCAACTTTTCCTAAGGACCATTATATTGCAAAGAAATCCTCTCTAAACACTTTTAATCACTCTGCTGTTGTTAGCACTAGTGATTCTAGACTATTCCTTTCATGTTTTGTTCTCTTCTGTTGCTGTAGATCAGCTGTGAACTCTATTAGCCAATTTAAAAACACTTATTCCTTCCAATGAGAAGCAGATGCAAGCCAGTCCATATTTTGAAGCTTTTGTACTATCTTTGACAAGAAGGTGCCGTATTTCAATGAAATTTACTTCCAGACAGCAAATTACAAAGTGGTGGTTAAAGACTGGTATGTCAAAGGTCTCTTAGACACTAACAAGAATATCTAGAATCACTTTTAAGCATCAAAACTGTACTTAAATCCAAAATGCCTAAATGCTTGGAAGAAAATCCTGTCATGCATGTCTGTCTACAGGCTGTTGAAGAAGTCAGCCCTTACTGGCTTGGGCGTGACATTCTTCCCTCAGTAAAACTGCTATCTTATGCAAGCTAAATGAGTATCAATTTATTTCCTAAATAGTGATGACAAATAAACTGCCTTATTACATTAGTTTTTTGTGTGAAAGACAGAATTTTTTTTTAAAGGTTGGGTTGAAGCAGAACTAGTGGAGTTCAGGTGAAGGAGATATCCAAATACATAAATACAAACTCCCTGGACATAAGATACACACACACACACACAAAGTAACTGCAACAGAGTTGAATATTATGCTTAGTGCCATGATAAACTTTGTAACAGCCTGTTACTGACCATCAAACTATGCTAAAATTGTCCACACTGCACGTACGGCACAGGTATGGATGAAATTATGTCCCCTCTCTTGAATCCTGCTGAAGGGATTACAGACTGCACACCATTTCTTGAAGGCAAAGGGATTCAGATTTCTAAACAAACCTAATCCACTGCTTACATAATTCAGATATCACAAAATCCACGGTCAGAACAAATTACATTGAAAACTTTTTAATTTCATTCTCACTTACTAGTTTAGTGTAAGTCAAACCCAATTCATAAAACAATTACAGCATAAGAGTTTGAAATCCAGGTAATCCCTAAGTGCACAAACAGTGTAAGCGTGTCCTGTGAACCATGGTATGGATCATAGTGTTTAACATGTAATTTGGTTTTATGCCTGTTTAATCTCTACTTATTGACTTATGTGAAAACGATAGTTACATCATCTAAGAGTGACATCACCCTAGGGCTGCTTGTAGACCCCTAGTACTGTGTTAACCTTGGAGTACAAACAGCCACGCATGAATAACCATATCCTCATGTGTTTCAGCAGGGACAAATAAGGTTTTCCTCCAGGTCTTGTCTAAGTTCAGCAACAGCTGGACAGAAATCACAAACACAGATTCTAAGCACAGCCAGCAGCAGCAGAGGGGACAAAGCAAGCTGGCTGGACAGCGTGGTCTCGTTACAAGCAGCACAAACCTCAGCTCACCAGGATGACCCAAGCCCTCACTCGTTGCTCTGCCTTGTAGCAGTGCAGCAAAAGCAGCAAGTGCAGCCCAGATGAGGTCTTCAAAGTCAGTGCTGACTGCAGATGTGGGCAATGGCCACCTGATGCTGAGCTGGCATTACTTGGGAATCAGACAAGGCCATATCGTCAGATCTTTAATTGCAGCCGCAAAGGCAGCAAGGATGTGGACAGAGCACTTTGCATACAGCTGTGTTGTCACTTGCCAGCTACTCATAGCAGCTGCAGCTGCTCTTGTTAGAGCTCCCTATGCCAAGGCAGTTAAAGTTAGCAAAGACCAAACAACTCAGCATATTTTAGTTACTCTGGTTCTCCTTGGAAATATATTAGGA
Organism: Prinia subflava; assembly: GCF_021018805.1. NCBI lineage: Eukaryota > Metazoa > Chordata > Aves > Passeriformes > Cisticolidae > Prinia > Prinia subflava. Next base: position 18,506,600 of record NC_086252.1, read on the forward strand.
ATTTGTTACACTCACACTTGTAGTCAAGAGAAGTGATCAAGGGTTTGGGCAGTCTGTTCCAGCAGCACAGCTGGAACTGTAAAAGAACATCTGTTCACAGAGTTTTTCAGTATCAAAAGACTTTTTTGCATGGGTCCAGACAAACTGAGCCCAAAGCAACTCAACCACCACTTCTTCCAGGTGCCTTTGAAACAGCTGACTGGAAAGAGTAAAGTGTCTTTCCACTCTGGTCTGAGCACACTGGTTTGGGATTAACACAGGAAATAGCTGCAGCCCCTTGTGAAACCATTGCATCAGCAAGGCAACTCTCCTCTTAGCAAATCAGTTAACCACACAGCAAGTGGCACCTTCACTCCATGCAAAATTATAGAGTTACACATGGTTAGCTACTTAATCTGATTAATACAACTTCCTTAACTACCTTATAATATTTATTATTACTTTGTGCAAAAGTCTGGCTATTTAATTTTCCAGAGAACTGTTTGCCATGTTTATTAAGGAGATATTTAGACATACTTAAGGCAGTTTTGGAAAGATATTTTTCCTAAGTCTCGTAGCATTTTAAAGGCTTTGACCTTTGTCATGTTTTGGGGAGAGTTGCAACTTAGCTACTCTCAGCGGGTTTTGCAGTCTAATACAAGGGCAGCTGGAAGAGGCCAACTGATGCTTTAGTAAAATCATTCTATTAGTGACATCCACATACAAAAAGATACAGAATGCTAATACATATAAATCCCACACCTTTACTTCTAGACTCCTGCTCAGAAATATATCCAGTCTATGTCCATTTCCAGTGTCTCATGAATCCTTTCCTGTGAATTTACTGATGTCTAATGAAGGATGACACCTCTTATAATACCAGCTCCTCTAGGTGAACAAGCTCAAAGCATCGTTTTGCAGATTAAATACTAAAACAGTCGGCATCTGTCATTGCTAACAAATTATATTCTCAATATGCAATAAAGGGATACTTAGGGATTTCAGAAACATAAAACTATTACTGAGAATTATATAGGGATGTTAAGTAATTATTATAGTTTTGAACACTGAAAAGAAAATTATGCAGATATAAAATAAAAATTTGGGACTTTTCCTACTGATTTGTCTGTTACCATAAAGTTTTCAAAGGAAAATAATACAAACAAGAATTTTGTGCTTTAGGGGCCCCAAATAAGAAGCAAAGGATACTGATTGTCCAGTTCAGAGAATTTTCATTAAACCTATTAAACTGTCTTTAATACTACCAATGCAAGAGGAAAATTACCCGAGTGTGGCAAAGCCAAAGAATCCTCAGTGAGATTTTTTACCTGCAAATAAGCAGCTACAAAGTGCTTCAATGGGCACACTCTCAGCATACACGTGTTACCATCCCTTCCCACAGTCAATTATAGTATTAAAACTATGGGTGCATGGCACTTAAAGCTGTGTGAACTTGGGCTTCTTTTTTAGTATTCATTTAGATGATAACTCATCCCCAAAAAAAGCTGGTTTCTGTAGGCCATTTACATGTCAAAACTTTCAGCACTTATATCTTACAGCCTCTATATTCAGGCTGTATTAACAAACAGTACCCTGTTTCTTAAACCACATGGGAAAGAGTTAAATTACAGTCTTAGATTGATGTCACCAGCATTTCTGTAAATAACAGAATTAAATTCTCATAAGTACATCTACAATGATGTACAAAATATTTACTTTGAAGCATTCTGATTGAGCAAATCTTTCAAAGCATGAAATCTGCATCCAAAATTACGTTCTACAGTGTTACAAATCCCAGAGACTAAAAGTGGAAATGTACAGGAAACTAATAAATTCTCATTGCTATATAAACATTTTACCATTATTTTAAATCCACTAGTGTATATCACCAAAAAACTCTCATTTTTGGAGATAGCATGACAGAAACACACACTTTAAATACCTTGTATTGACTCTAAGGTTACAATCTTGAAGGAAGAAAAAAGCACATTACCAAGACAGCTCATTTCTGTTAAACTATCATAATGTACCACAGATAAGGAATATGGACATACATTTATTGTATTCTGTTCTAGGCTCAACCCATCTTATGAAATTTACTTTAAAATAATTCATTTGCATCATGCAACACCATAGGATTTGTTAGTACTAAAATGAATTAGATATTGACCATTTGAAAAGAAAACTGGGTTTTATTTATAGTTATTTACAGCAACTGTCGCACAGAACTTGATATGTTATGGATAATTTGAAGGCTGGCGATTAAAAGAACTAGCTGGAAAATCAGAATGTGCCTGTCAAAACACTGCAAAGGCTTGCTCAGCCCATGAAAAGCAAGCTGGTCCCTCTAAAATTCAGAGGGGCTTTGTCCTCGTGATGTGGCAGCAGACCCTCTGCCCTGTGCAGTAAGAGGGAGTGAGAGCAAGCTAACTGGCTCAGTCCTCCCTCTGACCTCCATCAGCTCAGGACAATGACCATGCAGAGCCCTCACAACACTAACTAAGCAACTGCAGGATCATGGTGTTGGTTTTCCTCATGAGAAGGGTTAAAAACTTGCTATCTGTGAGAGAAAAGGCTGCTAACAGACTGAAAAATCTAAGTGGAGGCACTTCCTGCAGAAAATCCTTACAGAATGGTTAGTAAGCTTGCAAAAATTCTATGTTACATTTACACTGCTGTTTACAAAAAAATCCAAACAAACAAAAAACTGAAACAAAGATTATGGAAAAACAACTAATTTTTCAGATAGATTTCAAGTAGAAATACACCCATAGGACTGTAACATTTTGCAGTATACAATGTGAGATTTTATGAGCATTTAATATTAAGGTGTCTAATAAAGGCAGATCTGCCAAGAACAAGTTTAGGATTTAGTTTTTAATTTTTAATTTTTAATTTTTAATTTTTAATTTAGTTTTTAGTTTTTAATTTTTAGTCTGGATTTCACTACTGCTATTCACATAAAGTAAAACTATTCAAAACATGCATAAAAAATATTTTTACTGGTGTAAGAATTCAGAAATGAGCAATGTCTGCAATATTTGTAATTTTTAATTCAGGCAGATTTGGAGTACTAGGCTGCCTCCAGCTGCAAAGCAACACCAACAATTGAGTAGAAACAATACATGATTGGACTAAACAGCAGGGCTGAAATACCTGAGCTCCCACAGAACAGCTTAGTTTCAGCAATGATCATTTCTCTTTTCAGTGTTGGGAAATTTTCCAAGTTACTCACAATCACTTTGAAAACAAACCAGCTTTGACTATGGAGAACAGTAACAAAATCCTCAACATTCCTAAAATACAACAGAACGACAGAACTTCAAACTTTCTGACTCCTGGCATACTCCACAGGTGAGAGGGTATCATGGCTAATATGCATCACAGAGATCATTTCAGACCAAACAAATGGAAAAATATCCAAGGAAATTATTTCTGAGATCAAAGTCATTGTTTGCATTTTGATATGAAAGTGATGGGCAAAACTAATCCCCCCTCAAGGACCCATGGCCATACACACATAGGCAGAGCAGTAATTTTTCTAAGGTCTGCAGGGTATTTGTAAGGAATCTTGATAAGATAACCTAGAACAAGTCAAATCTCATTATACAGTGGCTTTTGCTGAACAATTAGCATAGACTGCAACAGCTGCACTTACACACCCTGATCCACTCTTCTAAAGCAGCTTTGATATTTACAATGAAGTATTTTTCCATCTTGATCATGAAAACTGTAATTTAACCACAGGGAAAAAGAATCCATTGTGTTCTTGATGAACACTCACTTAAAGACTGTCTTCGAATGGATAAATCAAACCTACTATAGCTAATGACAGGGACAACACTTGAGGAGAATCCCTCTTATTGGAATCCTAGTGAATGTTATAATTCCAGAAAATGTTCCTCAACCAGGCAGGCTGAGCTCACCCTTACAAAAAAAACACTTCACAAGATGTGTTACCTGTTATATGTTAACAGCAAAACACAAGGGTTTGTTTTCCACATGGGCTGCTACAGCTCTGCATAAGGCTCTCCCCAGCTATCACTCAAAAATGAGCTGTCCCTGCAGAAAAGGTATGAACAGTTCCCTACCTGGAGTCCACTTAACTTAAAAAAGCCTTCAAAACAGAAATTACAGCTGTGACCAGCAGGCATAAAAAGAAAGGAAAGTAGTTGCCAACTATAGATGTTGGCACTCTGCTGAAGTGAATGAGAGTCCTCCATGGATAAGAGGCATTTTTCTGTGATGTTTACCTACCTCAAAGCATAACCTCACAAATCTGAGGTTTTCAGGAAAATTAGCTGTCATCATTATCTGAATGACACACATCATGTTTTTAAACTATCCAAAAAATCCAGCATGAACCATGGTAAATTCTACTTGCTTTTCAGAAAAGTCGCTCTTCTTTGTCTATGACTGAAAATTGTATTTTACTTAGAAAATCGGTTCAAATGCTACTACTATTGGGTAGCAATGGTCAAAAAATAAAACTAGAAAAAATTCATCAAATTTTAAGCTTTTATCTTTATGATACATGGGCCCAATATTTTTTTTTCTTGGGATTTTTTATGCTGCCTTTATGGTAGCTCAATCTTTTTGCCATTATAAATAAAAAATTTCAAGTAAAACAATGGCTAAGATACAAACTTTGGAGGAAAACTAGCAATATTTTAAAAATGATTTTAGAGTCATAAATCCACACTTATTATCATTACTCTACTATATATTTCTGACATGTAACTTCAGCTATTCCCTTACTTCTCTGTGATGATTTTCTTGTACATATTCCTATCTTATCTAGGCATCTTTATAGCTCTCAGCTTACACAGATATGGCAATAACATCTATTTCACTTCTAATCCTTGTTATACAGGAATACAAATGGTCAGCCTCAAAATACATTTTTAAAAAGTCAATAGCTTGAACGCCAGTGTCTCTGAACTCTGCAGAAAGTGGAAATCCAGAAGAACCTATCTAGAAGAGTGAGACTGATTACAGTGACCTATGAAGGCAGTTGCTTTGAGTCTTGCAGACCTACAAGGAGCAGAGAACTCACAGGGGTCTTGTACCACTACACAATACCAAACTAAGTCAAAAGTCTGTTTTCTCCTTGCTCTTCTCCAATGAAACAACAATACCTTTAGTCAGCTCCTACCCCAAAGTTATGGCAGAACAACCAGAGGCACCGTAACCGCTACAAGTGTCTGTACTTACTAATACAAGAGGAGTACCACACATACCTAATAGGGAATGAATTACATTTAAAAGGCCAGTTACAAAAAGAAGATCATCTATTCTGTGGTTACAACCACTGATCTGCACTACTTCCTCCATCACCCTGCACTGTGCTTGCTGAGGACCTGCAATAAATGAAACAGAAAAGAGGAAGTAAGAACTGTATATACATGGGACCACAGGAACTTTCAGGACCAGGGTCACGTGCAGAGTCCAACAAAAGCTCTCTCCTGGGCTGTACCTAAAGAGCTGAAGAGAAGGCATCATGCTGCTGCTAATGACAATTCCAATCTGAATCTGAGTGCAGCAGAGAGAATTTGCATCTCTTCCTATTCCAGCAATGCCTGTAGTCTTTGCGGAACTACTAACTGGTTTATGCTCCAAGCATGACAAGGATTAGATTAGTAAAGTTCAGTAGAATGAACTGAGCTCACAAGCTGGATACAAGGCCCAGGAGCTCCATGATGTTTTGGTGGCACAAGGTACATTCAAATCTGCAACAGGTCCTTTGGCGTGGAAGAATAACATCACATATACCACAGCTTCCCATTTTCCAGTGCCAGACACACCCAAACCCTTGCCTAAGAAATTGACTCCTATCAAGGATCAGACACAAGTAGATATAATTTTTCCACGCCACCTTCAGGTCAAGCAAGGGTGGAATGACTTCAAGCATTCTCCTTCAACCAAGCAAAATCATCCTCTAGTAAAGCTTTGCTGCCTGAGACACAACTCTCTAGACAACACAGCAAGAACTCTGTTCCACCCTGTCACGGCTATATGGCTGTGCAACATTTCCCTTCCCTTTCTACACGACCTGCTGCTGTGCTGCACACTTTACTTGCAACGCCACTGGCCTCCTGAGGGTGTTTACTTCTAGCAGACAATTCCCTGATTCCAGGGAACGTCCCTCCTTCTGCCTGGAAGAAAGAGAAGAAAAAACAAAACAGTATTGGCAGGAAAAAAGGGACCTAGAGAAACACTCCCCCTTTTCTTCAAGGAGAGTTAGTGGTATCTTGCAAATGGCATACAGTGGTACTATAAAGAGGGTTTGGCCAATTCCATATATGCAGGAGGCTGTCATAACCCTCCTGCCTTTTTTCCTTCTTGAGTTTGAATTGTTGCACTTTGAAGAGTTTTAAGTTCTCTCCTCGGGGTCAATTTTATTAATTATCTCCATCTTTATCAAACCTGGATATAATTACTGTAGTTAGCTCTGAGGGGAGAATGGGACCATTTTGAGATCACTATTGTGCAGAGCAAGTGCAATGGTCTCGCATATTACTGCAAACCTTGCAATATTACTTTTAAATATTTAAACCCTTAATTAATCCGTATTGTATCCTCAGGGACAGCACCAGAGATCTTTAGAAGTGTCCTGCACTTTTTCATGTGTCCTCACTGTTTAGTTTAGACTAACGTACCTTATTAATGTGTATGTACAAAAAGAAACCACAAGGTGTAATAGTCTTTTGAAAATGTTGCTTTTTTGTTCAAAGTCTCTACTGAATTCAGAATTTCGGTGGATTGAAGTAAATGGGGGTGCTAGAATAATACTAAAGTTGTAGAATTCAGATCGCAATTCTTCCAAATATATATTTTAAGATACACAGTTTCTTTAAAATGTGAGAAAGCAAAATTCCTCATATGAGCTATGTACACAGAGGGGTTTTCACAACAATGAACAGCCTAATCAGGGTGAAGAATCTTCAACTGAAAGCTCACAAAGAAATCCCTCTATCCTTTCTCCATTTTTTTCAATTCTACTTTTCTCGATAGGGGTGTCTCACCAGAGAACCTGAAGAGTGAAAGATTTAAGTATAGGACTGAAATCCATCAAACCCAGGCTTGTGGTCCAAACCCAAGCAGCTGTCAAACCCAGAGATAGGAATGTATGCTCACTTCTGCCTAATAAAATTTGAATCAAACACTTTGCATCTGATTCTCCATGTGAGCTTTTATGCAAACTTCTAAAGTGCAAGGAATCCTGGGGTGGAAGAGCTATTCTGAGAGCTTTCACATAGTTCATGTAATTAGGGAAACCACTTCCTTTGATTGTAAGTGTTCAAAACAGCTGAATTTTTTCTTTCAAAGGGCTCTATGATTTGGGTCATCTCTTTTACTTGCTCTTTTATGTTTCTCAAGATGAGAGGTGAGACTGTAAAGCACATTATTTAGAAAAAAAAAAAGATTCCACTTTTTGTTTTAGGGATTGAACTTCGACTATTCAAACGCTTATCATTTGGAAATCTATCTTTCTTTCCCTCCCTCTGTTTCCTTCCTTTTCTGATAAGCTCTTCAGTGGCTCAAGCGAATATAGCCCAAAACGCCAATTTAAACCTAAGGGAAAACTGAAATAAGGTACATAAAGGAAAAGGGACTCTCATTTTCCTTTGTGCGGTTGTGGTTGAATATGTAATTATAAAGGAGCTCTAGCTGCAGGATCTCAGTCCCCATGTCACATTTCCTTTTTCAATGGTTCTAAACATTGACCAAGCAAAAAAGGCAGAAATACAGATTTTTAAAAGACAAACAAAGCAGCTGCCCTGGTCTTTGAAGTGGGTTTGCAGGTTCTTCGTTTCTCAAAAAGGGAGCTCGGGTCACAGTTTCAAGGCAATGACCACGTCCCCAGAGCTAACAGCTGATGCCAATGTTGCTACAGAATCAAGTGTCACTCGCCCTAAATTTCTTGAGTCAGGCACCCTGTTAGTGCTGTTACTTCACATTCGTCTCACTAACAGCTATAACAGGCACCAAATATCCCGCTTCTCACTGTACAGCACAGAATCAAATACTTGAGACATACAAAAGGCAGGAGATTTCTTACTGCAGGTTTCAAATTTATTAAGTAAAAACAGAATGTTTGTTGATCCTATGACAACTAAGCTTTATTTCCAGTCGGTGGGAATAGGGAATGGGCTCCTTCCAGAATTATAGCCCTTACAGGGAATCGGTCTGTAATGGGAACACAGTAAACCAATCGGAACCCAGTGCCAGAAAGCACATTACTGCCAACTTCTGCACAGGACACATGAGACACTGGCTTGGAGAGGTGCCTTCCAATAAAAACTTTGGTACAACTACATAAACAATCCAGAACCCAAAAGTTAAGAGCAGAACTCCAAAATATGTGGTCCTCTGGAGTGGGGTCTAGATTTTGCATTTGCCTTTAGAGCTCTCACAAACTCTTAAGGGGGTAATAGCAAGGCAACATCCAAAAGAAAGAGGAATTAAACATCTCCTAATTGTAGCCATCTGTTTCTACACACTTAACATCACACACAGCATCCTAAGTATATAGAGACATATCGTCACAGAGAAGTCAAAAAGCCTTTTCCTTGGTTTAGGAGATTAAAAGTACACAGTTCACAAAAATGGAAACCCACTAATCATTACTTACAAGCCTTCACATTTGAAAGGTTTGCCTCAAATGCATCTAACATTACTAAAATTAAAGTTGTTACAAGATCAGACAAGAAGTGATTTCAGCACTTTTCCTCCCTCTAATTTCACATAGGCATGCATGACACTTTCTCAGCTCTACGATTCTTCCAAGAGGAAAAGATAATCCCTCAGAAAATGTCGCTCATTTGCTTGAGGGTGCAACAACTACTTGATGTTAACAAGTTTCCAGAACTACCTACTCATCTCTCCTATTCTGCCTCTGCCAGACAATAATCTCCAGAGTGCCTCAGCTTTCACTGAAAGGCTGCCACCTGCCCAGCCCACATGCCTATCTTTTGGTTTTCCCACCTTCCAAGAGCAACTTGGTACAAGCAACTGCATCCCATCTTCTGGTGTCTACCAAGAGCTTCCTCATTTCTCCTACAACAGCTCAAGGGAATTTACAAGCCATGCTTATTTTTGATGCAGCTACTGGTAAGTCAGATGCCCAATACACAAAACCCACAGCTATTTGGTCAGTCATGTATATCATAACACAATTCTTTTCTCCATTGCCTCCATCATTTAGCCACAAGGAACCTCAATTTTCAGGAGTTTTGGAGTAAAATAAATAAGCAACCAGAGGCAGAAAACAAGTGGGAAGATGTGAGACACTGTTCCCCTTCAATGATATCCAAGGGCCAGGCCCTATTTTGCCAAGGAAGTGCACCTATAGGGGGACCCTCCTGTGTGCAAGACACCCTGTGTTTCCCTGTGGAGCTGACTTTCTTAAATAGAAAGTATGCAGAATGCAGATTCTCTAAACATTAGTCTAATAAACAAATATGTATTTGCAAATAGGATTCTTCCCCAGTAGCTGAACTGCAACAGATGAAACATTTAAAAGAAGAAACAGAGCAGTTTGGAGGCAGTTGGATCAGAAGAGCTCTGGATCAGTAGCTCTGTGTTTGCCCTTGCTGGCCTCATCTCCCTGGTGTGTGAGTACAATTAACCGAGTATAAGAGAAAGAGTTAATGTTGAAGCTGTTCTCTGGACTCCTCTGCAGCCTCCAGCTAACATAAACACATCTGAATGTTTTCCTGTGACTGTTTATATCGTCCTCTTAAAAAGGAAACTTTCTCTGTCAGCACCTGAGTAAGTGGAAATAGGTAAATATGAAATAAAACTTACAATCTTAGTTGTGTTAGTACTATTAAAAAGACTGATTTTGATGCTTGCATTCAAGTTAGGATATATTTTCTGCTTTCTTCAACTCTGTTTTCAGTGAAATCTTGTGCCTCAGACCCTTACACAACTCACATGCAGCCAGTTTAAATTAAGGACTAAAAAACAACAACAAAAAAAGGAAGTAAAGTAGGGCCTATCTTGTTCTATAGGTTATTTTATTGGCCTCCTAAAAGCACAAAACTCTTTGTTCAAAATTCCATTGCCACCATGTGTGTGGCGGGTAGCTTGGGGACCCAGCCAGAGACTGCAGCCCATCCTCAGCTTTGAATACTCCTGTGGAAAATGTCTCCAGGAGATTAATGGTCCCAGACTCCGATCACATCAACTCCAGCACAGGTCTCTGACTTCATCTCAACCATCACACAGGCGTGCAACAACCTAGAAACTGTGTCAGATTCAAACAATACTTCCACACACCTCAAGAGCTACTCTGGGGTCATCAGAAACAATTTGTCACTCGGTATGCTGCAGTGAGTGCAAGTTATTTAATTAGCATCCCCAGGAATTGCAACACCACCAAACTTCAATGTGGGTCACAGACATTTGTCAGCTGTCCCTCAAATCACTGTCCCATGCAATCACTTATCATCTCTCAAGTTACCACTCACCTGTCATTGTGATTTTCTACTTGTAACCTAGTTTTAAGAAAACCATATCATTAAATAAATGTCAGCATAAGTCTAACTTGAACCAATCCTCAATTGCTTGAGCCTGCAACAGCCTAGAACAGCGCTTTGAGAGAAAGGGATTTCTTCTGTATCCATGAGATTTCCACAGCAAAGCTTCAGGACAGCTTAAACATCCAAAAATACCATTTTGCAGTTAATCACTTCAACAGAAGCTCAGGGTCAGAAAATGTCGTGGGAGGGGAAACAAAAGAGCTGCCATTCGATGTCAAGGGTTGCTGGCATAAAAAAATAAGCAACACAACCTCTGCTCCAAATCATAAATAGCAACGAGTCCATGCAAAAAGAGGACTGAAACAGAAGAAACATATCTAGAGAAAAATTCAAAATAAAATTTAAAAAAAAAAGCAAAAAAAAACCCACCAAAAAATAGTCCAAAATAAACAAACAAACAAAATAAACCACCATAGAAAAAAATGCCTTTAATTGCAACTAAGTATCTATTGGAAATGTGAGCAGGCTACTGTCAAACAAAAACTTGCAGTTGACAGAATAATATTTAGGACAATATGCAATGGAAGTAAACTAATTACAAAAGTATAGGATAGTCAATAATATCCTAGCAGGCTGCATGTTGTGGATAGCAAAGGGGATAAGAAAGAGTGTTTTCTAAACAGGGATTTTCTCCCTATTCTGAACAACATTTATTCATCATTTATTAAGAAACCAGCCCAAAAACTTGTTCACTTGCAGATGTTGCACCTTCTGGAAAAAAAAAAATAAGAAAAGAAACCACTAACATTGAAGGCAGCTGAGATGAAAGGGTCCAAACCTCACAGCGATATTTCTAACACAGGGATCAGGCACACAGTAATTTCCTGTGACTCAACCAAGCCAAGGAAACTGTACCTACATTCCTAATGAGCAGCACATGCAAGGTAATTTCTCACTTACAAAGGCACTTGTAAGTGGCACTTCAAAAGACAAGCAAAAGGAAGCAACAGACATATCTGGTGCATCTTAGCTTAATAATTTACCTGTTAATCAAATTTGTTTACATAGCAACTGTTCAACTCTGCCACCAGTCAAGAGGACATGCGCACTTACCCCTCTACAGTTTTAGTACAAAATCCACTGGTTTGCACCACTGACAGTTACTGTGTCTCAAGTAATTCAAAATAACTTTTGAAGCCACATACTGCCAATGTGGGCCCTGACACATCAGTTTCACTGAAGCTGATGTCCACATCAAATTAACCCCAAAATTGGTTTGATTTTAAAAAAAAAGTGTATATACAAGCCAGTGTAAGTAAGAATCTCAAATTAAGTTGGTCAAAAAAAACCAGTAAACCACACAGCTTGTACTACAAATACTTGTTATTTATAAGAGGCAACTCTCAAGTTGTTACTCATTTAATGAAAACTTGGTATAAGAATGTTTAAATACATGAGTAAAAAATTCACTACAATAAAACGTAGCAAAATACAGACAAATACTTTTCTATGTCTAGATTCCTGTGTTTCCAAGATTGTTTTAGGAGGGAGAGACACAGAAATGAAGTGTCTTAAAACAGACAAAATGAAACTAAAGCCTGTTCTTCGCAAGAATAATTGCATTCTGGCAATGCTACATCATCTTTTATTATACTGCTGTCTCCCAAAAATGGGGTTTGGACAATATTTTGGTTGCAACGCATATGCCATGACACTTAGAACACAGTCTTACCCAAAGCATCCACTAAGAAAATCTCATGCAGTGACTTTCTTGACTCCTGGAAATATGACATTCATTTACAAAATAAAGTCCTCCAGAAAATTACCCCTTGAATAAAAGCTAAGAATAGGGCAAATAAAGAATCAGTCAAATTCATTGCAGAAGTCTGTCCTATCCAAAATGATATCCTGCAAGATACAGAATACACAACAGCTGCAGCATCTGAAGCAATTTTGACAACTTCCAGTCTATAAAGGGTTCTAAGTATCCTCTTGATACCTTTTGAGAATACCCTAGTCAGCACCAAGAGGAGCGCTCTAAGCCAATTCCTTTACTAAAATATATTAAAAAACCCAAACAGAAAACCTTGCAAAATAACCACTCTGTAAAACACAAGCTAAGACATTTTAAGACACTCCTCTGGTATAATAAATACAGTTTTAACTCCTTTTAGCAGCTAACACCACATAGCAGTAAACCTGAAAAGAGGTGAAAATCAGTCTCTTCTCCCAGCAACCAGCAATAGGACAAGATGACAGAGACTTAAACTGCACCAAGTAAGGTTTAGGGCTGGACATCAGGAAGAAGTTTTTCCCAGAAGGGGTGACTGAGCGTTGTAATGGGCTGCCCATGGAGGTGGTGGAGTCTCCATCCCTGGAGGTATTTCAGGAAAGACCAGATGTGGCAGTCAATGCCATGGTGTAGTTGACAAGGTGACGTTAGGTCATAGGTTGGACTTGATTTCAAAGGTCTCATCCAATCTAGTTGATTCTGTGATTCTGTTTTTCTTTGAATGAATATGGGGGCTGGATGGGTTACCATGAGATCATTTACTGTAAACTTTGTAATTTTTCAGCATAGGTGCAGATATCCCTGGAAAGTTCATATATTCGACTCCTACACCCTGCATAACTTCACAACTGCTAAGCCTCTCTCTCTCACTTTCCTCACACTCAATACTTGCTGACTCAGACCTGTGAGAGGTAAGGGAGTAGAAGCTCCTAGAAAGAGCTAATAAAATATTGACAGAGCATCGAAATTGACCTTCATTACAGCCAGGACCAGTGTGGAAAGTCATTCAAGGCTGGCACCATACCCATACCAGCTACAAACTACAAAGAAAAAGAACATCTACTATTTTTAGTCCTCTCAGGACTAAATTATCCATTTCAGTTTGTTTTGTTTTGCTTTATTTTACTCTGTTGTTTTTCTCTTGTTACTCTTGCGAATCATTGCCAGTCCTTACTCTCATGACCCACATTAAAATTATCACATGCTCTCTTTTAGCACTACAAACATGAATGAGGTAAGTCCAGTGACATGCATGTGATTATACTTAACTCATCCCCTTCAGAAGGTACAAGCACAATCTATGTCTTCTGGACAGTCCTTTCCAGAAGTGGATCATAAAAATAAAAAAGTGAACAAGCTGCATTATATGCTGTATGAAAATTTTTATGAAGCATTAAAATGTCCCCTAAAGCTTACAACACATGTATCACATACAAGAAGCCCTGACAACATAAAATTAACTTCCATGGTAGTCAGACTCCAGGCAATACAGCATCAAAACTAGAGAAAGCATGTTTTTATTTTTGAGTCTCATAAAACTCAAATGCATTAAAGACATGACTGGACAAAGCACGCATAGTTAATCTTGCTCAATTAACTTCTTTATCCACAAGTTAGTTCTGTCAGTTCACCAGAAATATTTAAGTATTTCCCAGTAAGATTACAACTACATTTTACTGGGGTTTTTCCACCTCTCTCCTACAGTTTGCACAGACCACTGCCAGCATTTTGAAGGAGTCCAGGAACGTATGTACTGGATAAAATCAAGTGATCTTGTATCCAAGTACCCTGGTTGTAAAGGCTGAAGCAACACTGCTGCCCATCAATAGCATAGAGACAGCTTATGGACCATGGAGTACTTTCAAAGACCAGTGGTATTAAAAAGAAATTCAAATTCCAGGTGAAATTCCAGCAGTACTAAACCTCCTGGTGAAGAACCACACTCCACACAGCAGCTGCCAACAAACTGCCACCAAAAGCACAGCCCTCAAAAGCACTGACAAATGACAGGTGAACTTCAGAGATGGGCAATCACAGGAGGTGAGTGCTCCTCAGTGAAAAGCTAACCTGGCAAGGCATAAAACAACATTTGTAACACTTCACTCCAGCAGTTATCTGCTCAAGATAATGGAGTCAAAAGAACTGCTAGCAATTTGCAGAATAAGGCCCCTGGCCCAGTCTTTCCCATTCATTTCAGTGGGAGCCAAATTACAGGTTTATCTAATAATTCCTATAAATCCCTCACAAAAATACCAAATAACTTCTGGAGTGGTAGATGTGCAATTTTCTTCAATGAGTGGACACAATTATCACTTAGGGCAAAAGGACAGGTCCTGCTACAGTAGGCATTTCTACTCTGCCACATGCATCATAAACATCATGCTGACAGCTTAATTTTCTACAAAACTATTCACTAGGAACTGCTGTTTCCTACTTTAAACCTAAAAGCACTATAGTGGTTGTACTAGATAACAAAATGGCAACTTAGTTTTTGTTTTGCTGCTATTTAATCACTCAGGCCACATTCCTGTATTTTACTTAATCAGCACAATTCTTGTCCAGTTTCACATCTGGTATTCTAATCAAGGCCTTGTAGCATATATTTTTTTTTCTATCAGACCTGTTTAGGTGTATTTTTTTCACATAAACATACATCTCTTCCCATAAAGTTGTGTTTTACTGCCTGTCTATAAAACATTAATGCCTTGTAGATGTATTTCTCAGATTTCAAAGAGTTTCAAACAAATCTGTCTGAGCAACATTCTTACAAGTATTTGTAATTTTTTTAAGCACATATTCTAGTATGCTATGCTGGAACAAAAATTGCTTTGTTTCACATGTTAGAACTTGTTAGCCTCTTGGCTAATATAAAACTTTCATGATCTTTGCTGGTTGTGATTGGCTTGTTTAATAAAATGACACACAGATAGAACATATTTGCAGAATGATACCATAGCTCTATTGACTTGGCTTGTTCCCTTGGACTTGGCTAGCATGAAATGCCTCTGAGCAAGTTTTTCACAACTCTCCTATGTTTTCCCTCTAATCAGTTGTTATGGATTACTGGCAGCAGTTAACAGAAATACAAGACATGCAGTCATGAAGATAAAAGGATACTTCCTTCCAAATAAACTAGAAAGAGTAGAATCACAGGTTATGCCCAGCTGGAAGGGACTCACAAAGATAACCAAATCCAACTCTCAGCCCCACACAGGACCATCCCCAAGAGTGCCTGAGAGCACACCGTCCAAATGCACAGAATAATTAGTTTTCTGGACTAAATGCATCCAAGTACCTACTAAACACAGATACACAAGAGTTACAGCAAGATATTTTTGTACTGATATCAGAAGAGTCAGTAACTCACCATGACTTTCAGTGCAGTTCAGTTACAGACATTCATTATTGTCATCACTACAGATGAAGATGGTACATATGTAAACATGTGACAGCCAGTAGGGTCACAAGACCTTTTGGCCACCAAGTTGGCCTCTGGTACAGCCACTATACTTCACCAAAATGCTCCTGTCTTGAGCTCAACAACTTGACAAATATAATTGTCTAAAGAGACATCTCAATGAGAAGACAGATGAAAAGGATCCTCCATCTTTAGTCCTTTCCTTTTAGATCCTTTCCTTTAGTCCTAGTTGTAGTCTGTGCCAAATATTACTCATCCTCGCTCCTGATAATTTGTGCTTTTCTTTCCATTCTAATTTTTCTGGCTACAGATTCCAAGCACTAGTTCTTGCAATAACTTTTTGCACTAGATTAAACTATCCCATCACTTTCTCCACATGAAAATGCAATTTTTGTATATAACCTCTAACTTTTTAATTCTCCAAGGTTGTTGACAGAAAAGTTCAGCCAAAGCTTGTCAGACTTATTTAAGACATCACCACTTGCCTCTCTACTGCCTTCCCAGAAAACCTTCAAGAGAAAGTGCCCATACCAAGCTGCTCCCATAACCTGTCTTGTTTAGTTTAAGTTGCAAATTATAACCAGTCTGAAGAAAAATAAGCAAATTTGTGATGGAAGGACTTGCTCCCCTTCTGTCAACTCATCCTGATGGATGATATTCATCATTCACTCTTGACACCCTCACTCAGTGTTTTGCAGATTCACTTGGGCTGCCCTTATAGTTCATTTACACCCTTTTGAATACAACAGAACCACATATGCCTAACAACAATTTTCCCGGTGCTACATACGAAGATAAAGCACGCCTGGTTGTTACAAATTACTTGATCCTGATTTGCATATGCAAAACAATTAACCTAATTTGCCTAACAGCACCACAATATGAGCTCTTACTGAGTTTCAAGTCTTCATTAATCCCTAAATAAACCCTTAAATTATAAGAAACACTTTCTGGCATATGGTTTCCTTTTCCTACTGTACAACCTGTGTTCCTTGCTACCCAAGCTGAACTTTGTGTTCTGCTGTCTTAAAAAAATACATTTTTGTTGAATGGTCCAATTGTGTCAACTAATACACAGGATTTTCCTTTCTCCATCCTTTCTGATGTCAGTAAGTTTGATGCCATCACAAGATGTAGTAATACTGTTTTTAAATTTACTTTCAAAAAATGCTTTAAGTACATAGCAAAAGGTCTAGCATAGATACCAGCATAACACCATCAGAAACAGTTCAGTAAAGGTATTTCACTGGCCCTGATTGAGATCTGCCAGCCAGGTTATTTTTAAGGAGTGCATTATTGATACTGCATAGCACAAGTTATACTTTTCATGTATTTTTTGATATTAACAAATAGTAGAAATAAAGAGAACAGCACAACTGACATTAGACAGAAGGTACAAATCTTCCATTGTCCTAGAAAAATCTTGAGATCCTTTTACATTATTTTAGACAGCAACCTGCTTAATCATGATCAAACATGCTTATCACATCACTAAGCATGACACAATCATGGCAGCTCCACTGCTGCAGCACTGGATGAACTTTGGTGTCTGATTATTTACTAAGTCCATATGCCTAGCACTGCTCTGTCCTCCAGCCTGTAACTGTCTTCCTACACAGTCTGAGGATACTGTACACAAGTGACCTATGGTCATGAAGGAACAGCAGCCCAGGAACTGCAGTCCATCACTGCACCGCGGTGTGCTCACTGCTCCATCGGTGGTGCTCACTGGAGCACTGTGAGGACCACATACATCATGGCTCTGCTGAAACTGTTCAAAGCTGAGGGGTCAACAGGACTTTCAGGCAAGTTTAAAAAGCTTTTAGAAAAATAAAAAAACCAAAAACACAACAAACCAACCTTAGCTGGTAAAGGTGCACTTAGGTAATTCTGCCATTTCCCCTAGGATTGCCAAGGACCCAACTGCCTTTCCAGGTCACGAGATGCCCCAAAAGAAGGTGACTGGCAGAACAGTTAGGGTTAAAACTACTTCATTACAAGACCAAACTACGACTCTGTGGCTATGACTAACTAGGAGCCAGTGGAGCCCTAGATCAAAATCTTCAGCAGGCAGGGAAGAGACAACTCTAAGCCTGCAGTGAACATACAGATGTGAACCACAGAGCAGACGTCAGGAGGAGAAAATGGCACCAGGTAATGACAGGAACACCACCTCTTCCTATCCAGCAACATGCCGGTGGTATCAAGGGGAAATAAGCAGCTCCACAGGTGCAGCCAGCTCTCCTCCTCCTCAGGGCCAGGCAGAGGAGAGTTGTGAAACAAGAAAAGTGGGAAAGAACAGCGGACAGTAAATCAATAATACTTTTAAATGAACCCCCTCAGCTTGGACTGCCCATTACATCTTTACTGTAACCTCATGGCTTACAGAGCCTTGTAATTAAACAAAAATCCCAAGGTGGTTTCCCTGCATTACCTAGAGGATGGAAAACACTAGAAAAGGATTTTTGTTCTTGTTACCACAGCAGACAAAGTGAATGAAAAGTAAACTTTTACCTCTTTTTCTATTTTGAGCAGCTTCTTTACTGCCACCTCCTTGTCCTGAGAAATCCATCGGGCTCGGTAGACACTCCCAAAACTCCCTCCACCGCAGTTCTCAAAAAACTGCAAGTCATCAAATTTAATTTGCACAAATGAAGCACTGGTAGACGACATCTCATAATGACAAAATATACCACAGCGAAACCTGTAAAGAGAAAAGCTTTTATTAATGCACATGCTCCAAGAACTTAGGGACTTTGTTACCCATCCGCAGTCACCCCAAAATCAGAATCATAAGTAGACTACAGTAAAATCCATAGGCCACAGGAGGAAAAGTGCCTGAGAACTTGCATTCCAACAAGCTGTGCAGAAGTTTGCATAATATGCACAAGCTCTTAGGAGGAGCTGGGGGACAGAAACAACTAACAGTATTCCTCGGAGCAATGCTGATGTTGCCCAAACACCTCAGAAAGAGCCCTGCAAAAGGCAGGCACGTGGCTGCCTTCTCTGTGGACAGACAGGAAGCGTGTTCTGGGCCCGGGTCGCCTGCCCACTCCGGCACGCCGGGCACGCCGTCCTCCTGCCACGCCAGCCAGGCACAGGGCACACGGCACCCCGGCCGGGCCGGCCAGCAGCTGTGCCAGCAGCCGTGGCCAGCAGCCGTGGCCAGCAGCCGTGGCACCTTGGCACACACCGTGCGCCCTACCAGCGCTCCGGGCGAGGCCGGAGCACCTCATGCAAGGATGTGGAAAAACCTGGCCATGGTAAATCTCTCTTCCTGAGTGACTCAGTGCTGTTTGCACGTTGTAACAAAGCGCAAGTACAGAGTAATTCATCTGGGTTACATTATGTGAAATTCTGCAGCCTGTGCCAAGACTGGTGTCGGCAGTTTCAAGAGATGATCCCAAACCTGCTGACACGGGAACAGAATGTCCTTCCCCGAGATTTCACGGTGATACAGCTTATGGCTGTAGCGAATTTCAAGAAACATTATCACCCAAATGGATGAACAATGACTAATTTTAGGTTTCTTTTTCTAATGATATGAGATCAGAAAACTCAGTCTTTAACGGGACTGCAGGACACAGCACATTCCAGAACTGTCTGCAAGTCTGCTGGGGGTTCAGTTCAGATGCACCAGCCTAGACAAAGTAGTTTTAATTACCATCAAAAGTTGCTATACTTGCAATTAATATCAGTAAATTTATCAGCATAAAATGAGAGCGCAGTTTTAATGAAACAAGCCAAAAAAGAATCGGAGATTTTGGGTTGATGATGAAAACTATACATCCAATTTCACTGGTAAATTACACTACCAAAATATAAAATGTCTTCTAGGAACCTCCATTCCATAGGGCTTTTTGAGATAAAACCCATGTTATGTGTTGTCCAGAGCTGGTAAACACACCTGTGTTAACTCCTTGTATTGCTGACTGCCAGAATCTCTTTATGCCAGCCCCTTCTGTAACAAACACAATGGCATTATTTGCCCCATTGCTCTCCTGATTGTGTAGCTACTCTGACTAAAATTTTAAGATATCATTTGATCAGGAATTTCTGGCACTATTTGGTTGCAGCTATTCTCCAAATGAAAGATGACGATATCAATGCTTTTCCACACACAACATAACATAGAGCCTTCTCTGCCTGCTCATTTTATACCTCTTGACCACCCATAAAGATAAATGCTGACCAGACCATGACAACTTTACTGTGTGTACTGAAGGCTTTTTAGCAAGGAGCAGACTTCAAGCCTTTCACTGACAGCCAGCCTGCAGAGCTCTCAGAGAGGGAACATGAATGCTCTCTCCCCAGAGCTGCAAGTCAGAGCAAGGGGTTACCAGTGGGATGTGAAATGCAGTCCATTTTTCCAGTGCTCTGCAGCCTCTTCCCTAATACAAGTGCCTGAACTGTCCTGCTGACCTTCTGTTCTTGTTTTAACCTTGTTGCTGTTGTTAATTTCCTGCCATCTCAGAGTCATCTTCTGCACAGCCTACACATGTTTTCTTTAGAGAAAGGAAATTGGTCAATCCTACAAACCTACAAAGAGAGTAATGAATGTTTTAATGTTTTGCTCTTTGCTAGTGCCACTTAATTAGCAGATCTTCAGAAACAAAAGTTCATTTGCATTGTTTACTGCAAAAGTTGCTCCAAGTTCATGCTGTCTACATGGTGTCTCAAGCATATGTGACACTTGACAGACAAATAAAACAGGTTGACTTCTCAACCCAAAGACCTCACAATTTAGGGCCACAGCCCTGCACAATTTTATGTGCATGGGTAATCACACTTGAGTGAACAATTTCCTTACTGACAACAGAATTAACTAAACGAGTGATGTGACTCCCAGGCAAAAGCATATGCACCAACTAGACCATGAATTTAACAGGAAAGTGGGAATAGCTGAGAACAGATCATTGCATTTGAGATGGCAGAAGGAAGAAGAAACCAAGTGAAAAGAAAAACACATCCCAGGAAAGAAATTTCTGGCCTTCACTTTCTGAATTCAATAGCTTTGAAGAGTTGTCAAATTATTTAACATATTGTTCACCCAAACCATCAAATGAACTGTACAAACTAGTAAATTATTTTATTCCTGAAAATTACATTAGCAGAGAATAACATGCACACCAGACGCTTGACAAATACAAGTGAGTACTTTTCTGATGGGTCCTCCTTACTGCTTCAAACTTTATCTAAATTTTCATGCACTCACAATCCAGTGCCTGGGACACAAGCACTTGCAGAAGCTACCACTCATTCTTTAAACACCTTCTCAATTTCAAATTTACCTACAGCAGTCAACCAGCTGCAGATCACAGGTTCACACGGTGAATCAGGTGGCAAGACCTTTGAGATACTGAGTCCAACCAATGACTGAATACCACCATGTCAACTAGAGCACAGGACTGAGTGCCACGTCCAGTCACTCCTTAAACGACTCCAGCAACAGTGACTCCACTACCCCCTGGGCAGTCCACTCCAGTGTTTAATCACCCTTTCTGTGAAGAATTTCTTCCTCATGTCCAGCCTAAACCTGCCCTGATACAGCTTAAAACCATGTCCTCTTGTCCTGTCACTGGTTGTCAGGGAGAAGAGGCTGACCCCTACCTGACCACAACCTCTTTTCAGGTAGTTGTAGAGAAGCCATAAGGCACCAGCATACAATAAGTTAATGTTATTTAAAGAATGATTCATTGGTTGGCATCAGGTTGTTCCAGATGTTTTTTTTTCCAGAGAAAGTAGAGGAGATTTACAAGAGACACTCTGTTTAGAGATCTGTAATTAAAACCAGCCTCCATTAGTTTTCTTTTTCTAGATGAAACAACAGACCTGTTTAAACATTACTCTATGTTTTTGGATTCAAGGTAGGTAATCCTCAATTAGAAAGATCAATCTCTGTGTTGTGTTTGAGAAAACAACTGTTTAGATTAACAATTGCAAATGACAAATCCATACACACTTATTAACTTGTCATCCTGTTTTAAAGATATTTAAAAATCTGACTTTATAACATTGCTTAAGAGAAAAAAAATAGATCAGGTTCTTCATTAAACTCCACAGTCTTCCACTTGCATCTGAAATAGGCACAGCATTCCAACAATGTGCAGCCCTTTTTCGCATCTTACACCTCTACAGGCAGGAGAGCAATCCTCAGCAGCACGGCCTGGGGCCCTACAGCACCTCCCGTGCACACAGCTCAGAGGGGCTGGTACCCGCACCCTCCTTCCCCACTCACGGTTCGGGTGTTCAGCTACCACCACTGTGTAGCAGGGAAACGCTGCATTGACTGACTTTGCTGCTTACTCTCAGTTAAATGAAAACATGACAGTTCAGAAACAGTGAATGACAGGTATTTCAGGAAATAATTAAACTGATGGTTATTTCAGTTATTCCTATGGGATCTTCCTGGAGGTAAAAGAATTTTCTCCTTTTTCTATTTCTAATAGGTGCCATGAGCTTGTAATCTTGCAGCGCAGCTACATCTTCTCCTGGCTCTTTTATTTTTTCCACATAGTAATTTATATTTGAGCATGCTGTTAGAAGCTGTTCATTTCATACCACAAAGTAAGAGATCTGTGTTGCATTTGGCAGTGTTTAACATTTGAAATTGTTATTTAACATTAGTATGTAACATGTCAGGACTATTACGCAGAGTCACTTTGCAGCAAGCGAAGTCACCACACTATGTCACCACAGGCTCAATTCACCAGTGATGCAGGGGTAGGAAACCATCCACCATCACTGGCTTCTGGTGATTACAGCACTTTAGGGGATACACCAATGTGAGGGTCCTGGCCCTGCTAGGGTCCCATATTTGTTCTTCCCCCATGACACCCCAAGGTGAGGGAATGTCCAGGCCCATGGGCTGCAGACCGACCCTGCTGCAGGCTGCCCCACATCTTAGCACAGCAACACTGGAAGAACTCAGCACGTTCACTTACACCTCCCACCTCCCTGCAAACTGCAATGGAGGGGAAGTGCTGCCATACCCAACACTCTGCTTTATTCCACGTACAGAACAGAAGATCTTTCCTTCTGTCATTCAGCTACTGCTCCCAGAGTATAAAGAGCTTCCACTTGAGGGACGTAGAGACAGGAGGGAGGAAAGAATTTACAAATTGCACAGTAACTACAACTCATATTTTGTTTAGTGCGTGGCTGCAAAACCGAAAATTGCATCTCTCATTTTGCACGTGCACCTGACGCTGCTCAAGTATTCAATTACTGCAGGAACAGCCTTTGTAATTTATTACGGGGAACAACCCTGCCCCTCACTTTACTGCGTGGTTCCACAAAGCAGGATTCAGTGCTTCTTGCAGGAAGGCACACTGCCAACATATTGCCAATAAAGTAGTAGCACACCACACTTGTGCTATCTTAAAATACACAGCTGAATGTGCCAAGTTTCCTTATTTGGCAAAACAGCCCATTTGCTTTCAGGATCTTTGACTATCCATTTTTAGACCCAAATCATCCTTTGTATCCAACATGGCCTACAGTCCTTAAGCATACCAACCTGGATTTTTTGAGCAGTATATTTATACAGAGTTAAAAAAATATGTATATATTAAAAAAAATAAAAAAGTCCAACAAAAACCCCCACCCTCAAACACCAAAACATGGTTAGCAATTGTCTTCTCCAAACAGAAAACAGAAAAGGAGTTACAGTGACATTGAGGTACAAAAGATACTGTGGAAAGAATTTTTTATATTAAAAAAACTCCTTAATCATATAATGAACTGCTGATGGATAAGATGCAAACAAACTCCAAGCACAAATCCAAATTAAATATATCCTAATCTTCTAATCTCCCAATGAGTTAAAATAAAGCCAACAACCTCTACAAGTCCTAAACTTTCTTAATCAGACTGAGTAGCAGTCCTGCAGATGGTGAGACTGGAGCCATGGCTCTGCCTACCTTAGTTACAGACTCAACAACATTTGAGCCTGTCCTTTGTCAGAACCTAAGAATTCTGCATAACTTCCATTAATAACATTTCTAATTTTATTTTAATTTATATAACCACTGCAGCAGAAAAAGGGCTCAACTCCACCTAAACAGTTAGAGTACTGCAGGAAAAGAATAATTTTAAGCCAAGCTGTGTCAACGGCAGAGACTGAAGGCTTTAAAGGCTTCACTTTAAACAGAAAACATTTTTTCTCAGAAAACCCCTAAATTGGTCACTTCATTTACATTACACTTTGTAAGTGATGCCTGCCAGGGGTACACACACAACAGCACGCAAGGAAGACAAGGCAGCCAAGGCTGCATCCAGGCCCACAGCACAGCTTGGTCCTGGCACAGACTGCAGGACCTGGGCCTCAGTCTTGTCCGTGTTTCTGTCCTCCCCTCACGGTGAGCCAGGCTCTCCAGGGTTACCATTACTCACACAATGCCTCCGGTATGCAAAGCACATCACGGATAGATAAAATAAGTAGGCTTCAGAGGACTTACAATTCCAGGACAAATTCCTGAAAGCATCTAACCACATACCTCCTGCAGAAAGCTATGATATTTTCGGGCAGTGACCCAGTTAATCCAGTGCTTTCAAATTATTTCTGCTTCTGGAACTTAGAAAAAGTAACGATCCATGGCTTTCCCGATGGCTCTGTCGCTAAAACTCCCAGCAGAGCATACTGGATACAGGGTAATAGATGGCTCACACACACGTGCTTAATAAAAGATCATACTGCTGGAAACCAGCTAACTTAAGCAAACACAGCAAAACCAGAAATCGACAGCTTACTTAAAAGAAGGAAAAAAATGGAGGGAATGAAAGACACACCTCAGATCCCAACCCGACGGTTTTTATGCCCAAAACAACAGCAAAATGCAGCAGGTGCGCTGCATTTGAAACGCATTCGAAGGAGCGCAGGGGTGGCCGAGCGCGGCAGCCCCCGGACGGACGCTGGCTGCCCGTGTCCCATTGCCCATATCCCCCTGCCCATATCCCGCTGCCCGTGTCCCGCTGTCCGGCAGCAGCTTTCCCAGGCCGGGCCGTCCCGGCCGGGTGTCGCTCGGCGGGCACCGCTCAGCCCTGCCCTGCCCTGTCCTCCCGGCGGGGCACGGCCCGTCCCGACCCCCGTCCCACTGCACGGCCAAGCGTGGGCACCGCTCACCGCGGGGGCTTTTGGCCGGCGCGGCGGGACCACGGCGGCGCAAGGTCAGGCCGTGTGCCCGGCCGGCCGCCTCCCTTCACAGCGCTTCTGAAGTTGTTGCTTCATCACGGGGAACGTCAAACCCGGAGGGGACACGCACGGCTCGGCCCGGCCCGCTGCCCGCCGCCTCCCTCCGCCCGGCCGAATGCGCACCCACCGCGCCGCCGCCCCGAGAGCTGCCTCCGCTTCGCCGTCCTCACCTTTCCCGAGGGGCTCCGGGCTGGCGGGACCCGAGCGGCGCCGATCCCGGAGCCGGCGAGGGAGCCTACAACCGGCGCGACCGCGTCTCCCGCTCCGTCCCCCGCGCTTCCGGTTGGTGCCAGGAGCCGGAGCCGGAGCCGCCGCCGCCCCCGCACCGCCTCGCAGCGGCGCCACCCCGCGCTCCGCGCCGGGCCCCGCGGGGAGGCGCGGCCGCCGCCGGCTCGGGGGCGCGGGCGGCGCGGTGCCCCGGCTGTAGGGGGCGCGGTGCCGGGGCAGGGCGGGCGGTGCCGGCCCCGGGCCGCGGCTGCGGCGGGCGGAGGCGAGCGCGCCCCCCCCGCCCCGGGACACACACGAGCGCTGGCGCTCGGCGCGCGCGGCCCCTCACGGCCCGCGCACCCTGCACCCACAGCGCGAGCGCCGGGTGGGGCTGGCGTGAGGCGAGGGACGGAGCATGAGCTGCTCGGAACCGCAGCCACAGACCGTGCTGCCTTGAGGGGACCCGCCAAGACCGTGAAGTCCAGCTCCTCACCTTGCACAGGACGTCCCCAAGAATCACACTGTGTGCCTGAGAGCGGTGTCCAAGTGCTTGTTGGACTCTATCAGGCTTGGTGCTGTGACCACTTCCCTGGGGAGCCTGTCCCAGTGCCCAACCGCACACTGCACGAAGAACTTTTTAATAACATACAATCTAAACCTTCCCTGACACAACTTCAGGCCATTCCCTTGGGTTCTGTCACAGGTGACTACAGAGAAGAGATCAGCGCTGTCCCTCTGCTTCCCCTCATGAGGAAGTTGTATCTTCAGTGAGGTCTCCTCTCAGTCTCCTCCAGGACAAACAGACCCAGTGCCTTCAGCCACTCCTCATGTGGCTTCTCCTCAAGGCCCTTCACCATCTCTGTTGGGTTTCTTTGGACACTCTCTAAGAGCTTTATAACCTTCTTACATTGTGGCACCCAAAACTGTCCCCAGCACTCAAGATGGGGCCGCACAAGTGCAGAGCAGAGCGGGACGATCACATCCCTTGCCTGGCTGGTGATGCTGTGCCTGATGTACCACAGGACAGGGTTGGCCCTCCTGGCTTGGGCTGACCAGGGAGGATGGCCTCTGGGAGAGTGCCTGTTTGCTTGTTGGTCAGCTGTGCCAAACATTTTTTCCATGGCTGTGTATCTGTAGAGCAGGGATTTACCATAAGTGAGTTTAGGCCTGGTTGCAGGGCCTAAATAAACTATTCCAGTAGCACATGAGAAATGAGGGGGTGGTTAATATTTCCTACTTCAAGACTAGGAGTGCAGAGTCTGCACCAGGCAATGTGTTAACCTGCCTCTTGTTTAAATCACCTAACTGCACTTGCTGTAGTAGGGGACAAGTGGGAGAAAGCAAAGAAATCTGCCTAAGGACTGATCAACCCCAGCGCTACACTGTTGTGAAGTTGAAACTGCTGCAAGGTTTTAAGCCTGCATTTTGGGGCTTGTACTCTTTCTGCTCTCTGGCTAATGAGACTAGATATTTTAAAGTTGTTTTTCCATTATCATGAAAATTAAATTAAAAATAGCTGGATAAGATCAGAAACCAGTGTAATGGCAGTTTCTCAGGTGGCCATACTACTGTACAGAACAATGAGCCAACAGATGGTGTTATGTTTTCCCTCCTTTCTGAGACAGCAAACTCAAAGAGAGAAACTCAGAAATTCTGTCTGGAGACCTCAATCCTAATCTCAGACTTCTTCAATTGATACAAGACAGGCAGAAAAAGAAAATATTTTAAAACTAACAGAAGTTATTGTAAAGCCACAACAATTAGCAAAGCATAAAGGCAGTTCAAGCAGCTTTAAATTCAATTTTAGAGTGGAAAGGATGCAAAAGAATTGTCTCTTTACGTCTCATCACAGGTTGTGTAATGACATCTCACCATGTTTCAACATGTAAAATACAGTGTCATGCATATGTCCAGGTGGTTTAAATCATGCTGCCTGCCAAAAGCACAAGGCACAGCCCCGCCCCGCCTGTCCAGCCCTGTTCCTGCTGCTGCACTGCCCACCTCACCTTCTGCCAGCATGGTGTTTGCACGGCTGAGCAGGGAACTGGGCTGTGCAGGAGAAGCTGCTGCAGAGAAAACAAATCAGGTTTCACTCAGAGCAGAATGCAGGTCATCAGGCAATTGCACAAAGACTTGTGCCAGCACAAAGGCAGAAAAGGAGCAAGGGCTGATAAAAGCAGCTGATGGGAGCCTGGAAGTGCTTTTTTACCAGTGTAGTGGTTATGCCAGCTTAAACTGTATGTGAAACTCTAGACACAGATAATTTGGAGGTGGACACCTGCTCCGTATTTCTCAGTTCTCCTTCAAGACTGGCCTAGAGTTCATCTCAGGCTTAATGCGGAGGTTTCTTTGAAGCACGGCTGCTTCTGTGGTTGCTATGGCTTGCTTCCATTTCTAGCTTAAAAAATTGGCTGGAAAACATGGTGGAAGTCATGCCCGGGATATACTGGGAAGGTTGTACACACTGCTGTAGAAGATGTAGCCCTAGTGTATGGTAATGTTAATTTAGCTAGTTTAAGAAATGTTAGCTGTAACTACATGGTGGCAGTTTTATGCCATTCATTCCATCAGAATTGTGATCTGGAAAAGGTGGAAAAATGGCTCACCTGAAAGCCCTCTCTACGTTATTTTTGCTTGCTTTCCAGACTGAAATACTTGCAGGTATGTCTACACATGCTGCAATCACACACCTCTGCAGTTACACCCCAAAACATAACTAGCAGGATTGGTTTCATGACTAAAAGACAACTTGCATGGTATGGCTAGCCAAAATAAGCTGCCTTTTCTCTTTCTGGGTGATAGCAAGTGGAAAATCTAAGGAATTGTCTGTGGATTTGCCTCAGAGGCACTCTTGCTGCTCCTGGTGTACATGAGGCAGTGAGTGTGTACCCACACCCAGCAGCCTGATGCTACATGCAGTCCCCATGCTCGCACAGAGACTGATTCCTGTTTGTTTCAGGAGCCCAGTCTTTCGTGTCCTGCAGGAAATGGCTTCTTGTCTTTCATGGGGAATGAAAAAAGAGCTTGTACCAACCATCATCCATCTATGGAGACCCATCTTTGTTGTTGTTTTCTTACCCGTTGTTATTTAATAAAAACAAACAACAATTTTATTAAAGTGCCCATATGGTATATTTAACATGAAATTATAAATATACCATTAAATATTAATTAATTATAAAATTATTAAGCACAAAATTATTTAACATAGACCAGAATGATTAAATACAGACATGTGGCAGAATATGCTTGTGTGCAATGGGTGTGGATCAAATACCTGCTTTGTGCACAATGGTTTTCAGAACTGGCATGTTACAGCTTGTACACTGTCTTTTGATCAGGCATATGTGCAGTGTAAAAGCACATATAACTTCTACAAAAATATCAATATAATTAGTAATGAAATAGCCATGAGATGGCAAAATATTAACAGGAAATCCAATTCTTGATTGTTTTACAAGAATGGTTTTCTTATCTTTTTCTGGCACCACAGTTTTTAGCTGATCATTATACTCAGCTGTAATCCACTCACTAGTACTCTGCTCAGCTACCATTTCATTACATACTTTTAATTGTATATATATAGCTCATACTCCTTCTTATATTAAATTTTCTGGTCCAATGGACCTAATTTGTTGTTCGTATTTTGGCAGGTTTTTTCCCTAAAATGTAATACAGCTTAACACTGTTTTCTTTGTTTAGAGCTGTACTGAATTTATTGTAGCTGTGCCCAATTCTGTTTTCTAATCCACATCACTCTGAGCTCCATTGAAGCAATAGTCCTCTCATTTCTTTCTAAATTTCTTCCCAATAGATTGCTCGGTCACAGAGAGTTTGGGGAGAGGCAGGCACAATTCCACCACCACCAAGGGAAGACAACAACACAGAACTTTCAACAAATGATTTAAAGGATATTTTCTTTATTAAAACCAATGATTTCCAAATTATTTATGTAATTTACCTTTCTTTTAAAGTAAATGCTGGTACTGGCATCATGAAAATTTTGGCCACCATTGGCAGGGAATTGGTTTGAATCACAAAGAAAATATTAACTCCTTTTATTTATGTACCGTAGTATATGGTAGCTTATATTTTTTGCTACTTGTTTAATCCACTAGACATTAATTAGAAACAAATCTGTCTATTGGAGATCACATCTTTTTTCTCTTTGTATTTAGACACCAATAAGACTAGGAAATGTCCATAATATTAGACTGCCTCAGAAAAGCCATTACTGTAGATAAATCTGTTTAGCTGTATCATCTCAGTCCCTTTTTCCTGTGATTCCAATCAACTCCCCCAAAACACAAGTACACTATTAACAGTTTCTAGTTATGACAGGAAGGAAACAAAAATCCCTGCAAACCTCTTACTACTTTCTGGCAACAGTGCTAACTGATCAGGAGCACCACAAAGGAGTTACATGCCAGACAAGAGGAACAGGAGAAACACTAGGGCAGGAATTACAAATGGAAGGAAATGCTGTATTTCAAACAGACACTAGACAGCAACCTGCCAGTACTGCAGCCCTCAAGGGTCAGTCCAACAGAGAATGAGGACATCTAAAGAAAACCCAAGGCAAAACTGTCTCTCTGTTATCTGAGAACATCCACAATGCTGCCGACAGTAGTCCTGTGCAGAAATAATGTACACCTGTGAAAAAACACAAAGAGTCGGCAAATACAGATAGCAGGTTCACTTGCTGGCTTGGACAGCATCTGAAGAATGAACTATTTAAAAACACAAGAGGTGGTGTTATAATGAGGAAACCATGGAGAGCAGAAAGCTTATGATTATTGACAGAAGTTGATTAAGAAATGGATTATTGTCTGTTAGAATGTTGGAATATCTACTGTCACCTCTATCCTATGTATCTTTATGTAAATTTCCTTTAATTGAGGTATTCATTTACAATCATTATTTTCATTGGTAATGTGCTTTATTTGCATTTGAAAGCAAGAAGAGGAAAAAAATTAAACACGACTGGCTCACCCCTACCATGTGAGACAGGGTTTGCTTTTTGTCACTCTGACCCAAATGGATTAGGGCCAGGAAATAAAGGTCAAGCTCTTACCAGTACCCCCATGTGTCACGTTTTTATTACATGGAGTTTCCAAGAAAAATATTCCAATTTGTGTCGGTAATTATTCGTTCTTTATGCATTATCATGTCAGTTTCTGAGTTTATTTTGAATTCAGAA
Source organism: Prinia subflava (assembly GCF_021018805.1). Taxonomy (NCBI): domain Eukaryota; kingdom Metazoa; phylum Chordata; class Aves; order Passeriformes; family Cisticolidae; genus Prinia; species Prinia subflava. The sequence goes on from NC_086252.1 coordinate 18,536,876, forward strand.
ATTACCTTTGAGTGCCAGGCCTATTAAAAAGCAACCCTTTGTGAAATATCCTTCAGCAGTTAGATGTAAGTGATACATTTTGTAGCTATACATGCTCTTTTTTCCCTTTTAAGAATCTCCCCTTCTGCAGCAGTCCCCCTATCAGTCGAGTCACAAACCACCCAGACTACAGTTGGATGACGCTCCTTTGTGGATTTGCGAGTTGCTGCCTTAGTTAGGAGCTGTCTAAGGGCTGTCATTACTGCAGCAGTGCACAGGGCGGGTGGGGCTGGAGCCAGCCCCTCCACGCTGTTGGACAGTGCGAGGTCAAAGTGTGTGGTGACATCCCCTGCGCACTCCTCTAACGCTGACCACAGTGAGCAGCTTGATGCCAGGTTTTAGCCACCAGCCACGTCAGAGCTCCCCGTCCTGTGGAATTGGTTTGGGGCAGTGCTGCACCTTTCCAAGAGAGGCAGAAAGGTGAGGGTGCCTTCCAGCCACTGTGGCCAAGTGTCATCACCCCAGCCCAGGGCTGCCCAGTCCCGCCACACTGCAATGGGGAGACACCTGCCAGGGGCTCTGTGGGCACAGCTACAGCCCTGGAGGCAGGGCTCCAAAGATAAGCTACTAAAGAAGTTTCTGGTTTCGCAATTTTAATGATAACTTTTTAATCTGGTCATTATTTTCTTTGATTGCTAATACCTTGACCTCTGGTGACAGCTGCTGCTTATGCCTGCTAAACTTTAATGCAGGCTACAGTAAAGAACATTATGATTATTTGAAAAGGCAGAGTGTAATGCATTTCAGATTAACAGTGAAAGAAAAGCTATTGAAGTTAGAGGTTCACTTTGCCATATCACTCTATGCTGCTTTCCTTATTATCAGTACAAAAAATGAAATGAGAATAGCACATCTTTTAATTTCCTTCTACTACTACCTCTTGATTTGCATTCAGAGCTCCCAGAAGAAATACTGCTGAATTCAGAAGTAGTCTATTTAAGCTGCATGGTGTTTAAAAATTGCTGGAAGAGGTTAAGGTGCTCTATATTATGCAGTTGACCTTACTAAGAAGCTGTGTTAACAATTCAGAGTTATAATTTTGCTTTTTTTTTCCAAGCAAAATTCATTATCTGTTTTCCTACCCCTGAAGGTTAAATCTTTTGATTTCTTTCTACGTTATTTTGTAAGATTTCTAAATTATATTTAAACTTCTTGTACTTGTTGTTCTGCCAGCGTCTCTAAAAAGAAGCAATTTTTTTCTGTCTCTTTGTACCTGGTCGGAAGAGACTGTGTGCCCTCACAATATCTTACCTGGGAAGAAAGAACCCAAACCCTCCATCTGCAGAGTCCTGCAAATACATTTGAACTCTTTTATCTGGCACTATCATATCTTTGTGGCCGACTGAGTTTGAACAAGATGTCCGTGGAAAATGGTTTGAATACCGCCTTTACCGAACAGTTGTAGCTTCCTGGTGCACAGGACTCAAGCCTCTCTGGATTTAACCTTCGTTTCCTGCCTTTGTCAGCACTGGGCCTGGTCATTGAGAAAAAGAACAAATCCTAACAAATCAACAATAGTACAATGTGCCAGGGTAAGGAGAGCTCTACCCTGTGACTCTTTAGGCTCTGCAGCCCTAAACAGAGGTGTTTGTACTCTCTGCTGCTGCCTGAGCAAAAAACATCAACAGTGTAACCCTGTAATGCAGAACATTTTCAAAAATGCCCAAGGTGCCACCATCCTGGCACAGTGGTCCCCAGTAGTGGATATTTATTATGGACACTGCCTCTTGGTCATCTCTCATCTGAAAACTCATACTGCAGTTATGAGCTGCCAGTAAATAAAACAGGACCAGGAGCTCTGGGCCCTGAGGCCAAGCAGCAGGGACCAGCCATATCAGCACTGTCTGGCCTGTGACCCTCAGACCCCCCTTAGAACAGGTTTGTATTTGTTCAGCCTTCAGCGTTGCAATGAGGAGGGGGCTGTGCTGCAGCATTTATGCTGTTCACCAAGTGGGGTGATGGAGATGCAGAGCACCTTGGGTCCCACTGGAGGACTGCAGGGGCAGGACAGAGACAGGACAGCTCTGCAGTTCCCCCTGGAATTGGCCCTGCTGCAGGATCCCCACAAGCTTTCCTGCAGGGGTAGCTGGCATGGGCCAAAACCGGGCCAAAACCAGGCCAAGTGCTGCAACTAAAGCAGGAGGGACCACCAGCAGAGCAGTGCTGGGGACTGCCCAGCTCCCTGAAGCCAGGCCTGCAGACCGCACAGAGGCAGCAGCAAGGGGGCGTCTTCAGGGCAGCAGGAACGAGTTGTGACTCGCAGCAGCGAGCACAGGGTAAGTCAGGGTGCATGTTTTGACACTTGAGTGTTTCTTGAGTTCCTACTCATTCTCCGCTGTAGCACAACAGTTGCTCAGACTTCCTACAGCAAGAGCAATTTATTGACAGCTGCCTTCCTGTTGTAAAGTCAACACAGGGAGCAAGGGAAGCCCAGGACAGATCCTAGAGCCAGAAGGAACTTTTGTTCATCTAATCTCTAGGTATGTAGACAGTGATCAGAACCATAGCAACTATCTGAGCCACTTGAATGAGTTAGATACAGAGATAGCAACACTTGTTATTTATACAGCACCCTTTATTGGAAAATTTAAAAAATGTCAGATACCAGTTTCATTGAGTAGGTAAACTGCATTCATTTGTTGACTTGGAGATGCCATAAAACCTCTCTTTGTATCACTGGGATACAACTACACAATAGAGACTGCTGGCAACAAGTAAGTAAAACAGTTAGAAGTCCTAAAGAAAAAAAGAATAAACCAAGGGGATAAAAAAATACTAAACAGATGAAGAATTGGTCTTTATGCAGAGCCAAGCCAAAACTTGGCAGCTTGATAAACCAGCTAACACAGAAATAAATGAAAATTCCAAACAATCGGAACAAACCTGGAACAAATAAAATCATGAACTCAGAAATATCACCAGTTGATGGCAAAGATAAAAATGCCTGTCGAATTAATTGTGTCCCTGTAGTTTATTCTACTGCGTACTTTGCTTCTGGGAAGATTCTGTATCTGAAAAAGTCATATGAAGTATATTCGTCGAACAGCACAAATGGAAGTAAATATTTCTCACTTGAAATAATAAGACACAAATTCGTCTCTATGTTATTAGCTAGTTTTCCTCTGAATCATCTTGAACTTCTAGTCAGACAGCAAAGTTAAAATAAATTATTTCATCATGCTGCAGAATATTTCTTAACTGTGTAATTCTTTCCTTTGCAGAATGCAGGTACCAAGCAGATTGTGGTTCTATGTGTCAGCATTTCCCCGGTGACTCTCAGCTTTTGCAGAATTTATGTTTTGACTAAAAGAATGTAATTATTTTTATAGATAAAAAAAAATTTGTATGTGTATACTGATTCCACACAGTCCTGCCCAATGACAAAAAAATATACTCTGCATCTAAAGCAAAATGTAGACTATATCAATGAGGTCATCTCTGAAGCTTAATTATGAGATATTTGCAACTTCTAATTTCAGGCTTAATCAGTTTTATGACATCCAGCTTCACAGTGCAGAACCAGTGTGAATGCAATAGGAAAGACTTCTGCCATTCGAACACCATCATTCCCTTGGCATGCACTTGGCCGTCATGTGGGCTTGCCCAGCAGCAGCACAGCCATGCCCAGGAGCACTCAGGAGGGGGAAGGGCACAGCCAGACCTGAGGCACCTCCCCGTGCTCATCGGACCTAGAGGTCTCTCAAGTGCCACGTTAGCCAAGGTCTTGGGTTTGCCAGCCTGAGGTAAAATCCTGACCAAGGTAACTTGTAGTGCTCATATTAGTGACTGAGCAGGACAAATTGGTCAGATGGCTAAAATTAAGAATACATCCCTTCTTTATTTAAACTCTTCCAATTTAATGTTTTCTCCTGAGAAAGAAATGAGCTAACAAGACCACGGCGTTGCGCCACTGCCGGACTGTCATCCCCCGTGGCAGAGATGGGTCTGACTGGCCTTAATCTCACCATCCACCTCCCAGTGCATGAGGGCCAGCTGTGGGTTTGAGGCCCAGGAAATGACAAGCCAAGCTTGATATATCAGTTAATTAGGAGCATTTGTATTTATGCAGGAATGAAGCTGAAAGTGCAAATAAGGCCAGTGACTAAACCTCTCCAGCAATTACATTTAATAAGGTACTGCATGTTATTTACAGAAAAGATAGATCACACAACTTCTACATGTAAATGCACATGGACTGTGAAGACAAAAGCTGCACTCTCATAACATGCTAAACGAAATAAATAAACCAGAATTATTTTGGCACAATAACTATTACATAAATAAATATTCTAGAACATAATGAATTGACATTTATTTACAGTCTATTGAAAGTGCAAACAATTGCTGAAAATTAAGATATTTTTAAATGTGTAAGACCAGAAAATGTGTTAACCAGCCATGATTAATTCTAGCCAAAGTTTAAGATTTTAATGTCCAGGAAAATATTCTCTTGAAATCCATTTGTGCATATTGTGCTCTTTTTGAACCAGTCATTTGCTACCTTTAATGCTATTGATTTTGATGACCTTATTTTTAACTGAATTTTGTAAAAACCTGATTGGTAATTTAAAAAGAAGGAAGTAAAATGTAAACACTGATTAATCTATTTATCATTCAAAATATTTCCAGTCCTGTCAGTTTTCTGAAATGGCCGCACTGCTTGTAATAGTAGACAGTATATTAAAATTAGGAATTTTTCTTAGTATTTGTTGTATTTAAAATGCAAATATTTGCAAGTCTTCTCTGAATGGAACTATACCTTGGACCACTCTTGAACCTGATGAACAGCATTTCATCAGATCCTTACATCCATCTTCTACTGAGGTCAACAGTAGCTGAGCAAGCTAAACTGATGATCAGTTTTAGTCCTGACCTGAAGCATAAATCATAAAATAGTTTCTTAATTAGGAAGAAGAACCCACTACCTACCTTGGAACTGTTATAAGTTTTTGTGCATTTCCCACTAACTATTCTATTTTATCTTTTGCCCCTTTTTTAATCCATATGAGATACCACTTACTACACTTTAAGATGAATTAACAGTTCACAACATGGCCACCCATACACCTACAGTGCATAAATTCTTCCTCAACCAAAGTTCTCCAGCAGGCTGATACATTGTGCGTTGCCCAAGACCTTAGCGTATGTTTTTGCTTATTTTTGTAGTGGCAGTGCAGTAGCAGAGAAAGTGAAGTTCTTAACAAGTGACCTTGAGAGGATAAAAGATCATTTCCCATCACGGCTCCCAATGTTTATGCTCGGCGCGGTTCCAGTCGGTGAGACATCTGTGATAAAGTTCTCTGGTTGTCAATCACATTTAATTGCCGCACGTAGCCCCGAACATCCTGATGGTTTTTATTAGCCAGGGCTGCATCAGGATCTGGTGACAGAGAAATTATGTAGGATTGATAAATCTAAATGGACAAATGCCTGAACAAAATGCACAACTCCTTACAAGCTGTCACAGGAAAGACTAGATCCTGGTGAGTTAAAAAGGAAATATTTAGAAAGTGCTCTCTTTGAAACCTTTCCTCCATATCTGGCGGTCTTTCTGGTTACTACCCCCACAAATTAACTTTTCTCTTGGACATCCTTGGCTACATTTACTAAAATTGATGGCCCTTGGTTACAGTCTTACACATCACCTTATCAGTCATTAGCTATAAATTATACAGCTAACAAGTACAATTTAAAGCTGTTCATTTGCTTTGAACCAGCAACTTTCACAGATTCAAAATTATGTAATTGATTTAGACCTCTTTTCATGCAATATTCTCATTCCTAGCTCAGTATTAAATATTTGTAACAATATAGTGCTTAGTGGCTGCCCCATTCAAGCCTCAGAATTTACTATCTGTTTACATTACTTAACATAACCACATTATACCTACTCCAGCAGCAGGTATGGAATACTACCAAGTAAAATTCTAAGTATCTTCAGCCTCACAGGGAACAGCTTAAAGTGTAATGTAATATGCGTTAAGTAACCTAAATTCAACTAAAAAATTACACTGAGGCATCTACAATACATTACACATACACACACACAAAGAGCATGGAATTTAGATCCAGTAGATCTATATACTCCCATTTTGCTATATCATGTATAATGAAAACCTGCTTCCATTTCTAAATATGTGGAGGTCTCACCCGTGCTTAATACATCAAATTTAAAGACACAAAGCCAGAAAATCCTGGATTGTGGAGGAAAAAAACCCTCTTAATTTCTACAGTTCAACAAAAATTTCTACAGATCTTCTACAGTTAAGCTTTGACTCATATGGAAAGAAACTATTTTTTATAAAAATATAGTTTTATATTATTTATTCTGTTGTGTGAAAAAGTGGAAGTGGAAGGGTGCTGGGAGTCAAAATGGATGAAGTGCTGAGGAAATGCCCAAGTGACTGAGACTGACAGTACACCTCGATGGGACAAGACCCACAGAGAAGCCTGTTTGACCATACAGCTCTGTCATCTTACATGACCAAAAGCAAGGTCTGGTAATTATACTGACAAACAGGTTTTAAATTCACCACCTTATGCAGTTATGTCATTTATAAAGGTCATGTCTCCAGACTAGTTTCATACTAAAACAGCATTTATCCAAGCAAGTATCTGTGTGCTGCTGCCTGCTAGACTTATTTAAACTGCTTCTGAATCCAATGGCTAATTTCAGCTGGCTCTAATCTGACAGACAGGTCGAGACCTTACAGATATATAGCTCTTTCACATACACGGAAAAGAGAAAGAGGAGAAGGGGTTTATCAGAGCTTCCTGAAGGGTATTTCACCCTGTGAAACCTCACAGGATCCAAAGATGGAAGAAGCACTGGAAAGCAGGCTCCTCAGTTCTGGTACACCATGCTGTAATTACCGTAGCTACTGATGATAATGCCGATGGTACAGATGTTGTAAGACACTTACTGAAAGATTGGCTTCGGCAGAATTTCACTGTCCTGACAGTGTTGGCAATCATGCGCTGGAGGGAAAAGATGGGATGCAATCAGAGAACAAGCACTGTATTTCATCATCATTTAAACACCTAAGCACCTAACTGTGCCTGAATGTGAAGACACATGCCAATAAAAGCAGTCATATGAATGAAAATATAATTTTAATGCCGATACTTTCATATATAGGGTGTGATTTGCATTTACACAGGCTTTAAATAAGCATGAGTATAATTTACATGCACTCAGAGAACCCTTTCCCTTGCTTGAATGCTGTAAAAGGCCCTAAGTAAGAATGAAAATCAGCCCCTTCAATGTGCATTTCTTTGATAACATCTTACCATATTAAAAAGTAAAAGGAATACCATGGAGTATATACACGTTAATTTAAAGACCATCTGCTCCTAACAGCAAGACCATTTCTAGAATATATTCAGCAATTAAAGAGCTTTCACCTTTTATATAAACTTGAGTTTAAAATGCAGTCCTCCTGGAGGATGGCAGCATAAATGAGCACGTGAGGGTGATTCCACCGGCAGAATGCTCAGCTCAGGTGAGAAGGCCACTCACTGTACTGTGGCCTGCAGCCAGGTTTCATAAACAGATCTATTACACAGTGTTACTCTGCACAAGAGTATCTGATTCAATATGAAAAGTGCATTCACTTTTGGTGGACCCTTCTACTGACAATTCACCAAAAAAAAAAAATCAGAAGTCAATTCAGTCCTTCTTGGATGTGCTTCCTCTTCAGCAAAAAAGACTTCCTTTAAGTTCAATGAATACACTTGCTGTGATAAATCAGATGTTATTTTATAATAGTTTTTAAGAAAAGAAATTAAGGTAAGTCATAAAGCAAAACATTAGTTCTGGACTGTAGAATTTTAACTGGTTTCTGTGATTAGCACCACAGAATTAATACATCCACCAGTATGAGGCAGAATTAGTTGTTCTATATAATGTCAAAGAAACTGAAACTTCAAATTTAGCTAGATAGATTGATTCAATCCCTGTTGTAAGGACATTTGTTTCAGTTTCTTTGGCTTAGATTAAGAAATAGAGGAGCGAAATTCCATTCCCTATCAGACTCTAATGTCTGTGTTCTGACACAGCTACATCTTCTAACAGCACACTCTCACCAGGCTGCTTCATACATAATGGAAATTTTGTGTGAGATTAACAAGCTAGTTAGTCATAAGCTCTCAAAAAATGGAATTACATCTCTCTTACTAGTGAACAATAAAGCCTGGGGCATACGTTCCTCTAAATTCATTATTATGTTAAATGAAATCACAATTATAATCTTAAATGAAAATGTTACAAATGAAATAAGTTTGTGAAATCTGTCATTCCAGAAGTGGGAAGCACCAATGTAAGACATTCCTTACACATACAATGCATAATCTCAGACATTTCAGTGTACTGTCAAGTATACAAAAATGGTTTGGTTGGTTGGCATAAGAAACACTATTGCTATATCACGTACTAAATGTTTGTGGATTACACCTTGTATTATCAAATGAAACTGATCTAAAATATGTTAATTCCAAAACACAGTTTCCCAAAAGATCTAGGAAATCTAGCTATGGATCTGCTTATGTTGTTCCAGAAGTCATATGTATTTACATGTATAATTCAAGTAAGAGTAAATTTTATCCTATAGTAATTTTCCTACCTCTTCAAGCCATTATTACTATGCAGATTTCCTAAGGCACTTACCTTGCAAACGTTCTCACAAGTGCTTAGAATTAAGCATGTGAATAAACTTCAGTGGAACCTCTTAATAAACCTCAAGATCACTGGTCTGAGACAGGACACAGTGTACATAAGTGTCCATTTTTCAGTCTAACCAAATCAAATGGAAATGGAAACAACACAAGCATATAAACATGACTGTTTCACACCTCTGTGGCTCCATATTTGGCTCTGTTATGTGATGCTGCTGTTTTGACTTATACCAGTTCAAAAAATACTCATCTACAGTAACTGTTTCCAGGACAGATCATAAAGTTGAACTGCACAGACAACATGATGAAGTTTCAAGACTGTCTAGCTTCAAAGGAATCTTTGCTGAGAACACTTCATTTTTAGGAAGATAGCTAGTTTCGCTTGATGTGCTTTCTAGATGGATTGTAAATACACACCTTAATTTTTCATACCTATAACTCTTTGGGTTTTGAAGCCTTATCTCATGATACCCTTTGGAGCTATTATTATTTGGCTTCATATGTGAAAACTTGGATTTATCAAAAAAAAGGTGCTCTTTGGAATAATTTTACTCTTTTTTCTCTTGTGGGGAATTTGTTCTCAAAAAATGAAGAACATTCAGAATAAATACTGTAATGCAGTACTGTACTGAAAGAAAAATTATGGATGTGTACTGAAAGATTTTTAAAAAGTTTTTGCTGTTTTCAAATTTGCCATTATGTGGGCTGTTCTAGGTAATGGAAGTGGAAGTAGAAACGGACTTGTCTTCTGGTTAAAGAATGAACTGCCTGGCTTCCTTCAGTTGGCTGAAAGACTTCATTTTGAGGGGTTCCTTTGCCTTTTCCTGAGGGTAATGTGATTCAATTTGTGGATTCAGAAGTACCCTGGCAATGATGAAATACAAGCTAATGAGGAAGTGGGTGTTAAGGCTGAATAAATGGAGAAACAGTGGCCCAAAGAGAGCATCACAAACCAATGGGGAGATTCTGAAGCATTATGTCTCTTTGAAGAGCAATTTTCACGTTACTTTTTTCCAAGTGCTGTTCTACTGTCTCATAATGACGAAGCACCTAACAGTTCCTCTTTGTAAGATACGTAGTGAACAGAAAAACAGGTTATGAACAAAAGTGAAATCTCCCTTCCTGAGTCTCGTAGATAAGTTAGACTGTCTTCTTTTGATGCAAGAAAATTAGCAACATGCAGAAAAAATGTTCAGACGGAAGCCTGCTCCTTACAGTTTTTCTTCAAGTAGAGGATTACCTCCAGTCAATGCCTGCAAAGATTAATATCTGTTTACTTGCAGTGCTAAGCAAGACCTCTATCAAAAAGCCATACAAACCTAAATTTGGATCTTTCTGAAATAGAACCAATTGCATAATACACCAAGTAATGGCTACTACCAGCATGCTGTGTATACACAACAATACCCTTTCAAGTTTTACAGTCTGGAATTGTGGCAGCAGGCCAGCACATTATCTTCTAATCCACTCCAAATCCAGGTTGCTAAATATTATAAATATTCATATATGCCATTGAAAATTACTAAGGGCTTTAGTCATACACTTTTTGCATAATCTTTATGTTCCAAAAATTAAAGAATGTTTGCCCTTTTTTTTTTGCATATGGATAAGAGAGTGAATTCCCTTTTGTTCATCTCCACAAAACCTGAAAACCAATATGCACAAATTCTCTAATCCTCTTTTCATACCTGAAGGGTGAGGAGGCTTGACAAAAAGAAGCATCGGTGGTCAGCACCATGACGCTATCTTGTGCTGCCATGGCAGGTCAGCACTTTCAGAGCTTTTCCTGACTTCTGCTCCCTCTACAGGTGTTATTCCTGAGATAATGCTGGGTAATGTCACACGGAGAAGGTGCCACAGAAAGTAATCTTTGTTCAGGCTCTCTGATGATTTGAGAAACGGTGCTGACAAAGTTCACAAATAATTGCATCTTCCTTTTGTCTATGAATACAAAATTCTGTAGTGGCAGTTAGAGTGCAATTATGCAGCCGAGGTTTGAAAAGAAGGAAATCAGTAAGTGGTCAAGGGTATGAAATACTGCCTGTCCCTAAGGAGAGTCATGCTCAATACTTTCTTCACTTTCCTCTCTCTTCTTCCCTATCAAGACCTAATTCTATGAAAGCGCTTGTAAATATTTTCTAAATATACAGCTATAAAAGCAGTGTCACTTAAATGGTGTATACTGCCTTGTGCTGCAGGTTGAAGGTTACCCTGTATCTGCTAAATCACACAGAGTTCACAGAACTATTACTACTGGTGCTATCTGGGTGCTTGCCTCCACCTGAGAGGAGAGTCATTCTAGATCACAAACTAATTGTGTTTGCAGCCTCCTGCCGCCTTTGTATCTTTCACGTACTTGCAGCTCTCAAAATGTTCCCCGCCTGCCAAACTAAAACTACAATATTTAAAAAGCTTTACAAGTTTTGCTCCTCTATAACAAATACCTCTTCAATTATTACGTAGATGAGTCTTCTAAAGGCACACTTTAACAGGTACTGTCAGCTCACCAGGGGAGAAGAGCTGCAGGTGGTTTGGTGTCATGGCATACATGCCAAACTAGGATGTACATCTGAGCAACACCACAGTGGAAACAGCTTTTACATAAGTAAAAGACCGTCAATACTTCTCTGAAACCAGGTCTTGTTTGCTACTGAAGACTACTAAAGACTTACACTACAAAGACCAGTATTTTAATTATTTTGTCTACTTATTGCCAAACGTATAAATAAGATTTTCCAGGCTGGATTTGAAGGCTTCAGGCGAAGGCATGAGTGAAGAGCACAAATGCAGTGCAAATACAAGGAATAAGAGCAGACCCATTTCTGACATGTTCAGTACTGTTTACCCACATCTTGTACAAACCAAATGGATCTGTTTACAAACTTCCCTCTTTACCCATAGCTGTGGCTTTGCCACACATGATTCCTCTCTTCCCTGGCTGGGCGTCCCTGTCCTTCCACTCCAGAAAGAGCAGGCAGTCACACAGGTAGCAGCAGGTAAAGCTCAGCAATGCTCTGCAGAATGACGTCCCCCTACTACTGCCAAAACCACAGTTCTGTCACTCCACCACTGAAAAGATCAATATATAGGAAAGCCTAGCAGGAAAAAAATTGACTGAGTCTTTTTCTTTGTTAGCTTGAGTTGCTAAAAAATACTAGGCTAATGTGGTTCAACACCATCTGTCTGTTTTTCCCTTTTTCTCCAGATAATTTTGTTCAATTTGAAAAAAGAACCCAGTTTTCAAACACAAGAAAGCTCCTACCAATTTTCTGTGAAAACAGATGGCTGTGGACAAGAGAAAGATTGTGTAAGTGCCCTCCTGTCTCCTTCAGGAAAAAGGCTGTAGTGCAAGTTCCTATGTTATGACAAATGCCTATTCACACAGAATTCCCCAGCCATGAAGAAACAACACATGCCCCAGCCACGAGGAGAGAGCTGAGCAGAGCTCAAGCAGCCACGAAACACAAATGTTTAGGAAATCAGGCCTTGCTGTTTCTGGCACTCAGGGAGCTCCTGGCTCAGATACTGCCTGACAGCTCCTGCATGTTTTAAGATGCATCATTTAATATAAATAATAACAGAAATACCACAAAACAGAAAAGATTTCAAGGAAGTTGGTTCAGCTGCAGAGATGCCACTAGATCAAACTTCTACTTTTGGCTGCCAGTTACAGGAATAAAGTTGTCAGCAGCACATCAGCTGTCGGGATCAGAGCTCTGTGGTGAGAATGCAGACACGATGCCAGAGGCTGTTCTCAGTTTCATCACCGTGCTTACACAAGAGTCAAAGGGACCCACCTCCTCTAGTGGGAAGTGGCACCACCAGTGGCAACTACCCAGGCACTTTTATTCATAAACTTCAGCAAACATAAAAGGAAACAATCTTCCAAAGAACCAAGATGTTTCAGAAGCATCAGTAAGAGTGGCTCCCAGCAATACTCTAAGGAATCTCCATCTGCTTATGACAGAACATGATGCAGCAGAACAAACAGACAAAAACAATAAATGGCAAGACATGATTCCTGAGAGAAAATCTGGTTTCTACTTTTCTCCTGAAAATGGCAGAGGTAACATCACAAAAACACCTTGGGCTTATACTTATTTAAAAGAGAGGGGAATTTATCTGAGAGTTATCTGACTGAGTGGTCTTGTCTTTACAGTTTAATATCTGGCAATTATGTGTGGATATGACAGTTTTAAGTTTCACACAAGTAGGCGGCAGCGACTGAGGTTTAACAGTGGGCTTTTCTTCTTTGCTTGACCTGATGACACATGCAAAAAGCTAAAAACTGCCAGGTCCACTGTAGGTTTTGAATGAATTATGTGTGTGGAATTTGAATACAGGTTGCTCTGAACAGCTATGGGTTGAGAGAGCTAGTAAAAGCACCATAGAAGCATGCAGAAGAGCTAGTAAAGAATAATAAAAATACAGAAGATATAGTTGTAGTAAGGCTCAGAGAAAAAGCAGAGTGAGCTTTTAGGTAGAGTACCAACCAAAGAAAGGCTTAGGACACTAAAAAAGGAGGGTTTTTCCTTTTCTGGTGAGTTGAGGAACATGAGATATAATGCTGATTCCTTAAAAAATATGCGGCATCAAAAATACACTAACTGATCTTCACGTTCCTCTCCTAAGGAACATGATCAAAAACTCAGATTACTGGTACTACATTCTTGCAGCATAAAATATTATTTAAAACTTTTGGGTGCTACTAGTAAACTCCTTTTCTGAGGGTAACATTATTTTGAAGATAAGACAATGAGCAGACTAGGATGAAGATGGTAGACCTGCAGCAACTTAGATACAGATAAGTTTAAGCTGCTATAAAATTCACTCTTGGCCTTGGGAGTGCCAAAATATGGTACAGAGTGGTGCAGAAGTATTCTTAAATGACAAGTTGAACTTCTGTCTATGGTAAGTGCTTACAGGAGAGCTCCTCCCTCCCGTAATGGCTTTTACACAAAATCAGGCATAAAGAGCTTGAAGCACAGAGCTCTGAGGCCAGTGGATGTACCAGCTCTCTTCTGGCTCAGGAGGTGTAAAAAGGCCAAGCGAGGTAGAGATGTTGGAGCCAGCACAGAAGCATGGCTTTAGCAATGCAGCTGACATCCCTTCTGGTTTGGAGGTGCTCCAACCAAGTCTGAGATCCCTTTGTGCTCTCCAAAGTATTTACTATCTATACTGTTACATCTATACCTAAGAACAGGCAGTCCAGAAAAAGAGTCCTTTTCTCAGGTAGAAGGCTCAAGGCCTTTGGAAGGAGATGGCAACACAGTCTGCCTATGCAATTATAGAATGCCATTATTGCAAAGTGAGGTCAGGCCCTTACTCAGGCATTAGCACTGCCATTTACTTACAAAATGTCTCATCTTAGTAAAGGGGTATTTTCACCCAAGGACTGAGGCTATCCTGGAGTACAGATTAAAATCTAAGAGAATTCACTTAGAGTGATGATTACTTTGCTGTGAAGTTTTTTTTTCCTCTGCAGTTATCAGTTCTCAGAGGGTCAGACAAACACCTCCACAGTGTAGTGGAAATAACTAAAGTTATGTAACTCCATTGGGATGGAGTGGTTCTGATTACTGCACTACTAAGAACAAGCTCATATAGGGGCCAGAGGAAATATGCTCTAGCATGGCTGCTGAATGGCTGAGAGAAAAGGGCTTCAAGTTGTGCCAGGGAAGGTTTAGATTGGATATGAGAAAAAATTTCTTCACTTTAAGGGTGGTCAGGCATTGGAATAGGCTGCCCAGGAAAGTGGTGGAACCACCATGCCTGTAAGTGTTCATAGAGCGTGTGGATGTGGCACACAGGGACAAGGTTTACTGAGGAACCCAGTGGTGCTGGGCTAACAGCTGGACTTGGGGATCTCGGAGGTCTTTTCCAACCTTAGTGATTCTGTGATTCTGCTATTTATTGCCAGAGCAGTAAGTCAGGTTTGGTTTTGCTGTGCAGATGCCACAGCTGGGTTTGGCTAACGCAGGTTCTCAGATACATGTTCCATTAATGAGGAACATGGCTTTAGCAACCAAGAAAATATCTTCTCACTGCTGACAAACTCAAGTTTCAGTTGAGACTCCTGCAATGGAAAGTTTCCTGCCCACAGTTTTTGACAATGTTGTTTGAAATGATAACAGCTTGGTTGCAGGACTTATATCAAATTTGAGCACACACTAGCTGTTTATCATTGCTTCCCCTTTCCAGTATGAAGGCAATCAAGCCACAGACACCTCTTTTCATTTGTCAAAGGAAAGAAGAAAACAAGATGTTGTGCAAGGTCTTTTCAATGCTTCTTTCATTCTCTGAGGAGCTATGCAGAACTATCCGAGCCTGAGGCAGTTCAGGCCTGTTTGAAGGAACAGCAGTTAAAATCACAGGTTGGTCCCAAAGTGGCTGTTAAAAAGTGTCTCCAACAGCTCTGCCTCCTGTCCCTGATGCTCCCTCTCCTAGGAAACATTTTGGCTGTGCATGGCTCAGTGGGCAGTTTGTGCTCCACCTCTGTGAGGTTTTCCAGAAAACCAGAGGCCCCAGGCTCTGAGTACAATGCAGGCTATTTTTGCCAGGTCTTAGTCCTGCCTTCATTTTCTCTAGCCCTGGATGTCACTGTTTAGAAGTTCACTCTTGAAGAGGGGAATAGGGAGGTTTTTTTAAGTTTTCTTTTGAATATGTCATACATACCATTTTTTCGAAGTTTACTAGATTGTCAGTGAATGTCTTGTTTCCCTCATGAGTAAACGTCATGTCTGTATAGAAATAAAAGACACATAAAAGCCCATTTCTGAATCATGGCCATACAAAACAGCAGAATGTTTTATCTACCCTTACAAAAATCGTAGCAGCTGTGAAAGTAAAACATTTAGGTTTTAATTTGCAGCATTTCTGAGACTAATAAAATTGAGGTATGATATTCAGATGTACAAAAGCAGTTTTTTTGTCTCTGTGTCGTGCTTTTCATAATGGAAAAAGATCATACCTCACACTGAGATTGATTTTTGCTTTTTCTTGCTGCTACTCTTATCCTTCAAATATTTGACAAATAGCTTTCAAGTTAATAATTCTGGTAACATCCAACCTTACCTTTCATGAGCAGCGGCATGAAAGGAATTATTGGAGGGTCCAATTTAGCTACAGTAAGTCTGTAGGCCCTATGGTTTCTTGATGGATCCTTACAAAAAAAGAGAAATCAAATAATTACTAACATGTATTATTATATGTATCAAGACACTATATGCATTCATTTAGATGTCATGGCATTTATTACAAACATTATTTTTTCCTGTGACTTTGAAAGTGCATCTGCAAATTCAGACACCTTTTATCATTCTCCCAGACTGGTTACATGATGAGAATGCAGCCATTAAACACAAACATTTTTTCATGCCAAACAGCAAGGTAAGATATGATTACAAAAACATTCTTCATAAAAGAAACCACACATTTTTTCCTCCCTCCTCACAGCTGCAGATCCAGTTTTGCATATGCTGTAGCACTAAAATGTATTGCCTGGAAAAATCCAGGTTGAAAAATAGAATTTCCCATATGTACTATTGGAAAACATGTGATAAAGCTTTTCTGAGTTCCCAGATTAACTTTGAGTGGTACATAAGTTCTCTCAGAGTAGGTTCCTAAGAGTATAATTTATTAGTCATACATACTTGTTTTAGCAGCTCTAAAATGGGATCATAAACTTCTTAAAGTCAAACAAGGACATATAAAACGTTCTGAATCAAGGAATTCAAATCAGAAACTGAATTATCTCAGACTGTGCATAGAATAAGGGATCTATTGCTATTCACCATTAAGCTTTCAAACTCTGCATAGATCTTCTTGAACTTGCTTGGGAGTTTCTGTTAATAAAAACAAAAATAGCAAACCTTAATTAAATCCGATCAGTGCGATAATTTTACTGTAAATGCTAGTTCCTTCTACAACGCCCTAAGTCAGGAAAGTGCTCTTTTTTTGCCAGATATTTCTAACAATGTGCTAATCTAAAATACAACGTTTCCTAGCAACCAGATTAAAAATAGAGACGGGACCAGCCATGAAACCTGGATCCTGATTTAAACCCCGACTTGAATTTAGTCCTTAGGGATGTTTAGATTCAGATTTTTGTTTGGCTCACATATCAATCACTGAATTCAGAATGTAAGTGGAAATTCATGTGAATGCTTCCAGGACATTCTTGATTATAGCCTATCTGAAAATGTAATTTAAACACAGCTTGCGTAGGGGCAGATCAGCTTAATTATTCATACCTATGATGAACTGCCCTTGCAAACATTCATATCCATGCCTGGGCATTTCCAGGAGGTTTTTTGCTCATGCTGATGCATTTATTGGTAAAAATCTTGACATGCTCAGCAGCAAAGATCCTCTATCACTTTCTGGGGTACAAATTAATGAATATTTTTTTAGTCCACAATACCTACACAAATAAATAAAGGTCAGTTGATCATGAAATGATTGAGATAGGCTTTACTAAATACTTTCTTTCCCCCCCATATTATGTTGTACAGATTAAATAGCTTTACTATAAAGACTATAAGATATGTTATAAATTGGTTTCAGAGATCACTGTAATTTTTTATGTGCAATCAGAATATGTCAGTTATTTATAGTAAGAAATTTCTGCATTTCCTGAATTTTTCAGACTGCTATTAGCAGTGGATAACATTAAAAATTAATAGAGATTTTACAGTGCAGAAATGATTTTTTGCAATACCTTCTACATTTGGAGTGTGTACCCTAGCAAGCTATTTACACTGTGCCACAGCAAGGGCCTAATTTTTAATGATGTGTGTCAACAACTGTGTGCCTAGTTTGCATATGCATGCAGATTAGGTATTTGTGAAGTAAGTGGTATAATTGGACATTTGCACCTGCAAATATCTGATTTCTGCATGCAACTACTGTAAATGCATGATAATATAGAAAAAATTCAGGTCTTGGTATCTTTGTCTTTAAGTATTTTCTGTACATATCTGGCGAAAAATCAAATTGCGGATTTCTTGATAAACCAAATGTTTTACAGAACCAAAGTGTTAACATTTCCTTGAGCTCAAGTTAATCCTCTAAAGGTACAAATGATCTGTGTCCCCCCAGCTCAGACCTGGTGCTCATTTCAGATTGCTGTATATAGTATATACATTCAATTCCTTATTCTCTAGTCCTGTACTGTCTCAGCTCTCCCAACTCCTCTTAACAGCCAAAAATGAAGGGTCATTATTTTGAGAAACTGAAAATCTTTGCCTGTAACACTGACTGTATATGATACACGTACTTTTGAAAATGGGACTGGTGTACTCTCAGACATGTTAGTCTGATCTCCTGTTTCAGAGCATATTTTTGAAGCTGTTCAAATTTTGTTCTCAGTTGCATCAATAACCTCAGTCATGCTAATTATTTTGAATTTCTAATGAACAAAATACATACACGTTTAAATCTGTAGTGTTTTTGATAATCAGTATGTTCTCAGTGGTTACACTGTGCTGGACACTGCACCCTTTTTTATACACTCATATGCAAAAGAGCAAGGCCACAGAAAAAGGTGGAAGCTCTGAGAATGAAGACCAAACTGACAGTAAGCATTGAAATGCATGTCAGAGAGAAAACCAGAACTGGTTAGGACAAACCCACATTTTAACAGGGCAAGAGAGTGCCTGTGGAGATCAGAAAATAATATGTATAAACAGAGGATGAATTTAAGAGAATGATCAGTGGCGTGATCTCACTGAACCAGCAATAAAGGCACCCAGAGGATGGGCTGATTTAAGAGGTTAGCTGGCTAGCTTGCTCATCCTGTTGGGCACTCTAGCTCAGCAACAGGAGCCACTGTTGTCACTCTTGTTAACTCCTGTGAGTACCCAGCACATCCACGGGTGTAGTATACTGCCTTACTAATAACTACTGTCAGCCTCAGCTAAGGCTTGTGGTCAGCAGCTGAATTAGTAGATCTAGCTTCATCAATAAGGCCCAACTCAGGTTTTTGCTAACTCAAAGCACAAGTCCCCATCAAGCTTCCTGGAACAGGATTTTAGCAAAGACTTACCTCCCACGTTAATGAGAGACGGCTCACAGCAACATTGCTCAGTCCCATAATAATAGCGAAGAAGGAATTCAGATTTTTGTATTCTTTACAGCTGAAACACAAAGGGCCAGGTTTTAAGTTGTATATATTAGTCAGAGAAATACTTACGACAACCTTAAGAGAGCTGAACCCAGGCATCTAGCTTAGAAGTGATTGAATTTAGGCTGTCCTGGCCTGCAGACACCTCTTCACCCATGTGTTAGCACCTCACCACACTCTGGAGGCTTCTTTCCCTTCCCTCCTAAAATGACTTCCCTTCTTCTACTTCACTGGGTTCCAGCTTCTGCAAGAACCTCTAGTCTTTGAAGCAGTTCCCCACCCAGAAACACAGTCCCGAAACTGGGCTCAATTCAGTCCCAAGGGATATCAGAAACAGTGTAAACAACGGTTTATAACCTCATTTGCTGCAGAATGTGCTGACAGCTTCTGAACAGCTAATGAATGCTTAAAGCTCTCCTTAGGCAATCTTCATTGCAGTTTATGGGGCCACTGAGTCTTTCTAAGGGGAGAGGACCAGCTGCCTAGAGATGCCCCATGCCAGTGACCTCTCCTGCAGTATAGGATTTCTATTACTTAGAGGTTCTGGGACTTCTACTATGATCCAGGAAAAGAACTGCCAGGAAAAGAAATTTGTTACCAGCATCATTAAAGAGGTCCTGGGCAAAAGGAGCTCCAGGTCACACTCCCATCTCCAACGCAAAGAAGGACTTCACTATCAGTCAGGAAAAACTGGACCACGTATTGACTGCTATGGAAGAGCTAACATGCCATATGAAAGAGCAGATACAA
Organism: Prinia subflava; assembly: GCF_021018805.1. Classification (NCBI taxonomy): domain Eukaryota; kingdom Metazoa; phylum Chordata; class Aves; order Passeriformes; family Cisticolidae; genus Prinia; species Prinia subflava. The sequence continues at coordinate 18,556,461 of NC_086252.1, forward strand.
CCTGATGGGCATGGTCAATGCAACTGCTCAGCTGGGTCTGCTTCAGGGGCTCACTGACTCAACAGGAAGGGAAGAGATAGAACAAAGCCTATCAAAAAACCTCACAAAACTGCATTTCACTGGGTTTTTGCAAATAATCCCTTTTCCCAGTTGATGTGCCAACATCCAATTCCAGCACCTCAGTCTCTGTTTCTTCAGCTGTGAGTGGCTTAGGGGTTGGTATTGGACTGTTGGTATTGACACTGTCTCTGTCAGTGACATGGACAGTGGATTTGAGTGCACTCTTAGCAAGTCTGCTGCTGACACCAAGCTGTGTGGTGCAGTTGACACACTGGAGAGAAGGGATGCCATCCAGAGAGACTTTGACAGGCTTGGGAAGTGGGACTGTGTGAACAGCATGACATTCAACAAGGCCAAGTGCAAGGTCCTGCACCTGAGCTGGAGCAACCCCAAGCACAAACACAGACTGGGTGTAGAATGGAATAAGAATAGCCTTAGGGAGAAGTACTTGGGGTGTTGGTGGACAAGAATCTTACATGAGCTGATAACAAGTGCTTGCAGCCCCAAAAGCCAACTGTGTCCTGGGCTGCATCGAAAGCATGGCCAGCAGGTCATGGGAGGTGACTCTCCCTCTCTGTTCTGTGAGACCCCACCGGCAGAGCTGTGTCCAGCTCTGGGATTCCAGCATATGAAGGACATGGATCTGCTGGAGTGAGTGCAAAGGAGGGCCACGAAGATGATCAGAGAACAGAAGCTATGAAGGCAGGGTGAGAGAGCTGGCATTGTTCAGGATGGAGAAAGCTCCAAGGGAGACCTTAGAGCACCTCCCAGTACCTAAAGGGGCCTACAAGAAAGCTGGAGAGCGACTTATGACAAGGGTGTGGAGGGACAGGACAAGGGGGATGGCTTTAAACTGAAAGAGGATAGGTTTAGATATTAGGAAGAAATTCTTTACTATGATGTGGTGAGACACTGAACAGCCTGGTCAGAGAAGCTGTGAATGTCCCGTTCTTGGAAGGGCTCAAGACTGGGTTGGATGGGACTTTAAGTAACCCGGTCTAGTGGACAATGTCCCTGACCAAGGCAAGGGGGTTGGAACTTGATGATCTTTACAGTGCCTTCCAACCCAAACTATTCTATGATTCTGTGATATACTAAGAAAACTTCAACAAGATTCAATCTACGATTCTCATATTTTTTATTCATCACTGAAGCTCTTAGCTCCTCTGAGGTATCCTTAGCTTCAGATAAAATTAGTACAATCATCTCACCCTACTGTCTGACTCCATAACTGCCACACCATCCTATCCTCAATCATCCCTCATCCACACCATTCTATTCTTTCTGTACCTCCATTTGACCAGACTTGGATGTATTGAGTGGGTGAGTCTTTTAGATCTTGGCCTCACCTGTGTCTGCACTGTGTGAACACTGAGCATGTGAATAAATGATCTCTCCCATATCCTGGTCTGTCTGTTGGGGGATTGCTGCTCTTTCAGATCTTCTGGCAGAGGTGCTCATACAAATTCCCCCACATCAGATGAGCGACAGTGAGCAAGGGTAAAAAGGATAAACTGAAATGCTAAAGCTACACCAACTTAAATCTACTAGTCCAGGTCAGGGAGTGCCTCATTAGTGGATCTGAGGGGAGAAAAGATGAAAAGCAGACGGGATAGGCTGTCAGTGATAACCTCTTCCCTAGGCACAAGTAAATCCATAAAGGGATATCTGTCCACAGCCCATGACAGGATTAGGAATAAATTATGGCAGGGTAAAATAATTAGTAACACACAGCATTAGTGCTCAAACAAAGTAGGCAGCTGCAACTGTATCTGCAATACTTAACTTGAATCCATCTTCATATTAGAAAGGAAATGTTTTGCCAAATACCCTGTTAGGCAATGCAATTTTGACAAAGTCTCAGTTAAAATCCACCTGGATACATGATGTTTTACCTCAGATATTCAGTAAATTCTACAGGGTCTACAACAAATAGCACAGTTCCAGATAAAGGACCCATGTAATGCACTACAAACAGTGCTGCATGGCTCTACTGCACATAAACTGCATGTAAAATGTCAAAAAGCGGATCCTTAAAGCACCACAATCCACCACCTCAGAGCAGAGGTCCCTCTCCCTCACAGAATGGACTGTACCAGAAACATCCTCCGGTTAGGATGAATAGCAAACACACACAGACACACACACTCTGGTCTCCAAAACAAATGCCTATGTGGTTAGTATCTCTTGGTACTTACACGAGCATATTTATCCTGGCATTTTCTCTATAAACACACACTTCAGAAATTCCTCACAGGTTCCTTGGGCTTTTAACATATGCACGTGTATGAAAAGAATGATTTTCAAAAACTGAATGAAAGTGTCTGAGTACGCTGATACACAAGAAGGCTTCTGAATAGCCTGTGGATATATTTGTGAAGAGGAAATACACACAAACTGCATTTGCAGATATACTTAAGAGTATGTGCAGGCACATCCCAGAAGGCCTTTCTTATACAATTAATATGGGAAGAACTCACTGTTGGAAATACAGCTCACTTCTCCCCTTTGTTTGAAAGTTTATTCCTACAATAGCTGGAGAAAAGAGATGAACCTGGTCACCTCGACATCCTTTTCCAGCAGATGCTAAGGCGACACTGGCTCCTGGAACTGAAAGCACGTGTGCACAGCACTTGTGCCAGCACTTGGCCTTGCGCTTGCCTGCACAGACTGGGAGCACACATCAAGGGTGCTTGGGGCAGCAGACACAAAATGATGTGCCTTCTGCAATGATATCTGCACCTCAAGCCACAGAACTGAAAAAAGCTTCTCAGTAGCAGTTATCTTTGAAAATGAGTACGTGCAAGGCATCTCGTTACCACCAGTCATGCCTAAGATTAATAGTGCAGCACTGAGCTGTTCTCCCTGAACACTCTTCTAATGAGTCTAGTACTTCTAGGTAGGGTAAAGTTCTCATTAGGTCTCAAGGATCTTCACAGGCAAAACTTCCTCAAAGATATTGCTTCAAGGTCTGGGCTTTTTCTCTCCTCTAACTTCGGTGCACTTTGTGTTTGTTTTAGTGCATGTGTAGCAGCTGTTACCATGGCAGCACTGCACAGAGGGCAGCAGCCTGGCAAAACTTCCCAGCGCCTTTCCAGCGGCTGGAATTAAACCTGCCCTCTTGGTTTGTACAGAGGAAAATCTTGTGCTTCAGATTTCTCTGCTTTTAGGAGACAAAGAGGACGACCCAGCAGAGCAGCCTGCTTTTAGCTATTTATTTTTAGCATTGTAGTGATACCAGAAACATGGAAGTAAACAAGAGGTTGTCAGGCTGTTGTAAATAGCACAAGATTAAACCCATGACTCCAAGGAACTCGCAGGCTAGGGCAGTTTATTAAGGAGATATTTAACTGTAATTTTTAGGATACTTGATTTCAAGTGTTTATGGAAATTACTGTTGTATCTTAATGACCACATTTCAACATTTTCCCATTTCATGCCTGAGATTAGGAAAGACCCCGACGTCTGCGTGGGTGCCACTGCCCTCTCCTGGGCACAGCCCGCCAGGCCGGCAGCTGCTTCCCACTCCTGTGCTGTGCAGTGAGATAATGGAATATGCTGCGCCTGTATTTTTAGAAACTAAAGAGGTAAATTCTGTCCTCTGTTCTAAATATAAAACTGATCCTGCATGTCTGCCACCAGTTTTTTAAAATCTTCAGCTTTGACCAACTGTAATCCAACCGCAGGGTGCAAAGTAGCAAAGTGCAAAGTAGAAGGGAGCTGGTATACTTCCAGAGCAGGGTGTCCTGGAGGAAGGAGGCACACTGATCCCCAGTTTGGATGTGAATCCAGCCTTCAGCTATGTGCAGTTATAACTGGGAGGAGGGCAGTATGACAGCAGCAATAGTAATCACTTCCTTTATACAACTCCATTAAACCATGCAAAAAAAGTTAAAACCTTGCTTTAACTGCAAGTAACAACATCTCTGTTGGTAGAACTGCCTAAAGGCTTCTAGGTACAATGCCCAGAGCTGTAGACAAACACTACAAACCTCAGCAAACTGTTTTTCAGTCAGTAATGAATGCAATAAATATACCATGAGCTGGAAAGGGAGGGAGAGTATAACAATGATAAAAATCTGTACCTATGCAGGGCATGCCTATACCCCTGCTCCCTCTGAAGGCAGTCACTGCCCTGCTCTTGACTTTAGGGAGTCAAGGCCGACATCTCTGGCATGCAGGTTCCAAACAGTTTAAATTTGGATAGGAGTAAAGGAAGACAGAAAGAATGCCTGCTATCCAACCTCAGACCCAGCAGTTAGTAAGAAAAGAGGACATCCATATTTTGCATTTTAAAACAAAAGTATTGGAAAAAAAAATCACAGAATCATTAGGTTTGGAGGGGACCTCTGGAGATCATCCAGTCCTACCCTGCTGCCAAGGCAGGGTCACCTGGACCAGCTGACACAGGAATGTGTCCAGGTGGGTTTTGAAAGTATCTATGGACAGGGAGACACCACAAACTCCCTGGGCAGCCTGTTCCAATGCTCTGCCACCCTCAACACAAATTTATTCCTCATGCTGAGGTGAAAGTCCTTATGTTTTAGTTTAAGGCTCTTGCTCCTCATCCTATCACTTGGCACCACTGAAAAGGGTCTAAAACTATTCTCTTGGCATTACCCTTCAAGATATTAGAATGTATGGATGAGATTTTCTCTCAATCTACTTTTTTCTATACTAAACAGGCCCTGCTCTTACAGGCTCTCCTCCTATGAGAGATGCTCCAGACCCAGTACCATCTCTGTGGGCCCTCCACTGGACCCTCCTCCAGTAGCTCCTTGTCTCTCCTGTGCTGAGGAGCCCAGAACTGGGCACAGTATTTCAGATGTGGCCTCACAGGGCTGAATAGAGGGGGAGGAACACCTCCCTTGACCTGCCGGCCACGCTCTTTCCGATGCACCCAGGATCCCACTGGCCCTCCTGGCCCCCAGGGCCCACTGCCAGCTCATGGGCACCTGTCATCTACCAACAGTCCCAGTCCCTCTCTGCAGAGCTGCTCCTTAGTAGGTCAGCTCCCAACCTGTGCTGCTGCTTGGGTTTACCCTTCCCCAGGTGCAGGACCCTACACTTCATATCACCAGCAAACTTGCTGCAAATCCCAAACAGAATGAAAGCAACATAAATGTCATCATCTCCATGCTACATCTCTTCACTCTCCCCTCTTGGTTTTCCCACTCAGGGCAATTCTGGGAACAGTTGTCCTGAGCAGCACCAGGAACATTTCTGTTCTCAGGGAAATTAGGCTCAATTTTGTTAATATTTACTAATTCATCTACTAATATTTGCTAATGTATGGAAGAGTAAATTAAGGATTCTCCTAATGAACTGAAATATATTTTCTCAGGGATTTGATGTGTAAACATGGCCTTAAGAGATCACAAATCAAGGAGCAATGGAGAGTAGCACAGGAAAGAATATATATTAACAAGGTTCTATACAGCCCTATAAGAAAATGGACAAAATTACCAAATACAGAATGTTTTAACCTCTACTCTGTGTGGCTGTCTGAAAAGAGAAAATAAAACCACATATGCTAAACCTCACTTCCAGCTCCCATATGATTGTATACTTACTGGGCTGCTATCTTAATGTATTTCTTTAACAGCTGAACACGCTTGCTGAGTTGAGAGCAAAGACAAATCTCGGTGACCACCCAGAACTGAATTTCATTGAATCTTCTTAAAAACAAGTCCAGATTTGCCGTGGTCTTTTTAAAATTGTGCCTTCCGAAAGTGTGATAGATCAATTCCAGCTAGGAAGGAGAAAAAAGTTTGGAATTTTTTTTTTGAAGTTGCATTTCTTGGACAGAGAATAGAGGTTAAGAATGACCAGGTAAGTATCTAGCCTGAAACTTGCTCTGCAGTTTACATTTATAGCTGCATAGATGACAAGGATTCAGGTCACAAATCCAGAGTACAATAGCTGAGGCATAGTAAAAGCGTAACTACAAATTTTATATAAACAGCTTAATACCTTAAAAAACCAAAAGTAATTCAACAAGCAGCACATGGCCAGAAGAAGTCTAACTTTATTTTTCTATTTTGCCTATAAAATTAAGAATGTCTTATACTTTCAAAACTTGTAGGTGGCCTTATTGTAGAAGTTTTGAAAATCAAGCTTAGAGAAGGTTTTGGAAACAATGCACAAACCTACAATGTACAATTAAACCCTTTCTCATAGATTCTAACCTGCTGAATAGACAGATCCTCATACCTCATGCACACAGTTGAAGAGCTCCCAGTCATAAATTGTCATCTGATGTGCTAAATCTTTGGAACTCATCAGTTCAAATGTTCCTACTGTACCAGTAGATGGTCCTTCTTGTTCTGGCAATGGTGCCTACAAACAGGAAAATATTATAAAAATAATTTAGGCAGGCTAAATCATATGGTTGGTGTTTTCGTTCTATAATGTTTCTAACTTTTTTTTTCAGTGTGATTACTTTCCTAATTATGTTTCTAATAGTAAAACGAAAATTTGCAGTAAAACTGAAATTTGCTTTTAACCACAGGCACGTTATTAGGAAATGAGAAGCCCTGTGCAAAATCAGTACCCAGTATCCCCAGGATAGTCAGGAAAATACTGAAAGCTCTTGAGAGACACTGTAAGGAAATAAACAAGACTGTTCTCAGGGTGTTATCTTTACCATTGTTCAAAACATTGAATCTACAGTACACATTGTGTTAACTGAAGCACACGTGTTTGTTCAGGAGCTTAGGTCTTTCCAAAAAGACTTTTATGTTTCATTTTCACATACACAAATAACTGGGCCACTAAGGACAAGCCAACTACTTTTACATATTCCTGATTCTAATGATGAGAATTATTACATCCAGCATGCTTCAGAAACCTGCAGTGATTGCAACATCTTCTGATCACTTATAAAATAAAACCCATACTTTCTCTTTGACAGTACCCATAGTTGATGGACAATTTGTGCTTGCAAATTCCTGGCTAGGCCAATTAAAACTATGTAAACACAGTCTTATGAGAAAGAACCGAGTACAAACCATTTCTGAAAGGCCCTTCCATGCCACCTAATAAATGAGATGTGATCTATGACTTGGCACACAGGTGAAGTATTAAACAGAAATTTAAAACATGGCTTGAGATGGAGTCAGATTTGACACTGTCTGTTGTACGTGTTAGGGTGAAGAGTTTGAACCAGCACTGCTAAAGCCCTGCCAGTGACCCCGCGTGCGCAGCGGAGGGTGAAGCAGCCCCGGAGCCGCCCGCGAAGGCGCGGGACCCGGCTCTGCTCCCGGGAGAGGGCGGCAGAGCCCGCACCCAGCGCTCCCCGCCTGCGGGAATGTCACCGTGGAGCAGCACGGGGCTGTCACCAGGCTCCTCTGTCAGTGCAGATCACCGGAGTCTGCCACATCAACAAACCGTATCTACACGCTGCGATATAAAAAAGGAGCCTACTAAATGAATCTTCTTCTATATAAGAGCAATATATTAACAACAGAAATAGGTCTGACTGGATTAATACATCAAACCACTTTCTCAGTAACACACAGTGTGTAGGAGCTTTATTACTGTATGAATTCTCGCTTTGTACTCTAGGGAAAACTTCCCTTTCAATTACCATCGTCATACAAACTAATGAAAAATTACTAAACTAAATCACAAATATTATCACCTTAAAAGCTTCATCTATAATTTAAAAAATTGTAGAAAAGTATTCTCTAAAAAAATCCAGGACATCCATTCTCTTAAAAAAACAGCAGATTGCTTTGAATTGGGATTTGTACAAACACAAAACTTCTTTAGTTTATGACAACATATGAAATAAAATTCTAACTTGTGGAAATCTGTGGAAAAAGAATTACCTACAGATTGAAAGATATCTTTTTCCTTGCATTTGGACATGAACACAACATAGCTGTTACCATAACAAACACGTATTTTCCAAGGCTAGGAAAGAAGCATTTTAAAGCAAACTCAGAACATATTTGAAAATTCATCTACCCAGAACAATTTTCACATAGGAATTGCCAAATGTAATGTGGATAAATGTCCACGAACAGGAAGCACCCATAAACTGGAATGTGAAAGGATGAAAGTGGGAGGCAGCTAAGGTTGTAACATTTTTCAATTTGTTTATACCTCTTTGAAAAAATGCAGCTGATAAGGGCTTGTAATTTGTTATACAGTGCTGAGGACCATTTTTAAGATGCTGAATGTATTTCCCTAATTCTTACTAAATTCAGTCTAGTTGATGAAATGTAGCACATTGCAGCCCTGTATCTTAGAGCTCCCTGCAGCATTTTGAGTACTTGATGCATGGTAAATAGCACAGGGAAAAGGCACAGAAAGCCATGACAATTTGTTGCCAAAGCTATGTGTACACAGACAATGCAGAGCTGTATATAAGTACCCAGCACAGTTGTACTGATGAACACCCCTGCTTTACGGTAGCATGCCCCATGAGGGTATCTACTTGGCAGGATTAATTAGCCTTAAGGGAACACCAGAATTTAATAAGCTGAACAAGAGGTATCTCTGCATGGAACTACATGTGCTGGATGTGCATTCCCTGGTTACTAAATTGAAAGCAGCAGCAAAGCATAGATTTTACCATATCCATAAAAGAAATCAGGCATACATACTAAGTGGCTTGTTAAAAGCATACAGGAGGCTGAAACAAGGCTAGGAGTAATAGAGTTCATGCTGACATGACTTGGCAATGACATTTGTTTTTAATGAAATAAAAGGAACAAAAAGTACAGTCAAATCAAACTCTGTAAAAGCAGACCCCATGGAGATCACTAGAATGACTGTATAAACTGTAAGTACTTATGAGCAATTCTACCTAAGAAAAAAACAGACTTTCTACCAGGAATATTTTCTGTGATTCTACTTAGAATTATCTCAGATTTTGACACAGTATTTTGTGGGGATGAGAAATTTAAAAAATTAAGAAATTTACTGCTGGAATCAGATCCCCAGAATGCTTTAACTGATAACACCTATGTTAGAAAATATATCTCTATGACTTTGAGGTGATAATTCTGTAATGAAGAATTACTGCATGACTTGGTGACAATGGTCAGCTTCTCCTAAATGCTCAGTGTGACAGAGAGAGTACTGGAATCAAGTTTTGTCATGTGGATCAGATGGATAGATTTCTGGTCTACTTTAGGGGATTACAACATTAGCTTGCTTTATTTTCAGGGCTCATCCTATTGCAGTGTGACAAGCCCTTTGTTGTGAATGTTTCCACTAGTTTTTATCTGAAGTGTGGACAATGCAAAAAAGGGCCAGGTGGTGTTCAAGTGCCCCAAGGCCTGACGTCCCTGAGCACCGCACACACACATACCAAGGAATCGAACTGATCCCGCGGGCAAGCAAACAGCCGGCCGTTCACGCTCAGAGTGGTGAACACTGAAACATCGTGAGGCTTGAGCACCACCTTCTCTGTAAAACAAAATAATTGGTATTTATCACACACAGAAAGGATTTACAGCAGGACTGATCCACCAGCTGCACAGATCACCCTCCTGTGAACAAATTTTGCGCAGTAACCCAATGTCCAGGATACAGAACAGAAGACAGCAGGTCCTCTTTACTGAAGAAATGTGGTAAGTTTAGCCCAAACCAGTCTCCTATAGAACCAAAGTCCCAGTCTCAAACTGCACAAGACAGGTCAAGAAACTACCTGCAAAAAATTTAGCCTAATTAAGGAGTTCATTCCTCCATTGGTGAGCTGTAAGAATTTGACGAGATGTTCTTAATAGAAATTGCTCTGGAAGGCAATAACTGCCCAAGGAGGTGATGGAAATGCATTACAATATTTCTAAAAGAGCATCACATCACAGGTAAAGAAAAGATAATGAAGTAACTTACAAAACAGTCTCTTCAAGCATATGTTGGTGGTCAGTAAATCTGACAATAAAAAATTGCTTCAACTGCAGAAAAAGCTGCCTGGTGTCAGTTCTCAGGAAGTGAGCCATTTTTGGCAGGCACCACTGATTGCAAAAATGCCTTCCAACACAGCTCTCATTACCTCTGTGTGTCTCTCCACACAGTTATACTCAGCCAAAGCACTTGCGTAACACCAGTTCTCCAGCAGAATTCACCCTCCAGTTACTCTTGCATTTCCACAGCCTAGAGGGGCCCTGACCCCTGACCCTCTGCAAACACTAGGTCAGTGTGTTTGGAACTAAGTCGCTCTGTAGTGGTTTGCAAGGACAGAGTAGCCAAAATGGAAGTGACCACTGCCAGAATGTTTGCACTGCAGTGTTTTCTGATGTTACCGACTCCCAGGTCTGTTGTTAAAAAACTCTTACAAGTCTAACAGTGAAGGAAAATCAGGATAGCTGTGCTCTAACATGCAGACACACAAGCTTCTCCATTGGTCCTGTTTCCCATGTGAGCTGCAGTCTGTGCCTGCAGTACAGGAAGGACTTTTCTCTCAATCAGGACTTGTGTGAGAGCTGAACATGCACATGGGTATAACTTGACTGAACTAGTCTTTCAATCCCTCCAAAAATTCTGCTTCACCATAACTGAGAGGTGTTTAAGATGATGTAAGGACAGTACCTCCTCCTGAACTCATCTTTACTATGATGAGGCCTTCTCCAGAGCCCAGCTTGTCTGCTACAGCACTGATCACTTCCTTCACAGAAGAAGACACTGGCACACGGATAGTGGTGTAGGTTTGGTCTATGCAGTACACCTTAAACAGAACTAAAGAAAAAAACATTGCATGCATGGTTTATTCCAGCATAAAAAACACAGATTTACCACACAAACGACTTTTGCTTTCACTCATCACAAATGAAACAAAGCAACAATAAATCACTACATAGCTCCTCATTCCTCAGATGCTCCATAATTTCTAGTACAGAAATCTCTGATTTCCCAGAGTTTTGGATTTTGGATTTTCAGTGTTCAGTGAGCTGCCTGTGCTATGAATGAGAAAGGTGCAGCCATATGAAAAGAGCAGTTACTGTCTGTCAGGACAGACACAAGAGGTAGTACTTCCCTGGCAGCAGGAATTGTTTCCCTGTTTACAGGCCTGGAAACACCACTATGGACAACAGAAGCTGCGTGACTGGCAGGATGTCTGCTGTTCACATATAGTCAGTTCCATCCTTTAACACGGTTCTTGTATTGGTCTGATTTATGCCACCAGCTTTCTCAGCTACATGACCTTAGTTTTGTTGCGTTGTTTTTACCACAGTTCATTAGCAAGAGCTATCCTTTATTATCAAATGTGTTAAGAAGCAGCTGGTTTAGGTGATGAAGTTCCACAAAACAGCCATTCAGAGCACCTTATCAGTAATCTGAAAATGCGGTTCTGATACACTGCTGTAAACGTCACCTCAACCTCTTCAGAGAATCAAACAAGAGCAATAGGGCAAACCAGCAGGTTGTGGTTTTGAGGCTGTGTGCCTAGATTCTCAGATTCTAGATCCATGGTCCATGGCATGATTATCTGCTCCACTCCCACCTTGCAAAGAACAGCTGCACATGTTAGCTCAAACTACACAGGGGAGACAGAGGCTCAAACACGACCTTCAGCTTCCACTCTTTATTGCACTGCCATTACCAGTGCCTTATTGGCTCTTCCCTGTTTAGTTCATTCCTTATTTTAAAGGTTTTTACATCTTCCTCTGAGGAAGCAGTGTTTGATAGCACAAGCAACTAAGGGAAAAGACCAGGAGCACCTCAAATCAACGATGGAGAATAGCAGGCCAGCAAAAGAAAAGAGAGTTTGCCTCGGGCCAGGCTTCAAAATTCTAGGTACTTGCATTTGTTTTTAGACCTTTTTTTGAGACAGACAGATTTATATAGATGTCAGTGGCTCAAGAAAACTTAGCAGAGAAGAAACTCACCTTCATCACTGCCCCTGATAGGCTGGCGTTTCTGTGCTCTGTCATCACTTGTGTTGAACAGCTGCAGAAGAACTTTGTGCTGAAAATGAATCACCGAGATTCACATGAATGCAAGAATAAACATGTGGTACACATGAACTACAATACATCTCTTATCAACGGCAGGAAAAAGAGTAGCAATGCAAAATTTGACAATGTTAAAAACCATCTCTCAATGTGTTTTTTTAATATATCCATGATTACTAAAGAGAAGATGCCTATGAGATGGCTGTGCTTAAGATTTTACTTGAGAAAATGGACAAATGTATTTTCTTACCTTCTTTTGTGATGCTTTAGGTTCTTCAGAACTATGAAAAGGTAAAGCATAGAATATATAATTAAGTATCACCTGGAAGATTTTGTGTACAAAATCACCTACAGAACATGGACCACTTGTCAAACTAGCATATCAATATAATCATATTTATATATGAAAAGACTAGATGATACCACAGTTAATCTATGACCAAGGCAGAAAAATATACAAAGTTCATGTAAGCATGAAATAAGCTTCTGTCAATCTCTCAGTGAGGGTATGGTGCTTGCAAGAATGATGTGGAAAAGAGGGCCATAGACATTAATTCAAATAAGCCTGCATGCAAACTTTCAATTTTGTATAACTGACTGTCATTCATAAAATGGCTTTTTAATAGATATAACCAGTAAATTTTCTTCATCAATTTACTGAGAAAAAGGACAGGGGAAGGAAAGAAGCAAAACTATGCTTACATTTGCTTTACAATTTTCTCTAGCTCTGGAAGTTGCTCCTTTAGTGCTGCAATCATTCTAGTATCATCTGATACAGATACATAAAATTCCTGTAAATGATACAGAATAGTCTTTAAATAACTGTAGGGGTAAATGAGCAGTACTCAGGAGACAGGATTATGAGATGACATCTGATAGCTTAATGATTATAAAGAATGATAATCTGCATAGAGGAACACATGCTGGGCCCAACCCTCTATTACTTCTACTTGTTTATCTCCAGCTGCTTTAAAGCAAGAGCTATACATGCAGAAGGGAAGCCTGATGAGGCTCCTTAGCTCACTCTGTAACCACTGACTGCTTGTGTAAAACCTGCATTTTCACATTGTCAAGGATAAAGACTAAAAAATCCACAAATAATCTAGCATGATAGGAGTTTTATTCATTGCTGTTGTAGTCTTCAGTGCTTCATCTGCTTCTCAGTCACTGACTGTAAGCTACTCCAATCCACTACAGTATCACCCACTTTTAAACCCTACTCAAACCTCTTCCTGTTATATCTACATAAAACTGTGCCAAAGCAGGATCTCTGTGCTTGCAACTAGTGATTGTTTAACTTCTGGATTAATGAAAGACTAGGTCATCTCCAAAGCTTGAAAAGCTTTCCCATGTGGGCTTGTGGGGTGTCTACCATTCTTAAAGCCCCTCTCTATTCCCCTCTGCCAAATCTTAGAAGTTTCATTCAGCCAGTAACGTATGGGATACTGTTCCATAAACACAATATGTAATAAGAATGGCAATCACGATCATTTAACAGGACATTGGCACTGCATTCTTATCTCAGAAATCCAAGGATATGGCAGCTACCACAAAGAATTTACAAGGGTTCTGAAGACAAACATCTCAAGTTCCAATAGCTGCAGTACAGCTTGCATTCAAATGGAAAGGACTTTTGGTTCTGTAGAGTGGCAGCCCTCCAGCTCCTTCCTGGCACACCTCAGGCAGGCATGAACAGCCCTCCAGTTCAACCTGTAGAGCCCCTGAATCATTCCCAAGAAAATACTAGAGAAAGCAAGTTCAGCTAATGCTACAATGCAAGCTACCCATGCAGTGCTCTGAAAGGGATCTGCAACATTATTTTCAGATATGGCAATGGTTCAAACACTGTTGTGGTGCCTTCACACCTTTACTGCAGACAGCAGCCAAACCTGAGAAAACAGTTATAAACTGAAATAAACTTTGCCCTTCGAAATGACCTCTTTCACTCCAGTGATACAATGATTCCTTTATACCTCCAAAAAGGCCATTGCTGCTTCATCCTCTTGCAGTAAATCTCCATACAGCGCGGCCCACTGCAGAACCAGTCGAATGACTCGCCTTTTATTGTTGAGGGCATAATCCATTTTCTCCTGCTCTGTACCCTGAGAAGGCTGGGCATGATAGGTGCCACCGTGTCAAGGAAAACTTTCAGTGATCGAAAATATCCAACCCAGTATGAATTCACAAACAACTGACTTCCAACAAATCACTTTCAGGTGCTCAAACACAACTTTCCAATATACACTTCAAAATTCTGACATCCACTAGCATAACAATTTGCAAACTTTTCACGTTCATACTAAAAAGTAAAAAGACAGTGAATTTTCTGAAGAGCACAGGAAGGACCACAGTCCCACCACAGAGGTGGTTGCTGTAGGGGAACAGGACAAAAATGACACTTGAAATATCAAAAAGGATTACCATGGAAACTGAAGAAGGATATTTCTCCTTGTTCCTCTTTGGAAACAGTTGAAGAAAAAGAAAACTGTCACGTTGTGTTTATTAGCAATTCCAATTTTCCATTTGTGAGGAGGACTACCAGAATGAACCACCAGTGTTATTCCTTTTGTTTTTACAAATTATTGTAACTTAGGATGAACCTCAGCCCCATTAAGGGAGGGGGACTTTGACATTTACAGCCTAAACTGACTATAGAAATACAGGGTAAAATAATAAACTTGTAGTAGCCACATTGTCATGAGGAAATCAGACATTTCCACTATGTCAAATAAGGTGCATTTAGGACACAATACTTTGTGAAAGTTATTTTGTGATGAACAGTAAGAAAAAATGGGAAACATTTCATTGACCTTTTTAAAGACAAAGTGTCAACAATACAAAAAAACCCCTAATAGCTAAACGGCCAAAGAAAACGTTTAGTGAAAGGAGAAAACCAAGGAAAAAAGTAAAGACACAATGGGTAATAAATTGAGATAATTTGACCCTTTAACTTGCGTGAAAATAAAGTATCCCCAGAAGAAATGGGATATGACAATTTGCGTGTCTATTCCTCACTGAAAAAGTGTTCCAAATAAACTGACAGCTGTGTGGGAAGTAAGCACAGAATGAGTGCAGTTACATCTTCAACTTTGCTTCCTAACTACTGGAATTCTGATTCTGGACTGCTGTGAGCAATGCTATTCCCAATTAGAGAGTAACATGTAACATCAAAATACTGACACTCTCCCTGACAGCCATGTCCAGCATCCTTGCATCCCCTCAGGATGCACTTTCAGTTGCTGTACCAAAATATGTTAAAATACTAATTAGAAAACAAAAATATCAATGAGGAATACAAATTATGTAAAATATTTGTTCTAAGCTTCTCATTTAGAAAAAATTCTCTAACAATACTATTAATAAAATGCAATGGGGAAAAGTACCTGTTACATCACACTTCCAAATGATCCTGCTGCCCAAAGCCCAGCAAAGATTTGACATTCTACCAGGGTTACTGGGGTGCTCATTTGACTGACAAACTTCTGGAAATCTGCATTTTAATTTCATTTGGAAAGGTTTAAAATGAGCAGAGAACTGAACATGACAGTGTAATTAAGGCAGAAACTAATCAGAAAGTCACAAGAAGTAAGTAATTCATTTTAAGTTATGTACTCCAATGTCTTGGGGAGCAAGCTTAATACTCTACTAAGTCATTTTTCTCATGCTGTATTTACCTTTCAAACACTGTAATTATTTAATGTGTTTTTACTTTCTTATTAACTGACTCACCACAGACATTGGTAATTTTTCTATCTTTTTACTGCTCATTTATACTGACTTCTCTTTTAATAACATTATCACAGGGAAAGTCAATGAAGAGTTCTCACATTTTTATGTGATCTTCAGGATGCAGCTTCACTACAGACTGCAATCAGAAATAAACTGTGATGTACACTTGCAACAAGATAATTGCAAAATATTAATCAACACCAATATGGTTAGAGCTCAATATATACATATATTTCAAATATATTTTGGGAAACATGCTGAAGAACTGTCATCTACAGAGAGCAAAAGAGGAGTTTATATAATACCTTTGTAAGTATTTAGAGAGTGGTCCTTGAAAGGTGCACCCCTGCACACATGCTCCCTCACTTGCACTAACCCAAGTGCACTTTTGCAGTTGCTGCTCTATTTCAGGTTTTCTTTCAGGCCTTGTCCTGCCTCCCTCTGACAAGCTGTAGCTCCGAGAATTCATCCATGTCCATTCTGTGCACAAGAGGGAAACAGGGGCTTTGTTCCAACACACAGGACTTATATCCTGATCCAGGATGGGGAGCATGCCCTTTGCTTCCCTATTACACAGATTTTTTTTTTTTTATATTGTAGGATCTATATTCTTTAATGTCCGAAAAAGACTTGGTGTGCCAAAGGACAGCACAGAATAAGCGTGGAATCCACAGCAAGCAATAATGCTACTTGGACAAAATGGTGCACCTGTCCATTCCTTTCAGGATTAAAATAACTTACAAATGACTGCTGTAAAAGAAGTGAAAACCCAAATAATTTATACCCTGTACTATGCTTGAAAGCACTTCAGTGGTCTAGCTCTACTCATACTTGCAGGCTGCCAGCTAAAATAGTATCCTTAGTGGGTGTATGAAAATAGACTTGTTTTGATTCAAAATAGGGAGCTGCAGCAAAAAGTCGCTGACTGAATCACCTTTCTTCTTTTTCTGTTTTAATTTCCTCATTGAGCATAACTAATCTCTCCTTAGTCTCACAGCACTGGCGAACACTTTTGTAGAGTGATTTTGCTCCAAAAAGATGAGCTTTGTTAGGAACCTTTCAACTCTAACAATAAATTTCAATGGTACAATCAACAAAGCACAGTTAGCTTTTCCATATTCAGAATGGACTAAATAAATAATAATTCAGCTCCAGGAAAAGCTAACAGTAAAGCAGTAGGATACCAGTTACTTCCACCTCCTCTCTGAAAAGAATTAACATGATGCTTGCCATGACCCACTTAAGACCATGGTCTTTGCATCCTCTCCAGAACACATTTCATCACAAGTGAGTATTTATCCTTGAGTGTGATTTTCCTTACCTTTGATTATTAGAAAAGCTTTTCCCCTATAAAGAATGAGGTACATTTTGTTTATGGGTCTGATTTTCCCAGTTATTGGATAGAGGTATTCCATTATAACTGAGGTTAGAAAAGCTTGAATCTCAAGTGGGCTGACTGAATAATATGAGCTAAATCAATCAGGACAAAACCCCCCAAACATTAAAAGTTCTGCCCTTTCTTCCCCTCTCAATTGTGTCAGCAACAGCATTTCATAATATTTTTGATATCCAAAACAATGTGATTTTGGAAGATGTGTTTGTTTCAGGTGTGCGAACAATCTTCAACAGACCAGTTTCACAGGTCCAAAGGTTTCCAAAACAATTACTCTCCTCGCTAGGAGTAACACAAATGGATTCTCCAGCCTGCCAGACAAGGACACAATGCTCTATTTTGTGGTTTCAGGAGGTGAGCTTTCCCAGATGTCACTCGCCCCACTGAGCTTGAAGGAAAGCACTTTCACACCACTGCAATTCTAAACAAATAAATAGGGAGCTGAAGTTATTACACCCCTGTCAGAATTCTATAAAACAGAAAACATCATATGTTTATTTAATGTTCCCAGTCACTTGATAGCTTCAAGTCACCGTGCTCAAGGAAAACTCTCAATGTCCAACAGCTCCCAAACTAAATAACCTGCCAGTAATTGACAGATGGACATTTCACAGTCTCCTGTGAAACATGCAGAGGGTATGAGAATCACCCCCAGCCCTCAATGTTCTCCACTATTAAGAGTTCATCTCCTAGGATTCACATCCAATTGAAGTTTCTTGCAGTTTGTTTGCATTTGCTATAGACTGTTATTACAGATTATTACTGCTTTTTCATAAAATAAGGACAGTTAGGAATTACTTACCCATTAGTCTGCAAGTCCAGGCAGCCTCTTGTTAGAGGCAGTTTGCAGCTTGCAATCTATAAAGTGGACCATTCAAATCCCCAAGACTAAACTATCCCAGTTAAAATGTAGATGCTGTAGTTCAGCAGAACCCTAGAAAGACAGGAAGGGTAACCCAAACTTTGATGTAATTTACTTATCTGGTGGAGGGACAGTACATTTGTTTCCCTTGGAACAGTAATCAGCACAGGAAATACAGAGTTTTCTTGGTCTGTACTGCATCTCATAATGGATTAGACACTATCCATTTCAGAGTTGCTGAGCTGTGGACAGCTGCTAGTCAGACACTGAGAATCTACTCACAAGGCACAGCCTCCATGGAACGTGATGCACTTCTTGAGAGAGGGAAGCTTCACTTTCATCACTGATAGGTACAGTGGCTAAAGAGACTTTTCTCTTAAAAAAGGATATTGTGCCATCAAGGCTGGGCAGAGCTGACTATTTGGCATAAAAACACAGTGCATCATAATAAAATCATTTAAAACAGAATCTGTGGGAAAAAAAAGAAAGAAAACAGTCAATTAAGCCTCTGCAAACAGCTTGGGGATCTCAAGGATGAGTTTTCTTTCACCTGAACTATCTTCTTAGCCCTCTGCAGATAACAAAGTGGTCTTTTTGCACTTTTTTTGTAGGCATTAGGTACAAAGAAGGGCAATGAACAAATATGAGCTAAAATATTAAGCTGTTAGTCTTGTCTGCATGGATTTTTATTGCACTTACATTAACAGGCATTTGCCAGTGTCAAAGAGAAATCTGGCACAGCAAAAAGCCCCAGGTCTATGCTAAAGTGAAATATTTGGATATACTTCTCTACAAGTGTGGAGTTCTACACAAGGAAGAATCAGGCCTTTCACACCTGGGTACCTAAAAAGAGCTGCAACATTTGGCTTTAGGAGTTACAATACCAGACAGCACATTTAGTATATCCTACACAGGAGAAGGCAAATCATTTCACTCTTTGCTGATTTTCTAGTAGTGAGTAGAATGCCTAAAAGAGGTAAATGGACAGTCAAATTTCTGGGCTTATTTTGATTCAAAACTATCACAGCTGCTAAATTTACATTAAAATGTATATGGACAACATGACTGACATTTTCTCTGGCAAAACCCAGCAAGGTATTTTTTCTACTAAAATGACCAGAGCTGGTGTAAATCCCAGTTTGCCTTATTTGTGTATTTGTAACAACAAGAAGGATTTATAAAGACTGGCTACCAAGGCCAAAGTGAGTTTGGCAGGCTTATATGGAATCACTGAGAAACAGTGAACACAACACTCAAGGTATAATTTCTATGGTGCAACTCTTGAGATAACAGAAACATTTAAAAAACATTGTAAGGGGTGGCAGAAGAATTATGAAAATAACCCTGCAATATAATATTACATCATTGTTTCCACTTGTGTAATTCCTATATGAAAGCATCTCTCAGTTGACAAAACTCACCTCTGGAAGGGCAGCACTTTTTTAATGTACTAAAAACCCATAGTAAAATGGTTTATAAATACTCTTAAATTAAAGGAATGCATAAACAAAAAATTCAGTTTTTCAGCATTCTGTGATCCTATATCCTAAAAATAACTTTATGAATTGTGACACATTGTATCATATTGGGATTTAGGTACAATACTGTCACTAGATGTTTTGGCAAAAAATTTAAAATATTTAAAAAATAATCTGTTTTTGAAAAATACGTAATACATTCATACTGCAGATGGCAAACTCGTGATTATATAGCTGCAAGCCTGAAGACAAATATTCTGTTTCTAGCAAATTCTAGTAAACAGGTATCTAGGATTTTTTTTCTCTTTCTCTTTTTTTCTGTCTTTTAAACAGAGAAAGCATACACTTTAAAAGGATTTCTGTAATTTTTCAATTATTCCACCATTTATGGACCACAATACAGGTTTCTCCAATACTATGAGGCCAATAACAGATTAACTGGATTTAAGAATACTTATGAACAGACATCTATAACACTATAACACTCAGCAGACATCTGTAGTGCAAAAAGAACTTGCAAAAGCAATACTATGCAGTTTAATATATGTCTATGCAATACTTTATCAGAATTATGAGGATTTTTTGTGTCTAACTCTTTCTGAAAATTAAAATACTCACTAAAATGCATGTCTGCAAGTATCTATATCCCTAGAGGTAAATTCTCTGTTCTCTTTACACTAATGAAAAGCAGCCTATTAAGTGCAGATGTAGCAACCTGCATTCTTGGGACTCAGCCCATGCTGCACTGAGTTCTTCTGCTTTGAGTAACAATTCTATTTTCCCTGCACATGGGAAAGTATCACAAACACAAAATTTAAACTGTGATACTTTAAATGTGATGTGAAGATTTAAGAATATTTTTACTAGCACCATGTAACCTCTGGAGGTACCAAGGTATTTTACAGTATTAAAGTGACCTCCAGAACAAGAAGTACCATTACTAATGGGGCTCTCTGTCCAGGCCTTATGGTTGTATCTAATTAAAGTAATAACTGCTGGCCTGGCACCTTGGAGGATTTTCCTGTTCTACTATGACCTTAAACTACAAATGCAATAGAGCAGGCTTGGAAAAGTGGATTGCTATTTTTATTCTGGATTTCCTTTATTCTCTTGGGGTTGTTTCAGAGCAGTAGACAGTTCTTCTGGGAAAAACTACCACTAGGTGCTTTTCAAAGCATCACATTGCAGTGTTCCCCCAGCCAATCCATCTTATGGGCAATAATAAAACAGCTTCTGCCACGTAGGTACCTGTTGCTTCATTTAAAGTTGCTTCAAGGCGCATAGTTTCTAGAAAGTGCTCTAAAATTTTCTCTGGGGTTCCTGACATCACAATATACCTGAGGGAAGGAAAGGAGCAGTTAGCATCTCACAGCCAAAAGAGCTAATCAGGAAATAATTGTGTACCAGCAAGAACATCAGGACTGCTGTGCTGCTGCTGCCAAACACCTGCTCTGACCAGAATCTGTGTGCTTAGGATAAAACCACTCACAATCTTTGCTGGCTTCCCCGCTGTAAACCTAGAATCAATAAAATTCCCCACCCTGGGCAGGGTGAGAGACAGCCCCCTCCTCACACAAGTGTTTCAG
The DNA here is from genome assembly GCF_021018805.1 of Prinia subflava. NCBI lineage: Eukaryota > Metazoa > Chordata > Aves > Passeriformes > Cisticolidae > Prinia > Prinia subflava. The sequence continues at coordinate 18,577,478 of NC_086252.1, forward strand.
TGTAACACCACCACGGTTACACCACAATCAGCACAGCTGCAATGGTCCAAACTCAGAGAAGTACAAGCAGAAATGCTCCTCCACTGAGAAGAAATACCTCAGTAACAAAACCAACTTGCAGTCATTAAAGGGTCTTAACAGGCTCACTATGAGCCTGAGATAAGGACTAGTGTATCAGTGTCAAAGCAAGGAAACAATCTCCTTCAGCATCACTGACAGAGTTTGGTCTGGGAAGGTGGGGGCAGATAATGAAATAACACATGTATATTCAAATCTGTGCAATGCCTTGCATAGCTGAAGTTAGTGTTTCAAGTTGATAAACTGAGGTTTGTACCATTGCCTGGAATTAATTTAGTGAGGTGAGAGAACTACTGCAACAGCCAGGTCTTTCTGCTTCATGCAAAAACACTAGCAAGATTTTAAGTACCAAAAGAATATCATATGATATTGGAAAACTTGTCCTGTCATCTTTTTTTTTCTCTTTTATCACAGATCAGATTTTTTTATATTTCCCTCCATTCTTTCCATCTTTGCATCTTTTTTCTCTTTTTTTTCTTTTTTTTTTATTGGAATTCAACTGATAAAGTATGAAACTTAAAAAAATAAAAGAAAAAAAAAAGAAAGAAAAAAACCCTGAGAAGTGAAGATACTCTGCTCCTGCTGAGAAATAAGTGGTGGAGCTGAGCTCCTGGGAGCTCCTCCTCACTTTGAGCACTGACCGTCACAGTTCTTTTACCTGCCAACCCCTTTGGAAGAACTGTATTGATGTCCCAAGAACACAAACACTTGTTAAGCCAGTGCACATTCTCACAGAGATACTAACCAAGTATCTAAGTGAGTGAAGCAGAGAAATCACAGGTTGCTGTACTCTGAATATGAAAGTGAAAATGAACAGTGGAGTGACTTGCAAGGCTGCTGGATTCATCCTGCATGAGTGTGATCACCCATGAAGAGTTGGATGGTGGGAGTGCTAACTTCAGAGCCAGTCCTCCCAAGCGAAACCGGCACTGCTTGAAAGCACAGCTCGGGGAGCTGTGCAGGAGCTCTGCCTCCTCCGCAGAGGAGACAGAGGAATCCAAACTGTAACCAAAAGCATCTGCTCCCAATGTGAAGTTTTCCTCAAGGCCAAGATGAGAAAATCAGTCTCTTCCTGAGAAGAGGTGCCTGTCAAGCTTCTCTTTTGGGCAGTCATTTTCAGAAGTACTGAACACTCAACACATCCCAGTAACACATTCTGGAAATCGAGAAACATTGGTAATTTGGGTTTGGACTCTCAAACATAAATGTATCCACTTACTCCATTTACTAAGAAAAGAAAGGTCACCCTCAAAACCAGTGAACTCACTTTGGAGACTTTAAATATAAAGATATTGCCAACACAGTGTGAACAAAGTAATCCAACTGGTGAAGAGCAGAGAGTGAACCTTCAGGGTAATTTCCTCTTTTGGGTAACTTATGTCTACTGGTCAGAGCTATCAGCAAAAGCTCCCTTGCTGGCACATATATAGTACCCAAAATCTGACCAAATGAGTACAATATTTACAGAAATGAAATTCTGATCTTTACCTGAAAATATTCCTGGTATGCAAGACCTAAAATACAGCCTAACTTAACCACATCTCTGGCTATTTTTATCAACTTCTGAAAAGAAAACATTAAATAATACAAGTAATTCTGGTGCAAAGTTTGCAAGGAAGGCAGTGTTTCAAAATCTTCAAACGGAATTTTCAGAAGCATGAAAAATGTCTCAGACTCAAGAAAATGGATTTAAATTTATGACCAAGTTGCTGTGCATTGCAGTTGCTGCTGCAAATCCACTGGCTACAGTCAAGTTCCACTCATTAGGGCAAAGAAAAACTTGTGTAAGAGTACAGTTGCCTAAGTAGCATAGATTGTTTTTCTAGATGTTGTAATAGATCAAGTGAAAAATGAAATAGAAGTTCCTGAAAAATGTGAAATATGTATATAAAATGCAAGGAATGGCTTATTCATCCTTCACAGATCTTTATAAATCTTTGCATTGAGTCATACAGATAAAGTAAGTATATGGAATCCCAGGTGAGATAAAAACTGTACCCAAAGTATTGCACAATAAATTGGCTCTTTTTTGAGAGAAAGTGAGGTTCAGGGTAAAGGATTCAAAACTTGTTGAAATTGTTGGAATGCTTCTGAAGAAAATTGTGTATTCATTTGCAAATAACACATTTACAAAGCCTTTAGGGGTTTTACCAACGTTCAGAATGATAATAGCCTCACTCTACTCTTATCACAGTAGTATCCAAACAGAATTGTACTTTTTCCCTTTCAGTAGGAAAGGAAAATACAGTTAATATTCTAATTACAGTGCTAAACTATTCTGTAAGATAAGCTCTGCAACTTTCATTGCATGAGATGTTTGTTTCGTATATAAATTGTGCATAGCAAACTCTTATTAGCATCTAGAGCTCAAAATACAAAATAAAAATATCTGTACTTAACAATAAAACAATGAATTTTCCTCATGTCTTTTACACAGTAAAAGATTAATAGGGTTTCATCAATCTCCATGCTTAGTCTATTTGGAAGCTATGACTTGAGGTAAGTATTTACATCTTCAGGGAATTATTGTGTAAAGACATAGAGCTGGTGTGCTGCTAGAAATGGATATATTATTGAGTATGAGGCATGTGCTGATGACTAAAAAAAGGAATCTTTATATGCACTGCAGTCTTCCACTGAAAGGGGATATGCTATTGTTTGGATAATAGCACCATTTAAAAAGGTTAATAATTGTCTGACATCTGCACTACTCAATGAAAACATACTTGTGCTGCGGCTGTGAATTTCCTTGATTAGAAATTCGGTTTCCTGCTGGGATCTTCTCCAACACCAAGACATCTTGGTCGTGCTCTTTGAGTCTTACTGTATTTGCTTCCACATCCTGCAAGACAAGTTACTTTTAATAAATGTGACTGCACCCGATTTGGCTGATTAGTTACTCTAGCAAACTGGGTGACTTTCAAACACAAAAGACTGGTGTTGGTTCTTTCCTCCTGTATTTATCTGTCTGTATTCTGTTTTCCTCACAGACAGAATCAAGAAGGAAGCACCAAGGCAAGAAGCAGAGAACTGTGGGAGAGACTAGAGCAAGAACTATGCTAAAAATCTACATTTTATGGAGATGTCAAATTAAAAATTTTGCTGAAAACCAGTCTCTCCACAACTTGACATATGTAATGTAATGTAATCTCTACCCCCACTTATATACAAACACTATTTTCTACTATCTGAAGTAGAATATTCTATTCTACTATTTTTTTAATCTAAAAAAAAAAAAAAAATTTAAAAAGAAAATAGCATTTAAGAATAGGACATCTTAGCTCAGCAAACTGTTCATTTGGTACTCCCAGCTCACTCGTAGCAGAAAAAGAAGAAAGTTAACTATAATGTGCATTCAAAAACCACAGGAAAAAAATTAGTAAGATCATGGACTTGGACCTTCTTTGAAGAACAGACCAAAGCTTAACCAGCTGAAAGTCTCCACAGTAACCCAACCTTACTGCCCAAGTGATCCTCATTCTGTTTTGTACAGAAACCACAAGTAGTTTTTCTAGTGGAGTACCCTTTCTAGACTGGTTTTATTGCTGCAATACCAGGCATATACAGGTTCAAATACAGGATGATTCTAGTTCTGATTTCCTCCACTATGAATGACCACAAAATAGCCTGAGTTTACAGAATTATAGTTGGACTTTGGAACACATTTACCCCAAAATGAATAACTGTAAAATTAATCTGGGAATATCTTTCTAGAGTTCTCTGATAAAGACATCTGTGTAAAGACATCTGTAACTTACTGCATCTGCCATTTAATTCTGCCTTGAAACTCTTGAATTTAATGTACCTGACACTGACCTATGTGGGAGAAGGGGTGATCTTGTTTTTTTCATTATTTGGATGGAATATCACCGAGAAATCCTGGGCAGCATAAGGAAAAAATGAGCAGGGCAAATGCTAGATTGCAGAATGTGAGAGACAAAAGATTCCATTTGGTCGCATTTTCATGTCTGAGTTGGGAACTGAGAGAGGAAAGGTGATGAACATAATCTTTACATGACCTTCTAGACGGTCACATCTCTGTTCCACAATTAGGCATACCACAAACAAGGTTATTATTTTAATATATTCATAGAAATGACAGCCTCTGGAAAGACTAGCAAGTTTTGATACCACACTGTGAGGGCAGCCTCTTACCCTCAGGATCCTGTTGAAGTCCTCCTTATCGACTCTCAAGAAGTGGCAGTTGTCTTCCCGCAGAACAATGGAGGCTGCTCTGGGAGCATCATTCACAAGTGCTAACTTGCCAAAATCATCTCCTTCGTGTAGAGTACATACCACACCCTGCACAGAGCAAAACATTTACATGCAGAAACCCATCATTACTCTGGATTCTATTGAAAGTCCTTGTACAAACACTGGACTTCACAATCAAATACCAAAACAATTCTATTTGGCAGGAAATCAACAGCCAAAATAATGACTAGGAAACAATACTTGATAGCTGGTTATTACTATTACTAAAGAGAGGCAAGAACAGAAAAGAATCAGCTTGTTCTCTGAAATTACATTCAGCTTGAAGAACTCTTCTCAGCCTGCTGAAGACAGAAAGTTGTCGACTATTTTGTATTTATTTATAGAGGCCCTAAAAAATAAAATCAAGTTTGCAGAAGTAACACAGAACAACACATCTCCATCTGTTGTATATCAGCAGTGCTCTGTTTCCTCCAATTTACTGCAGCAGAGGATCTGGCCCACCCAGTAATTGTAAAAAACATGGCTAAATATGTGTTACTTAGGAACAGATTTAGAACTAGGGACCCTGTGCTAGATTTTGGTGAAGTGCTTTGTTTTCAAATGGAGGATTCTCGGTCACTGAGTGAGAAATCAATAAAGAAGTAGGGTTTTTAAAGACTCAAGGGATTGCTGTGTACCAAGATCATCTTCTTTGCCTTGAAAAATCTCTCATAAACAGGAAATATAATAAAGATGCTTTTTGGTCTACAGCTTAGCTAAAAACAATAGCTGGCATAAATCTGGAAGAGGTTCATCCAACCTGAGAACCACCAGTCACAAAGCAGTACTTTTGTCAGACATGCATGAGATCATTAGTCATCCAAATGCATGCCAACACGGTGGTAAAGGGATGGGGCAAAACCACATGAGAGAGAAGTCTGGCAATTCACCAAGTTCCAGCAAACTACTTTGTCCTAAAGATACGGATGTAACTCTGATGGATTATATTCAGAAACTGTGAAATATATCCCAAAATTATAGAGCAATCTACTGCAAGTATAATCAGTGAAACCACCGGATCATTTCTTAATAAAATTACAATCTATTTGTTTTGTCAGACAAAGCAATTTAGCCCTAAATTAAACTGTATTCCTTCAAAGTTTACTCTTTACAATAATAACAATCATATAAAATAGCTTATGAAAAAAATACCTTGCCATAAATGACTACATTTACTGATCCCTTTAGGATAATGTACCAAGAAGTACCTTCTTCTCCCTGATTAAATACTACAAGAGAGAGAAAAGATTTTATGGTTAGAACATAGTTATTCACAATATAAATGAGACAGATTCTGCACCCAATAAAATTCAAGGTAACTCTACAGTCATATAAATGTCTACCTTATAAAAGGGCATACTACGATTTTAAAAGCAATTGCTTTCAGAATTTAGAAAAACAATTCATACCCATATAGTAGTTATTTTATTACACTGATGTGAAAGTCATCAGTCATCATAATTTCAGGCTATTTTGCTTTTCTTTTCTATGACAGTTCCAACAACTACTTTATCAATATGTCAGGTTATCAGTCACTAACTAGCACACAGGTTGGATCCCACTAGTAGCACCACATCCTAGCCTAGTTCTGTAGTGACTGTGAATTTAATATTCATTTGCTAAAACGTCTCAGTATTAACATGGGTGAGTAATCTACCATTTTAAATCCTTTATTTTGTGCAGGAAGATTTTTTTTAAAATACAGGATTATATTAAAAGACATTTTAAATAGAGATTGGTCGAACCAAAAATTCTAGATAAAAACATACCCAAATTGTGGGTGATATATACACTCAACCAAGGATACAGAATTACTTTTGGTATTGTCCCTGCATTTGGAAACAGACTAAGCTAACACTTATTACCCTAGGTTTTAAACATGAAGTGACAATCAAGTTTGAAGAATGCATCCAAGTTTGCTCTTGTCATTTAAACATTAGGAATTTAAATGTTCACAGCCCAGGTGAGAAAGAGATCTGACAGGACTCCATTTACTTACAGACTGTTCCTGCTTTGGGATGTGACTCAAAAATGAGGACACCTGCTAATTCTCGTTTTACCTTAAAATAGAGAGAGAAATTATAGTTATTATATGTATCTCATCCCTCCTGGTGATGAGGTCACCTAATACAGCCCCGTTGCACTTTCCTTCCCTCTGCATCACTGATCAGTCATTGCTCTGCTTCACTTGATCTCCTAAGTCCTATTGATTGGCTTTACAGAGCTGCATTTCCTGGCTCAAATGGCTCAGACAAGGGCATCTTTAAGATATAGGTCTCCACATCTTTCTTGGTGCACACACATGTGAAATGATCAACAATTAACAACACAGAAAGTTTCAAATGGTAATAGTTAATCTGTTGCAGAAGATAGCTACTGATTGTCAATTACTCCATTGAGGTATTCCTGTTCTCTCCTGAGAAATCTGGTTCAGACTGACGTACGTCTGTCTGCTTCTGCTGTGTCAAGCTGTAAGGCACAGCCCCCTGGACTTGCTGAGTCCCCTCTGTCCCTGACAGCTTCCCAGGCAAAGCATCCAGCTCACTACCTCTTCCAGGAACGGAGAACGTGACACTGCCCTTGGTGTCGGCTGCCTCCTCACTGGGTTTGTTCTGCCCTTGGTGTGGTTAGCTCTGACTGACTGGGCAGTTGACACTAGTGAGACCCTGCTTACAACTGCTTTTGGTCATGGTAAACAATGTGTTACTGCCACAAAATAGCAGTAGCACTGGGAATCTCCTATGATCCTGAGCTCTTCTGTGTGCTTCACATTTCTCTTCACACAATCACAAGTCTCCAAGGACTCAGAGGCCAATCTCCAAGCAGCAGTAGTCATGTATTCATGGAGGTATTCAGAAAGAGAATGTCAGCTGGTGACAAGCCATTGTGGAGGTACTACCATGTAACTTAACCATGCCAAATACAGATCAAAACCTCGCTTCAACATGTATTTACTAGTAGTATTTTCACACCACTGTCTTGTTTGTTTAAATTAAAAAAAAACCTACTTAGGCCATGAAGAAAGACTTGGGAAGAAACTCAAATTCTGGACACAATCCAGATGAGAATCTGATGGTTGCAGCTCCTAAGGTGGGTGGAAAAATGTGGGCACTGATGTACTTAAGGGCACCCATCCAACCTTGGTGCTCAGGCACCAAGTACAAACATACCACAATGGCCTCCTCTCCTAGAACTCATCCCTGACAATCAGGGGAAGCACTCCCTTTTTGCAGCCTGAAGAAAAAGAGACAAATAAAGGTGTTTGGACAGGTTTTGTTAAGTACAATGACCAGTGAACACACTCAGAGGTCTGTGATTTCTGTAACACTTAGTTCACCAAACTCCTTTATAACTTCTGCTCAAAGGCAATGATACTTCCATAAGGCCAGGGAATACAACCCCATTAGCACTGTTCTGCACACAGCAGAGAGCATTCCTATCCACTTATGTCCTCAGATGTCTTCTCAGTTGATTCAGTCACTGGCCTTTACAGTGAATGAATCCACTTGATGAAGCCAAAAGTTTGACTTGTTCTTAACACTGTATTATATAATCGTTTTTATTTGTACATTAATTTCACAGGCTTCTCTAGCAGGAATTAGTTCACCCCCATGAGACTTGAGCTTTATCTGTTTTACTTTCTACTGCTTGTGGCTTATCTAGAAAACTTACTACTTTAGGAATTATGCCTTACTTAAAATAAATTAAACATTCTATTTCCTTTCAAGTTGGTTGGTCATTAATCTTCTGGTTCATAGAAGCAAGGCTGTTTGTTGTTCCTCTGAAGATTTCCTCTAAGCTAGTCATGGTTTGTCTTCTGCTTCAGTTCATGATGCACGTAATAAGATGGCATTTCCAGATTCTTAGTAAAAACATAAAAATTTCCAGATTCTTAGTTAAAATCACCTATACTTCAAAATGTCAAGTACTTTTGTGGTTTGTATCACTTGCCATACTTGCTCCATATGGTACTCGCTGTGGCATCTGACCTGATTTTCTTCTGAGCTGAGAGCATTTTGTGTTTCAAATTTTTTTTTTCTGGGTTATGTCCACAGTATCAAGAATTTTCTCCACTCCCTCTCAATATCTTTCTATCCTGGCTAGTTTCTTTTGTTTTAAAGGGTCATTCCTGGATCTTACAGTAGTCCTTCTTTAATTACTTTTTTCTCTACATTCCATGGACTTTTAAGGCTTTTGGATGTCTGTTCCCCTGTAGAGGAATACACCTAGTGCAGGTAACTCTGCAGGTACCTTGGTTTGCAAGCTGCAGTTTGTCTGCAGATTGAGCTCAGTGTTGAGCCCATGCACAGCCAACCCTTCTGACAGCAAACGGCCTAAGTGGCACCAGGCAGGTGAATGGACACTGGAGACACAGCAGCAGCACAGGACACGGGAAGAACAGTGGGACTTGTGAGTGCTTGGATGGTGAGAGGATAAAAGCCCAGCAGTTCCTTTATTGGGGGTCCCTCCTCAGAGGCACCAGCTCGAGCTGTTTCTGTGTTACTACACTGAATAAATTGCTTAATGGAGCGAGACATACACAGCTCTGGTATGGGAAACCTGGGGTGGAAGCAGTGAGGAAGCCTGGTCTGGCTGTGTGAGTGGGGGATGTGCAGGAGTCCAGCAGGACCTGCCAGGTCACTGGAGCTGCCCACTGCAAAGGGGCTCCAGCCCAGCAGTGACAGTCCCTGGTGTTGGGAGCGTGACTGCCAGAGTCTCACAAATGGCCAAATGGGGAAGTTTCCTTAACACCAATGTAATTCAGATACCAACTCCAAATTATTACCTTTTTTGAAAAACATTATTCAGCTTTTCATATGTTTGCATGGAGTACTATGTTTCGGTAATGCAGCTTCATAATTAGCTGCATCTGTCCAAGTTAACTGAGAATGCCTGAAAATAACAAGATTCTGAAGAAGGTATCGTCAAATATGGATCTACTTTCTGACTGGTTTCCTTTTTCTGAAAGCATCCACATATTATTGCTACCAAGTAAAGTGATATCTAGCTTGTTTCAGTTGTCTACACCGTGTATCAATGATGGTGAGACAAACAGATGCACTCTCCTGTCCATTCCATTTATCCTTGGTTCTCTGCAGTGTTCTTGGCCATTTCAGGGGGAATGTGTCTGATGAGCTTCTTTCACTGAATGACCAAACCCCAACCAGCACGCCCTGCACAGAGCACCTTTCTCCACAGTGCAATTCCTCCTCCTAACTGGTTCAAGCCAAGACTCCTTACAGAAATCAATTCTGCAAAATTCAGTAGTACCAATACCTTCATTTACACATGGATAGGGACCCAGACAGCGGCACCTGTGCCAAGAGAGGGAGACAGGGGCTGTGCAAAAATGCTTGGAGAGAATTACATATGATATCTAATAGACAACCTACACGTGAACAGTGCTTGGGTGATTCTCACAGATGGAATAAATTCTTTGCATGGAAAGTATACATGAAAATGGTTACAGGCTCTCCAACTTTAATAAAGTCAGAAGTAAAATCAGAAGTAAAATCAGAAGTAAAATTGAGCCTCTCTTTTGGCTCTAATTTTTAAAATTACTTACTGTGGTAGAAAGATGAGATAAGGCCTTAATGTGGAGAAGTTCTTCATATATAAATTCTAAGTCATCTACAGTTCTCTGGCCAGGGCTATAGAGAGAAGATAAAAGGGATAACTAAATGCAATCAATGTCCAAAATACATCTTCACAGGAAGACAGAACACCACAAAATGCTGCTGTACTGTCGAGTGAAGTGTACATCCTCACTAAACAGGGACTGAATGATGTTTCTGGCTGGAGGACTGAAACACACAAAGGATGGAAGCTCTGTGAATGCCACCTGAACAACACTGAGCAGCAGCCATGGCAACCACCTTAGAGAGATCCTGATTAGGCGGCTTTTCTGATTAAATCAAGAGTTCTATATATGTATAAAATGGTCACATAAATAGCAAATGATACATAAAGATTTGTTCCTTTCAAAAGGACTCCTGAGTGTGCGGCATGCACTATTTTTCATATGCAATTATTTGCAGCAAGCACAGTAGTAGTGGTTTGCAAAGGAGTGTGTGAACTTCTGCTGAACAAATTGGAGATGAAGCAGAGCATCTTGGAGGACAGCTAACGACTGCTCTGCAGTTAATGCTGACTGCTGCTGTTTAGCCACAAAGGTAAGTAAGATCCACTCAGCAGTTTCAGTTTCTCTCACTGAAAAATACAAGAAGCTGCCATTATTAAAAAGCATACACTGATGAAGAATAATTCTTCTCTAGCACAACGAGTAGTAAGGAGGCTGGCACTGTGGCTGAAATAATTGCATTTCTGTAACCTACACAAAATTTTCTGATTGCTAAAGAAGGACACAAATACTGTGAGGACTGCAGTGTGCCAGAGATGCTTTGGAGGATCTAATAGGCAGCACACAGGAGGCGTTGTGGGAGCTTGTGAGCAACTCTTGTTCTTTTTCCCACTCACAAGATTCTCTTCAGTTACTTATCTAATGTAACATTATTTTCTAAAAGAACAAATTCTCCTGTCACATAATTTCAGATAGCACACTGGAGTGACACATGGACACACACAGGAAAAAAAATCCTTTAAAGCATTATTTCAAGCTACTTTTATAGGACTAAGTCCTTCCAAACAATATTTAGATTTGTGAAAAGCAGATTACAAGTAATTAATTCAACAGGCCAAGAACAAAAGAAAAGAGCAACAAAGACACAAAGAGAGAGGATAAATTTAAGATGTGAGAAAATGGGATACAGGAAGTCCAGTCTAGGGGCAGGAGTTCCAAATGAGAAGGTTTACATGCTCCAGCACTACAACAGGCACAGTTCTAAACCCTACTGTCTGCAATGTGTGGTGTCAAAAAGAATTAACAGCACAGCTGAATCTTTGGACAGCCCTAAAAGAAAAACTACAATGAACCTTTCTGATACAAGCTTTCCTCCTAAAATGTCAGCACGACAGGAGGCTAGCACCTAGAGGATCAGGAAAGCCGTATGAAGAAATACTGTGCTCTACAGGTTTTCTGCCTAGTCACCTCCTGATTCAACAGTCTGTCAGTCTATATCGTGTGTGAGGCACAGGGAGTACCCAGCTGTGTCACTCTGGAGTTATATTGCATCTTTTTACAAAAGGAGCTGGATGGAGACTTCTTTTGGATGAAAGCAGTACTAAAGGTGTCACAGAAAACATAAGGACAATGGACATCTCTGCTAAGCAAGCTTTATTCTTCTTCTGTTTTTCATTTACCAATGACACACATTTATTGTTACTCAGATTAAAGACAAATTTAGACTAAAAATCATTTTGGATTAAGTCTTTTCTCATATAGAATCAAATAAACTGTTAAGAGAAAACGAGAAATTGGTTTGGTACTGCTATGCCCTCTAGTGACTCAAAATACTGTTTCTGAATCTGGCTTGAAATTACAAGGCTGACACTCCTAGTGATTTATGCAGGGCAGCTTAATTAAGTACAGCATAAAACTAAGCCAGTACTAGCTAGCAAACAAAAGGTAAGATTTTAACAAATAATAGGGAAGCAGCTTTAATTTCATTACATGCTTGCAAAACCAGCACACCTTGGAAAATATAGCATAACAAATTAAGAAATTTCTACATTAAATCAAAACATAAAAGGATGGTGTCTTACTACATCATATCTCTATCAAGACAAAAGGACACACGCTTCTTTCAGCGTGTCCATTTGCTTCCTGTGTTAGCACATTGGAAGTACTGACAATCTGTAGTGGATATCTGTACCTAGTCTTTACCTCTGCTCCTGCAGATGTCACGTGGAGAGATATTAGGCATCACTGTGTCTTTAAAACCTGTGTGGTGACCCACTGATGTTGATTTGTAGGATCCTGCTGTGTAAAGACCTAGTTTCTGCAGGGGACACATTCTAACAGCAATAGCTGGTTATAGAGCGGATAATAAATGGAATAGGCAGGGAACAAGGGTACACATTAATGGACAGAACTCAGGTGATATTAAGTGATCAATAAAAACTGTTCAGTGCTTGGAGAATTTACCAAGGTCAGAGACATTGAGCTTCTCTGTGACTAGGATGTTGACAATAACACAGTACTTTGCCATTGATAAGCCATGTATGTCCAAGCAGTATCATTGATCATTTTTATTATACAGCTAACCAGAAAATTGTCAGATAATAAGAACAAGGGAAAAGATCAGAGACCCCATAACATTGTGAATAAGTGTCAAATGCTCTCTACTAAGAAAGAAATGTGCTAAGTGAAGCCACCAAAAACATATAACACAGATCTATTGTTCCAGTCACATTGCTAACTTATTTTAGGATAGGGCATTAAAAAATAATGTAATCCATAACATCATCTGAGCTAAATACTTGTTGTCTGATGAATAAGATCTTCCTTTAAAGACTCCTGTTATTATTGTGTTTAGCTTTGTATTACAGCATCCTATTAAATTAGGGTTTACCATCAGGACATATTTTCATACTGAAGGAGGAGCTGTATTAATTCTACAGTAATTTTTACAAGGACTTGAGCAAGGTCTGCACCTGTGCTACAGCCATTATAAGGAGCAGAGAGCTGTGTTTGCTACTTCACAAAAAGCTATTTTCACATTCAGTATATGTGTTTCCAAAGGAAAAAAAAATACAATAGCAACAAGAGCCTGCCAAAAATTTCCCTGAGCTCTATTCTGTTTTTTAAACTATAGAACATTCTTTCACAGTTTGACAGTTAAAATGCTGCAGTTAATGTAATAAACAGAGAATTTTTTAAGTTGGCTGTCAAAACAAGTGACACTTTTTGTTAGAGATTTTCAGATTCCGCACAATAGAAAGTACCTTTCAAAGCAACAGCTTCATTATACAATCAAATTCTCAAAGTAATCTTCTCATCAAAGAATATTGTCTTATTTCTTTCAGGGTAATTATCTGAGTTCTGCAACCTCTCTGGAAATAGTTACTGTTATAAATGCAGCTGTGCTGGTTTGAAAATTGTGGGTCCTGCTCAGGTCAGCCAGAGTCAGCATCTCTGAAGCCCTGACAATTCCTTTGAACTTTTGGCAGCTGCAAGAGTGTCTAGTCAAAACTAGCAGGACTCTGAGGATTCATGGAGATTTTAACAGCTTTGCTGCAGCTCAGTCCAGGGAGGATTTTCAACTAACCAAATCATTATGTATGTAAACTGGATACCAGAACAGCAGTTAATATGGTCCCTGGCAGTACAAGCTTACTTCAGTGAGCAAAGGGCTGCAAAAATAAGCACGTTCAGAGATAGGGAAATATGTCAGATGAGTCTCAGTCCTGAGAAAACCTCTTTCTCCTCACTATATTCCATGAAAAATCACCTATTAGTATTCTTTCAGGTGATGCTTTCAAGTGATTTCCACAGCATCCCTCCAGCCTTTCAGCTCTCTGTAAGCAGTCCAGATGATAATCAACACTTCTCCTGCTAGTGTAAACTTACACTTACTGTTCTGGAAGTCACGACAGAAAGCAAATGCAGTAAGCAGCCAAAACCCACAATAACTGAAAGGGAAATTATCCAGGAGATGACCTGCGCAGCCGGCCTGAGAGTGCAGAGGGGTGGGCAGCACACACAGCCCTGCTCAGGGTCAGTGACTGCTCTCTGCTCACCTCTCTCTTGCTCCTCAGTGGAAAAGGCACAGGACATGTCTGCGAGGAAACAAGACCTCAATTCCCTGGCTCCCTAAGGACTATGGAAACACCATGCTCTCAGTCTGGATTATCCATGTATCTTGTGTGACTGGGAGCGAGTGCTCCTTTGGCAGTGTTGACTAGATCTCTGACAAGGAGAAGAAAAAGAATGTATACTTCAAAACTGTTGCTGCATGGCAGTGTTTCCTGGTTTTATAAGGACAAGTGTTTGAGGGCACTTTTTGAAATTCAATGCTTTTATCAAATTTTTGGGAAAATGCTGTCAAAATAAGCCTATGATCTAAACAAGAATGGAGCTGGGAAAGGATACAGATGGAAACAGGAACAAGCACTTGGGTTATGTGACTCAAAAATCTTTTACTCTGAAAAATGTTCTCGCACTGTAGGCCCACTCCTGTCCCACTGCAAAGACAAACTTTGCCAATGGCCTCAAGGTAGCAGGATCCAGCCCTGTCTACCCACCTGTCTTGAATGGCCCCTTACAAGTAAATCTTCAGTGAAGGTGAGCTTAAGTTATTCCTTATTCTCAGTGGGTTTAATTAGCAGTAAAATATGTCTGCTGTGGCCACTAAACCCTACCTGCTTAATGCTTGCCTTCAACAGAGGTCAAACAGAGTTTATACTGGTTGTTTTGAAGCCACTAATAAAGCTGGCTGAAAAAAAGGCTGATGATAAACACAGGTTTCTCTTGTTTCCATGTCACAAGGAAGGCCCGTAATATTAACTCGTTATTCTGCTTACGGTTTCCTGAGAATCATCCTCATATGAGCATCTGGCCCGATCTGAGAGAGAAACAACATAGTGTCCTGTAGCTCCTCATCACACTCCTTCCTCTCTTCCTCAGTTGGCAAAGGGGCATCTTCACGCTCATCATCCAAAAATCGATAAAATAAGTATTTGTCTTGAAAGTGGTGCTCCTGGTCCACTGAAAACAACATAACACATCAAAGACTGAAAGCTCCTCAACAAAGCAAACCTTGTAGAAATCTGTGCAGTATCTGTTTGTTACAGATAGATTATTTAAGAAAGGAAAGGAAGCTACAGGAAAACTGTAAAAGCATGAAACTTTCTCATATATGTCCAAGTTATGTAGCTTGAAGGGTACACTTTTAAATTGTGTACTGTAAATACTTTCCAAAAGGCTTCAATATGAGTGTGTTGTGGGTGTGTATACATACATGTGTGTGTGCACGTGGGGTTCTTTCTTATTAGTTCTGGTTTTTTACTATTAGTAAACTACATAAGTTTTTCAAACTATTTCATTTAATCAAACAAATTACACTGGGGAAGCAGGTTACACTATGAATTTCTAAGAGGTATTCTCTAGCACAAACACTTTGCTCTACATGTTTAGACAGGCTGAAAAAAGGTAGCAAAAGCAGCTAAACTCCTTGTGATGTAGCAGAAATGTGTATGATACACATTTAGGATTTGAATTTGGGAACTCCTCCAAAACCAATGGAAATCATTCCAAAATGATGGATCTGAGCAAACACATAGACTCACATTCACTTCTAAATAGTGCAAATCTTTGATGGAGGTTAGTTTTATGTACAGTAATACATTCCTTGGTTTTGGCCTGAGTGCTGCCCAGTTCTAACAATATAAGCACAAGCCAGTGTACTCCTAAGTGTAATTACAGTTATCACTATAAATTGTTCATTTATGACACCTTATGCTCGTAAGTTTAAAAACTACACTGGTAGCAAGATTCAAATAATACTGCCTGTGTGTTACACTTATGAATGAACAGGCTGCTCTGTGGCACTTCATTTGGGCTCATGATCCCTTTCTTTTTCATGACAAAGATCTACAGAGATGCTGATGTCACATACTGCCCATATTTTAGTTAAGATATTGATTTTCTGTATCTTACCATGGTTAAGAACACCTTCTTCCAGCAGTACTTGCCACATGCCAACAGCCTGGGTTCGTAAATGGACACAAGGACTTTGTTGCATCATCCAGTCAACGAGTTCTGTCCCCACACAGCATTGCCTGAAGGACAGATAAACAGACAGGAATTAAAAAGGAAGCTAGCCAAGAGAGAGACTGCACAAAGTGACTGCCAGCAACAGTGGTATCTTAAACTCTGTACAGACTTAGTCAAATCTCCCTGCAGACAACCCCATGTCACCACCTACATGCACATGCTTGAAATACCTGTGGAAGTGTTCAGTTTTGATATGACCATCTTAGTAAAACAAGTGTTTTGGGAAATGCAGAGTTCAGAGCATCAAATTGAGCCTGTGACACCTGATACAAACCCTGTAGCACCAGTGCAACAATCCCCAACTCAGTTTTCAGAAGAAACCTCTGTACACCATGGGACACCAAAAGCCTCATGCTTTTCAGAATTTTGCAGAAAACAGTAATTTAATGCTGTAGAAGTTATGCCAATGCAGCCTCCACAGGAAGAGTCAGTGTTATGAGGGTGCTCCTGCATTTGTAGCCAAACTTCTGTCACACTGTATTTGGAGACACTGGTTTTGGTACAGTGCTCCTGAGCTCTCTCATGCGATGTCTTGGTCATCTTTCACCTCCTGACTGACCCAGAGGCAGACAACATCAGGTCTCAAGTTCACCTTGAGAGAGATCACCCAAAGCGGTCAAAAAAGCAAAAAGCCACATGGTCATTTAGAAAAAAATCTTTATTGTAACACTCCCTAGTTCAGCAGAACAGTAAGAGGGTTTTTTTCCCAGTTATGTGTAAGAGAAAATGGGGCAGGTGCTTGGACCAGCACTGCTTTTCATTTATCATATATTCTCTTTTGTCCTTCTAGAACAATCAGCAATGTTCTATTGTAACATATTCTTGAAACAACTCACAAGTGCTAAATACCTTTGTGTATTAAGTACCTTTTGGACTGAAATATGGAAAATTAATGCATTTATTTCAAATGAAGATCAGCAATATCGATTTACTATTTAGAAAAAGACACACTCAGAGATTTAAAAATAATTTTTACTTAAAATCATTGTAAATAATGTATTAGGTATTTGATTTAAACATTAGAGACTGAAACAAACTGATTGTTTCTTAAGCCAATAGCAGATAGAATCTGACACTTTGGAGGCAGATTTCTATTCTACAAGTGCCATTGTTATCCCACTTCAGCAAGACTGTGCTGCCACCAGCAGGAAGATAAGAGAGCCTGGCAATACACTGAAAGAAAAAATAGATAGAGCAGCAAATCTGCATCAAGAATGTTTCTCACCATTCACGTTCTATGGATTTTCAGAATGCCAAAGTGAACAAAACTGTGGTAGCAATCAGCACAGGAACATAATATATTAATGAACTTTTCTATTATCTCTTACTGATATACAAAGAGAACAGAATCTACATTTTAACTTGGTACTGCACAGAATATTCCAGCTAACTATGCTATTAACTTTGGAAGAGTTTTTGTATGTGAATGCTCTGTTCACAATCATGGACTAATTTTCCAGTCAAATTACTTCAGAAAGGATTCACCAGCCCCATTAAAGACTGCCTAACATCCAGCTCAAATAGCATCACAGAATAATTTCAGACCTTTTGAGACCTGCAAGTATGGTAAGGCATAAATGACAAATCAGAGAATGGCAGGCATAAAAATTCAGAGACCTCTACACAATCAGCCCACACACCTGTAAGTCTTCAGATGGTATTTACGATCTCTTATCATGTGAGGAGCTCGGGACAGAATTGTATTCCGCAAAATCTTTCCGGCTCTAAGGATCTTTTCTGAAGGAACCTTGGTGATCATGGAGGTAAAAAAAAAAAAAAGACCAAGACACAGATTTAAAACTTTCTGGAATGTCTGTACTGCTTTCTGCAAAATAAAACACAAATGCTCTTTTCCCTGAATTAAAAGTCCTCTTCCACAGACGCTTATTTTTGCAGAGCAATGTAGTATACATTTGAGATTTTAAGTTTCACATATTTCTTACATCTAACAGAAAGCATCACTTCAGCTGATCCATAATATCACAATGTTGGAAATAGTTATTTCCATTTGTCTAATGGCCTGGCTCTACAGCAAACCTATGTTCTATTACCTGTGTAACGGTTTTAGTAGGATGGTGTGGGATGTGAGGATCAATAAGAGGTGTCTGAAAAATAAAATGAAATGAAATAATTTTTTTAAGGTTGACCAGAAAAATAAAATAAGACTAAAGTTAAAAAAAATTAACTTAAAAGCTGTAATAACAAAGAATAATATAGAAGTCCAAGCTCTGCCCAGGAGATACGAATATATAAAAAGCTTCTGAAGACATCCTAAAGGCAAACTTGGTTGTTGAGGCTCAGAAAATTAAAACAGTGACATGACATGTGAAGATGAATAACAAATCTGTGCCAAACTTTGTAGAGTATTAATGAAATGGGCAATGGCTGAATGTCACACCAGATCTGAGCACACACAGGCACAGTTAGCTCTTCCTCCTGCACCACAGCATTCCCCCACACACGTCTGCTTTGCCATTCAGTCCCCCACCACGGAAAGTCCTCCTTCAGCACCTTCTTCTATTCAGCTCTTTTCTCCCTTACAGCACAGCACAAGAAACAGGAATGGAGATAGAGCTCTTCCACTATCTCTGTTTTCTAAATTGTCACCAGGCTGAGCTGGCAACCCTTTTATAGCCTCTCTCTGAAATGCAGAGGCATGTAGGCCACTCGCAGGGACCCAGGCAAGGACCTTCACAAGGTCCAAGGTGAAGGAAAAAGAAAAGAACAAAGCAAGAGGCTTGTTTCTACAAAGGGAAGAGTGAAAGGGAAGACCATCAGTGCTCTACAGGGGACAAGGAGAGAAGGGGATGAGAGAAATGGGAAAACAGGCACATAACAAACAGGTGAAACAGGGAGACAGGGAGCACATGGCACAATACAGAGGAAAAAGGAAAGGGGAAGGTTAAAGGACAGTAGAAATGGCAACAAAGGAGAACAAAACCAAACTTCAGCAGCCACCTCAGAAAGATGGGAAGACCTTTGGCTTTGTTGGGCCTGGCAGCTAACAGCACAGACCAAATTCACTTTGAGTGTGCAACATCGGGAGACACGACACAAGGGCTGGCTTGGGCTGGCGCTCAGGGCTGGCTGACAGCACATCGGGCTGAGCAGAGCTCTCCCACAAGGGCAGGGCTCTGCACCTTGGCCCACGGCAGCCACAGCCCCCTCACACCCCTACAGCTAAGCCAAGGCAGCCAGGGCAGAAGAATGGGGAAACATGAGCCAAGTACTCCTGGGTCACCAGGTACTTAAACTGGACATCTGTCCATCAGCTCCCACGGGATGTCAGTGATGTGACACAGTCCTTGTCGTTATCAAATACTGCAAAGAGCTAAGAATGCACCAGGAAACCACGGGTCAGCTGGGAAGGGGAAAATGAGGGAAGCATATGACAGAAATCAATAATCTTAACACAGAGACCTGTATATGGAAACCAATACAAAGTTTTTTGTTTCTATTCAAACCTCACAAGAAGTCCCTGAAAAGGTGTATCAATACAATTAAAATGGGTTTCCTGATTTTTCTCATTCAATAAGTCAACAATTTTTCATAAACTCATTTAAGTTCTAAACATTTCTGTCCAGCCAGAAGAGCAGTAGCACATCCCTTGATATTTCTTGGTTTCTGGAACTGTGTGGCATCTGCTCTAGATAGTCTGTATTTGCAGTTCACACACGCAAAGAATAGGAAAAATGCCTCTAATGAAAACAAACCATTGAATAACAACCTCAAACAGGTACAATATACTTGATACAGCTTCTGGATTTTAATTCTTATTAGGAATATACTTAGAGGTTAGATAAAATGTGTAAGACAAAAAATATAGGAGATTTTTAGAGCAATAGACTAGCGAATACAAATGCACATTTTTGTTCCTTGGAGTTTCAATTAAGTTTTAACAAAAATTGAACATGGATGAAGATTTTTCAATAAATCTCCCAACTTAATCAAAACAGAATATAAGACAGCATTTGGAAGAAATCTGATTCAACTCAACAGTACAGAAAAAAACCAAGGTGAAAGCTAAGACACAGCACAAGAATCTGCAGAAAGCAGCAGGAAGGCTTGTTCACCTACATCCTGACCAATACAGAAGGATCAGCTGCAAAGACAGAACATAACTTGGGTGAAGGTGATCGTGAAATGATCCAGTGTCAGAACTTTACAGAAGGAAGAAAGAGCATCAAAGCATACACAATGGACTAGGAAGAAAAGTTTCCATAAAACCAGAATACTGATAGCTGTATTCCTGGAGTGGGTCATGGGGGAACAAGCGTGAGGTAAAAGGA
Organism: Prinia subflava; assembly: GCF_021018805.1. Taxonomy (NCBI): domain Eukaryota; kingdom Metazoa; phylum Chordata; class Aves; order Passeriformes; family Cisticolidae; genus Prinia; species Prinia subflava. Next base: position 18,597,773 of record NC_086252.1, read on the forward strand.
GTTAATAGGAGCTGGCAGTTACTTAAAGAAACAGTATTAACCATACACATAATAAATACTAGAACTTAACTAGAAGGTGAAGTAAAGACTCAGCTAAAGAAAGAGCTCTTCACTGACACACAATAAGGAAATACAAAATGAGAAAGTAGGGGGTCTAGAGAAAGCAAGTATAAATTGAATAATAAAGGACCAAATTAGAAAAGCAAAGGTATAAAATGAGACAGACCTGCCAAGAAATGTCAGGAAGTAAGAAAATATTCCACAAGTACATTAGTAGTGAAACAAAGAAAACAGTGTTGAGCTACTGTTTAACAGAGGGAAATCTACTGTTAAACAGAGAGAAAGAAGGCTTTTGATTTGACTTCTGATTTATTTTTGACTTTTGATTTATTTTTAATCAATGTTCATTAGAAAGATCAGTGGCAGAGAGATGGTTAATATCCTAAGTAGTAGAGTGACAGGAGTAAAATCTCAACCTTGAAAAAACCCCAAAAACATAAATTAGCTGTTTTCAGATTGGCTTTGTAGAACTTCACACAGGAAACTTGAAGACCTTGAAGAAACTTATAAAGCACCGCATCCATCTTAGAACCATCAGCAGCCACTCTTGGGGGTCTAAGGAAGGCAGCTGAAGACAGAAATATTTAAAAGGAGAAGCTGAAAAAATATAGATATCAGCTTAATGTCTTCCTAGAAAAAGTCCATTTGTAAGCACCTGGAAAAGAACAGGGAGATGAGTCACATGTGATATGTATTAACCAAGCAGAGAGTGAGGTTGTATTAACCAAGAGTAATTGACTTCTTAACATATCCTAGTATCTTTGGAGAATTAATGAGACTAAAGTACATACATGTGGCACTGAGGTCCTTGTGATCCCATTTTTCAGGACTTGTGAATAAGGGAAAAGTTATCAGGCAAAGAGCTCAGATACACAAGCAAATTATGATAGTTTACAAACTATTATTCATCTCCTGGCCACAGGAGTGACCAGTGTACCTGCTCTTAGCTTTCCTTCAGTGTGAGATAAAGCAACACAGCACTACCACACATTCAGCTTGCTATGACCTGCTGGTCTTCCCAGTAGGGCAGGAGGTCATATGGGTCTGGAGGGTGGAGAAGGGAAGGAGACTGGTGCTGGTAGGGGAAAACAGAAAATTATTATGAGAAACTGTGGTAAAAAGGCTTTTTAGCATTAACATGGACAAACTCCCTATCTGTATATTTATGAATTCACATTTGAGCCATTCAAACAAACCCTTCACAAAGCCAATCACGAAACTCCCCATTTAAATTGGGGTGAAGCAGAGAAAGTAATAATTTTAGCCTCCATTCCTTTCAAGATTCAAATATTTATGCATGAGAGCAATACCACAGATTTAAATAGGACTATTCATGTGTATAATTTTATGCACACATTTAATCTGTGGAGAAATAGGCCTTAGATTTCAAACTACAGGGCAAGGCCCGTCTTTATTTTGGTGTTTCTTACATCATTGAGCAATATGCAGACAAATAAATAATAAAATGAACAACAATAATAGTGACCTACCATGAGATCTTGCGTTTGTCAACTTATTTGAATCTGCTAAATAAAATCCAAGAACATCTCTTACAAAAATAGATTTTTCTATTCCCCTTGTCAAATAACTGTAAAGGGATGTTTCTGAGCCTTTACATATGAATGAATGCTTCAGATTTACAGCAATTTGGATCTATAAAATCAAGTGATGAAGGGGACTTAATTTACTACTCTCAAATGCAAACGTGGGATATGCGTATTGCAAAGAACTAAGATGAAATAAAGTGAAAGCCAATGAATCACTCTTTTTTCACATGACCTCAGTGTAGCTCATCTCTGAACAGAGAACAAGTTTAGGTATTGATTGGAGTTAACCACAGCATGTAACCAGGGTGATCAGATAAACCTGTGCACTACTGTTGATCCCTTTCAACTGATTTTCAACTGAGCAACTGAAAAGAATTGCAAGCGACATCTGTTTTCCTGCTGGCTGGCAGGGGGATCCAGAACAAAGGACAAAGCCACACACATTGAAAGGTGTCAGCAGCAACAGCCACATCACTAAGAGGTCTGTTTGTTTTACATCCTCAGTATTTACCACTATTGGTGATTTATGGTTTAATCCAAATCCCACGGAAATAACTTGCAATTCCCTAGTTGACTCAATGAATTTTGAGCCAGGCCCATAGCATCTGATTCTTCTAAGTGTATTTCAGCGAGCAGTGCATCTTGAGCTCTTACTGGTTCCAATCACTCCTGATGCCTTCTGATGAGTGACATTTTTGACTGACATTTTTGAATATCTTTGTATATATCTCCCAAAAGACTTCTAATGCCCTGTCTGGTACACATGGGAAGAAATAAAATATACAAAAACCCCACATTCCCACAATAATGGCAAAGTCATAGCCAGTCAGAAGAACACAGCTGACAGCTAGCCAGAGTCCCCACTGCCCTCCCACACAACACCTCCCAGTTCTGCTCTCTCCACTCCTTCTCAAGCTTTTTGTAATGCCATCTGTTTGTGCTGCTTCAGACCAAAGGCAGAGGTAAGAGTTTCACAGATGGTGTAGAGATGACTCTTTTTCCAATACAGGCCATTATTTCCAGCACTACAGTATAACTGTGTAACAGGGATAAAGCTGAGATTCAGTATCACAGCTTCTGGAGTGCATTTTCAGCTGAAAAGCAGTCTTGGATAGAGTATCTTGAAGGTAACTCCATTGGTTCTATTTCCAGCTGCAGTGAAAGAGTGTCTATGCAGACTGCACCAACCTCTGCTAGGACACTACAGGGGAAACAATACTTATTGAATGCAGATTGCTGAACATGAGAGAAGCAGCTGACCAAAGATCTTGACGTGAAAAGGTCCTTTGGAACACATTTTTGTCAAAATTTGAAGGAAAATGTAATCAATATTTCAGGAATTCCCCTGAGATTAGCTCAGTTGGTCAGAACACGGTGCTAATAACACCATGGTCGCAGGCTAATCTCTATATGGCCATTCACTCAGGAGCTGGACTTCATGGTCCTTGTGGGTCCCTTCCAACACCGAATATTCTGTGCTCTGTGACTATATTAACCTATGCTGGATCTCTGGAGTAGCCCTATGTGGAATACGCTGATGTCCTGACCAAGGCTTGTCATCAGAAAACAATCTGTGACCTCTAACCTCCGAAGGCACATGGTCCATAAGAAACCTTGGCACACGCTCCCTGCCCTGGGGACTTTTGATGGTTGGGATGTGGTACCAGGACTGAGCTCTGAGGCCAACCCAGACAGTCACATTGAATCACTGAGCTCATCACAGAATATTCTGAGTTGGAAGGGACCCACAAGGATCATCAAGTCCAGCTCTTAGATGAAGGGGCCCATACAGGGAGATTCACCACTTCAGAAGACAAAAAAGGTGGAAACAGAAATGCAATCATCACTCCTATCATGCTGTAAACAATTCATTCTCCTCTTCACTCTCCCACAAACATATGCAGCAGCTGGGAGAACCAGCCTGTGCTCCACAAGACAGCACTGGCAGCCAAAAAACAAAACACCTGCTCACATCTCCTAACTGGAAAAGTCCAAAACTAACAATGACTGACTTCATACCAGGTCTGTAGGGGACTTAGCAGTTAACAAATACTTGGCAACTAAAAAAGGACAAATTACCTAAGAAGACAATTTGCTTTAAAAGGACCAGTCAAGAGAGTCTCAAATTGTACTACCAAAGCATCTTCAAACCACCCATGCACACAGAAGACAACCATTCTAGTTTTTTAACAAACATCTGTAAATAGCAAAATGGGGAGAATAGCAAGGTATGAATGGATGAACTCACAGTCACAGGATGTTTACAAAATTAGGGAAGAAGATAAGCAAATTATAAAAAAATCTTCTGAGTTTCATAAAGCTATAGCACCTGTAATATTAAACCCCATAATCTAACTACAAACTATCTAAACCAAGCAAAATAGTCTAGTAAAAATAGTCAGGGCCAGTGGTTAAAGATAGCCCAGTTTTATTCTGGGTTTTTTTGACTCCATGACCTTACACAAATCCCCTAATCACAGTGTGTTTCATTTTCCCCTTTTTGGAGAGGGGAATACTAATAATTTCTACCTTTGTAAAATGTTTTGAATATTGTCAGCAAATGGGCTACTATCAAAATATTCAGAGTAATGATGACTGGTTTAAAATCTATATTCTTTAAATGTAATACGATTTGAAGACTATGCTGTATTTTAAAAGACATTCTAAAATTGCTTTTCTTTAGCAATCTATATTTTTAATAGCATAAACGGCAAATGTATTCTTTAAATTCTCAAATATTCAGTGCAGTAAATTTATTTTAGAAAGTTAAATTGAACTCACATTATTAACACTTCTACAATGTTTCCTTGACAAACTATAAATGTCCCTCCTTTTAACACAAAATGATTCAGCCATTACCAAAAATGACACTTCACCGTGAATGTCAAAGGAAAAAAGAATATTGAAACAGGCTATGACCAGTGCACAAAGCCCCCCAAAACATGGCTAATGATGTCTTATTTTCCCGTCATTTTTCTACTTCCCCACTACAATGAAACAGCTGCTATAACTACACTGCCTGCATTGAATAAAATGTCAGAAAATGCTAACTCTGCTGCGAGCATTCCCAATATTCTGATAGAGGTGTGACTACAGTTATCATAACGAGTTTCAAGCCAGCATTGTCAGGGTTTCTCTGCTCCTGCATTTTTTAACCTATGAAAGAATAAAACATTTCTTTTGTCTCTCATGCAAACTACTGGTTTCTTAGTATCCATGGCTTTAAAAATATATTTACCTGAAATTACCTCTTTAGAAACAAGCTGTAATGACAAAGACTTTACAAGCACAATAAATATTAGGCAGCAAGGTTACCAGTTTTTAAGGCCTATCTCTCACGTATGCTCTAGGCACACAGCATCTATTCAAAAGACCAAACTGAAGGGATGTTAAAAGATTAGTGAGCTTCTGGAGGATTTAAATCACTTATTTCTAGATACCTTTTTAACTTGGCAAGCATCTCCTACCTTCAAGACTCCCAGAAGGTACTCTGTCAAAGAATTCACAGGACTGGATGGGCTGTCCTAGGTTTCAGTTACATCCAGATGCCAGAACTGCCTTCTAAGGACAAGGCAGTGAAATTTTAGATTAAGTGATTTCATGTGAAACATAAGAATGCCAAAACCTGGACAGAGTGTGAATTAAGTGTGAAATTGTGAACCTGTTAAAATTAGTGGTAAAATTCCTGGCTTCAGTGTAGTCAAAACACTACCCAAGTGAGGCAAGAGGACCACTGCCTCCTGGGTGACAGCAGTTTATGTATTGTGTGATCCCCACTAGTCATTGCACCTCTGAGTGTTTCAACCTCTCCATGGTAAAATGGAGACAACAGTGTCTACTCACAGCTTCAACAAATGATGAGAATAAGCAGCTGAAAACACTGCTGAATGCTGCAGCTGGAATCCTGGAAGTCTAGTGTCTACAAGTTCATGTTGGGAACTTTACAATGATTTTTAACACAGAAAGAAATAGTCTTCAAAGTGAGACAGGGCTAGAGGCATTGAAGGTTACCTCCTGAATTCCCTGGGGAGGTCAGCAACAAGGTAAAGCCTCTGGTAAGTGGGAAAGAGAAGTTAATTTAAACCTGTTTTATGCTTCTCCTGGTGATTTCATGTTCCTTATTCTCCAAGTTCAGGACAGTGCATTATGTGAAAGTTTACAAAATGACAAAACATTGAAGGAGTCCAGCTTCCCCATGTACCTCTCTTTCTTCTTCCTGCCATCTTTTTCAGAAATCATTTTTTGCTAAAAATGAAACTGAGAAGGAATAATCTAACAATATCCAATGCACCACTTTCTGGTGTTCTACTTCTCAGGAGACTTGTATTGATCTATATTGATGTTTTTCATCTACATGGAATATATTTCCTAAAAAGGTAAATGGTTGTTTCTGTAGTATATGAAAATAAACAGAGAAAAGAAATCCCAAACTGATGGTTTGATCAGAACACATTTTACAAAAACCACAAACATTCTTCTTTCAGCCAGGTACTTCTCTACTTCAATGCTTTTAAGTCTTCTGTCATAAACATAAAAAAACCCTCAAGCACTGGTTTAATTTACATATTTGTGTGTCAGTGGAAAAGATATGCATTCTGCTCTTGACAAACATCCACAAAACAACCTTCTTATCTTCCTTAAAATTTCTATTTCCCTTGATGTCTACAAAAAGCTTGTCAAAGTGGTGGGTGTTGATGTGCCGAACCATGCTACCTACCCTACCTCATCCAAGTCCCTCATGCTTTTTTTTTTTCATTTTATGGTAAAATCCAATTGTGGTCTCACACACTTAACTAGCATGAAATGAAACCATAACTGCTGTATTAGTTCATCTGTGCATTCAGTGTTCTTTAGACAGAGTGTCAGTCATCGATTTAAAAGACAAAAAGGCATTTGGAATCAAATTATTGATCTCAACAAGACAGATCAATATGCTGTTTTTCACATTAATTCCATAATGCATTGGGAATAATCAGTAAATAAAATACAAACATTGACTTAATGTGCATCTGTGTGAACAGTAGATAATCTCCAATTAAATTGCAAAAGAGTAATACTTTTAATTCTTGTCAATTACAACAAAATATGATTTTAGTTGGAAAATAGTAAGTATTTTATATTTTCAGATTTGCTTTTTCTCTCTTTCTAACTTTCTACAGAGTTTGCTACTGCCTAGCTTGCTACTATATGAACCAGGCCTGTTCATACTTTTTCGTATTTTGAATTTAGTTCATCTTCCCTGATTAACTACTGAGGGACAGACATTTCTAAACATACTTTGACATGCTTCTGTTGCTAAATCAATCTTTACTGTGAAAAAACCTGGCTCCACAAATGCACAGAGAACACTGCAGTTATTAACCCAAGATAGGTATGGAGAGGCAAAATTACCTGACATTTTCCCTAGCTAAGCACATCTCTTTACATCTCAATTTACCATAGCATGTTTCTGAAAGAGATGACCTCCTTTTACCTCTCTCAGTATGTAGCCCAAGCTGTGTAGTTCTGTGATGTCTGGCTTCTAGGGATATCACAGAACCAGCCCCGTCCATGTGAAATGGAACAGCACCTACTGTATGTATTTTGTAATTTATCCCCTTTTTCCCACTTCTCTTCAGTGCTGGCATTGATTTTCATATTATTGCTAGAAGTATTGTTTTGTCCAGCTGAAATTCTGTCCCTGCCATCTGTCAATCAGTCACACTCTTTCTAAACACGATGTCAAAATCTTATTTGGTTTAATTGACTCTTTATTGACTCTTAGTGTGTTGTGTAAAGGATAACGACTGTTGCACCACATGAAGCAAATCATGGTTTGAAAATGCTGCTCCAAAGAAACTTACTGTTATCCCAATTAGTTTGTCTAGAAATACTGAATATACATACAGTATTTCCAGCTAACCTGTGTTTTAAAAAGTACAGGATTTCTGTAATAATGTGGGAATCTTCAGCTTCTCCATGACAGGAATAGGAAACTGTGTTGGGGAAAGGAAAACACATCCTGCCCTGAGGAAGTTCTGGTATATTGAAGGGCAATATTATTGCAGATTGTCCAGTGTCTGTACTGCCACAAGGTCACTTCTCAGGCAGAAATCCAGGTTCTCTACCCCAAAACACACAGCAGAAAAGCATAAACCAAAAAAGACAGCATTTCAAGAACACTGACTGGGACACTGAAGTAACTGAATAGAGTAAGCACCATTCAGGAGTTCTAGCAAGGTAATCCCTGGTTTCCTCTCCCCAGGTTTGGTCCAGGAAGACAGGAGAGCCATTCAATTACACAGGCCCAGGACTGCTGTGGCACTGACTATATATGTACACCACAAGGAATGCCAGAAACCTTACTGTTGCAGTTTGGCTAACATAGGTTTTCCAACACTGTCCTGGAATGCACAGCAGCTAACACTGGCACTGACCAGAATCTGAACTGAATCAGGGGAAACAAAAGGGAAGGGGGGTTGTCAGGCTCCTTTATCTCCCGGATCCCTACAGTTTTGTCAGTCAAGATAAGGAACCTTGTTCAGCCAGTGACAATAGGCATTTCTCAGGTTTGTTTCTCAGTGTCATTTGGAATAGTCTGCAGACTACAAGGTGAAAATCCCTAATCTAGACTAGCTCTGAACACAAGACAACTTGAGAAGTGGTAGGGAGAGGGGAACAAATATTTGCCTGTCTCTGTACATACTACAGAAGTAACAGGAATACATTATACAAACCTATATTTAAACACAGGAGACTGAAATCACAGAGATTCCTTTGTAATTTAGCAGTGAAGTGCAAGAGAGCTGCAGGCTGGCCTAACAAAGCAATTCCCTGCCAATTCTCCCTCTGCTTCCTGTGCAGCTGATGTAGGCAGAACTGCCAGCTCTGGGGCAGGAGAGAGTGTCAGTCCATAGCTGTCAGAGCTTTGTGCTGAGGTCAGATGTTTACAGCTGCAGACACATCACAGCAGCCCCAAACCCAGGCCCTATCCTGCAGTTTGCCCTGGCCACAAAGCTCATTTTCATCCAAAACTGAAGAAGGTTAAGCCCAGATAAAGGTTTATGTGTTTCTGACAGTTCTGCTCCCTTACCACCAGGCAAGCAGGAGCATCAGTGTTCCAGAAGAGAGGGCACACACAGCTGGGTGTTGACAGAAGAGACACAGGAGAGGTTACACAGAAGAGGAAAAGCCCTGCGACCCTGGCGCAGGTCACTGCAAGCTGCTGTGGAAGGGCAGCCACAGAGCCATGGCTCTTCTTGGGCCCATTTGCTCTGGGAGCTGATGATCCCCCCCATCTTCCCATTGCACAGCCACTCTCCCCTACCTCTGCTTCTGGAGTCACTGCTCAGGAGGCTCCAAGGTGGGCTGGGTCAGAAACCACCTGAGCCATTCTGCAAAAGGCTACAAGTAAAGAATGGCATGAGAAAATAGAAGGTGTTTCTTTAGGCTCAGATTCTTAAATCTGAAGTCAGTTACTATGAAGAGTGAGGATGGACAGAGCAGTACTGGAGGTTTATGAAGACATAATCACAACTCTCCTGCTAAGCTACTGGCTTTTTCTCCATCTAGTTAATATTTAAGGTTATTGAACAAACTGGTTATATATAACTTCATTTACTAAGATGAAAGCAAGTGTAACTGAGTAATCCTAATTAAAAGCAATGTAACAACCTGTATTGGAAATAAGATGGGGTTTTTTGAATTTTATTTTGGAGCCTAAATTAAGTATTCTTTTAATTTCTCTACTATTCAATTCAGCTACATGTATTTGTATTTCCTCACTAACTGCTGTCTTTAATTTTAAGATAGCTGCACCACTGATGATAAAGTACACAAAGATTAAACACATTCACAGTCTTGTGCCAAGCCTTCTTTCAGAAGGAGATTCACAAAAAGAATAAGTAATGAAAGTCATAAATCATAAATACCTGAACAGCACTTTCTCCTTAACCATCACGGGTGCTAACAGTCCCAATTACAGTTTCAGCTCTGTCATAGAGATCTGACATTTTTGCCTCTGCAATTCTGACTTGGAATGGCTCTCAATGAGCCCCACAAACTGGACACTTGTGGTGCTATTTGTGTGCAGCCAGCACAACAGGCTTCTGCTCCTGACTAGCTAACACAAGAAAAAGAACAAAATGACTGGACAGCTTTTTCCCACTATTTATTAACCTCTCAAATTTTTGTCATCCATACACAAACAAAAAAAGATGCTGCTAAATGATCAGACCAGACACATTGATTACTTCTTACTGGCTCAGAACTATAATTGACTTTGTGGAATACCAATTTTCAGCATGTATTGCAGGACAGGCAGTCAAAATGCTCTGTGAGAGACGATATGAGTGACTAGAAAGAATCTGATTTTAAGATCCCTGATCCAATTTTTCTGCCAAACTTGAGAAAATAATTACAAGATTCAAAAAAATTCCTTTTGCTGTTTCAAATGTAAGTGCCAAATGTGTTACTTGTATACGCTTGACTTGTCTGAAGACATGAACCTTGAAAGGGACTATCTTTTTTCTCAGTATAATTACCCACTCTTCCTGCCTTTCAACTGCAAGAGATAAATGGAATATATGTGCATGTTTTTTAGGGGTTGGGACAGAATCTCAAAGAAAACACAGTCAAGAAGCAAGAGTCATCAAATGTGACTCCACAATACATATTATCAGACTGCCCTTGCCAGCACTGGCAGAGAATGCAGTAGGCTGTGTCCTCAGACAAGTGGAACTGAGAGTGATGCTCCTGTGGAAAGATGGTCCCACATCTAATTCACAGTACTGAGTACTTTACAAATTTTAGTATTTTCTGGGAATTTCTGTTATTTTTTCCATTATTTAGGTTATTTATGTAAACTACAATAGCAACACTTATTCAGCCAAATAAGAGAGGTCTGAAAGGAAAAAATGTCTCTTTAGCCAAACTCCCTTCCTGTGCTACCCCAAGCACCTCCACGACCCTTTTGTGAGGTTAGTCAGATGGGTTAGTACTTGATTACACTGATACACTGAAAGAGGTCAGCAGCATTAGATCCCCTCCAAAATACAATTTTAACAGAGAAATATCACTTAGTTTTGCATATTTCTATTGATTTCTGAACTTCTTCCATTTTCAGTGTCTTTTAGGATTATCACACCAAGCACTGATCACAATAAGGTCCTGTAAGGAAACTCATTAGAAACATATGAACAACCACAAATCTCATGCCTTATGATGTTCAAAGTAAACCAGCATCTTCCTGTCTGACAGTCACTCTATTTTTCCCCTGACTGAAAGCTCCTTGTAGCAGAGAACTCCATCCCTGCTTTGCATCAAAGCACCCAAAACAAACAAGAATTTCAAGGCTTTATAATGCACACAAACTGCAATAAAATCTGAACAAAAATAAGAATAAAAATGAAAGGCGACATAAGTGGAGAGCATCAAAATATCAATGATAACACTTTAAGGGGACTCTTCATTCAAAAAAATACTGTGGGGATCATATCTATTAATATTCAGATGTAAAAGTCATGAAACTGAAAACTCATACAGGTTAGCTCTAGCATTGACTTGAGTACATGGATTATTCTGCTGGTAACAGAGGAAGTCCCCCTCTTTATTATACCTCTCATTTTTCAGCTTTTCACTCCTCCCTCATGACAAAACCCACACTACCCTGACTTGGATCTTGCAGGTTGTTTCACTGACTCAGAAAGTCACTGCAGCTCTCAAAGCAGGATATAAATGCAGACACACTTCCCGAAGCTCAGCATCCCATTCCCAAGTCAAGGGCAGTAGCTGCTTCTGCAATGTTTCACAGCTGAGACAGGAAAGGGAGGTTTCCTCTTTAGGTGCTGACAACTCTACTCTTATTGGACACTAGTCACTATTTTTTCCATTATTCATCCTCTTCCAAAGGATAAATGTGGTAACTGTCTATATTTTAAAACTGAAACACATATAGTTAGTACTCTATGTTACTGTTCTTAGAGAACAAGGATAAAATTTAAAATACAGTATTCCTTTAGGTCCTGTAGCTTGAAAAATTCTGCCTTTGTTTTCAAAAGGTTTGATTAATCCACCAAGAGAAGTCTTGCCTCCATCTCTTACCACTCTCACTATCAGAGACAGCTCTATTTATCATTAGAACCACCACAATGAAAACCCCTCAATGAAAGAAAAAGACAAAGACTGCATTCTTTCATCCAAATTCATGAAAGGGCTTCAGGAATCCTTGAAATGAATCAAGTATGCAGTGAAGAGAATGAAGTTATCTTGACATGTACACAGGTAGATACACAGCAACTTGGACCAAGGAGTCTCTTCTTTTTCCCCACAGTGCAATGCTACTTGTTCCTGTACAGTACTAGAACAAATAGAACCACTCGCACATCTGCAGGTTTCATACTGGGGCTACTCTGGCTAGGTCTTTATTGGTCTGCTCAGACTAAGATTAGACACAGCAGAAGAAACCATTTCCAGTAGAAATTGCCATTAGGACCTCCAGAATTCAGGATACACAATGAAACCATGGATCACAGATTTTTCATAGGTTATGAGGGAGCTGATTTGTGTAAAGGAAGATGGGGTGTTGTAAGCTTTCCTTTGAGGCATTGCTATTCGCAAAGACATTCAGAAGGGAAGTCCACAGCTCTACATCATCTACTTGGCTGAAACTGGAAACATGTTCCCTGGTGGTTCTGCAACAATTCAGTTTACATGAAGTCTGCTTGGGAAGGTCAGCAGACTTCCCAACAGTTTCATTTACATTAAAGAGCTCTGCTGCTCTGCTCCCCTTTACATTTTTCAAGATGAAGTTCCTGACTAACATATGAAAAACATCTTTTTCACAGACTCCTACTCATCTCACACTCCTGTCTTTGTATCTCCCCTGCTACAAGCTGTTACCATGTGACTCATTGCCAGGGTCTATATGCAAAGCCTCTGCAATAGCCAAATTGTTACAGGCTGTGATAGTAATTGAACCCTACCCCCTTTCACTAGAGCAAAATGAAGAACTTGAACAGACCTCTAGGCAAATTACTTTCATATATGTGAAACTGGTGCCAAAATATCAGGGTAGCCCCTAAAATTAATGGGTACAGTTAGGACTGCACAAAGCTGTAATTTAGAAATATTTACATGCAGTGCTTTCAAGCAATCACTTCAAAAACAGGAAACAAAAGGGAATTATTTTTTAATCCTATGCAAATATTGTATAAGAGAACTGGCCACTGCAGAATCCAAGAGAGAATAGAAATTAATGCACACATATCACTGGGCAGCTACATAAACCCTCCACACAGAAAATAAGTCATCCTTTAACACAGTCTTCATATGTATGCTGGAGATGCTACAACTTTCAAACAAACACCTTGTAATTGCACTTTGATAGAACACTGCCTGCTTTCCTGCTCTCTCTCTTTTTTGTCTTACAATTTCAAGAGCATGTGAAACATTTCCCTTCGAATTCTGCTAATGATCTATCAAAGTCCACATTTGACAATACACTGAATATGTTAAAAGACAAGCTTTCCTTTTGACAGTGGTCATCCAGGAAAAGCAAAGTGAAATATAGCAAAATCAGAAGTAGAATGATTGTGTTTATTGCTAGAGTAGCTAATATGTTGAATGAACATGATTATTATTGGCGTCTTGTGTGGGTTTTTCAAGGCTGAACCTTGGGAATTGCAATGTCATATTTACAAACAGTATACCTTCAAATGACCAGAGCAATACCTACCTGCTTGAAGATCGAAATAAGTGAATATTCATTTGCCTGGCAATGTTGAAATTGCAATACTTTGAGGATTAACTCTCGATTATGCCTGTCTCTGTCCACTATAAGATCTTTATAGTGTAATTGCATTAAATGCATTTAGAGTTGACAAAAAGGAAAATACTGTCTTCACAATCACCTCAATTATTTAAATACATAAAAATCCACATGATACCTATATCTTATTGAAAATTCAGTAAAGGAAAAGAATATATATTTTACCACATCACATTTGCCAGGAAAGAAGATAGATGAAAAGGTGACTTTCACAGAAGTATTGCCACACAATCTCAGGAAGCTTTGGCATACAAAATACCTTAAAATAAATCACTTCCAATAAGCTTCCAGTCTAGAGGACTTGGAGACTTTAATATGAAAAACATAAAGGGGACTTTTTAACCTGTAAGCTTCACAAACTCAATCCATGTGTTTTTCGAATATTACTTCGTGCACAAGGGGGAGCTCCTGCAACTCTACATCACAATAAAAACCTGAAGACAATATAGGAAACATAATGGAAATACAGCATGAAAGATTTCAGAAAAGAATACATATTCTGCACCCAATAGCAAGAATTACTGTATGAATTTGCACAACTTAATCTGCTTTTGTCTTCTGTGTTCAGCATGGATTTCTCAGTACAAAGGAGATGAAAAGCACTTTCTCCCTTACAGCATGTATGCTCTCCGTGAGGGAGGAGCAAACTTACGTACGTTTTAAACAGTCACTGAGATGAAGCTGTACAAAAAGAAAGGTAGCATGGTTTTTGAGGTAAGACGTTGCTTTAATGTAGTGTGTCACAGCAAAAGTGTATGTGAGCAGGTAATCAAAGTCTGCACAAAAAGAAACACAGATAAGAGGACTTCATTAATACTGCTCAGTCAGCCCTCATTCTTGAAATACTCTGCTTTTGAGCACTTACTTTTTAGCCTTCCTTTCAAGCAGAATTTTGTGTGGCATCTTAAGGATGTGGGGGTTCTTTCAGCAAACTGCAATATGGAGACTCCATCATGGAAAAGAATATGTAACTTCATCCTGTATTATTAGCAGGGTTAGAATTCTTTTACTACCTACTACTTGGATAAATAACTTATAAATCATAAATTTCTCTTCTTTCTGTGTATCATTTCTGTGCTTTCAGGCATCCACAGTTTGCAAAGGAGTTTGAGACATTTGCTGATAGCAGAAAATAGCATTCAGCACTACAGTTGACAAGAGAGTGGAGATTCGTGCTCTCAATGGGGCTGTCCTCTGTTCTTACCCACATTAATTCCTTTGTCTCCACAACTCACTCCTCCAGTACCCTTTTCTTTGGAACTATCTTATATCTCCAGAGCAGATGGACTATTTCTTGTTCCTACCTGGGTACCAGTAAAGGTCTAAAAGAACAAGGGAGGCAAGTCTGGCTTTCAATCAGTTTCTAGCTTTGCAACAGTCAAAATATTGCTCTAGCAGCTGAAAGAAGCCCTTGAGAGAAACCCCACATGGTTAAACATTGAGACAGGAAAGAAGACGAACAGTGTGGGAATTCTGCACACAAAATGCCCACAGCCCGAGTGCACAGGTTTGCAGTCAAACTGCACCAAGCCTCTGCTGAGCCAGCTTCAACTGACATTTTTCAATGGTTAACAACATGGTTATATTCTAGGGGCTCACAAATGGTACTCCTTACTGCATGAACAAGCCCCAAAAGTCAAGCTCCCAGTCCAAAGGACAGGATTCCCAGTGGATAACTGGAACAAGCTATTTAGTATGTGCTATGCATTTTCCTCCAGCTCAATGTCAGACAGGTTTGATCCATTTCAATTTAAAAAACAGCCAGGAGCATATTCTCAGCATGGTGAATTCAACATAAACACTGAAAAAGCGGCCAAATTGAAGGAAGAGTGTCCTGTAGTGGGAAGCATCATGTAACCCTGCTGCCAGCTCTGCTGGTAATATATGGAACCAGGAGCACTAACTATTCCATCTGCACACTGGAACCCGACCTCCCCTGTGTTCTAAGTACTCTGCTGTATCTTTTCCAAAACTGTATTTGAAATGATTATTGATTTTGTAATTTTGGCTTTAGGGTTACATTCATCTCACATATGCAACACTACCCCATGGGAATTTTCAAAAACTAGAGTGAGAGAGCCCGGTGTCTGTCCTAGTTAAAAAGACTGACGCTCTGGCATTTTCCCTTATGTAAGATAGCACTGAATTGACTTTGTTTCCATTCCCCAAAATATAACTGGGGACAGTAATATACTCCCTCTCAGTATTTTATGCTCAATTTAACTGCTATATTGCATTAAATGATGTGCAATAATGTAACCCTGAATGCAAATGAATTCACATTTGGTAAAAAGAATCTCTTTGTTGCTTTCTCCTAATAGATTTTTTTTTTTTTTTAGATTTTAATGAACTAGAAAACCCAAACATCCCCCATATGGTGAGAAAATTCCAAAGCCTGTATTAAAAGAAAAATCTTATGTTACTCATCAAAAACTAATAGATGTGACAGGAGAAAAAAATTAAGCTATGAAGATGAAACTCAAATAATTAGCAATTATGGAAAAACATCCATTAGAGTACTTGTGAAAGACTAACCACAGGCTAAAAAAGAAAAACATCCATTTCATATTTCCAGAGTGGAATACATTAAATTTCATCTGAAGCAAATTATTTACAGTTATAAACTTCCCTGGAAAATTAAAATAACACATGCACACCTTGAAATAGATGCATCATGATCAGAACTACTGAGGATGTTATCTCTTTCTATCTAAGAATGTAATATCTTCTTACCATATGAAAGATTTTGAGGAACTATCTCTGGATCTCAGAAGGTCACTCAGTCTTTTTCTGGACACTACAGAGTAGTCTGCAGGCCTCTCTGAGCTGTACTTGCTGCCTGCCTCACAGGTACCATTCTGGCCATCTAAAGCAGGCTAAAGATGTCCTGGAAACATTTCTCTTCCCCTGGATGAATGCCCTTCCCTGATGCACTAGCCATTTTGGGAGTCATGTGTCATCCTAAAAATAAGCAAAATATGTAAAATCTAGAAATACAGCACTGTTCTCCAGTATCTTGATTTTTTGTTTTGAAAAGCTGGCAACAACTCAGGAATCTGGCCCTGGAATTCCAGTAACTCCCTGATGGCTCACCAGACTGCAGGGCTTGAAGGGCAACAGACATTTTGTGTAAGCACTGTAACAGCTGCACAGTTTAAAACTGCAGGAATGAGGTTTGCATGCAGTAAACAAAGTATTCAGGTATTTGCCCATCTCTGCTGCATTTGCCTTTCACTGAATGTCATTAAAGAGAGCTGTGGTCATATGGAGAAAACAAAGAACTACAATTCATGGACCATTTCTATGCTGTGTAGCTTCTTCGGCCACATATGCCATGGGACTGTCTGAGCACCTCCAGGATGAAACAAGTTGACAAATATTTGTCAAGTATTTACCCACTCAGCTTCTCTCCAGAGAAACATGTACAGTGTGGGAGGGAGAAGGATGTCTGTTTTATACACGGCTTGGAAAGGAAGATGATATGGTTTGTGAAGGACTTTGTTCTTGTAAAAGTCACTGAGCAATTTGAGCCTGCCCTAGCCAAGTTCTGCCTCCTAGCCAAGAAATGATTTTGTGCAGAAAAAGTCCTGTTGTGCTAGAAAAGCCCAGTTATTGGCAAAGGTATTAACCATTAAACTTTGCTCAGTTTCTAAAATAGTTTGTACCTGAGAGTGTTTACCACCCTTAGCTGATCATCACTTCCCATTAAAACAGGTATATTACCTTCTAGGGGAGAGAGATGTTTTTTACCTTTTTACCTTTACCTGTTACTTCTATCTGCTTCAGAAAACACAAAAACATCTTCTAGTCTGAATTCTGCATCTGGCACTATCCCTAAGAAATCACACAAGACCACTGACTTAACTCCACATGTACCACTGAAATGCCAATAACTGAAGAAGCACTGAGACATAATTCATAACTGTTACATGAAATTCTTACAGAGTCCAAGGTGCTAAGTATCTAAGAACAATTACTCAGTGCATGGAAAAATATTTATGTTCCTACAGGATAGGGTTTTGTCCAGAAGTAGTATAGCTACAGTGAATAAGGCTCTAGGAAAAGGAACTGCATACTGTTACATGTATACATTAAATAAAACCTGAATGTGACAATTAAAAAAGGTCAGTACCCTTGAGGAAGCAAGACAGACAGACAGGGAGAGGTGGAAGTAGTTATTTTTGCATTAAGGAAACACACTAAAATATTCCTTGTCTTCATCTGCTGTCAAGAGATGCTTTTTGTGCAACAAAAATACTTTTAACCTTTTAAAGACATCACACAAATACATCCAATTAAACTCCCATGTCCAGAAAGAAGGCATCCAAGCATCTGTTTATTACTGTAACTTTCCTACTCCTGCCATACAGAAATTCTAGAAGTTATCAATCTTTACAGCAACGCCTGACACTATTTCTTCCCACTATTATTCTCTCTATATACTCTATCCCACTACTGAAAGTGGCACAGAAATATTCACGAGTTCTTTCATGTGGGTCCTCATCTGGAGAGGCTGAAGGCACAGAACTGTTTTACAAAGGGGAACTGGGATGTAAAGCTGCTCTCTGAACATGGGAGAAAATTCACCCTGAGCAAAGGGCCAGAACAATGCCTATACATCAGTTCAGATTCAGGTAAGCCTTAAAATAGGATTTAATAATGAATTTTACGATCCATTGGTTATCCATTGGTCTTGTCATAGTGCTGCTTTTCTTCCTTATCCTCAGCACTTTTCCAACAAAGACCAGGAAACCAGACTGTAACACAAACTTGGGTAGCAGTAAACTTTGTAACAATCCTGAACCAGCTGCTTTCTTCAATTAAATGATACAATGTCTAAGGCATTCTTATAATTTGTATACTGTACTCAAATGCATCAACCACATGCTTTGCATTTGCACTCGATTATTTTCAACTCAGTGCTGAATACTTTTACATTTTTCATAACCAAATTCCTCCCCCTCTAGCAAAAAAAAAAAAAAAAAGGGCAAAACTGTGTGTGATTTACCTTATTACAATTTTTAGAAACTTGGCAAAGAGCACTGCTTGACATACTGTCTTTATCTGGCATTCCTAAAAAAAAAATACAGAAAATAAATACATACTGTACATTCTTTGAGTGACAGTGAAAATATTTATCAGTAGAACAGGGAATTTTAAGGTTCAATACTTTGATAATATACACACTAATCTGGGAATTTTAAAGAGCAAAATATTTATTCAGAAAAAAAGTTTCCTCTAGTGAACACAAAAAAGACAAAAAGCTAACTTGGATCCATATTTTTTAAACAGCTTGCTAAGCACAGTACTTTCACAGAACTTAATATCTGAAGCATGTATACAGGAGTTATTTATACTTTTTCATTTAACAGTATCTGTGTCTCACTCAGTACCTGGCAGTCAAATGTGACATTGAGTTTGTACTAATCAGCATTGCTATGCTATGCTCTACTATTATCCTGCAAAGAAAACATATTGAACACCTAACACAGGAGACAAAATCTGCAGATGCAATTGCTAACTATGAGATATTGTCCGGCTTAGCGTTAAGATAATTCCTGGCAAGTAAATAAAAGTGCTTTGATTTATCTAAGTTATGAATTCCAAAGGCTGCCCTTGGATTCATGTCTACAGCACTGTCCCACAGCCTGACAAGTTTTCATGAGGCAGCGACATACCCAAAATTGTTTAGCTATGTAACAAAGGTTAGAGAGCAGCATGTTTACTGCAAGCTCAAGCACTAACCTAGATTCTCCAGCAAGTTGTGTAGCCCACCTTAACTAAAAAAAAGATACAGTTTGTTATATTTATTTTATTAGCAGGGCTTATGGCCATGTTCCATGCATGGTTCATGTGACACAAGTAGTAAAATGCTACATGACATCATCCAGTATGTTTTAACCAACAGGCCTGGGTCATGGTGCAGATTTTTGTACATCTCTGTGTATACTTGTATGTGTGTAGGGGGAAGGCTGGAAGGACAGTTCAGCTGGGAGGGCAGTTGGGCAAGATGCAAAGTGTCTTCTAGTACCTGCAGTATTAATGCAGTTGTAACACCAAACTGAATTAAATTTTTCAAGTTCAATACCCAAACTCAGAGAATCTCCATCTTCCCCTTTCTTTCCTTATATAATTTTCTTGCCCACCACCTGATATCTAATTTCTCATACTCACTGTCATTGTTGGAGCCAGTTTCCATAACACCATAAGGAGGAGTGAGAAGTCCAGACATATACTGTCGATATTTCTGAAAGACAGCGATGGCACATTCAGTCAGGTATCATTACATAAATATATAAAGCCATTGAAGGCAATATGTGCTATTTATATTTGTGTCTCCTGCCTTGTGCTTCTCATGCACACATGAGATATGAGACAATCAAACACATTTTTAACACTACAAGGTCTGCTTTCTTGACTGGAGCACACACTTTTATTTCATCTAAAGTTGTGCTAAACTAGTTCCCTCTTTCATCTTTCTCAAAGCATGACTTTAAGGGTTCTAATAAACCAATATTTTACTGAGCTGTGTGATTTCCTATAAAGACTGCTTTAAAGATCATTTGAAATGACATTATTTATCTGAATCCAAGCTAGGAAGCTACTTTATTATAGGAATGAAGATGAGCTAAGAATTCATAAAAATCATACACAACAGTTTTGGTGTCAGATTTCAAATACCAGGATGTAGTATGAAAACTCTAAACATTTAAACCCAAGACACTAAATTTGGTATTCAGAAACTACAAGGCTATGAAACACACGAATCAAACACATCATATTATGTATATCCTCATACAAAAACTGTATTAGCAGATGAAACTTCATAACTGTAAAAATAACATCCCTTATACCACTATAAGCTACATAATCATAACTGATGTCAGCAACTAGTATTTTTTTCAGTGAATGCTGATGACATGATCAGTAAGGTTCAAAGCTCTGTCTAAGGCTTAAGAAACTCAGAAAAGCTACAAAAATAACACCAAAGGAAAAAAATTGTTCTTTTATCAAATACAAATGATTCAATGAATAAGAAACACATTTTTGTTTCCAATCACACTGTTACTGTCATGATTAAGGATAAACAATTATCATTCCTTTTTGGAACTGTCAGAACATAAGCTTGTGCAATAGGGACTCTGATGTTCAGCATAAATAAAATTTGCCATACAGTCCTTTAGGTGTGCAGTGAGCTCAGTGTGAACAATCAACCAGCTGAAATTCATGCAGATTTCAACTAAACATAATAATTGAGATAATGCAATTTTAGTGCAATAGTGCAATTTTAATTTAAAAGTTTTATCCTTTGCTCTTTGGAGTTGTTTGGATGTATTCACTTTTAAAATGTTGCCTGCTGAATTTTAACAATGCTTGAATTACCCTTCATACATTTATTTTTCTTGGAAATGGAAATGAAAATATCATCAATTCTAGCTCTAAAGGCTGAATGTCTTGCATTCTAAATAATAACAAAAGCTACAAAGATTACATTAATCTTAATAATCCAATCCTATTTTTAGACAAGCTATTACATCCTAAAGCTTAGTAACATATTATTTAAATCTCACCCATAATCCAGCTGAATACTCGTAGAAGCAAATCTATGCTACATCCCTGGTCAGTCACACAAAACAAATGCTATTTCATTTGGGGATAAAACTCTCCTATTTTCTTTCTCAAACCATTCAGTTTCCCATATTCTGCATCCAGTCCCATGCCTGGATGAGAGGAAGAACATAAGAAATAATTATTTTATCAGTTCAACTAGTAAATCACACATATAAACCAAGGGGAAAGGTCATTTTATGATTGGACAAATCAAAAAAAGAAACCAAAAGTGTGTCCAAGGAGTTGAAATAACATTTTATTCAAACAGTAGATAAATGTTTTGTTCCACCTTCTACTGAATTTGGTCTGGAAATGTGATTTTAGATGGTAAATTGGAATGTTTCATTTGGGATGAGATAAAAACAAATTGTATAGGATGTTTTTCTCTTCTTCTTCATCATCATTCACCTGATATTAATTTCTTTGCTTTGTATTTCCCAAAATAGCATTTTCCCAGAAATACATTACTAGTCCACATTTAAGCCACTTCTATAAGGAACTCAAACTGTGGCAAGAGTAATTTTTTCTTTTATTTCCTATACCATGTTCACAGCCGTCATATACTGCATGGCGCTTTTTTCTGATTAATTCTCTAATATTTTTCCTGATTATTCTTTCATGAGACAAAACACAGAACACAGCATACAATTTCCAAAAGATATGAGGACCCACCTTCAGACAAAACCTACAGGTAGAGTAAGGCAGAATTAGATACATAATTTGAGAGGAGGCATCTACTCCCATTCAGGCACACCTCATGGTGAGGACACCAAAGTCCACCAGGAACAACAGCACAGACTCCTGACAGACAGCGCAGGATTTCGGCATCGCTCCCAAGGACGGCCACTCTGTCACCTTCTGCACGGAGGTCCCACCCTGCCCTGGCATCAGGCCACTCATGAGTCTGATACAGCAAGCCCTGTCAGCAGTGCTGCCTGTGAGGGAACTCACACAGCACTACCAGAAGAGGAATTAATTCAAGGCATGCCCTCAGAAAGCTCAGTTCCTCATACTCCTCCAGGGCACCACTGCATAAATGAAACTTTCTTCTATATCTGGGTATCTCTGGAGGGAGGGCTGATGCGACTGCCTACACAAAGTCTCTCATGAGGATATCTCAGTGGGCGTGGGCTGACATAAAAGGTATAATTTATGCCTAAACTTGTGTCACCTCATCAGCCAAATTAAATGTCAAGGGAAACTTATTTCAAGGAGTCAGGGAAACACTGTTTGCTGGGAAATCTAAGCATGCAATGACAGACCTAAGTAACTGCATAAAGATTTGCCAGTATCAGATGGAATAATAAAGCTCCAGGCATGAGATCACTGAAAGCTGAGATAATGAGACCTATCTTGTTACCATACTGTCTGTAAATGAAAATAAAATTCAGTAAGCTAAATTATATTCATAGATGGCATTTGAAATCATCCTGAAGATTAACAGACTAGATATTTACAAAAGGCTTTTGAAAATGTATTCCACAGGTGGTATGAAGTCTGGAAAGGCTTTCCTTATGAAAGACAGCAACAATTATCAAATCATCATATTCTTGTTTATTACCAGAAGTCTTCAAGTTTTGTAAATCCAACATGACAGCAGTTTTTAAAGCTACATTCAATGACCTATTCACTCTGTCTTCAGATTTCTACCAATTTATAAACTTTGTCATGCAACATCTTAAATAACAGACAATTCCTACATCTAATCTGACAGCATGAGTAATAAAGACAGTATTTTTTTCCACTTGCTGACTGCCTCATACCCATGCAGTGGTGAAAATTAACACATTTTGACCTTTACAGCTACTGCTATGGCCTAAAGCAAATAAGACAGCTGACAAAAAGCAGTTGGGGAGAGCAGAAAAGGAAAAAACAGAAACACACACTTGCCCCATTGGGACAGTGCTGTGAGGGAATGGTTTCTAAGGCACTCGTCATCAGGTTTTTCAGCATGTTTCTTTGCATGCTCAAATTAAGGCTTTATTTGTACTTAGCTGCAGTTTGTCTCATAGGCTTTCAAGACAACAATAGGTTTTCTTCAACTCTGTGAACATAACTAGGTATATTTTCATATGCTAATGTTTAGAAAGGCAATTACTATAATTCTGATGCAAGCTATCTCTGAATTCCTGAAAAAAACTTCCAGCATACACAAGGTACATAAAATATGTCTTTGGTCTTTGAGGTTAGTCCCTTCTCTTCTGCTGCAAGTAGTGAAGAGCTAATACCTGTTTACAAACATTCCAGAATAAGCAGGTACATGTAAATATAGATGAGCCTTTGTTGTCCCTATTCACTGTGTACCAAAACCCCAGCACTCTAACAGGAAACACACAGGACTGATGAAGGGAAGACCCCCTGGGTATAAAGATTTGAGCACAGGTTCTACACCAAATACTCCCCCAAGGGCAGCAGTTCTGCAGTTGGCCAATAAAGACTGTGCAATAAGGACCCAGGCAGTGATGATTTGTAGCAAGAGGGACTCAGGCTTCTGATGCTTCCCCATGCCACAGTGAACCTACAGATACTAGGAATCTGTGGCTAGATACTAGGAATTAAGCGTCTTATAACACCGGAGACGGTTTTGTAGACCTCAAAAGGTGCTTGGTTCAATACATGATCTTTCTTTTTCCTTCTCATTCTCCCGTATTCACAATCTCAATCACAGTGTCATTTTTCACCATTTCTGCTGCCTCCTTTTCTTGCCTACCCCTAACTAGCAACAGAGAAGGTGACAAAGCAAAGCCTGCCTAACTTGCAAGCTTGGGAGTAACACAAAATAATTAATTTCAGGTATAGAAGTCCTAAACCAAACATCAAGGTGACCTTTCCACACATTTTTCAAAATCTTGTGTAATTATTTCATCAGATGCTCTTCTTGTGGCTATTGCCTGAGTTCTGCAATACTCCTGTACTAGCTGTCAATACTTCTGCAGTGGTTTCTCTTGGGGAATATATGCTGTAGCTTGACAATGTGAGCCAGCTTCTCTATTTTCTTCAGACAGTAAATAATTGATCACTGATGCTCTCAGTACAACTCTGTTCTTCCTCTAAGTTGGCAGTGAACCACCTCCCCTGTGAGCATTACTCACAAGGGCGCGCCACTCCCATGGTGCACTGTTTCTTCTCTTTTCTCCAGAACAATAAGGAGAGAAGCCCCTGAAAGAAAGAGCCCATGAAGATTTTTGGACCCTCTTTTCTCTCATCAAATCAAATGGAGATTGCTGTCTCAAAATCCACATTTTGCCTTTAGATCTCATACTCTGGTCTTCACTGAACTGACAGGTAAAATCTCAGGTCACCTGCCTGCTATCCGTTTGTGTTACCCAATAAGAAGTGCCTAATGTTCTTACAGATTTTCACAAAAAACCCACCCCAGACTGATTATCACACTGATAGCTGGTTTCTATCCCAATCTTCTTACAAAGGGGAAAAAATACAGCACCCTTGCTTTTGCCCAGTAGTATGTGCTGCGACCCCCAGCAGACTTGGCCTAATTCTGACTTCAGATACTGTCTTCTTAATATGTTTACAAATTACCCAGTGTATTTCTTCTAGGCAAGCTCAATCAGAAAATTTCTATACATTTGAGGTCAGTATCACTTAATGGATATCACAAAAAGGACCTAACCCATGGCTGTTTAATACTAGATAAGAAACCATTGTGTGAAGCTGGGGCTTCACTCTAGAACTTCAAGTACTCTGCCTCTTGCTAAATGTCTGCTT
Organism: Prinia subflava; assembly: GCF_021018805.1. Classification (NCBI taxonomy): domain Eukaryota; kingdom Metazoa; phylum Chordata; class Aves; order Passeriformes; family Cisticolidae; genus Prinia; species Prinia subflava. The sequence goes on from NC_086252.1 coordinate 18,622,523, forward strand.
TTGTCATCTACAGATTATAAACATTCGCTGTCACCGACAGTACAGGTAAGAGAACAGAACTGATGTATTTCTGAAGGAAAGTATAAAATTGCATTAGGAAAATATAATGTTACAACAGCAAAAAAAATCATATTTTGTGGAAAAATAGAAAATAAGCCATGTGAAGATCTCACCACAACTTACTGAACAGAAACAGACTGTTTTGTATACGTCAGTCTATCAAGCCATTAAAATGTGATAGACAAGGTCTGAAATAGCAAAGTGAAGCACTATTTAGTCATGTTCAGATAAAATAAATACAGGAAATGCCTGTACCAAAATTGCTGAATCCTGATCCCAGAATAGGTACAGTTTATGTAACAGCAGATGAATCTGCATCTTTTCCATTTATTTATGTATTTACCAGCTTCAGAATGTTTCTGCATTGCTCTAATCAACTACACTTTATTTTACTCCATCTCTTTATTTTGGAGGCATATATTTTTCTGTCACATTCCCACCTAAATCAATTTATTATGCTTGAAAAGCTCCGTGTGCAAAATTTGCTTTATCACAGAATCCCCTTGATATTTTGTCAAGAAGAAAAATGCACCCAGCTCTCTGAAATCATGCCAAACGGATAGGAAGCCAAAGACTGCACTACAAAAACTCACATCCAAGGAAATTTGAGCATGAGCACTAATTAGGCAGATTACACAGCCTATTCTGCTCCATCTAATTTAAATATAGAAACCCCATCATACAGGTCTCCAATTCTGTCTCCTGGAGAAATCCACTCAGGAAAGGCACTTGGGTGGAGACAGGACTTGGCTGGGAGGAGTGGGAAAGATTGTATATACTTAAAAGAGGACAAATAAACCCAAATTAAGAACAAACTGTCTCTCTGATTTATGTGTTTTCTTCTACTTCAATTGTGTAAACATAGAATAGACAATGTATTTATACGAAAAAATATTTAACTGCCTTTAACATGAAGTTTTATAAAGTGGTTTTCAAATGAGTTTTCAAAGTGTCTGAAAAAGAGCTTTATACACTTCCATATTTACTTTTTCACTGTGATATCTTTAAAATCAAATGATGATGTCACCAATAGAGCTTCAAAATCAATATAAGATCATAAAATAAAGCTGTGCTCTCCTTTCCTCCTCTTTCATTATCACATGTCAGAGAGAAGCAGCAAATCACACCTAAGCTGGAATTTGCTCAACGATGCAGTGACAGAACAGAATCTCATTCCTCTTCAAACTATTCTGCAACACTAAAAATTGTAAAACTGCATCTTTATTAGCAAAGCCAGCAGATACATCTCAAAAACAAAGAGCAGAACAACTCAGAAAAATGTGTTGTTTCACCATAATTTTTCTTACCACTACAGCCAACCTTTAAACTTATGTCAACTGGACTTAGACCAAGCCAAGTCTAGAATCATCTCTTGGGTCATGCACAAGAGAGAGAACAATTTCCTGAAGTTCCAGGAACAAAACACTTCCTTTTACCTTCAGAGAGTCAGAGTCACATCTCTTATTTTCACATACACTATTATGATGAGCAGAGAAGCAAAGATGTGCTCTTTCAGATGATTTCAGTTTGCAAAACAGGTAGGAGACTCACAAATACAGGATGAGGCTGGCTTTGTTCAGTTCCTCACATGGGCAGCTGCTAGCTGCCTCCTACAGTATTTCCTCTATATTGTGTGCACCTCTGACTGATCTTCAGCATTCTTCTGGAGCACAGCTTCAGCTGAGACAAAAGGTCATTCAAGAGAAATATTTGCGTTTGGAAAGTGCTTTGACAGGATGGGAATTCTGTAATTGTGGCAATATAAGCATCTTGTTTCTGATCACATATCTTAGCCCCTAAAGCAGGCAAAAAGCAAGGATTCTGTGTACTTAGTAAGCTGGAAATCAGCAGAATCTCTAAACCAAATTCAAGTTCCACCCTGAGACTGCTGCCTTGAAAATACAGAAGGCCTGATAGATATGACCAAAGTATCTTTGCATGAATGTTATGAAACAGACTTCATCTGAAGAAACTGATGAGAAATTAGGTGTGTGCTGCTGAGATAGAGGAAAACTGGAAACCTCCTAGTGCAGGCTGTGCTCTGACAGTGGGCTGAAGTCACACTCCTCTGTAGTAATACTCTGTAAGGTCATCACAAGGTCTGCGCAGTAGTTATGTCTTAAAAGTAGGTTTTAAGTGCAATTTAAATGACACATTGGCCTTGTGATGACACAGGGCACAGCAGTGGCTTTATTCATGGTTATAAACAGGTTCTTTTCTTCCTTCCCATTATTTATATCTTTAAAAGGAGATTTGAAACAAATAAAGGAAAAGCTAGTGAGCTGGTCTATAACTCTGCTTTACATATTTATAAATGCTGAACACAAAAGTATGTTAGTCTAAAAAATTGTTTTCATCTGGAAGGAAACTCTGGGTTAAATATTAATTCCTCCAAAATCAATATAAATCTCCTAAGTAGTTCAATGGAGTCAATTTAACACCGCTTTTGCTTCTCAAAACAAGCACACATCAACTTCCAATACTCATCTAACATCAAAGGCGTCCTTTTCATGGATAATTCTCCAACCTGGTTGTTTCTGTTCAATTGTGCATAATAACAACAAGGATATTTAATAAGTGTAAATAAGTAAACTTACAATTTCCCTTATAACAATAATCTTTCTTCAAAGCTTTTAAAATATTATTTTGATTACAGTGTGAGCTGCTTTATAAAGCAGTTTGTGCAGCTCACTCAGGAATACTGCAGAGAAATCAAAGCAAGTTCAATACAAAAAAAGAGGGGAAAATGTAAAGACAAAGTAAACAATTATACTTCAGGAAGTATGATTGAACACAGTCTATTCCTTCCAGTGGATAGAAAAGCATGTATTCTGACAGAAAATCACTCACAATCAGACTGACATCACCTAAAAGGAACCCAAAACACCTGGGCTTCCAATTCACGCAGCAGTCCTTGCAATGGCACCACTGGAACTCCCTTGCCAGAAGAAACCTCTCATGGGTCAAAGGTGCTCAAATCTGGAGTCTCTTTCAAGCACACTGTGTTATAATAAATGCTGCCCATAAACTTCCCCACAGGAGTTCACAATAATGTTTCAGCTATTTTGTAACACAGCGTTTAGTTACATGGTTTTACATCCACATTTATAGTACAACATCTCATGGCTCCCATGTCTGAAGTTCCCTATAAAAGGCCTCTAAACAGTCTGTTAAACAAAATCTCTTTTTGTGCAACAGCAAGTTGTACAATCCTGTCTGAAGACCTCAAAATGTATTGGATGGGAATGACTGACTTTTATCCAGCTGAAGTGCAAACATTAATGACAGTGATTCAGCTTGCCCTAAGGTAAGCATTAGGTAAACTGCATTAACAAACTGCAGTGCAACAGCCTTATTTGGATGGGGTAGCTTTCAAGGTTTTTCCTACAGACTGAAGTCAGTGCAAGTGATTTCCTTAAATCATGGACAATTTATTTTGCTGCCAGACCCTCACCAAGACTGAAAATGCCTGCACAGAAATGCTCTTCCGCAGCTCTAACCTGGAGTCCTGCTGTGACTGTTGTACAACTCTTTCCTTAGGGAAAAAAGTAAAGTAACAGTATTCACTTCAGCTTAGCCCTAGAAACATTTTCAAACCTCATGAAAAGAGTGGACAGGGAGGAATGGAGGCAGGCAGGAACGGGAAAGAAGGAAAAAAGTCCCACTGGAAGTTAGGTGTTAGAAAAGGAGGAAAAAATAACAAATAAGGAAAAGAGTGAAATGGGGAGGGGACGGGGGGAGGGGAGCGCAATACATAGCCTAAACAGACTCCTTCAACCCACTGGAGCTGTCACAAGGAGTGAAGAGACTACTTCAAGGAAGAGGGTACACTAGTAAAAAATAACAAAAAAAAAGGAAATGTGAAGCAGCTTATGGATATGTCTAATAAACAAACTCCTTCCTCTCTCTTTTTGCCATTGAATAAGCAGTTCACAGTGACAAAAACAACCAGGTTGGGTAAGACCTTTGAGATCACCAAGTCCAACCTATGACTAACCATCACCTTGTCAACCAGACCATGGCACTAAGCACTACACTAAATCTCTTCTTAACTATCCCTAGGGAGACAGTGACTCCTTCACCCCTCTGGACAGCCTGTTCCAGCCCTCAATCATCTTTTTTGGTGAAGAATTTCTTCCTAATATCCAACCTAAACCTCCCCTGGTGCAGCCTAAGACTGTGTCCTACCTGTTGATGTCCTAGAAACAGGTATGCAGTTCCATGATAGGCAGAAGCTTGGCTTCTTAAATTTGGCTGGTGTTGAGATAGTTTAGCTTTAAAGATTATGCAGATTGAGATGAACAGCACATAAATCAACAAGTCTGTGCCAATTATTTAATCATAAGCTTAATCTCTATTTTCCACAGTGAGGCATGCTAAATGTTTGCAATATTTTTCATTATGTGGCTCTGGGATGTAACTTATAAAGAAAAATTAGAAGAAAATATAATATATGAGTTTTAAATGATTAAAACAGTATACACTAGGCAGAGTCCAAACTACACTGTGATTTTGAAGAGTGACTTGGTTAAAAAAATGATGAAACATTCTCACAGATTAATTCAGTTGTGTAAAAAAAAAATCAAAATCCTTTTAGTTACCATTTAAAAATTACTCAAATTGTGGATTTTTTCCAGTTGAGTTGGGCATCAAGTATACAGCCTAGTTTTACTAGCTGACACATCTGTGCGGAGAGGAATTTTGTATTAAAAATCTTTTGGTTTCTATTTATTTCATTTTCTGAATGGTGTTTCCTTCACAGTACAATATATGACCATTAAAAATGGTAAACTTGGTTTTCATTCCTCGTTATCAGTTTTCATCCTATCTACCTAAAATCTGTCATGTTATTCATCATCAAGATCAGAGCAGCATTTGAGATATGCAGTGGGCACAGTAATGAAGATGCACTGTAGATTCTCTTAAGTGAAAAAAATACTACAAGAGATTTTATGGCTGAACACATGACCAAAAGAGAAAATTGCAGACACAAGATAATGAAGGGTAAACTGCAAAACTAAACTGAATAATAATCTTTCCAGAAAAAGAAAGAGGGTCAACAAAGAGCATAACCTTATATTACTCTCCTCCTTTGTCAAATAGAGTCCTGAAATCAGGTTAACTGGGGGTCCGGCTTTTCTAAGTTGTACACACAAAATAAAAGGTCAGATCCTGTCTCTTCCTCCTCCCAAACAGAAATGTCTATAGTGCAGTTAGGGGCAGGATGCAAGCAGGCAAGTGACACAGCACAATAGATGCAGAATGGCACAATTTAACTAAACCCAAGATGAGAATGTTTCATCAGGATTTTTTCTTCACATAAAGCAAGTATGATTACGTTGGAGCATGAGCTAACTGGGAACAAGAAGTTCACAGCTTTGGCATTCATTGTAGGACAGAAATCCAAAGGCTGAAACAAAAATGCCTTAGGAAACTTTCCTGTCTATTTGTTACACTCTTGCAGTGAAGTTGTACCCCCACAAAGAGATGCAATTAATAAAAAGCCAGAGCCAACCCTGTCCCAAATGGAGTTTTAACGAGATATAACCAGTTTCAAAGAGACACAGCTTTTCTGTGCTTTTAGCACTACACCAATGATGATTATGATGGTAATGATGGAAGACTGTAAACAATCAACTACAAGAGAAAGGGGATTGCTGAAGACTCACTAACAGACCTTTAAACTTAGCCACATGCTATGAGTGCAACAACAGCAGCTGTCCAAGGAAAATTAGGAAGCCACCAGAGGAGCAATGAGAAAGCCGATTCTTACACTAAGACAACTTCTGTCAAACTGCTAGAAGATACTCTAAGTGAAACATCCACGGCATTTAGGTTGTCATTCTGAAAGATCTGGCTTTTAGAAGTGCATTCTAAAACTTACATTTCGTTTTAAAAGATATCTATTTAATAGACAACTTATTAGGAACTGATACAATTTTCTGAACTTTTATGTTTCCTTTCCACTGGAGCAAACAGCCATTTCTTCTGGGTTTCTCCTTGCACATGGCTAAAAATAATTTCATTAGCATACTGAAATCTCAACCTAACCACTAGACGAATAGATTTCATGAAGTCAAGGCATACAGTAGTAGATCATCAATTTGGAAGTAAGCATCTTCCTAGTCCAGTGTTTACAATTGTTCACTTCTACATATCTTTCTATTTCCTGCTCATACCTTATGTAATCATGTTTCATTTGTTTATTTAAAGGATGAAAAAACAGTATTAAATACATCAGGCTGTGCTGGGGAGGATCTACCACCTGGCTGTTCTTGTTCTGAACCAATTGGAAATGATGTATTACAAGGAATAATATTTACACAAACCAAACAGCAGTACTAGATAAATACACAGTTCTTAAATGGAGAGCAAACTTGTTTTCAGTAAAGGAGGAAAAGTAACAGGGTGTGATATTACTGCACTATGATTTTAAGTAATTTCTGTAGAATATTATAGGAGGACAAGTGGGTTGTTTAAGACTTATACTGCAGATTTCGAAAATTCAATACAGGCAATACAAAATTCTTTGCAAAAAGCCTTGCTAGGAGAATGCAGTAAATAATCATGAGTCCAGCTGTGCAGTGGCAGCTGAGAGGAGAAAGCATCTTGTCCACTTCTTCTACAGTGAAATGTTCCGGATGATTTTCCCAGCCTTCTCATTAAAAGCATACCCAAACAAACCTTAATTGTTGCTTCTATTATAATTGTGGCCACCATGCATCAGACCTCCTGTACTCAGTCAGGCATAGGTACAGACTCTGTTCTGCTTCTCTGCTTTCCTAACAAAATGCAAATATTTTGTCTAGCAAGCAATTCCCCACTTTCCTCCCTTCTTCACAGAAACTCCTCTGATTTCCATGGAAAAAAAAAAAAAACAAATTTGACATAGGGTTCAAATAGGGTCCTAGAAGCTAAACAGAAATTAGTAATAGGAGAGAAGTCCCAAATAAAATGTCACTACTAAAAGAAAAGAAAAGAGGGCAGCACTCTCGGACATCCCAATTCACTGGGTAACAGCCAGCTGGCTAATCCTCACAGGTATAACTCCAAACATCACATATATGTCTTCCATCAAACAGATACATCATGGAAGCTATGGTGTAGGCAGCAGGAAAGACCAAAAATGAAAAGGAAATAAGCTTTTTCACCACTTCCACTCACAAAAAACCTTTTTGATTGTTTTCACTGTCTGTGATTATATTTATATTCCAAGTTTATTTTGCAATTTCAATTCTTATAATTAACAATTCTTTTAAGCGTTTTCATTAACACCACACACAGATGTCCTAAAGCTGTGACTTTTCAGGTTTTAGTGAACACTGGTATTGAAGGTGCTGAGCACGTAAACCAGGCAGCTCTAGCTTGGAATGCACTGCTATTGCAGATCAAAAATATCCACGAGCATTCGTATGCACTCCTGATAGAAGAAGAGCAGATTTATTGAGAAGTAACCTGATATACTTCATCCTTTTTCTGACAGCAAGAAGAATGATTTTTGAAGCAAGTGTATTGTTATACTGGGATGAGACTTTCAGTCCCTCTAGAAGACAAGGTCACTGGTTATACTAGAGCTAGAAGATGTCTTAATTGGAGGGCTACCTAATTTGCAACATCCTACACTTCAATCTATTTTTGTAGGGTTCTTTCTCTGTTGTGAAGCAACACAGACAAAGCTTGTTATTGTCACTTTGATCCTATGTATCTACTAACCTTTCAAAGAAAATCTTTATACAGAATATACAGTAAAATAAGAGACAGAATGAGTCACACTGCTGGAGTCCATGGTTCCTGAGTACTATGAGGCAGTGGAGGAATCAACTGACTTGCATATGGGAACAAGGCATTAACCACCAAGCCACAAGTGTAACTACAGAACTGCCTTCAAGGAAGGTTTTATTAACAGAGAGAAAAAGCTGCTGTTACATGTAAATCCACCTCACGTAATTCTTCTGCTATCTTAAAACTTTAGAACTACATAAGAGACAAGTTTTGAAAGTCATATTGTAATAAAAATCAAACACATGGAAAATACGGCAAGATTTTTTTCCCACTTAATGAAACTATTTTTTCACATGTTAATTGCTGTTTATCTGATCTTTCCTTCGATAGTACTTAAGGGAATTCAGTGTCATACAATGAGAAAACTACATACACGCCTAACATATTTAACTGGCTACTTTCCAATTTACAAGTATTTCCCTACATACTGCTAGTTCCTTCTTCAGGGAACATCACAGAATGTAATTTGAGCATTATACTGTCTCTTCAGTTTTACAAACTTCAGACTTTGGTAAAAATCTTGGTATCTTTTAGATAAAATAGGCACTGATATCTCTGCCTGTTGTACAGGATTATTTGCATATCTCCTATGAAGATAAAGTTCATTATATTCACCTGTGCTGACATGGATGCCCAGTTGACATCAATTAACAGTGTCATTGGCTTCAGTGAGGCTGATTTGCATTCACTGATCTCCAGCAGCACTAATGATCATCCATGCTCAGATAAAAAAGACCCATTGTCCACTACCTAGCACTGAAGACTAAAGCTCACGAGATCACCACCATATTCCCAAGTATGCCATTCACTCACAATAATTGACAATTGAAACAAACCCAGTACAAACTGGGAAATGCAATGTCTGACTACACTGCAGCCTTTGGGAGATTTCTCGTAATTTCTGCAGTGGGGAATTTCATCCTTGGGAAGGGCTACTTGGAGACAGCTTACATTCCAGCTGTGTCCTGGCCCTCTTCTATTTCCAGGCTCTGTTTCAGTACCATACCCAGAGGGAACACAGATATGCTAAGAACTTTAAAAGGCCCCCACCACATCCTTTACAGAAGAATCACAGCAATTTCAGAAATTGTTTTCACCTCTAAACTTCAGGAAATCACAGGTTTCAAAAGTAAACAAAAAACTCTATGAAGTAGGAATGACATATTGTCTTGGAAAACACCTAGTGGTGTTTTCTCATGGCAAAATCATAAATCAGAAATTCACATCAGTGGCATCCCGTAAGTTTAGTAAACTTGACAGCTATTACAGATCTGACATGATCAGAAAAAGCAGTGTGAACAGGCCTGCAGATGTACTGGATGATGACACTGCCCAGCAAGTGTCAGCAGTGCTAGCTTCAGACAGAATCCTTCCTGCAAACAGAAACAGTGGGAAAATCCAGACAAGAAGAAAAAGTGTGAGTGCCTGAATACTTGACAGAGAATTATTTGTCAACAATAGCATGGATAAAATCTGGTCTCTTAAAAAAGGACAATTGCTGCAAGTGTTCAAAGGTGTCCTTATAATAAAGAAGTCAGCAAAAAAGAACAGATGTAACCAAGATGCCAATAAAGACCAATGCTGCCAGCACAGATCTGCTGATTTGCTCTGCCTCAAAACAGAAACTGAGGGTCTGATGCAGCAATGTGTTACTCCAATTTCAGGCACTGTGACTTTTTATCCAGAGGGGTAAAACTCAAATAATGCTCATATATCAGGCTAGCTACAGCAATAGAGATGTAATTCAGGAGATGTTTTCAGAGTGTATACTATTAGCAGAAAGATGATGGTGGCCAACAAAGCTGTTTCAAGCTACCAGAAGATGAAAGCTAAAAGTGACAAGACTTTGTACTCAACTGACGCTCTTTGTCGGAGCAGCAGTCCCAGTAGACAATTTGATTGCCTTTTCTCTAACTTTCACAGAGCTGTTTTATCTACTTCCCTTACTACAGCCCTAAATAGTAAAAAGAACAGTAACACACATGCATACAAAGCACTTCTAAAGTGGTTCTGTCTATAGTAGAAAATGCTACTAAGAGCCTGACCCAAATCAACTCTGAATTTATCAGTATGTTTTAGAAATTTCTGAAAGATAAAAGATGTATGCCCTTAAAACGATAATTCTCAGTGTCACATTTAAGGCTTTGCTTACTAATGAGAATTAGTATGTTTGATGTCTTCCTTTACTGTTCTCTTCTCATGCTTTGCAGCAGAATGGCCAAACCTCTGCAGCTATGGCACCCAGAGGCCAGTTTTGTGGCGGCTCCTTGCACACATCCCAGGCCATACTCTCTTCCTGCATGGACAGGTGACAGAGTTCAGTCTGCAGACCAGGAACCGCCTGATGGGCAGCACAGGACACTTGGCTACTAAGCAGCATAGTGGCCAAACAACTGCTCCTCAGTACCTGATAGGAACAAATGTAGGGCAAATAAAAAGAACCTGCAGTCTAGACATGGCCAGTTGGGCACTGGGCCTGTGCACCAGGGGCTCTTCAACTTGATCTCTGTATTTAGTGAATTACCATGCTTGTAAACAGAGCCCAGCAGAATGCTACTGAATTAAGTGCTTAGTATTTGTAAAATGCTTCAAGATACATAGATTAGGGATCACATACACGTAGCCTTATTCTGACATTGCATTCCTTCAGGAACATACAAATACCACACTACATAATTGGGCTGGTATCTCTTTAAATCTAGATCATTACAGCTCTCCCGAGATCCCCATCAGTGTACAAAGAACACTCATTTGATTATTTTACAATACAAAAGCCCCTGCATATATCCACAATGATTATATATTCAGTACAATCCCTTTAATGTCAGTACATCAAATGTGTTTCAGTTGAGATTTTGCATTCATTGGCACATTCGAGTGAGTTTTGTCTTGCCTTCACATCTCCTATACTTGATCTCTCTCTCTAAACTTGGCATTTCTAGCAACCTCTCCCAGTTAGGTCTTAAAAGTAGATTATTTTCTCTGCTCAATAAGCAAGAGAAGAGTATATCATTTCCTGCTTTATGTACAGCATCTGGCACTGTAGAAAGAACCAGTGCAAGTCTTACCAAGGCAACAGAAAAAAATTGCTGAGAATGTTCCTGTATGGAAAACAACTCTGCAGCACTGGCTATAACACCTATTACATATTATATGAAAGGTTAGTGGACTTCCTGGCAGAGCACAGTAAAGCATGTGGGATTTGACTGCTGTGCAGCAACAGAGCACTGAGAGAGGGCCTTCCGTCACACATTAACACAAATCTCAATCTGCTTTTCCTTACATTAAATAAAAAATAACAATATAAATCTGGCAGGAGTGTATGTCTCCAGAAGTTAATATTTTGTGTGATAGTCTATACAAAGCATCTGCAATAACATAACCTTCCCTATTTAACCAGCAAGCAAGTTGAAGGTACAAAATTTCCCAAAGCACCAGAATGACTTCACCACACTGCATTTAGAGCAGTAACTGAAGCATTTCAGAAACTACACAGCAATGATGTTCAGTGAACCCAGCAACATATTTTAAAGATATTTAAACATTCAGAAATAGTTACCTAAGTGCCTCTTAAGAATCCCACTAGAAGCATATGACAACTTGGGGCTACCATGTGAGGTTAAGATCTATCTTTACCAAGACTCCAGCCCCAGTAATGGGGTTATTAAATGAAGATGAGCTCTTATTTAAACACAGCCTTAAAAAGTAGAACCGTGATGGTCAAGTTCACCTTTGCAATGACAGCACAAGGCAAGGGCAAGCAAATGCCAGCTGGGACATGAGTGATCTTACAGCAGCATTAGAAGCTTCATTTAGTTGTCCAAGGTATTTCACTCAGTTGTCCAAGCAGAAAGCAGACTGGTTGGTCATGGGCCCAGTGAGGCAAGAAGAAAACTTGTTTCCCTGATTACACACTGGTAGACAGCCCTTCCTCATGGACTGTGAAGAACAAAAGTAAGATCAGGAGGTATTTGTCTTCCAGTGATTTTTAACTGCTTGAACTTTCCTTGTTAACAAAGCAATGTTGCCTTCCCAACCTTTTCGTAAAGTTCTAGCTCTTCAGTCATTCGTTAACACTCATCTGTCACATACTCCTTTAAGATGCAAAGTTTTCAGGAGGAGCCTGGGAAGGAAGTATCTGAGATACTGTCAGTGGCTGAAGCCAGAACTAATCAGTCCATGGAGCCTTGATAATTTTCAGCTTGTTTTACAGCCCATCTGCTAAAGCACTCCCTAAATAGGAATCAAATACCTACAAAAGCCTGTCCTACATGTTTGTGGAAATAATAGCCAAAATTACCTTGGAATGTTGCCATGCACTTACATAAGGTCATGGCATGATGCGGTTACTTGTCAGCACTGATATTTATTCAACTGGAATAAAGTGCTATTCATGAGCTAAAAGCCAGCTCAATGTTTTATTCAGAATTAAAATGCTTTTTCAGAGAGGATGGCATTTCCAAAGTAGTAAGTGCTGGGCCAGTTCTGTTTCATTTAATGTCAGTGGCAGCTTCTGAATCAGCAGCCGTAACTTCACCCATTATGCTGGGCTGTTCAGGGCAACTCTGGTCTGGCCAGCCAGCACTGGCCCACAGGAGTATGGCTAAGGGTGAGCAAGCTGGCACAAAACCAAAACCAGTGCAAGGGTAACTAGAGACAGACAAGGCTCTCCTGGCTATATGGGAAAACCACCAAAGAAAGACTGGGGGGAATTCTAGTTAAAACTGCATTTTAACTAAAAAATTTCTTGTTCAGCAGCATCACAGGGACTGTATATTCATTACAGGCCTCTATTCTGTCTAAATCCAGCACAGCATACCTGGAGTAGCAACAAATAACACTTTGGTTAGACCAATAATTTAATTTACCATGTGCAATTTTTTAAAAAAATACATTCTTACTGAGCTATTGCTATTGTTCCACAACATTATCATTTAAATTACACAAGTATATGATACATATAGCCTATACTGAGCACCAGTTGTTAATGTTAAAAGGGTAGTATTGCATATGTCTCATGACCAGGCCACCTGACCAACCCAATAAATTTCCAGGAGGACCAGCCCTACAAAGATGACAACAAGCAGCCTAATTGTGTTTGGGCATTGCTATGCAACAGTAAGGACCGGCCAGACTCAAAACACTTCTGTGATGTGTTTTCCGAAATCTATCTTGAAAATCACTGAAAAATCCAGTCCCGGCCCTTCTGTGTCTTTTAAAGATGTGACAGAAATCACATCTTAGTAAAACCAAATATTAGTAATATTAGTAAAACCAAAGCTACTGCTTAAAATCAGGAAGTCCTAAGAGAGCAGATGAATGAACCCACTGAGACTTATGTTAGCTATAGAAGTCATTGCAGCTTCTCCTTCTTCTAACCTTGAAATTACAAATAAATGTTGTAACAAAACATATTTTGAAATGTTTTTCCCTCCTAACACAGTAATTCCTACTTCAACAAACACCTCACATGCTAAGCGTTCATTATGTACAACTCCATCTAATGTACTTTTCAAGGAGTTCAAGTCAGTAATGGATGTAGTTATTCAGTACCACACCATGCTCTTGTAACCCTCTTTCCTCCTTCCTGTAGTCAATCTTCATCAGCAAGTAATTACCTATATTCCCAGCTTTAAAACTTTATAGCAGACACTGATGATATTGAGTGGCAACACATGATGTCAGTCTGTTTACAGACCTCTTTTCTTAGAATGCCTTTTTTGAAGAACCAGCGCAAATCCCAATTAATCCAAGCCCTTCACACCTTCCCAAGCAGCCCATGGCTATTAGCCATGGTTCCACAATAGAAAGCATTCCACAAGACAATGGCCCATGCTCTGCCAGCTACTGGCCCCCACTCCTGTGCCCAACATGTCATCTTCTTGCCCAGGTCTGCAAAAAGTGGGAAGGGGGCCCTACCGTGAACAGGGATCAGTGAACAGATCTGGGTCTTTGAGAAACTGCCACACTGCCAGGAAAGAACAGCCAGAAAGGGACAAGGCAAGCACTGAGACAAAATTTCCCCCTGTCTTGTATCATGAGAAAATATCTACATTTTCTTGCACTAGACCAGTTAGATATTTATAAAAGTAATCAAAGCATAGTATAAACCTCTAAAAAGCAACACAGCACTTGGTTTTGCTTGCCACTGTTACATAAAGTTGTTTTTACATCTTAGAAATAAATTTTAGCAGCCTTTCAATGGAAACAAAGATGCATATGTATGTACATACTGCATATACTCTACTCCATACTGCATTTCAGAGCACCTCACTGAACGAATTTAATTAACATCAGCCAGAAAAGAAAAATATAACATGAGGGTGACTCAAGACCTATCTGTATGATCTTTCTTCTCATTAAAAATAATTTTTCCACTGAAAGAAAAGCTCAAATGACAGTTGACTGCTGTCTGCCCTGAATTTCCATGCAATGTCTCATTGTCTCCAACTGTACAAAGATGAATATCCAGATTAATCAATCATTCCCAATTGTCTGTCTTCCAGATCATGGAGCACACTAAAAAAAAAAAAAATCACTGACTGCTGCAGTTGCCATCCATAGTGCTATGCCTGTCTACATGGCTGGGAGAATCCAGGTACAAGAGGTTGCCCAGATATCTCACTTCTGCCAAGTTTCCTAGTTTGGAAGAGAGTCCTTGGGAAATACCAACAGCCCTTTGGTCTTTATTCTTTCATTTTAGAATATTTTCTGCTGTTCTGTTTCTAATAAAAAGTCAGCACACAACTACTGAGACAAGAAAAATAGTCAAAGACCTTCACAGGAGCCCCACACAGACACAAGAGACACAGTCAGAGGCTGTTTCTGGAACCCTTTCATGAATTATCTTAATTCTCATGAGCTGTTACATTGGATTACCCTACTTTCAGACTCATACACACCCAATGGAACAGCCTCTTCTCTTTACAAAGTGCTATCAAGACTTTCAAACTCCAAAGTAAAATTAAACAGATCCAAGCTGTGCTTCTTTCCTTCTCCTGCTAGCCTATTCCATGGCATTTTCTGCAGCAGACTGATACAGCATTAAGTTCCTAACAGTGCTACAGTATCTGGTAACTAGGTAACTGTACACTGAGTCTGCCCATTACTTTCCCTCTCTGTATGGACTGTCCTAGAGTATCCTGTAGAGCATATAGTAGCATCTAAATATTTGGTTGTCTTTCTGACCCATCAGAGTATAAAAATGGACAGCATTGGGTCTCAAAACCTTTCTGTGAGCAGATTTTATCACCAGCCATTCACTGGAATTCAAAAAGAATGCAGCATGCAAACAGAGGCAGGCAAAAAGAGCAGTGCAGCAGCTGCATGGGTCACAGGTACAGCCACCACTGAACAACCATAAATCCAGCCTCCTGGTGTTGATATGGGGTTGCCCAAGTGAGGACCTGGGGTTTCATTCCATGGTTTAGAGCATGTCCTCTGATTTATTTCCAGAGAAAGAACTTAAACTGAATCTGTGGATGCATGTAGGGATGTAGTCATCTTCAGACTATCTCTAGGAATAAAAGTCGTAATGAATGTATCTAAAAATCATCTAACTCCTTGTCTTCCCCTGCAACTCCCCCTGAAGCACTCACTGAATAATTTGCCAATTAAAAACTAGACAGTACACAAGTTTGCCAGCCATTCATTTGTAAAGAGACACAGGGCACCCATTTTAATGCTGCAGTCACACTTTAATCAAATATTAATCTTTAGAGGTCTTTGAAGGGAGGAGATATGCTCTCTTTGACAAGCCAATTCTTAAAATAACTTTTTCTGCTTTAGCAGTTAACAGGTCAAACGAGAATGGAGCAGGCAAGTCATGGACTAAACTGCACTTTCAACAAAAAGGACTCAGCAACATCAAGCGTCAGAAAGCACAAGCTGAGGGGGATGGGACAGTAAGCAGGACATGCATTAACTTTTAAAGTTTGCCATTGTCCAATTGTTTTTGGATATTGTGCATGACAGCGCAGGTCATCACTGGAGCAGGAACCTTCAGACTAGGGGCTGCAATAGCTCAATGCCTCCTTGAAGCCGAAGTTCCATGAGGAAATGTGACTTGGTCTAATTTTGGAATCTGGAAAAAAGACAAACATCAGGAAGGAAGTTTAAAAAAAGTCTAAGTCCTTTCAAAGAAAAAGGAAACTCAAACCAGATAAATTCAAATAGCAGTAAGTCACCATCAAACTGCTGTGACGTCTCTTTAGGAACAGCACATAAGAACTGCTTGTACCTCTCTGAAATATTTGAGACAGGGAGCAGGAAGTCACTACAATCTTTGGATGGGTTTAGCCCAATGGTGTCCAGTTGTCTCTGTATGTACAGGTAGTTCACACCTTCATTTGTGTACAACACACAGAGCTCTGCTATGTTAGGTGTTCACAGAGCTCCACACTTTCCATTTCAGACACTCCTAACTATAGAATAACCTTTGTAACAGAAGGCTGGAATACTCCAGACCCCACAGACAATTAAAGCTAACAGACAGGAGGTCTGTCAAGAAAAAAGAATCGTAACAGAGGAAACTAATTCCATGTTTCTGGGATAAAGAGAAAACCCCCTAATTCCACATGAATTCTTCAGTACTGTGCATGCACTGTCACTGAGAACAACTCTGTAGGTGTCTGCAGCACTGATTTGGTTCATAGGGGGTACTAGATACAGCCTCACCCATAACTTCACCCCACAACAGGATCAGAAGATCGGTCAGTTCCTGGGAGTCACCTGGTAAACACAAGTCTCTGAGGGACTTGTTCGCTGAATCAATTATCATTTACATGTTCAGTACTTAAAAATTATTGGGTCACAGAAAAATGAAATTAAGACTTTATTAGCCAAGTCCCAGTTGTAGAAGAGTAAATCCTCGTTATGCCCTAAAATGGTGTAATTTACATTTTCATATGGGTGATGGATGCAAGTTAACCTCATAATGACCCCAGAGGGCAAAGGTTTCCTCCCAATTCTTACTCTGTCTCTCCTGTCCTCTTCCTCTTTCCCCTCCTCCCTCCCTCCCTCCCTCCCTCCCTCTTTTTCTCTGAAAGCCCTGTGAACTGTATAGAATTTATTTTGAGCCACTGGAAAGGGGGAAATCGGCACAGCAAAGAGGGCTACTACCTCCTCCTTCCCTCGCCTCTTCTCCTCCTGCACAGCGGCAAGCCAAACTGTAACAGCAAATTCAGAGGAAGGAAAAGGAACAACACAAACATTTTTAAAACACCCATTCTGAAACCTTAGAATTATCAAATGTAATTAACGGAAAAGAATTCCAGCTATTCTTTTTAAAATGAAAGAAGATTTGCTTTAGGCTCTACTTCCAGTATGGATATGAAATAGACACAAGGGTCAATGAGATTTAACATACAAGTAGAGGGAAAACTCCATATACCGATCTTATACCATATTGCCATTAGGGAACTTCAAGTACAACTTCTCCTACAAACATGTTCTATAAACTTCAGACATTTTAGAATATCCAAAGACAGTCCATCCTCTTGCTTTAAGATGCCCCAACATTCCTGTGATCAATACTGAATTCATAAAGTAAACAAGGTCCAGCTAGATAAATAATGAGAACAAACACACCTTAGGAAATGGTTATTTATCCTAAATCAACCCTCAAATAATGTTATACACTATTTCTTGGAATCAGTGACATGCTGGAATTTCACATTTCAGCAATACATATCCATGTCTTCACCACAAGTGCTAATTATAGAGTTTAGCTGCTGCTTCTTCTCTTTTTAAAGTAATTTACCAATGTTCTCATACAGGCCATGAGTGTTGTCAACTCACCTATATTTTCAGCTGAGTAAAGTATCTCACGCCTCCCGACTGGGGTGCTACGGAGTGCTGCTGTACGGCCCTTCGGGGAAAGCAGTAGTGAAGCCCATCAGTAGTCATATTTCTGCACTGCCAAAGTTCTGTGCAACCATGGTGCAGTCTGTTAATTTTCCCTCTGACATGTGCATGTCAGCACTAAATCTCTGCATCTGTAAAACACTTTGGGATCCCTGACAAAGGAGGACTCTGTGTAAAGGTCAGATGAGTAACTTTCTTCTTGAGCAAAAACATTTTAAGATAATTTAAACAGACATGCAAATCTAGCAATCTGGAAATTCTCACAGCTGCTGTTTGCTACCTAAACTCTGTGCTGCTTAGAGTCATGTGTGTTCACATGATCTGCTAAGCTGGGCGCTGGGGGCTGTCTCTTGCTCTTGAACTTTTTCCTCCTGCACTTCACAATCAGTCCAGCAATGCTTTTATTGTGCAGTGCTGGGTACATGAGCATGCATGTAAAGGGCATACGATGGAAGTTGCTTCTAAATGGTTTATAACTATTCTGTCCTTTATTAGCATTTCTTTAGGAATTGAAATAAACTCATTAAAATTTCAGGACTTTTTTCTTTTCAAAAACAACCCAAAAACTAGATCCTTAGTTTTTAGTCCTTGGAATTTAGACTGCACTTTGCCTTATATGGCAACCACAGAGTAAGGGTTCAATTTTCATTTTCTCTAGATATGAAAATAGGTATACTGATTATCTTTACAGAATATCCATATCAATTTTACTTTCCCAGGGTTCAATATACAGAGCATACCTCATACAGGCTGTAGTGTTTTCAAGAGCTATTTAAAGGCTTCCTGTGAGTAGGAAGCAAAGCATTAACTCGCTGGAAAGACATGAAGCTTACAAGCTGAAACTCTGATGAACACTTCGGTGATGAGCATTTAGAAATACAAGTAATCATTAGAAGAACAACATAACCCATCAAAGTCCACAGGTCAGCCAGCTTTCCATTTCTGTGTTGTAACAGGAACAGTGGCATCAGCACAGGGCATTACAGGAGAATTAATGACTAGCTGTAATTAATGGCCCTGGGCTATGCCTGAGGCAATCAACTCCTCCCATCTACAGACTAATCCCAGGAGATCCTCTAGTCTCCTTTGGAACGTTAACATCTAGTTTTTAATAAAATTCCTTCTACACTGAATTTTTGTGCTTACATTATTTCAAGGACTTTACACACATATATGAATAAAAATACAGTCATTTCAGGAGAGCATATTGGAGTGACAAGCAGGATCAGTGCCTTCAAGACTGAGTTCAGTGGGAACAAACGTTAATAATAATAAAGAATACAAATGGGCTTGTATTTCTGATCATTTGCTCTATTTGAAGTGAGAGCTATACTGTACTAACAGCTTTCTCTTAGTCTTGCAATGTTTCAGTCCTTCAGAAAGTCTGTTCTTCACCCCTGCTCAACTCTCTTGTTTTGCAACACCTCACTCCACTACCACTGCTATCATCACTGCTGTAAAAATGTAACAGAACCTTTTGGATAGGTGCTAGGCACTTTAAAAACTGGTTATAATGCATGTACAACAATGACAGTTGCACTTCAGATACAACATTTTAGTTGCCATTGCCATGAAGTTATTAGCACACTACAGATCTGAATTTCAAGTTTTTAAAAAAGCAGAAATACATCATGTGTTATTTTATTCCCTGCCACAGTCGCTCTTCAGTTACATTTTTCCAATCCACACCCACAAACTCCCTTTGCAAACATTCACTGACTGCCTCTTGGCATGGACAGCAAACACATCACAGCCTTTGAGCAAAAAAAGAATTGACCATTCTTCTCAGGTGAGCTCTCTAAAGCTGCACCAGGCCCTTCAAATCTGGACCCTGGATATTCTCTTCCCCAGAAAAGCCTTGCACTGAAGAATAATCCATTTGACTGAGATGCAACCTGGAATGTTGCCATGCACTACAGAACCAATTCTTGACATAATTAGCAACACATGAAACAAAGGTATTTCTGACTGCTGAGCACTACATACCAAGTCTCAGCAAGCTCAGCTCCACACTTATATTCAAATACTCACTACTAACAGCCTACCAAAAAATTAACAATCAGCAATACTCTCATTGCATAGTATAAAAAATTTTGTCTTGTGTGTATTTAAGCTTTCAGCTCATTTGGTTGTCAAACACCTTTGGTCAAATTCTCCGTCAAATGCATGCAAGGGCTGCCTTACTGAGGTCTGTCTGCTCTGTGCATATAATCTAATTGAAAAGGACAAAGCTCTGACTCCTCCAGCCAAATGATGAAAATTTTCCTTATTACATTTAATTTTTTCAAGACACTGAAAATTCTAACCAGTGTTTGTGTGTTCCTTCAATGACACAGATCCAGTACCAGAACATGGTACTGACTGTAACAGTTTATTGATTATATACCAATACAGCAAAGTAGTAACAGGCATGAACCAGACATTTGCTACCTTGTTGTTTCAGAATTGTCCACAGACTACTTTAATATTAAAGTAGATCTGTGTCACAGTCCTCTCCACTGTAAAATGGAGCTGGCAATTTTATCATTGCTTATCATGGCCTGGGGAAAATTACACATTTGTGTACAATTATCAGTTTTCCATAGCCTTTCACTATCTGCAGATTTTTTTTGTAGTGATGGTGA
Source organism: Prinia subflava (assembly GCF_021018805.1). NCBI lineage: Eukaryota > Metazoa > Chordata > Aves > Passeriformes > Cisticolidae > Prinia > Prinia subflava. The sequence goes on from NC_086252.1 coordinate 18,642,853, forward strand.
TGCTACTGAGATGGTTAACTAACTTCCCCTCAAAAACAGATAAAAACTGAAATGACAGAGTTTCTGGCAACAGAATTTCTGGCAGATGAAGCAAAGTAGGAAATGGAAATGCAGTTCCTGATATAAACCAGCCCACTCTGTCTCATCTGAGAGAAGGCTTGCTGCCTGGGTATTTCTCAAATGAAAAATTGCCAGGGTTTAAAACAACTGAAGCTTTCCTGTTATGAGAATTATGTGCTTTACAGATCATGATAAATCCTGACTATACATGAAAGAGTCAGTTTTTCAAACTGTTCCTTTCCCTCAGTGAGGTTACATTTACAGTTCAGTGAGTGACTTAGATTACAGGGTCCTTTTTCACTTGATGAGACTGAGAATATTTGTATAGTTTACATGAGCAGCATTCAAGCACTGAACAAAAAATATGAGAAATGTCTCCCTGAAGAAATTACTCAGTCAGTCGCTCATGATTTTTCTTTCTATTATCCCTCACACCTTTCTTTCTGCCTCCTTCCTTCCTCCCACCACTCATCATCTGTCCAAGGAAAATCATGCCAGGTTATTCAATGGCCTTGTTATCCTAAGAAGTTGTTATGGTACATCGGTATGCTGAGAAATGGGGTTTGTATGGTTTGTAGTTTGTGGTGAGAAGTGCAACCTGATTCTCCATCCCTTCTGCTGGAATTTCAGCTGGAGTCACTGAGGAAATACGAAACTGGAAACCTGGACTTTTAAAAAGATCACTGGCACCCCAGTACTGTTGACTGGAAACAAGGAACAACCACCCCATACTACTTTCTCTGCTGATGCTGGAAAGCTGATTAGCACACAACCCAAGTGTAGTACAAGAAGTCACATAATAACTTCTCTCATGGCCTTAATCTCTTTCACTGATGGTAAAAGTGAATTTTACATTTTATTGCTCACTTTTCTCTCAGTGATTGCTCCCTCCATTTGTAGTTATTTGTTTAGATTTTTAGTGCATGAAAATCCTGGCATTGCCACTATGGGCTCTGCGCCATCTGAGCAATCTTCTTTAAATACACTAACACATCATCCATATGGTTATCCAATATGTAACTATTTACTTTCCAGGATAATCAAAGAGGTAATAAAAACTGTTAAAAGCTTCACAAAACTTCACAAAAGATTGTCACCCTAATTATGAGTCTATAATTTTCACTGAATAGCAGAGCTTTAGGCATCAGTCTGAATGATCCCCTTTTTAAACACACTTTCATTATTACACATGTTCCTTAAAAAAGACTGAAAGATCAGATGAGTGGTTGTCCTTAGGAGCTACCTGTTTGAGATCACTGTGGTGTGTGCCCCAGTAGTCTCATACTATGCAGTTCACTATGCTCTGGAACATATCCACTTTATAAACAACATTTAGAAAAGCTGGAAAGGCTATCTGAAAACCAGAAGAGATACCAAGGAAACTCCTTCCCAAGTATGATCTTCCTCAGTAGCTTATAATTTTTTAATGTTTTTCAACAGAGGTTCCAAAATTTGGTAGAGGACCCAATCAAGGTCTAAATAGTTTGTTTTTCATAAAAGCTGTAATAGGTAGTATTTCCTTTAGAGTCAATTTACAGATTTTTTTTTGCCCCTTCCAGAGATTCCCTGTTTCCCCAGAAGACAATGATATTTGGATGAGATATCACTTTGTTGAGACAGTTACAAATTTATTCTCTTCATAGTATGTGCTACACTGTCTAAGGTCAAAGTAATTTATCACAATATTCTAAGCATGCTTCTGCCAGTACCTGATGCTGTTGATCCTGGCTAGTTTATACACTTTAGCTTGTGAACTAACCCTTCATGGCAGAAGTTGGTTGTGAGTATTCCAGACACAATTCCGTAGATGGATTAGTGACTGTTGAATTTGAGGAACAAATCAATGAACTCTTAGGCCTGCATGCACACAGTAAGATGGAAGCTTTTTATGCACACTTTAAAGAGGTCTCTTGGGATACTTGCAAAATTGTGCCTCTTTTTATCAAAAGTGACTAACCCCAAAAAGGACTAGGAGGGGCAGCAGGATGCAAAGCCATGTCATTACTTTTCCTGGCCAGCAGATTTCATAAGCTTTGGGATGGGGACACAATACACTCACTGCACCAATACAGAAGTTCACTCTCTCTGCTATCATGGAACTTGAAAGGCCTCTTCTTGGGGCAGTACAGTTTTCTTTTGCCACCAATGGAGATAACAGAGGTCAGACTTTCAATTTCAAGTGGAAGATGTACTGTTTTGTAGACAGAAAATTAAAAGAAATTCTATTTAATCAACATAGTTCAAAGCCCTATAACTATGTTTTCCAGGTCGGTCTGTTGTTTGTGTGTGATGCCACCATAGGACTCCTGATGCTTTAAGGTTTGAGGCCCTGCCTTGGCAACTCTGGTTGGTAGGAGCTTTTCCACTGAACTCAAATGTAACAAGAATATTTTTATTTTGTTTTTCTAAATATCATACGAAGAAGCAATTTCAATATGCTGAAATTATCCTCAGGAGCCCCCTGCAGCTCTGAAAGTGCAGGTATTAGTGTCCATTAGCACACTTTAAAGGACAAGAAACTACTTAGTGTAAATTTATTGACTAAAACTGAAGGTGAAAATGAAGACCCTTTGGGAATGAAGACCAACGTTGGAGTCTAGTGAAAGAGCTTAACATGTAACAGTGAAAAAGCATAACAGACTGATAAACACAGAGTTTAATTCTAGAGTAGGAGGGTGAGCCTTGTTTTGACAAATGGAAAGCTCATCAAGACCATATTCAGCCCACAATAGACTTTTGTCTCTTTAACTAAAAAGGAAACTTTTAAAAAGCAGTTAGCTAATTCCAGTACAGTCATATGCATTGCAACTAATTTAGCATCTAATTTAAGTGTGGCTGCATTATGCAACTTCACAGAAACACACTGAAGCAAATGTTTGTGTTAAGATTACAGCATCAACACAACTATAGAGCATCTTAGCAGACATAGGACTTCTAACTCTTCAGAATAATTCAGAATAATAAGACAAGGAAAGCGACTTGTTTTTTTAACTTCATAAACCCAAATAATCCTCTGCTATTCCACTGAACACGGATGACAGGAAAAAAAAAGGATGTCTTTATTTTACCAAGGGAAACCCAGCTCCATTAAGAGGAACCAGACTGATTACATTACTCTGTCACACGTGCAAAGAGAGCATTTCAAAGAACAAAACATAGGAATCTTTGCCATGGACTTTACAACTTAAGACCATATTGTGTAGATGAGAACAGACATAGAAAGATCAAAAGAAATCACCATTCCTCTTTGCTTCCTGTTGCTGTACAGTTTTCCTCTCTTTTTGTGTTTATTATTTTCTAAGTCAGACTGCTAAAGCTATGAGTTCCCAAAGGGACCTCTGCTTCAGGGGCTAAGTAAACTGAGAGCCTGTGTGATCATCCATATGCACATTTGTACAAAAATAAACTCTCTACTTGGTCCCTGTTTCATCTGCCAGTTGGCTTGGTTGGTTATTTATTCTGTTGGGAAGAATGAGCACCCTTTTTGCAATACAGGTGCAAAATCTTCCCTCTATTTCCATCCATCAGTCTTGCAGGAAAGTTGCAACTACTGATAAATAAACCTTTTGTTTTGGCTAAGACCTACGAAAAATACCTGTGTTACAAAATCTGAAACTGGCCCATACTCCAAATATTTGATGTCTGTGAAGTGGATGACAGCCATACAACTATCCCTACATTTTTCAATTGCCACAAAAAGAAACCATTTGTAGACACACTCATGCAGGCTACTTGTGTTTCTAAGCCTCCTGCTACTATATTTGGCCACAGTTACAACACTATACAATAAATAAATGTTCTTCTGTATCTTTATACCTACTTTCTCAAGGTCCTATCACTGAAGGGCCTTTCACACCTCCTTTTACATATTTTATAAATTTGTTTGTTTAAAGCCATTCTTTTTCCCTAGAAATAAGTAAATAAATATAGAAATATTGGTGGGTTTTTATAAATGCTTCCAAATTTCCCTTGCTATTTCTCTTGCACAGCAAGACCTGCTTTGGGTTTCCCTGCCTCTTTGCCTAAAGCCATGAGAGACAGCCTGAGATTTCACATCAATAGCTTTTACTACACATTTTTTTCCTCTTTGAACAAAGCATCACCTTAACATCTGAACAGTAAAATTCCATCTTTCCTTTTTATTTTCTCATGCATTATTTAAACATGCTGCTCTGAATTCTACAATTAGGATATTCCTGGGTAGCTACAATCAACAACATCTTTAAAGTCGGATACAGCAGGAAATGTGTGCTCTCCAGGATAGTTTCACACTATCATTCGTTTGCTGTATAGTAGCCTCAATTTAAATATGATAATCTAATTTAGTAAAAATGAACTGAAATCTGATTTACGGCAAAAACTTTTAAAATTTAATTTTCAGACTAGCAATCAATGCTTATTCAGTTTTCATCTTATCCCTGCCTTCCCTTTTTGCAGACGCTTAAATGACACTAAATTAAACAATTGCACAAATTTTAAAAAATGTAGGAAAATTACCATCTGCACTAAATTCATGAATAAAAAGGTCCAGAGAAATCAGTCTTTATGAGCACTTTTCTTAACAGAAAAAAATTAAAAAGCAAAAATTCTCACAGTAGAAATAATTTTTAATTTTTTTCTAGCATTCTGTCTTTCAGATCATTCTGAAACATAAGATGACAGAAATTACAAAGGGAGATCTCACTATCATCTCACTCAAAACCTTACTCAATTCCCAAAATATGACTTACACAGTTAAATATTAAAACATCTTCAAAGAAAGAACTATATTGAGACGCACAGCAATAAGCCCATTACTATTCACAGACATAAACAGTATTAAGTATTATCTGCTTAGTATTACACTCCCATTTCCCCTAAATCTATGCAAAATAAAAATATACTCTTGTAAACAACAGGAATTGCAACAGAAGGAAACCAACAGAAAAGACATCTTCAACTTACATTGATGTGTTATTATAGGTCCTGCACAGCAAGTAGCCCTAAGGATACATTTTAGGTTTTCTATCCATGCTCCCTTCTTGTTGCTGATGTGACCACTTAGGCACATGGTCAAGTTGCAATCAGCTTCTCTCAGTGATGTATGAGAGCTGTGCTGATTTATCTCGTCCTTCTGCAGCAGATTAGCACTAATGTTTCTGCTTCTGTACCCTACCTTTCCTCAGCGTAGACTCTGCATTATCATTGGCAATCGGAATTAAAGAGCCAGTGAATGTAGCACAATTTTTTTTTCTTTCTGAAACCATTGCAAAGCAGGTAGTCTCACACAAATAGAATCTTTTATCCACTGAGCCTCTTTTTTAACACTTTTGGCAAGAACAGTCGTCAGACATAGAGAAGAACGGTTCCAGTAAGTCTGCTGTAGTCTTCTGGTGATTTATTCTGTTAAAGGAATATTCTCCTATGCAGATGGCCCTAGGCAAGAGACAGCTGTAATGCAGCCACATTTCAGACAAAATCATGGGATTTACACTTTGTAACACAAAGGTATTGTCTTACACTCAGTGAAACTCTAGTTTACCTCAAAGACAATGTGAAATTAATTCATGCAAACAGGGTTTATGAGGAAAAAAAAGCAAGTTAAGTGCCTTACATGTTAAAGGTACTGAATATATAAACTGATTAAGTTGAAAATTATTTCAGTGCCTTGAAGGGTATGCATTCATTACAAATTCTCTCTTTTTGCCTTCAGATTGACGTTTTACACTACAGGATTGGCAAATTCAACTATTAAAAGTATTACAAAGAACATGACTAAATCTTTTTGTTACTATTTTCATTTTGCAGTAAACACTTGCTATTTTAGCAGTAAAATACAATTGTTAATTCATGATCTTTTCAAGTCAAGACACCATGAGACACAGCTGTTTAAATTTTCATTAGGACTTTCAGAAATATTTCGGAAAAAAATGGATGTCTTAGACCATCTAATCTTGAAAATGTGAACATTCTGACAAGTCTACTCACTGTCAAAATGACTCACATCACTGCTGTTCCTAGCTGCTACTCTTTCCGGACACAAAAGTATTTCTCCCTGTTTTTAAGAACCAAATGCCATACCTGAATATTAAACAATAAATATGGGCTGCTTGAACACTAGCAATATTTGAACAGCAGAAAAATTCTGTTCAGTGTCTATTATCAGCATTCATTTTTTAAAAACATTAGATGGACTGTTTATACTAACCAGGAAAGAAAGTAAAACTGAATTAACTCATTACTTTATTAAAAAATCCTAAAACAAAGGACTATCTTTGCTCTAATATGAAAGTCTAATGCAGTGACATCCATTTCAAAGTGCTTTCTGGATTATATATATACTGATTTTTATACCTGCCTTAGAAGCACACATCCCTAAGCAAAATCATTAGCAGAGAATTTGTTCAAAGTTTTTGATCTTGGTGTGGGACTGCATGAGACTACTTCAAGGCTCCCCAGCTTTCCTCCTCTTGTTGTGTGTTGTTGCTAAGGAATGAAATACATGACTGAAGAAGGGCACTCAGAGAAAGTGACAATCTCCTGAGGAAAGGTATGTGAAAAAAGAGCTTCAAGGCATTCCCAACACTGAGCTGCCAGCACCTGGCCCTTTCAATGGAAACACTGAGGGGTGGTGTACCTTCAATCTCACGCCCTGCCAGAGAGCAATCTGTAAATGCTGAGTAAGCATCTTTTGGGTTGGAATTTGAGAAGTCTCTCTGTGGACGAGGTACCTACCACCATACACTCAAGGAATTGAAAGTCTCTGCTTCATTAGAGATGGAGGTTGGTCGCTACATTCCATCTGACTTTGAATCCTCCTCAGCACTGCCCTCATCCAAAGAGCCACAATTCTACATTCATTTGTCTTCCCTGGGGATTAAAATTCCCAACTGTCACGTCAGGACACTATCCTAAAAAATAGCTCTATTCCACTAGCAGTTCTCCAGTTATGAGTGTTCCTCCCCTTCTGTGGAGACTCATGCTACAATACCAAACCAGAAGGATTCACTGCATCAGAGAGAGCAGAATGATCTTGACCTTCCTTACAGGATTCCACCAACAAAACAGTGTGACATGGAAGCTGTAAATGAAAGTGGAAAGTGCTGTCATTTCTGAAGGCAGGATCAGTTGCAAGGACACTTTTTACACTAAGAACTGAAACAAAATTTTGATCCCATGGTTCATCTATGTCTTTGCTGCACTAGGAAAAATGTATACAGCCAAAATACTGAAATCTTTAAATCTGGTGTACAAACAGCATTGGAGCTGCTACTGCAGATAGAAATAGAATCACTCTAAAAAAAATCAACTCCACTTCAAACATTACCATTTACCCTTGTCCTCAAATTCCCACCAGATGTTTGTTTGGAACTTCATCAGTGTGATGGTTAGAAAGAAACTTCTGATGTACCTCACTCAAGCTGCATTAGTACCCATCTGCTCCTGAGCAGCACCATCCTTTAATGTCCCCTGAATGGTGGTCCTGTGCACTTACAGGCACCAACCAAATTCCCTATCAGCTTTCACATCAACAAGACTAACCCAGACATGCTCTTTTTATCATATAAAACAGACAGTCTGTCTCCCCTACCACTGCAGTCCTTCTCTTCACCTATCCCTGTTTGAGTTCATCACTGACTTATGTCAAGTGCTTATGGATGTAACATTACTGCTGGCCCACTTGCTTAACTCCCCATTTTTTTACTGAAACATCATACTGGTTTGATAGTGTAATTTCCAGTTCTGTGAAAAAAGTTTTTTCCATAAGTATTCAGAAAGGAGAAGGAAGAATAGCCATTGTATCACTGTTCCCTACTAAAAAGCATCATCTGTTCTGTCTAAGCCCCAGTGGTTTCCCTAAGTGTTACACACAAGCTAGGCAAGCAACACACTAATACTCCAAACATGCAAATGGATTATATGTATTTCTACAGGAAATTACTCAAGGCAATTGAGAGTGTAAAGTCAAACAAATTATCATCTATAATTGAAAATATGCAAGTAACTTTTTAATTAAACATGACTCCTCTACTGAAAAAAAACCCCACATTCAAACCCAACTAAAAGGGAAGATAGGTAATGAGGAGGGGGAAGTGGGAGAGGAAGGAATGAACAAAACACTGTTTTGTGAAGAGGGTGTTGTTCACAAAAAAAAATATTTGCAAAGCAAACTTTTAAATCTATTTCTAACTTACTATTGATTCAAAGCCCATATCAATTTCAAGCAAACATACATGCATGTAAAACATTTAGACTCTCATAACGACAAATAAGAGACCAGAACACTTATTTATGCAAGTAACTGATTAGTTTAAAATGTCAATTATTAAACTGAGACAAGCAGGAAGAATTTTGAAGTTAAACTTATCAATATTATTAAAGACTAAGATAGAGACATCTAAAATCTAGTAAAAACTATACAGAGAGAACTCTTAAGCCAATCCCCAGAATTTTTAAGCCACAGTTGGAGGCCCATCACAGAAAGGGCACCTAGCTCCTTGTGCTCAGGTCCCAAGAAAGCTTAGTGAAGGGAAATCTCTTCAGGTGAGAACCTTTGTGCTCAAGTAAGTGTTGCATATGATGCATCTAGATGCTAAAGGCTAGTTCAACCATTCAAGAATCATCAAAACCTTTTGAAAAAACAAATGCATACTGCCTTCACACTTTGCATATGGAAAAAGCAAGAGGGTAAAACCAAATGTCTTGATCAAAATTGCAGTAAGATGACTTTCCTGAGACAGGTTTATGACTCGTGTTTCTGCAGCTAGGAATCACAACTGCTGCACAGCAGAGCAGGCACACTTTAGGCTTTCCACAGGGAAGAGCACAGGAATATATATCTGTCTAATCACTGACAACCCATTCCTCCCACTGTCATGACGTGCAAAAAAAATCAGGGAATATACAAGTTTCCAAAGGCCAGCTCAGAGCTTGCTCTACATTTTAACCTCAGTCAGCAAATTATCCTAGGGATGATGGTATTTCTGGCAGCAAAATCTCTTTTGCAACTATTCCTTATATCAGTCCTTCATCAGGCTAAGTCTACTACACAAAAGCCCCATTTTCCCAACCTAACATTATGACATTTTCCCCACAGCCTGGCCAGCAAAAGTTTTAGCATAGACTATGGTTTTAGTGAGTAGAAGACCTAATAATGCTTAGAGAAAATAAATCGGTGGCAACACTTTAACCCCAGGTATCCAGGCTGCATCTTAAGGCTTTCTGCAAGAAATAAAGGGACCTATTTTCAGAATTAAAGTGGAATTTGAAATACAGAGATCCCTAAAATTCAGGGTAGTCTTCCAGCTGTAAACTGCACAGGCCACAATGTGGGCCATGCAAGCAGCAAGGATGAAGAACAAAACAGAAGTGACTGCATGCTGTCTCACAGGCTATAGAACCCACTTGCCAAACAAAACTGTTCTGAGAACCATTGGAAAAAGTTGAATATACAAAAAGCACAAGCCTGTATCTGGTCCTTCTGTATGTTTTTCCTTAGAACAGTGTTACAGTTTCTCACTTGAAAGGTGCTCATCTATGTCTGCTAGCATTTCAGTGTCAGTGTTGTGAAATGTCCCTTTCCCACATCACATCAAATTTGAGGACAAAATAAAGGGTGACAGTTACAAACTATTTTACTGTATGGAAATATAACAGTGTGTTTTATTCCTTACTTTCCCTTAAAGAATCTCTGCATTCTGAATCTATCATTAAATGCATATTTAATAACCAAGAGAGATAAAATTAGCTTTATAGCCTTCAAATCCAGCCAGATGAACAAGCTTCTTCATTTGATAATGGAGCATCTGCCCACTGGACAGATATGGCCTCACAAAAAGATGTTCAGCTCCAGAAAGCCCGTGTGTAAAGACCACTGTAAGACATATTAGATCTCATTTTAAAAAATTAGAGGTCAAAATGCAACTTGGGTGAAGAAAACAGGGAAAAATTGTTTTAGCAAATGGAGACAGATACCCTAGGTAAAGAGGTAACATTTCATACAATGAGTGTGGGATAGGTTTCTTATCCAGAGATCAACTGCCATGGGTTGTGCATCACATATAGCAACCTTCTTCACCTTCAACTACGTTTGGAATAAGTAAATCTAGACATGACAGGTACACTGCTTCTTCTCAGTGGGGATTCTTTCCACATTTTTCTTTGTTCTTAATAACTCTGGATTTAATTATAATTCATGATACTTAATGCTTTTTTTTTCACTCTTCTATGCAGAAACGTTTCTGTTAATTTCAATTACCACACTCTAATCTCATCAGCAAGATTTGCATAAGGCAGTGGTTCTCAAAGAATTGTGCTGCAAAAGGTAAAATGGCAATCATGCACTAGTAAAAAGTCAGGAGTGTAAAGAGGAGCTGGACCTGGTACTAAAATGTCATTGAAAAGTGAGCTGTGGTTGTTGAACATTACTGCATTTTGGCTCAGGCACTGTGAGAACAGTCAGGAGGGCCAACAAAAATCAGGTTTGTTGAGAGGACACAGAAACAAGAGTTATTTGCTTCAGCCATGTCTCAGGGAGAAGTACAGGATTAATGATCCAATTTTTAATGAGCAATTTCATTCTGAAGACAAAATGAAGTTGCCTGGTATATTTTCACTTCAATATTTACACAAACTCTGCAAAGAAGGAGACTGGAAATAATTTCTAGTGGTCATTGAAATCGCATGTTTTGAATGTTGCAGCTTCTGTAGAACACAGTGTATAATTACTGTATATCTGCTTTATCTTCCTGAACTTAATTAATTACTACTAAACAGGCAGCCAATTTTTGACAGGAAAACAAGATGTGATATGAAGCAAAAAAGTGAAGCTGGAGTTGAGTTTGGGGTCACTCCTTCCCCCTCATGCTTTCTTACAACATGGGAACAAAGGGATATTCCACAAACACCAGAACATATCTGCAACACGTGGAGATTAAATTTTATTGGAATATAGAGTCATTAACAGTGCTCACTGAGACAAGAGATCATTCAGGATTTATGGGGTTTGTTTATTTAATGATGTACTCATTGATAGAGGGGCAAATGTAGCAGAACAGTGATCATTCTAAGAGGTCACTTTGAGGCAGTGCCAATAAAACCTCAATTTTCAGTAATTTAAATGTTAGCAGATGTGTCAAAGAATAGAAAGCAGGTTGCACCAGTTTATGCTGGGTGTTTTCTGTCCTGGGACAACTACGAATAACTCACAAGAGGAATGAAAACAGGTAAAACAGAAAAATACATGGAGTTATATATTCTTGCCAGTATATTATTTTCTAATATAGTTTTCCTTCTTTCATTTGAGAGTGAATTTTCCCAACTGATTCCATAAACTTTTACAATACCAGAACTGCAGTAATTTTCCATTATTTTCCATCCAATGCACATGGATGCCACTAACAACTTTAGTTCAGACCAGGCTGTATCTAGCACCATGTAATAATGTTCCCTATAATTAAAAAAAAGCCAAAAGTGCTTGGAAATCATTCTTCGAGACTGAGGCAGTAAATATTACTACACTTAGATCAGACAGCCCTTACAGCTGTACTTAGAGAAATAAACCTGCAAAGCAGCAAAATTGGCTTAACCAAAGTTGGAGGCTTTAAATATGGTTATGTGGGTTGCTGTTGGTTTATTTTCTTTTAATCAGTAGCTGTCACATATTTGGATCTCAGTAAAATATTTAAGAGTCATAGGTCATATTAAAAAACTGAAAGTGCCTTGGGTAGAAGCACTGTCATGAAAATTAACAATTAGCCAAATGACTGCAAACAAACAATACTAAAATATGGCAACACATAAAAAGGTGCCATCTAAACAGGTGCTAAAGGGCTGGGTTCTGGTTTCCATTTTTTTTATTCATACTCTCAAAGAGAGAACAAACAACTTGATAACATGAAAACGTTGGAGAAGGAGAAGATAAAAAATGGACAAAAAATAAATGTAGCATGTAAGTCTCTAGGGAATGCGCAATGCTGAGGAAAAGACACATTTGGAAAAATTCAATGGAGACACCCTTTGCATAGAGCTGGAGACTGAGTAAAGTCTAGGAAGCAATAATCCTGAACATATTTGGAGTATACAACAGTATGCCTTCCACTGTCATCATTTCCACCTCTGTACAGATATCTACGTAAGCTTAACTAATGACAGTTTTTCTTAATGCAGTTTTCTTAATGCAGGAAAAATGCTCTCTTCTCAACAATTATCAAATTATAGCAGGTAAAACTGATAGTAAACAGCAGATTAGGTATGTTCCAGATACCTCTGAAAGACTGGGTCATAGAATTCTCTGTTCCAGAAAGCTCATACAAAGAAGCATGATGACATTTCAGGTAATTTAGGAATAGTCATGAGATTTTTTTTTTCTTTTAATTATGACAAAACATAGACATGAACACAGAGTACAAATAGGGATGGATAAAAATACTGAGGACAGAGAGAAATCATCTGAGGGTCATGAAAGCAGTTCACAAAAGAAACAAAGAACGAAGTCTGAAAACAAATTCTGGAGGGAAAATAAGAATAAATTTGTTAGTAGTGTGTGATGCACTTCACTGGGAATGTTTCTCTAAAAGCAGCACCCATTTACACGCCATTTGGATATTAATAAATGGATATTTAAAATGTGCAAAGACAAAACTTTACAGAGCATACAATACAGACCAATAGCTCTTCAGTGGAGACATCATGGAGAGATGGAGAGAGTGCATGAAATCAGAGAAATGGAAATAAAGATCTTATTAAACAAAGACATTGTTTTAGTTCCAAAAGAAGGGACAGAACTAATCCTACCCTTGATGACTGATGGGGAAGAAGCATGAAACACTTTTATTTATGCAGTACACGCTACTGTTACACACCATTTTTACAGTGGATAAACAGTTTGAAGGTTTTTCTACAGTATTCTCTGAATTAGCAGGTATTGGCCATGGCAAGACACAGGAAACAAAGTACATGGAACATTTTGCCACAGGCATGGCAAATTCTACTGTCCATTACTGCAATGAAATTAGTGTAATTCAACTGTTTTCACTTAAAACACAACTTACTGGAACTCCATCACTGTGTTTTAAGTTTCCAAATATTTAATCCATGCTGCTGCTCTCTCATGATGCAGAGAATCTAACAAAATAAGAATACCCTCCCCCCAGTTTTCTTATGCAGCAGTCTGTGAGTAATGGCCAATGTAAATAGACAAGCACTGCTGTTTAGGACTAAGGACCTACCAAAGAAGTCAGCACATTCACAACCAGTAATGCAGCATAGTTTGAAAATAAAAGTAGTATCATTAAAAGATTTTTTTTTTCTACAGTATCAGAACTTCGATGTATGTTTCTATTTATTTTCATCATGCTGAGCATACTGATTTTGGAGACAGTCACAAGGGCATCTCTTCTACCAAATTCTACTCACAATAAACAAGCCATTCAAAAATTTTCATTTTAAAAGAATACATCCAATATAAAGACAGCATTCATTATTACTTTAACAACTTTCAAAGAAAGAGTTGTTTTTTCCTTCTGTATTCTTCAGCATCTTGGAATAATAATTTTCATTTTTATATGCAGCAACAGCACTATCAGATAATGAAGATAGACATAGGTAGACTGAAATAAGTGATTTAGCAGTAAGGTATACTTAAAAGGAAAAATCAGCAAAATGTTAATTGGTGAAGACAGAAGAAACATGGTAGCACTTTGCTTTAGCTGGGGGCAAGAAAGAATAAACAGTCAATCACAGTCAAGTACCCATTTTTTTCTAAACATTTGATATTGTATTTAGATGTACATATGACCACAGAGGGTGAGCTTTGCCATTGTTCCATCCCAGGGGAGCAGGCAAAGATAAAGTACCTCTCCATCTCCCTGCAGTAGCTACTTACAACAGAACAGTTTATCAGATTTTTTTTGTTAGTTGTTCATTCCCACATTAAAAAGCAGAAACTTCATATTAGTAGAATGAATAAATGCAGAACCTTCATACTAGCAGTATGAGTTACTTTGTTAATTAAGAAGGGAAATATAACTCATGGTCTGCTTCAGGATTACACAACCATTTATCACATTTTATTCAATGCAAATGAACTCAATTCTTATCCAAAGACTTTGTCCAGTTAATGGACACCAGGAAAGGCAATTCGCCTACCATTTTGAAATGATACTCAGATTAACAGTATGGATGCCCATGTAAAATCAATGTCTTAGAGAATTCTTGTGGTAGAAAAATATGTATTCCTACCATTGTGGGGGCTTGAAGCATTTGCAGTACTTCCTTTGCCTCACACCTTCGCGTAACTTTAGTGTGCAAAGTTGACAAGAATCCACTCAAGTACCAATACTTATGGGCTGAATGGTAGCATATATCAGCCCTGAAGTCAAATACAAAGTAATTATTCAGAAAGTTTTAAAGGCAGAAGAATCCATATTCTCTTGTTAAAATAGAAAAGTCTACCTCTTAGAATAAAATTATACCAAGTACTTCTTGCATATGAGGTCAGATACAGGTAATACCCTCTTTAAGGCAACTCCATGTGGCACATGTATGTAAATACACCAGACAGAAACAAAAATGAAAGTTTTGATGTGAATTTCTATTGTAATCTCAAAGCAAATAATTTTTCAACCATACCACAGCAACAGCACAAGTAAATGCCCCAGTTATTACACGCTCAGATTCAAGTGTAGCTCTTCCTTATAACACATTATGTAAAATGGGTACAGTAATCAACTCTGCTGCATCAGTGTGCTCAGACACATCTGCTTAATTGTCTACACTTTTACTACATCTCACTCCTTTAGCTCTGCAGAGCAAATGTGCTAAGACATACTAAGTGATGGCATAGTTCTCACCACCTTCAACAGTGCAAGAACTATTTCCTTACTTCTTCATGATTGCTGGTCATCTAGTAAGATCTAAATGTCACGGATAAACCTATGGAGATTTACCCAATAACCCTTAAGCAGAGATCAACAAAACTTCCATTAAATGCTAGCAGGAACAAAAGTGACAAATGTAGAAAGAGAAACCACATTAATAAATCTGTGGAAGAGACAGATACCAGAAAACTGAGAAATGACGGCAGAAAGAAAAAAGGCATTTGAAAAATGTTTCATGGTTCCAGAGAGGATACAAGCTTGAAGGGTATTGGCAGAAAGGAAGAAAAGAGAAAATAAGTCTGTACTGAGCTTTTAATCTTTCCTTAATTGTACTGAGAGTCTCCATCATTATCCCCAGAGAGAATTAAGCATAAAAGACTAAGTTACTCTAACAAGTTCCTTTATAACAAGTCTTTTCAGAACAGCATGACTTCCTTGAAGGACTCAGTTTCTGAAAGATTAGGTCACACAAATATTGTAATGCATATTTTTATTACGCTAAAACAAAATTGTATCTGATTCCACTAACCTGCATGCAGGAATATGTGGATAGGGTTCTCTGGGAATTAACAGAATAGAGTTTGTTTGTCTGTTTTCCTTAATACTTGAAGAAAATGGTTTGCACTGGTAGTCAGAAAAGATATTTTTCAAAGGTCAATAGAGTAGTGGTATGCAAAATTAAATAGAAATTACTCAGGAAATGGTCAGAGGTTAAAATGTCAGTAAGTTGAACTATATCAGTAAGTACTAGATGCAGGATAGCAAGGTTTCACTTTAAATGCTTATTATTTATCACCCTCAAACAACTGTTATATAACCCTGGCTTAAAGCTATGTACAGCATCTAGAAAGAAAAGAGTATTTTATCAGTGTAATTTGAAATTAACACGTAAAGTTCATTCAAAAGATATTTAGTGTGTACATTGTTCTTTGTGAGTTTCAGCTTTCTTTCAACTTCTTCACTTGGGATTTAACTGAGAAAGTATTTTAAGCAGAGTTCAGAGGAAATACACACTAATGGTCATATCTAATCAGGCATGGGATAAAGGATAAAGAAACTGAGCCTTAAGCACTACGCCAGACTGATGGTATGAATCCACATATTCTGCTAAACCACTGATTTCAACAACAGCATGTAATGGAAACACTAGATGAAAATTCAAATTTTGTGACCATCCAATTCATGACATAGTTCAAAAATACATGGAACATGTGCCTTAAAAGGCACCACATCATATGTGGTGTTGTTCAGTATTTGTGACATAAGCAACTATCCACCAAAAGAAAAATATTTATCCATAAGTAGACTTGCTTCCACAAATTCCTTTGCGATTTAAACATTTGTGAGGGCCAGCAGGCCCTTTCACAGTCCTGCTGAACAGATTTCTAGGAATTTTGTAGCTCACTGAACTAATGGAATTTGAGCAATACTCACTATCCCTGAGAACTGTAACTGCTGGGGTCTTACCGCTCGGATTGGAATGAGGATTGATTCAAGAGCAAGCACATGGACTATTTAGGGTTTTTAAAATCTCTTTCTTGTCTTGATATCTTGGGACTGGCCATATCAGCACAGATGACAGGCCACGCCAAATAATTCTTCTTCTCTGCCACAGGAGAGACAGTCCATATTTAGGTCCTAGTTTTCTCTATCTTCCTTTCGAAGTGTACCTCAGGGATACCTGGAGTTCCTAAGGCTTTGATATGATTTCCCTCAGTACAAGTACTGGGCTGGCCACTGCGTTAAGCACCCCTGAACTACTTAGCCACAAAATCATTTGGGTGATTCCAGCCTCTGGCTCTCACATTGTATCAGCTGTGCCAGGGGGCAGAAACTGTTACAGAAGGGATAAGGCTAAAGAGAATTGAACCCCACTGCCATCAGCCTGTGCTGCATATTGTACAAGGAAAAAAAAGCAATTAGTAACTACCTGGGTTGAAATCTCACAATGCTCATTGATTTCACTATGACAGTGATTCACCATGGATGACAAGTGGGGAGGAACCAGGCTAAGGTTTCTAATAATCACTGAACTCTGAATATGACCAGGAAAAGATATCTATGAGAACTGTACTATCTAATGCAAGCAAAGGGCACTCTTCTTTTGAACCCATTTATTAATCCATATGCCTAAACTATTCATAATGTCTGAGGTTTAGCTTCTAAGTTGCTGAATGCCCATTCAAGGGAGCACTTACTAAGAACAGAAGAATTTACATTCCACTAAATAGGACCTGTATGTTTCATTACTCTTGCTATATAAATGTGAATATTTAAAAATATTTTTACAAAATATTTTATAACTCTACCAGATTGTGGGAATAAAAAGGAATAATACCATGATACAACAGCTTTGCTTTCATCTTATGTTAATCTGTTTAAGATCATCCACTGTCACAAAACTCATTGTCAAAGATCTCTAAATTTTTTTAATGCTGACAGGTTTAAGCTAATGGATTTTTAAAATGTCAATATTAAAACATATCCATTGATCCAAGAAACAGTATCAGATAATTTGCCTCACCTATTATATAGTACAAGCAGGAAGCACCCACTGAAAAGCAGAATGCAAGCACACACTCTCTATACCAAAGCCTTGGAGGAACACACCACTTGTATCAATTGCCATAAAGCAACAAAAAACTCAAGCTTCTTAAGGGCTTACTATTTTTCTCAACAACCTGGAGACAAATGGTAATAATAGATAAACCTCTTGTGTAAGGAAGAAAAAGTATAACTCATCTGAAAAGAGACAAAGGACTGAGATGATAACACCAACCAGAAGATCAGAAAGGGTCCACCTCTGAAATAACCCATTCAAACACAACCTCACAGTTAAGGAAGGTCTCTGTGAAATCCAGAAGTTGAGAAGTGTAAGCAAAGCTCAATGCACCTGATCACTTTGGTGTCCACTTCAAGGCAGGAAAGGACACTGCTAACCACGAAGAGCTAGAACCAAAGCTCCAGGCAATCTGACACAGAAGTTTGACAAAGCAAATCTAAATTTGCCTTCTAGCATACAATACATATTAGATACATAGAAGATTATACATATCTGAAAAAACATAATTCTGTTAGGCTTTTTATTCTCTCTATGACAGAAGAGAATGAGACACATATTTGATAGTAAAAAGTATATCTGGGAAAAAAGCCAGAATCTATTTTGTAAGCTTCAAATCTTACGATTCTTCTGAAAGACATTTTTACTTAATAAAATGAACTAATGAAAGACCAGAAGTTTGTTTCCTGAAGTAATATTCATAGCCTCCCAGTTGTGTTTTGCAGTATGTGTTTTTGCCATTTAGCACATCATGCTTAGAGATACCACATTTAATAATACAATCTGCTGAGGATGAAAAGCATTTTCTTTGCTAATAAAAAAGCTGGTTATAGAAAGTGCAAGTTTGGCAGTAAAGCTTCCAAGAAAAATTGCAGCCTGAAAAAACATCTGCAGACTTTAAGTGTATACATTTCAGTTTGTCAGATGTTCTTCTGTAATTTAAATATTTTAAGAATCAATCAAAATACTTTATTTTCCTGGAAATTGGATGAATTCATATTTTTCAACTTTACCTCTAACCATGATAACATTTGAGAAAACCAATAAAGACATTACTTAACGGGGAGACTGACATGCTTTCTGGATGCTTCGCTTCTTTTTTATTCAAGAAACAACTTCAAATAAATCAAGCTTTCTGCAATATCAAACCTTCTGAAGTGCTAATGAACATCTATACGTTTATATGGACCATAAATAGGAATGATAGTGTATTTTTGCAGTGTCTGGTATAATAGGATTCAACGGGGGTTCAAGCAGATGATCACTATTACAGTAATACAGAATAGCACCTAAGAGAAACAACATGGTAGGATGGTTTAGAGAAATCACCTCTACTATTCCACCTCTACCCAGTGACCAGTGAGAGTCACAAAATGTTGCTTTTGGAACAGATTCAGAATAAATCAGGAGACTGAGATGCAAATCAATTGTTGCCATGACACACTAGGAAAGTTTGTTGCAGAGAGCCAAGAGGAAGGATCAAGGCCTTTCCAATCAGCTAGTTATTGTTCAATATTTTCAGCTGCTTAAGAGGTATCTGAAGCGCCAGTGACTGTCACCTTAAACCAAGGATAACAACAAAGAAAGGGACACTCAGTTAAAACTAACTGGATCTTCTCCAAGAACTCTGCCTCATTGACAATACTGAATATCATAATAATGGCACAGTAAATAATCTGAAACAGAGCAGACAACTATTGACTATGAATTTTACAGTGACAATGCCATTATTTAGAAAAGGACCTATCACAGCAAGCCTCTACCAAAACACTTGTACACTTTCATCAGTACCTATCACGCCAAGAGAAATGCTGCATTACTGAAGTGAAAAATCTTGTTCCTGGATAAGCTTTTCTACTGCCAGTGGCCAGGAAGGTTACCTTAGGAGATAGACTGTGACAAACAGTGTTGAAAAATTTGTATCTATTCTTAAAATAAGAAGTGATTAATATAAATAAACGAAAGCAGCAGTCACCACAGTGCTATGCTGACAAACATGGCTAGTTCTGATGTATGGTTGGCTACCAAGGGATAAATGCTGTGTCATGCTCATTTAAATCTGCTCTACCAGATAAAGCATCACTCATCAAAATTAGAAATGTCTGACAAAGCAGAACAAGCAGAAGGAAAACTAAAAGCATATTATGAAGATGATCAAAACCAATGTAACAGCAGAACTAAAGGCCAGAATCCATTCCCATCTAGCTCCTCATGTATTAAATCAGTAGTGTTGTATTCACTTTAAATACGTTCAATTCATACCAGCAAAACTGGAAGCACTATCTGGCACTTTTTCTTGGTATAATAACAGTTCTGGAATCTTTCCCTGCTACTCACTTGCATGCTTTCCCAGTATTAACACAAGGTATGAAGGTGGGATATTAGCTATTTTCACAGCTTTGCTCACATCTAGCCAATTCTGTGTTTACTGTCATATTCTAAATCTGGGCACAGGGATTTTTTTATATTCCTCCTCCTTCCATGTGTTCCGACAGGAAAATAATCTTGCCTATCATCACTTCATTTTTCAGTGTCTCTCACACTAGCTGTTTTTTTGCATAAAAATTTGTATTTGTCATCAGCGGAGATTTGCAGACAACATAAGGCAACAGACTCCACACATTTGGGTCCTTCTGATGCCTTAAGTTTAAGCTTTTCTATTTTTCAGATTAGTATTGCTTTAGTGTATAACTCTAAAACTCCACAGACTGTCAGCTACTGTTCCCCCATTTTATTCAGACCAATTCAGACCATTTCTCTCTAGGCCTGAAACTCTAGGACACCTAGAGACACACTTTCTCAGGCACCAAAAAATGTAAAATATAGTGACGTAGGGGGCAAACTGGGAGAATGTGACTCCATTACCTGAAGCCATAACTGGATAATTAATCTCTGATATACAAATAGACCAAACTTATTTCTGTCCAAAAAACCTGTGATGTCATCCATCTTGGGTGCAGTCTCTGCAAGACTCCTGCACTGCCCAAGGTGTACCCTTTGAAGGCCTTTCAGTAAATACCTACCTTTATCCTTTAACTCTGTCTAGCCTCTGTTCTTGGTAGCCCCTCAGGCATCACTTCCACGTCTCTCTCCTGTGTTGTATTCTCTGTCTGATAACATGGAATAATTCTTCCTTATTCTGACAAGAAGGCTATTTGGGTCATTGGTGAACACAGTATTCTAGGTACATTGAAAGCAGGCTACTACAATTTGATCACTTTTATATTTCTCAAATAAAATCCCATTAGAGAGACAAATCATCAAGGAATCATTTGAGCAGTCAACAGAGAGAGTGACATCAAAGGGGTAAAGACAGCCAAGTGTTCCATGACCACTCTTTTATACTTTTGTGGGTCTCCAAGCACTTCACTATTTTAAATCACATGATCACCCATCCTGCAAAGCTAAATATTCTGTATTTTATTAACTGTAGTTTTATACCTCTACTATGTTTGCCTATGGGAAATCAGTAAATCAGGGCAGAGACTTCTGCAATTGATTACTGGGCAATAAACGGGCAGAGTGGTAGACCATAAATCAAGGTGATAGTTTAGGGGCCGGACATTAATCTGATTTCTTCTCTGATTCCCCCCTTCCAATATTTCATTTCTCAGATCAAATTTAATCTCTCACTCAAATGAACTGGAAAGAATTTCTGGTATGGAATACACATTGGTAAAAAGGTATATTAGAAAGTACTGACATTTACGTGAGGTTCCTAATACTCCTTAAACATGCTAAAGTGTTCAGGAGCCTACTAGAGAAAGAAGCAAGAACATTCTCACGTAACAATGCAACGTGTATTTTCCAGGAGGCAGGGTAAGGCTGCCTCTCTGAAATGCTGCCTACTGCATTACACTGCAAAACACCACACGAGATGCAGTAACATCCTTTGATAAACAATACACCTACAATATGACCAAATGGATAAAAACAAAATCCTTCCATATTTATTTTCATTAATGTATTTTTACAAAGCCTTCGTAATTCCTACTGCCATAATCCCAGGACATAAAATGAAGCATAAAATTATATTATACCTTGATATGAGAGGTGTGATTAGATATACCATAAAGCAACAAACTGACATTCCATACAATATATGGAGACCTGTGGTCCCAGTTCTGATGAACTTAAGCCTTATTCAGAAACCCCACAGAACAGTGCTACAGCACCTCCTTTCATACATGTACTTCCTACATGGCATTCCAATGAAACAGTGTGTAAAACTTCTATTCTAACAGATCTGGTTTTAAACAAGTTCATTAAAACCCAGTGCTCACGGTGCTCAGAAAACGGAGTAAGAAAGCTGCTTCTCCCAAATCTATAATTACAGAGCAGTTCAGTCTGCTGAGGGCTACTGAACTAACAGCAGAAGGGCAAAAGCAGGAAGCAAGTTACATTACAGTTTATATGTTTACAAGATATGTAAGTGCTGCTGAATAGGAATTAAAAAAAAGAAAATTCATTCTGACCTTACAGGGGAGTCAAGTCTCCCTCTCTCCAAAGTCACTGGTAACGAAGTAATAGCTATTCTTCATTTACTCAAGTGTTTCTCAAAGCATGTTCAGTAAGTTCTAACACAATCTTATTCCACACAAAAGGAAATTGGTTATTTGTATGTTATCCAAGGAAGGCTGAGTAACACACTGTGGTAGGAAAGACCTCTAAAAATAAGTCACCCCTCAGCAGATTCACTCCCTTCCTGTCTGGGTTTGAATCAGTTTGCAACTGCATGAAAGGACAAAGCTTGAGGATGAACTATGGAGAACTTCTGTAATGATCACACTGCTCAAATGCATTCATTTCCCTCCTGTTTAAAAGAATCCAGTTATTAGAGGTGGAGCAAGGTAATGACCCAACAGGATGTGCGTGACCAGAGCTCCTCATGCGTTTCTTCTGCTTTTATGTTTATTTTTGGATGTCTTTTCCTTCGTGCTTTGAAGTAGTTTTTCTGGGCAAAGTAGCTATCACCACAATCACTTATGCATGTTAAGGAAGGAAAGCAAGCCCTCATCAACACAAATAGTATTTTTTCCTACAGATTCATAGAGTATCTTGGAAGTCTACACTGTTGTAACAGTAACAAGCTACTTTTTTTAATGTTTGTTAGTGCTTTTCAGACACAGGGACAACCAGTGCACAAAGGAACATCACCAGTGATTCCCATCACCTCTAAGTTCTTCATCAGGGAACAGTGTTCAGCTGTGTGAGAATTCAATGTGAGATTTCATCATCTTTAATCCGCTGTAGCAGCGTTGATAGACAACGAGTCTCCGAGGATGAGTAAGCAGAGAAGATCAACAGATGTTCCCCAACAGGATGTCCTTCAACAGACACAGTCATTACAGAAAAGACTGGCCCATTTTAACTGGTAATTGCTGTTACCAGGACAGTGTCATTTGTTTAGACCAGCATCCCCTGACTGACAGAAATGAAGGTCACAGAAAATCTTTCTGCACTTAATGGGCTGACTGAACATTTGTTGCAAATGTGAACTTCATCAATAGGCTTCAGTATTAACAATTTTTTTCGTGTTAAGAAGGATACTTCATGGCTTTTAGTCCTAGCATTTCAGATGAGCTGCACAGTAAATTAAAGTCAATACTGAATCAATTTCTGTTGGTTCATTTTCCAAGATTACATTCACAATCTAAAAATAATTAAAAAATATTTAAAATTGCAGTATTGGATTTTCTTTCCTCTGTAGGCCAAAAATCCTCATTTGGTTAACAGAGTTTTGATTTTTTTTCCCTCAAAGCAAGGAAATAAAGTAGATTTCCCAAAAATTTAATTTCTTGGGGAAAAACAAACAAATGAAAAAAATAACATATATTGTATTTTTGCACTTCTATTATTAATCATAAAAATCCTACATACATAAAATCAGTAACCATTTTAAGAATAATAACCCTACAATTTATTTAGGTTGTTCTTATACTACAGTATTACATTATCTTGGAATTATTCAACTTTTTTTTCCTGGACAAACTACTTCTTTCATCAATTAAATTCTCATTATGTGGAAAGTTGAAATTTGCCCACAGTAGATTCTAGCTTTTACAGTATCTGGACTGTAATGAACTGACATTGTTGCCTTTCTCCATTTTTCCATGGTACCATATGTATTAAATACCTGTGATCCACTCTTGACTTTGTGTGGGTTTTCATTAAACACAATTAAAATCTGAATGACACATAACAGTAACAGTTTCCCCATACAGACTTTGTCATAGTAAAGATATATGAACCTTAAGATAAGGCAGAAAGAACAATGCAGCATCCAAAACATAAGAAGTGTCCCTTTAGGAAAATATTTACTTTCCTTCAGACAACAATAATATTAATAACAATATACTAGTGCTGCTGTTGGAAGTATATTTTGGGAAATTTTTCTTACATACCTTTCTATCTATTTTAAACACTCTGTTTATAACGTTAGCTGCAGTTTATGCAGACTCTGGAACTAGCAGGTTGCAAGGAAATAAATATTACCTTGGAAAAAAGGACAACTTTATTATATCTGAGACCAACAGCAAAACTGTATTTCACTGAATAACTTTCCACTCACTGAGAGCCCAGGGATAACCTCTTTGAAAGAAAGCACACCAAAATATAAGAGAAGCTCACTGTAAAATGGCACAAAAGGCAAAGAAGCACCACGATCTAAACTGTGGTCTATGACTGACACCTGCAGCACTTGTGATGTGCTCCACTGCCCAATTCATTAAAAGCTGCCACACACAAGACGTGTGCTAAAGCTGCCTATGATCACTCCAGTATTTCTAAAAGACACCACCTTCCCCAAAAGCATCTGTCATCAAAAAACCCAGCAAAATCATCAGAAGTGCTAAAATAAAACTGTATTAGTGAATAAAGAGCAAATTATTTTGAATCTTTTGTTTTGAAACAGCTTTAAATATAAGATTGTAAAGTTTTTAAAAGGGAACCTCCACACCCCCATAATCCTGGTAAGAGAACAACAATCTCTGAATGCTTAGCAGGAAATTCATATGCATGGGAGAAATGACAGTGCTTATGCCAATTAAAAGTGAAATTTTAAAAAAAATGTCACCAGAGAAACCTAAAATTGGATTTATTCTCCCATCATTATCTTGCAAAGCACTATCTACATTATCAAATTTCTGACTCCTGGCAAGTGCTGCATATGTTAAAACAGATGAAACCACTGGCATATTTAATCTTCTCATGCCAAGGCCTAAAACTACAATGCAGCTGCTGTAGTGAAAAAAAATTGTGAACTGCAAAAAAATATTGCCTTAACAAATTCTTCATATTTGCCACAAAACTTCAGTAGCATTCTAATTTAGCTGTAGAACTTGCCAAAAAACAGTACAAATCCTGGTTCTGCAATTCAAAGAATGACATCTGATATTGTCAGGGAGCTCAAGGGCCTCCATGTTTCACTCACACACAGTGGTCTTTCAGGCCTTGCTGATGCTGCACCATTAACTATGCCCAAGGTAACATATTTGTAGGCAGGTGATCAAAGTGCCATTTCCTCCATCAGTGTAGATAGCCGTGGATTTGACTTTTTTCCTCATACTGACTTCAAAACTGCTTCAGGACAATTATTTGGAGTACAATACTGCTCTTTCTCAGGAAAAGAGGGTAAAAAAATCCATCTGTCTGCAGGTAGAAGCTGAACTGAAATGTTAGAACCAGCACCTATTTCTTAAATACAGTTAGCGTCCCTAGACCTGCAACTTTAGGCCACTGTCACACCATCTGGCAGCTCTGCACAACACCTACACTTGTACAGTCACCATTTCCAACAAGCTGGCAGTACAAATTGGCAATAGTGTAGGCCAGGCCAACAGGATGCCTTCCAGTTCCCAAAACACTTTTCAAACCAAATGTAACGCTTGCAAAAATGCAAACTTTCTGTAACTTTCTGCAGCAACATGTTAATGAAGTCCTCTCTGCATGGATATCAAAGTACACAGACTACAGAATGAAGAATGTAGTTTGCTTTTTTCTCCACAAAGCAAAGTTTTAAGGGAATTCACATGTAACCAGTAAGTTAATTTTTAAGTTATCTTGATCCATCTGCAAATTCTAAACCCCTTACAGCTGGTGATGAGACAGGAGTAAAGGAGAATAATTTACAATGTCAGAGTATAATAATAATAGACTCTCCTCATAAATGCTGGCATTAAAAGCAAGTTTAAGGCTAAGAGAGCAACACCTGCAGTATACAAATAAACTTAACCAGAAATTTCACCTACGTTATTTCACTACAAGAGGCCCACAAGAAAGACATACGTGAGTATGCAATCATACACAATATGAAGCACTAAAGAGAAGTAAAAACTTACCTTTCTTTCCAAACTAATTCAAAAAAATTATGCTTTGCTTATGGTATAAATGTCTTTATACTATATTACAAGGTCATTTTTTCTGCATTAACTGCAAATAACTCTGAACTTACCTCCCAAAGTGCTTTGAAGTCCTTCTGCTCAATTCGAAGGAGCTCACTATGCTCCCTGGTAACAATGGTAGCATGGCGAGGAGTGTTATCCAGAATGGACTCTCCAAAAGCAGTTCCTATTCCAAGAGTGCATATTGTCACAGCATCCTTTGATTCAAAAAAAAGGACACATTAAATATTTCAGGATGTTTTGAGAGTCCTTGTGTCATATTTTCTAATAGCACTGCTTTGCAATTCTTCAGCAATCTGCTTAGTAAGAAAATTATTTTAAGTGTCAACAACAAAAAATCAATATGCTGGTAAACAACATGGGAAGTTTCAATGTGGAAACAAGTGGGACTTCTGTTTTGTATGATCGTCAGCTGAATCAGACATTTCTGAATGCAAAGCTGAGAACACAAGAATTACTTCCACCTTGATAAAAAACAATGATCTCTGTTCTTATACCTGTAAACACTGCTATGATGATGATATTTTCAGAAATCTCAGAGGTGACGAGAAGGTAACTAGAGTGAGAAATGCAGTCTCAGAATATAAACTTCTGTCCTACACAGGCTACGCTCAGAAAAAAAATTTGCGTGTTATGTTTTCTGATACATAACTTTCCATTATAATATCCTCCTGTACTTATATTGCATTTCTCTATAGTACAAGCAATGCACTTGTACAGTGAACCAACTCTTGGCCCTTCTGATGAAAATGCCAGCAAATCTTGCAACTGTTAATGGATGTTTGACAATTAACTACCAGACCAAAAAAAATATATATTTTTACATAAATCAGGGATTTAAAGAAAACTATTAAAATTCAAGCAACCTGGAAAAATTGTATCCACATACAGAGCAATAAGAAGGTCCCAAACAAGCAGCAAAGTCCACTTCAAAGAACTCTATATGAGTACATGCCATTCCAAATGATGTGTAAATGAATCTCCCTTGGCTAGGAACTTCTCTGTAGTAATTCCAATAAAAATTATGAGCTACTGCAGAGAAAAAAGTAGCCATTAAACAACTTGCTAAATGAAGATCTTTAGATATATGTTCTATTTTCAGCTCACAAGTTGCTTTGTTCCTCATCACAGGCTTGAAGCTGAATATTCACGTCTTTTTTTCTGAGATGGGCCTTATCTGACTGTCTGTTAGGTAATTTAAAAAATCAGCAACAGCTTAAGAAATTTAAAATCATACAAACAGTACTTAACAAAGGAAATCACATATGCGCACAGACAATTACACTTAAATATATAAAAACACATGCTAACTTTACTTGATACAACATAAGAAGTATAGTTTCATTCTAAAATGTAGGATTCATGCAACATCTACAAAAATCAAAGCAGAAACGTTTGCTATCCTTGTGGCTGATAATCCAGGAGAGATGCACGAGCATGATATTTCAGCATCAACTTCCAGTTTTAGAATTTCACTGCTTTCCTTTCCTGCATCTAATAAGTCATAACAGGCAAATGTTATTAAGATAAAGTTAGTAGCTTTGTAATTGCAATATAAAGACAAAAGCCCATAATAGTCCAGTTCCCTGAACCATAGCAAATTGCTCTTACACAGATGTTACCATATAAAATTGTGTGTTTGGGAAAACAAAATCAATTATGTCTCAGAGAAGATCTAGGAAAAATGTACCAACTGTCAAAAATAAATTTTTAGAGAAGGAAAGTAAGACCAGATTTTCTTTAAAAGAAAGAATATTTGGGAATGAACACCTAGGCACCTAAATAGAAGTCTATACAAACAGACTACAATACAGTTTATACACTGAAATCTGCCTTCCCAAGCTTACATGTCAGAGCTGAAACACTCTATGCATGCTATAATACTGACAATGGCGGTCAAAGGAGCTACAAAGAAAATGTGCCTACTGCTCACACAAAATTTGATCTCCAGATACCCAATACATTGTTCTCAAGCCTATTCAGACAGCTCAGATAAAAGAGCTCTGTTCAGGACAGGACAACCAAACAGCCTGGCATAAAAGAAACTTTTCCTGTAGATGCATCATAAACATTGTTTACATCTAACTTCTTTCTCAGTCATTCCCCTCTCTTCAAAAGATAAAACTAATTTTAAACATTTCACCTTCTCTGACTGTTTACAACCTTACAGAATAATCTTTAATGGCAGAACAGATATGAAAAGAAAAAAAGATCCATATTGGTTAAGAAATTACTTAATAACTTCTGATGAGGCAGTTGTTAAGCTTAAGAAATAAATTAACACAGTGGGGTGTTAGATCAGGAGGCTGGAATGGTCCTATCTACGTTCGTTAAAGGAAAGTCCAGGCTTCCATCGAGTTCTTTCACATTTTTCTCCAGCCATCACATTTCTCCAGAGATGCAGTTTCACAGCCAGCTGGAGTGCAGACCTACACACTGTCTTTGAGGCTTCAGAGCCCCATTTCCTCACTACTCCCTGTTTATACATCCCCAGCCTGCTGGGGAATCAGCTGTGTTTCCTATTACACCTGTTAACCTTACACTCAACAATCTCCTGCTGTTCAGTGAAGACTTCAGGACGATTGCTGGCAGCTCAAAACTCAGTTTGCTGTTCCCCTCTGCAATCCCAGAAGCAGCAGGGGGTTCTAGTGCCTGGTAACCAGCTAACATTCACACAGCTATTTAAAAGGCAGTATTAGAGACTTAGAAAGATGCAATTGCTTCCATTGCTATCTGTCCTCTGTACACACTAGAAAACAGTAGCATTCAAATCAGAGGCTGTTTCTGTATTCAGTTTCACTGACTTTTACTGCCACATGAGACACATGCAGGGAATACATTCTTAAACCTTTCCCTCACCCTTTCATCAATCTAAAACATTATTGAATTTGCAAGACTATTTTATGGGCTGGATGAGACTCAGAAACAAGGCTCTGCTTTATTCCCTTCCCCACCATGACAAGGATCATCCTGCACCCTCCTCCTTGACTTGTGACCCCTCCCCTTCTGTTTCTCAACCCGGCAAACAGAATTTTTGGACTGTGTGTAAAAGAAATCATGGTGTCAGAAAGTGAAATGAAGAAAACAGGGAAAAATATTACTAGTATTGGGGGTCAAAGGGATTGGGGATGTTTCTCTGAAATTTTAGTTTGTTCAACATTTTGTTTATAAGGGAGCTGATGTAGCTAGATTGGTTTTTATTTCATCAGTTTCCTCTACCTTGGCATCTTTATCTCACCTCTGCATCTGTGTCTCTCCAGGACATCACACTATCTCTGTGTTTAACTGGAGTTTTGCAAACAAAAGCTGGCATTTTGGGAAGTTTGCTTATTATTATTTTGACATAGTTCAGTTTGTCCTCAGCAAAAATTTCCTTTTATAACAGAAACCAAGGATATACATGAAAGTAAACTATGAATTGATTTTTCTGTTCCATTACCTTCACTTGAGTGTTTCAGCTATTCAGATAAGAAATCTTTATCAAACTAGTTCTAACAATAACACAGAAATACCATCTAAACACACTAAAACTGCAGTTTGCAAACAGATGTTAGGCCACCCTTTTTACAGAAGACAAGGTTATTTGCTTAAAGAAGGCAATATGCTTCAACAAAAACTGTGAGCAACTTCTCTTCTAGTACCTAATTAAAATATGCATAGTTTAGACTAACTGTACTGTAATACCACATTCATTATTTCCATACCTTTCTATCCGATCTTCTAAAAGCTACCTGCAATATCTTGGATGTTTTCCTACATCACCAGGCAGAGAGAAGTGAAATGATTTTTCTATATTAACTTCCATAAGCTTAGTTCAAAACCAAAATTAGCACAACCACAACACTGTGGAGCTCAGCATGAGCCAACACACTGCTCCTCAGCTTACTACATTAGTTCAGCCAATCTCTGTGTTACAACAGGTACAGTAGCTCTCATGCTCAAACTAAATAATTTAAAGCTAGCTTAGGCATATTTATGCTGCTAACTACAGAACATAGTTGTAACTATGTCACAACTTCACATAGG
The DNA here is from genome assembly GCF_021018805.1 of Prinia subflava. NCBI lineage: Eukaryota > Metazoa > Chordata > Aves > Passeriformes > Cisticolidae > Prinia > Prinia subflava. The sequence continues at coordinate 18,672,759 of NC_086252.1, forward strand.
TTATCTCCAAAATACATAATGGCATTTACATGCTGAAAGCAGTACTGCAAGGACTACCCTGTTTAAATCCCTTTCCTTGAGGCCACTTCATCTTATCACATACCTCCTTTGTCCTCACTTTCAAAGAGCTGTGAAATTCTCCCATTTCATACATGAATATCTGAATCTCTTTTCTCACAGTCATTCTTCTCAGCAACCCCACTAACTTATTTGGATTTTCATCCTCAGCCCTCTGGATCTTCTTACAGCTGACACTGCTGTACCATCCAAGTACTCACGGCTCCTCCTTTAAAGCTTTTCTAAAAAAGGCTAATTTTGTTTGTTAAGTCAATGCCCTACATTCAGTTTGGTCTGCTTTTAAAAACTGACCTGCTTAAAAAACCCCACCATAACACAGGCAAGATAAGCTGGCAATAGGCCCTGGCACACCCTATGATTCAGCTGGCAAAATACAGCAAAACTGCAGATCAAATTGCCATTTGGTCTTCATCTTTCTTCTCTCCATTTCTTCATGGTTTATCAGAAGAATCTTTGCCCTAAATGGCTCTGAATCTAATTCAGAAAATCACAGTGTTGCAGAATCTGACAACAACGTAACACTGATGCTTTTGTCATAATGCATTTATTCCCAGCTTTATTCTGAGACATTGCCAACAGTCATCCGTAGACTGTTCATCTACAAAACAGAGTTCAAAAATAAAACACACACAAGGCAGTCAGCAGTGTTTTTAAAACACTACAAAACCAGGAACATATCTAAGAGAAACTTCTATTACTAGAAGTTACTATTCCTAACTTTGGGTAGGCAACAGTGCCAAATAAAAATGAAATTCAGAATCTGATCACAACTGAGGGTAAAGATCTCTTTCTGATATATTCCACAGAGGCTGCATTTTCTGTTTATTTTGAAGGTAATTTAACTATGTTTTTCTATGACTTTTAAGTACAGTATTTATGAAGGTATTTGTTACAAACAAGTTGAGGCAAGACAAAAACAGTTCATTACAGTTACCTCTGGAATTCACAGTGAGACCTTTTCACCTTAGAAAAAAGTCCTCTTCGGTCTCTTCTTGATTGTTGAATACACAGAAAAATCCATAAATAGTTTGCACAGATGACAGACTCCACTCAGGATGTACTGGATGAGTAATCCTGTCAAGTCTCTACAGCCATTCCAATGGCAAACGAAACTACCAGCACATTTACCACCTCGTTGGAACAAAGCTAACATTAACAGCGATTCATTTCTCTGGCCAAACTCTTCAAAACAGGTGTGTATTAAATAATCGCATACGATTTTCCAAGTATCCATTTCAGCGCCGAGCACCGCCTGCACAGGGGTTTGCTTTGTGTGCCAACACTGCCCTCCCGTGACACAACACAGCCTTGCAAGCAGGAAGGATTTTTCCAAAACAGGATCAAAGCAAGGCTTTATGAGGTCCTAAATATCTGTGTCTGTCTCTATTAAAGCCTTTAAAACAATAGATGTAATTTTATTATAATAAAATATAATTATAATAATATTTTATGTCTTATTATATTTTATATTATACTAAAACGTTCAATATTATATATATTATAATGTGTCCTTTTATTATAGTATCAAATAATAGCTAGTATGAATATTTCTGTTTATATGAATTCTCAGCTTGGTCGTAATCAGTATTACTAATATCTTCTCAGAGAAACCACAGGCATCTACATGCTGCTGTGCAGCAAGAATGTGTGTGAATTAATACCTTACTAGACTGAAGTCTTCATCCATTAGTACATTAAGATTTAATTTCTAGCGCATGTTCCTACATGCCTCTGTAGGAACAAAGGCTATTAAGCCATTTTAGTAGGGACCAAGAGCACAAAAACTTACTGCACTTCTAATGGGAGAAAGCAACCAATCACCAAAGGTGACTGCACAGGGAGGTAGCACATGGTAGCTGTTACACAATAATTCCTAGGTTTGGTGAAATTTAAGTTTCCCAAGTAGACAGATAAACACCTAGGAAAAGTGGGACTTGTATATTTTTAATCAAGAGAATTTATTTTCCATATTTACATTAACACTGTAAGCATCATCATATAATCGTAGGATAATTCAAGCTGCAAGAAAACTCAGGAGCTCGTCAAATACAACCTCCTGTTTATCTGAAGTATTAAACAGTGTACCAATTAATTAGCCATGTCTAAAGACATTTTAACCAATAGGAACCTAAATACCAAGTTAGTTTCTCTCCTACTAGGAAACACGGAATAATCCTGTACTTTTACATGATTGGTATAACAGTAACAGCAGAGCAATTAGTCATTATTACAACTTTGCAAAGGAACCCTCACTCCTGGGTGATCTGATTAGAAAATGTCCTTCAAGCACCCCTACATCTTATGCACTGCTCATCCAATTCCCACTGGGAGCTCAATGCTGTCACCGAGTGTGCCAGGGCTGCGTGACAGCAATCCAACTGTATTGCCTCCATCATCTGGGTTTGCAGTGAGCACAGCAGGCAGCCAGTGCTAGCAAGTGCTTCAAGAACGACCAGCAGCATGCCAACAAGAACGTACAGACAAGACTGGAACCACATCCAGGCAGGAGATGAGAGGGAGACCAAGAATGGACAAGGAGGGACATGGTATACACACCAAGCTGGAGCAAAACCAGAGAAAATGCTGCACTCAAATAGTATTTAGGAGAGCCCAAACATCAAAATTATCCAGACGGGAATGGTAAATGCATGGACTGCCATCTTTCTGGCAGTGAGGCTGTATTCTATGGCATCTAGACAGTGGTAAGAATTCAGTTCACTGTTTGTATGAGAAGGAAATGTGAGGTAAAGAAATAAGTAAGAATAATTTTTAGAACTAGAATTACATGAATTGTAGTTCAATCGCTTCCTACTGGCAGGAAAATGAAGTTAACCTGAACAAGCAGAAAAAAAATATTTACATTATATTCATTAAGAAACTAGTTTTCCGTACTCCATTTAATGGAACAAATCAACACTCCAAAGAGATTCTTAATTTAACATCCACATTGTGTAAATGTATTATTTTCTGAGTAAAGAGCATTGATTCTTTACAACAGTGTAGTGCCATCTTTTGGCAAACACCAGAAAATCCTGATTGCTTTAGACATGCACAGAGAAGAGTCTCGTAAGAGCCCAGTACTGTTCCAAATTGTGACAATACCAATGACAGCCAGGCCATGCCAAGAATTGCTCAAATTAAGCTAATTATACTCTCAATCAATCTCTACTTAGTACAGTTAAGAGGTTGCTAAAAATACTACAAAATAAGTTCCTTTTGCATCATTTTACTGCAGGAAGTATAAAGACCCAGTACTCACACACTGCCTTGACTTGCATTCTGACCCAATTTCAATGGGGATGCAATGCTCAACAAAGTGAAAAAAATCCAATTTCCACTATGAGCAAAAAAACTTTCCTCAATCATCCAAACTTCGGGAAAAGAATACACCACCACCATCCTACACATGCTATATTCAGCCCAGGTGGGGAAAATAGGTAGTGGTCTCTGTCAGGTCCTGGGTAGCTATACTGCTCATGTGAAGGCACAACGAGTCCCTTATCAGAGGTACAGCCCCCTGCTGAGCTACATCATGGGACAATCACCGATCTCAAACGTGGGAGAAGGGAATGGACAGGACGCCTTCCCAGAAGACCAACCTCACAACAGCAAGTGCGTGACTTGTCAGCATGACGTTAGACAACGTGGATGGGAGACACTAGGAGAAGTATCTCATCCTTTTAGATTTTTATTTACTCTAAATTTTACAAATCTAGGAGCACCAAGGTACTGAGAAACCACTTTAAATTTAAGGAGAATTTTACTTGTTCTTCTGTTTCTCAAGACTGAATAGGTATTACCTATAGGCTTCTTGTCCAACATGGCAGCAGTTCCAATAATCTGCTATTACTGCAATACTTCCCCATTTCTGCAGTGGAGACTGCATCATGCTGTTATTAGACTGCACTGCTAGTGGGTTCACTTTGAATGCCTGAACACAAGAACTGAATTAAAATATTTCTAGGGAATGAATTAACAACTCTCCGATTTTTTGCACAACTTCAATGGCATTATTGGAAAAGAGAGAGCAGTCTTGTTTCACATGACCATGTAGACCATTTCCAGAGCATTACATTTCAGTTTCTTGAAATCAATGGCAAGATTTGCCTTCCTTAGACTAAGGACAACTGAGACTGAAAGAGACTCAGAGAAACATATACATCCTTGTGATATGACAAAATATCTGTACAGAATGTGTCATTATCTACCTCACCACAAACGATATTCTTTCTTTGTACTACTGACTGGATGGTTGCAATGAAAAATAGATTTTACCTGGTGGTTACTTGTATCAGACACCTTCACATCCAGTGATCCTGTCAGGACAGCATACCAATTTGTCCCAATATCACCCTGGCGGAATACTGGAAAGATGAAATCTTGTAAATAAGAGCTATCACTTCAAGTTTACCAACAGTAATAAACATTTTCTCTACATATTACTGCAATACTGCAGTCACTGCTGGCACTACACAACCTGTCATATGAAATTACTTATTTACTATTACAGTAATATTTCCAATTATACTGAAAAGCATGTATTTTAGTAAACTAGTCAATACACTATGGAAGCAACGAAAGCACATAGAACTCCTTCCCTCTTCTCCCTGGTTTGTTTCTGCTCTACTGTTCTCTTAGTTAATTAACCAACCAAAGAAACAAAACAAACAAGGAAAAAGGTTTTCTGAACAAAGTCCCTTTGAAATTCATGATCTTCCAGTGTAGACACAGCTACCACTGAATTCAGTAAGAGTTCTGACTGAACAGCAACTGCAAGACTTTGATGTCCAGGCATTCCAACTGTGTGATTACAGAGTATCAAAATCCCTGCTACTCTAAGCAAACCCCAGTGCTGCATGCCAGACTTACCTGAGGTGTTTCTGAGACTCTACTAATACCACAGGTTTTCATCAGCTACTCCCCTGGTACGCATGCCCATCACAGGACTACCACTTATTTCCATCTCAGCTTCACAGACCAAGCACAGGTGTCCACAGCTGCCAGAGCAGGCACGGAGCTGCTGCACCTGCAGCAGTCTGCAGCTCTGCAGGTCTGGCTTGTGCTAGCCAGGGTGCCTGGAAACCACCCGCTATCAGTGATGTCCTCGCTGATACACCTTTGCCCCTGACAGCACAAGCACTGGCAAAAGCAATCAATAATGCATTTGCAGGGGAAGAATAAGGCTTCTGTCCAATGAGTGCCCTGTAATCTTTCAACAGAGCAGTGGCAGAGTCTTACATCCATGTATGCCTCATTACCATAGACTCACTACACACTGCACTTGTACAGCAAGCAGCACTTCAGTCCCGCCTTGCCCCGTGACCGTGACTGTAAACCTTCCACTGACTGTTCTCATTGATCTCCTAAAGACAATCTCAGCCTAACCCCCAAGTTTATCTACATAAAATACATAATCATACGAAGCTGTCTTACATGTGATTCCTTTTTCCAGATTTTCATAATATCCACAGAGACATATCTGCTGGAGAAGGTTTGGATGAAATTTCTCAAAAGCTTTCACTTCTTTCAGCCGTGTGAATATTATATCTACATCCTCACTAGAGCGTTCCAAAGGCCTGTAAGAAAACAAAAGACAACATTCTCAAGGGCTTTATCAGAGAAACGTCCCCACCTGCATGTGCTGAACTTACAAATGTTTGCATTAAACATCACATCATAATGTAAACAAATTAAAATGCATTTTACAACTACATAATGAAATCCTTCCAAGACATCCTAACAACTGCCCTTTATCAACCTGAGCATGATTCTCACCATTTTGACACAGGCAGTGTCCAGAAGCCCATTCAGCATCAAAGTAATGATGCAGCATCATTGTAAAAGCATATATGATGACACATATATGATAGTCCTTATCCTAAAGATCTTAGAGTGACATATAGTTTTAGGTTTGAAAGAAAACATTAACAAAGAGACGTCCAAACACAGAGGAGGTCTGTGGAATCAGTGCCCAAAACACATGTTCTTTATCTGGCTAAATGGAAAGCATTAGATAGCAACAGTAATTCCTACATCCCGGCTTCTTTTCTGCATTTTACTGACTATTAACTGACTTTCCTCTTCTCACCTGCAAGGAAGAAGGACAACTTTAATAAGTACATTCTCTTCTACGAAGCTTCTGTCTCTTAGTGTTGGACAAATTAAATATGCAAGCAAGAATCTTAACTTCTCATCAGTAACAGTCACGAGCTTTAATTTGCATGTTTAAAATATTTAAAATCTTTGACAGCAACACCTTTTAAAAAAACCCCAAGATTTCAAAAAAAATAAAATTGTAGAACTCTCTACAACAAAGTAGCATGTAGACCAGTAGTTCAGCAGGTTCAGCATATTACTACATATTTATTAAATAAAGTTAATTAGATCTGTAACACACTTTAAATGTGATTGTCAAACATTATGAATCAGCAGGTAAGCCAAACATTAGCTGACAACATTAGAAAAAAAAAATTATAACAGACTAAATGTAAACTAGTAAGGACAGAACGAAACAGAATTTTCCTAGGACATCATGCTGGATCAGATGCAGAAATCATTCATGTATAAAGACATAACAGAGACAACTGTTATTAATCATTAGACCTATCACTCACTCAAATGTTGCTAGTTAATTTCACTGACAAAAACGTCCTTCTCAGTTGATGAGCTTACAATGAACAGAAGTCAGGAAGCTACAATGAACAAGGACTTAGTTCACAAAATGTATCTTTATTCACCTTATTGTTATACCCACAGTGTAAGCGCTCCTTCCAAAAAGACTTTTTAAAGATTCCTCTTGTAAATCAAAGACTTTAAGGAACCCAAATCTTTGTCTCAGTGAAGAAATCCAGACCCTACTTGCATAAAATCTCTGTATTTCATCTTTCTTATTAAATTATATCTAAGAGGGATTAAATCTCTATCCTCGTTTATACTCTAATTTACCCTTATTAAGTACAGATGAGAATAATAATTCTCTGGTGAATGCAGTTGCTTCTACATCACAGTGACATCCTCTTACCACTTCAAACTACAATCAACCACAATAGCTCTCTTTTGAAATATTTCAAGTAAGATTCTCACCCATTTCTTTTTTTCTTGACTGTGAACTAGCTGACAAGTACTAATAAGCATTAACTCTCTTGTCAAAATCCTTTTAAGAAGATTAGGAGGCGCAGCTTGCCAACAGATTTACAATCTACTTATACAAGATCTCTACCCAAACTACACTAACTCTTGAAACACTAACTACCTTAATTTATTGACTCTCAGAAATAACAGCAAAACCCAACAAGTCAAAAAGGTGAGATCATTCTCAGAAAATCATCCAGTTCAAGATTTAGCTGTTTGTTTAAGATTATGAATTCTTATTCATTAAAATTAGTGAGGATTCAACTTGTTTGACAACAAGATGCCTTTGGATTTCTTTCAGAGCTCGTGGGAAATGTCCTCAATGTTAAGGAGTAAGGAATTAACAACAGGTGTCCCAAGCTGAGGTGGCCCTTGTCCTTTAGGAGCACATGAAATTTTGCCTGTGTAGAATTTCAGACAGCACTCAAACTAATTTCTACTAAGTTTCTATAATCTATAGCAATGAATCTGGTTTCAAAAGCCAAGTATTACTTACTGAGAAAAATGTAACATGGCATCAACTAACTGCTTTTCCATAGGCCTGCAAAACTCAGGCAAAGTTTGTCCACATTCTACAAAGCATCTTTTAATAATATTATCATAATGGTAACTTGTAATTATCATTAACTTGACATTACTTATCAGTAACTTAACATTAATCTATTTATGATGCCAAATTTTGTTTTCTGTTTCCTAAGTACAAGCTGCCTAAGCTGGAACACAAACAGGATAGGACAACATAAATTTATTTCCTCAGCACAGCTATCTTACTGTAAACTTGTTTTTTTGTAAAGCATAGTTTGGAGTAATACTTAAACACCTAACGTTATAATATAGTCCTTAGAACATTAATGATTCAATCTATTAATAGGAAAGTACTACTGATGGCAGACAGAGAATTATTCAAGCTTTATTTTCACTGTAGTCACACTTAAAAAAGGCAACGGTATTAATCCAGAATGGAACCATTCCCCAGAACACAAAGATAGGCTACAAAAGTCAATCCGACGGAACATCCCTACACACCAAATATGGCTCCAGACCCCCCTGGGAAGACCTTTCCAGATATCTCACCAAAGTACCTAAAGTCAGTTCTCTGTGATCATCACTGTTGTTCAGTCCCACTGAGTTCAGCCCTCCTCCGCTAAACTTCTGCTGGTGCAGATTTATTTCTGTTCCATTCTGTCACATTGATGCTGATGCTACTGAAGTATCCGTTCACTGCTGATGCTGCGGAGTTACAACCTCATATCCATGGGCAAAGTCAAAAAACACATTGCAGTCTTCAGCTACCACTGGATTTTCTGCTAAAGCTTCTGTCCTGTACCCATTTCTGAAATGTCAAGACCAATGTATTGAATCAGGACCATAGGTTAATCTAAAAGTGTGAACAAACACATTAAATCAATTAAGATTCTTCAGCTATCATTTGGTAAACGTATGAACTAAAGTAAAAGCATTTTAAGGCAATCTGCAGAAAATCTATGCCTCCATCCCAGTGAAGCAACTCCTCCCTAGACTACCTCACCCAATTTAAAATAAATTTTAAAGTCAAACTGTGCTGACATTTCATTTCACAGTAGCCAAAGCCAAGGGGCACTTTGAGAGTTGCACAGTAGGGCTACCAAATAAATTATTAGGAAGAGATGAAAAGCAGGAGTAATTTATTTTCACTACCCAACAGGCCTTTCTGCTTTGTTTGACCCCAAAATGCTTTCTTACTTATATTACTGATTTGCCTCTTCAGAGCATAGTAAGTGATTAGCTGCCCACAATGTTTTCACTCAAGATATCATCTGCTTCTTCAATCCAACACCAGAGCATGCATATACAAGTGACAGCATCAATGCTAGTCACACATTTCTATTCAATTATGTCAATAAGGCTTTTTCAAAAGATTATTTTACCCCTACTTATTTGGATGTGAAGATTTCAGGAGCATATTTTATAGAGATAAAACAACGGTCTTGACAATGTCTGCTTGACTACCTGTAAAAGGCAATCATAAAGAAAAATCTGCCTGAAGCCTATCCTCATAAGGCTGTTAAGCTCAACTAGAGCTGGCAGTGCTGGCAGCCCTGAAAGCCAACCATATCCCAGGCAGGACTAAAAGCAGCACGGCCAGCAGGTCCAGGGAGATCATTGTCCCCCTCTCTGCTTGCATGAGACCCCACATGAGGCACTGCATTCAGCTCTGGAATTCCCAGCATAATAAGGATGCAAACTGCTGGAGCAAGTCCAGAGGAGGGGCATGAAGGTGATGAGAGGGCTGGAGCTCCTTTCCTATGAACACAGGCTGAGAGAGAAGGCTCCAAGGAGATTTTAGAGCACCTTCCAGTACCTAACGGGGCCTACAAGAAAGCTGGAGAAGGACAAGACATGTAGTGACAGGTGAAGGGGCAGTGGTTTTAAACTGCAAGAGGGTCGGTTGAAATTAGATATTAGGAATAGATTTTAAATTCCAAGGGTGGTGAGGCACAGGAACAGTTTGCCCAGAGAGACTATGGATACTCCATCCCTGGCAGTGTTCACTGCCAGGCTGGCTAGGGCCCTGAGCAACCTGGTCTAGTGGAAGCTGGCCCTGCTCATGGCAAGAGGGGTTGGAATGAGACAACCTTTAAGGTCCCTTCCAACCCAAGCCATTCTGTAATTCTCTTCTGTATTTTTAAAGGGAAACTACTAAAGCCCAAAGTTCAAAGACAGAGGATAACTTCTACAATTCTTCACATACACAATCTGGGCAAAGTATTTCTGCTCACATGTAGCTTTATAAAAGAGCTTATTTTGATGGTTTTAAGACAAAGCATTTGAATGTTTATGTAGGATGTTATTAAAGACTTGTTAACCTAGAAGAAAAAACAATTTAGACTTCTATGGTTTGCTTATGTAAACTTAATCCAACTATAACATATTACTTTCTGTTACCTTTCTTTTAGGTTCTGTCTCATAGCGGGTTTGACATTTGAGAAAGAAAAACCAGAATATAAGTGGTTTTACCTTCTTTGCCAAGATGGCTACAATTTTAAAATGTTTATTTCTAGAAAATGTCTTCAAAAACCTGAATCATACTCTAACTAAATGAAAGCATTGAATTTCCTTTCCTTGATCTTTTTAACTTTTTAAAACAGCAGTATTTCAATGCAGACAGCAATGAACAGCCCACGAAAGATGAGCAGATGGATCTATTTCTTCCACTATTGAAACTGTTTGTAGAAAATAGCTAAAACACTAGAACAGACAAATAAAACGGGTTCATTGCCAGGTTAAAACCAAAGCATCAATGCAAAGATGCAAAGGCAAACTCAATGAGCTGGAAAGTACCAGCAACCACTACCATGGACCATTTAGTGAATTTAACAGTACTTTAAAATATATTCGGCTGGGAAACATGAGCAAGGAGACAGCACCAAGGAATGCCAATTAAAACCAGATCATTTCTCTATGCTCCCTGTACTTTCTCCTGTCTTTTCCTGACATGCAGAAAAACAATGCAGTAGGATGCAGAAAAATACCAGTACCAATAGACCATCTTTTCCTAGAGGGAACAGGGCAATACTGAAACTCTCTCCTCCAGGCAATGCTGTAAGGCTTTTTAATTTCTCTTTGAGAAAGGAAAATTTAAAAGTGAAATACCAGTGATCTATCAAAGCATTTTAGATCTGTAGTAAGGCACTTAAATGCCAACAATAAATGAAGTTACTTTTAATCTGAAGTAGTTTCCAGCTAAGGGTTTACACTTCAACAGCAACAGAAGGTAACTAACCCCCACCAAGAGGCAATTTCCACTTGTTACACTAGTATTACCAATTCTGTTTTCAGCACTCACATTTCAGATCCTCTTTCCCTTGGGAAAAGCCTCATCATGAGGCTTTTAAATAATAATCAAATTACTATTATTTTCTCTTGAATGTCATTTTAAGAGACTTTGGGATTCCAGCTCTCATTTCCTCTGACAAAAAAGAAATAAAATTTTACTTAAACACTGTTCCCTAGGACTCTTACACACCCAAATCATTCTGGAGCTTAGGGGAAAAAAAGCAACACAAGTAAAATTGCTCATGCTTAGTTTTCAATGAAACACTACTGTCACCTACACTCAGAATCCCTGTGATAATCTCTCAGGTCCTGCTACATAAGGCACAAGAAATACTGTAGATAATCCTGACCTACACAGGTACTCAAGGACAGGCCAGTTAAATGCAGACTCCCTGGCTGCCAGCTGCAGTCAGACAGAATTTGTTATAGTTGATTTCTGTCTTCTTCAGCAAGGACCAGGGGACTCTCCCCAGGGAACAGGGGACTCTTCTTTACCTATCTCATTATCACATTACTCAGTTGACTGAGTTTGATCAATATACTGAAAAATTATTGGAGAATTAAACAGAGCAACCAAGTGTGCTTGTTTCTTTACATACCCTGATGTATAAATTATGTAACCTTCCAAAAGGTCAATTTTTAGATCTGTATATATAGTGGAATGGCAAAAGATGTGTTTATTAACTAATTACATTCATAAAGACTCATCTCAAGCTTAAAATATACTACCTGAACAATATAGATCTAGTAGGAAATAGACTCCTGTCCACCTTCATTTGCCATCTAGAAAGACAGAATAATTCAGGAGAAATAAAAATGCAGAATTATGTTCTTTCATTTGTGAGAATCTTTACATATTACACATGATTAGTAACCAAGATGTGACTAAATCTTATTGAATTAAACCTCCAAATTTCATAAACTGGAGCTCAGGACAGTTAAAATTCCATTTGACAGAAGTAAATCCAGAAGAAATTACATTAACCAGTACTGTACCTTCATAATAAACCTTAAAGGCACTTTAATATGAAGACAGACTCTGAGACACACTACAAATGAAATCTATAATTGAACAATATGCAAGTGATGATATCCCTCAATTCAAACTCTGGCCACCACTATTCACCAATAACACCACGCTAAATGCACCTTTCCTGATTTAGGATCTGCATTGTTACAGCTAGTGAAAATTTAAAACTTACAGGAATAATGAAAGAAGTTTTACAGATTTACATTTTGACAACTGACGAATTCAAAGATGGAAGGGCAAGTCAGTTCAGGAAACATTCATGGATATTGACAAAGCAGAGAAATAGTAACTGATCATGCCAAATACAGTGCAGAAAACACAGCACAAAGGAAGTATCATTAGAGTGATAAGCTTTGTTAAATACAGCAAATTGTATGATGCAGACAAAAACAGATGTCATGCTAGATAAGGAAAATACTTGTATTTGGAAAATATCTGGTGAACACCTGACTTTGAGGGCACAATTCCAGTTAGTTAGTTTGTCATTTTTTTACTCCTTTGCTGGAATATGGAGTTTTGTTATAAAAGAAATTTAATTTGCTCAGAGTATAGGATTTTAGAGATCAAATCCTAACAACACGTCAGAAGGAACTCAGGCAATGAGAGTTTAGACATGACTCCAGTATCACTCGGTGAAAGAGAAAACCTACAGATGCACATGCAGCATACCAATTGTGCAGCCACCACATGAGACTACCAACTAAATTTGAATATATCATGCCCTAAAAGGCATGTGCATGTAGTGCCTTGCTCTGGTGGGCTATGACAATGTTTATTCAGCTGGGGTAATAGCTTTCTCTTCCTCTTAATACCTGTCCATGGCACAAGTGTGTAACTTACTGCAATTGAATGTAACAAATGGAAGCCGATACTGCAAATGTGTAAATTGGAGTGCAAAGAATAAAACAGCTTGACTTTTTTAAAAATATGACTCCTGCTCTCACTAGGATTTAATCTGAATTCACATATTTGATAAAATGCACAAACCTACAAACTTAACAATTATTTTGGTTTCTCTAAGAAAACATGGAAAGGAGTATTTTGTTATTTTTATTATTCATCAAAGACTGCACCCTTGCACTGGACTAGAAAATGAGGTGTGTGATGTGGAAAGATAAATTTGTAATTCATCACTCTCAGAAGGCTGCACCCTCACATGAGTGCTAGAAAGCACTGAGGCTTCTGTCTATACAGCTCTGCCTCTGAGTTTCCACATCCACTGCAGCGCCTTCTGCTGCTACATCCCCACACAGACTTGATCCAAGCATACACCAGCTTAGTCACACATCATACTGACACAAAACACGAGGCACACAAGCCAGCAGCAACTGCAGTCCATGATTTTGTTCACATGCAAACTACATGAAAATGGTGATATTCCTATGGATTTGTTTACAAATAAAAAGCAAGGGAGAAATTCATATAGAAAATAGTGTAAGTTTTACCAATTGCAGAAAAATATATTTTAAAATAAAATTGCATCATAATGCAACTGTATTCATAATACTGCCTGATTATAAATCTATATCCCATTATCTTTGACATAATTAAAGGTTATAGAGGATGATAAACATTTTCTCTATTTATTCTACAATAATTCTTTCAGAATATCAATTCTTTATTCTAGCCTTTCTGTATGCTCACAAGGGACCCCTTGTCTACTACTAAGCAAACAAATGTCAAATCTCTTCCATCTCAAATACATGCTACACTGAAGTAAAAAAACAAATCCTGATTCAAATATGTTGCTGTTATGTAGCTTCAATCTGAATTTACATTCAAAACTGTGGGAAGAACAGGTCTGAGATACTACCCAGTATGAATTATTTCAGGTTTTTGAAACATAAATGAGGCAAGACTAACAGGGATTACAAGGTTATAGAGGCTCATTATGTACAGTATGTCCTTGAAAAGCCCATTCCTACTTAAATAATTTATAAGTCATTAGTCGAAGATCATAACATTCTTAGCACAACAGGCCAGTGAAGTTACATGCTTTGTCCTGTGATCTGCCCTTCCAGTCTGCTAAGGCACTGGAGGTTACCTTTAATTCAGAGAAAAACACAAAATTCCATAGCCAGGTATGAAATCCTGGGATCTCTAGCAGATGTGCATGCTATACATCCCTAAAAGTTTGCATCTGAATCCAATTAAAACAATTAACTGAATTCATAAATGTGATCAGATTTAGAGAAATAATAGTTATGTAAAAAAAACTTTGTCTACCATTCAGTAAAGATACTGTCAACATGGAAATTTCCTGGTGAGATGGCTTTTGGTGTGAAAGAACACATGAGAACAGAGAAGACATTCTTCCTAAGTTAACTGTACACACATGCATAAATCAGTGACCCTTTTTTAATGATGTGCAGAGTAGACATACAGAAAGTGCTAAGATTAGAGGGATACTTCTGCTCCCTAAGAAATCAGTGGTACGGCAACTATTACGTGAAAGGTAAAAGAACTGGTCCATGTATTTGATTTTTAAGTGTGGATCTTTGACTTTTCTGGCCAGTAACTACACATGGAAGCTGCACAGACAAAGCACTGGTAGTCCCAGCCCACAGTACCCTACACAGTAATAACATTTCTCCTGTAACATTTTGGCAGTTCTTCATTTTTGTATGTGCTCTAATTTTAGATGTTATTAGTTCTACTTTGACACATGATTTGGGGAAAAAAACCTGAAGAACAAATACAAAATACATCATTTCTATACACGATGTATTCTGCTACTTCCATTTCAAATACTTTTTTTCCCCCACATAATTATATTGGATAATCCATATTACATGTTATTTTAATTGTCTTTGTTGAGGCTCACTTAACGTTCCAGAGCATACCAGTTTTAGAACTGTCTTCTTCCTAGAAACGTATTTATTGACTTAAACATACTAAAACTCTATTTATAATTTAGTAAAAACACATAGCACTCTATAGAGAATTTACTCATTAAATGATGCCATATTCACAGAATTCACACCTAGGATAGAAAATGCTATACAGTTTTTAGAAGGCTTGAAATACATAGACATTGATAACAATTCAAATTAGTACACTGATAAGATTATCTATAGTAAATAAATACACTTTAGAAATACGAGTAAGGTAATTAAAAACTCTTTATCTACATTTTTAGGTGGAAAAGCAGAATAAAATCCATAAGTGTACTCCCTGTGATCACAAAGCAGAGCACAGCAGAGACCAGGAAAAAACCTGCGATCTTTCATTTTATGGTTTTGAACTACATATAGATTGCCTTCTGGAAAAGGGCAAGGCATAATTCTTAAGAGCACTTGGAACTGATTCTTTCCACTCAACAAATTGGTGCAACTAGCTTACTCCAAATAACAAAAAGTGAAAGAAAAGTTTCACCTTACTACTTCTAAAGAAATTTATGTTACAGAAAAGGTCAGCTTACTAATTATGACAGAGAAATTTCTAAATTAAATACCACATATACGTTTCCTAAATACATCATTTACTCCCCAAGCCTACGTACTTCATTAAGTCCTGAATTTTAGTTTACAATTTGGATCTCACAGTGGCTTGCACGCAGGAAAACAGGAACAACAGGACCACCTATCTGAAAGTACTGGGACTCATACTCTCCTTCACATCCACTCAGTGTCAGTTCACAGAAAGGCCTCCCTTCTATTTTTAGACAGCTAGATTACCATCAACAGTTCTGTTTGAATTTACTTTACGAGTGCTTTCGACATTTATAAGCATTATTTGATCTCTAAGAGGTTAGTCTTAAGTCACATATTACAGAGGAGGATCAGCGTCTGTGGTAGGTGTCAGGCCCAAAAGTTCCATTAACTTACAATTTGCTACCTGGTGTGCTAAGGAAAACCTAACCAGCAGTGCAGTCCTATAAGACTAGGAGTTACCTGAAAAGAGGAGAAACTATGAGGAGGAGAGATCACTTGTGCATTTCCATGTGCACAAAGGATTCCCTCCACAGCACAGCCCCAAATGGCACCACCTGTCAAAAGCTGGCTCACGGTGCTCACGGTGCTCAGCTGCCATACACCACAGAAGGGAATTCTCTCTGATGACTTTGTTTTGCGCTGCATAGGACATCTATGGTCTACATTTCTGTTAACTAAATTCCTAGACCGCAGGAGACACAGTGAGTGTTCAGAAATTATATGACTTCTCAACTAATCCAGGAATCAAAGGTATAAATACAGCAAAGGGCATTCAAACCACCCACCACACGACTCGACATTGCGAGACTTTGGGCTGCAGCACCCGAGAGAAAGCATTCCAGAGAATTTTTGATTTTACTTCTTTTTTAATAATGATTTGCCCGTATTTTTGGCAGCGCGCACATCACCTCTGAGCACACGTCAGCCAGCCGTGCCTCCCACCCAGGCGGTGCCGCCGCCCGCCTGCACCTGACCCGCAAGCGGGGGACGAGCGCGGGCCGCGGAGCGCCGCAGCAGGGACAACGGGGACCGGTCCTCTGCCGCCCGCCCTCGGGGGCTGTGCCGCCGCAGCGGGGACAAGGGGCACCGGTCCTCTGCCGCCCGCCCTCGGGGGCTGTGCTGCCGCAGCGGGGGCGGGGGCGGTGTGCCGAGCGGAGGGGAGGCACGGCCGGTGCGCCGTGAGGGCGGGCGAGGGCGGAATGCAGCGGGTGTGCCATGGCCGATACGGCAGGTCCCCGGCTGGCAGCCCCAGGCCCTCTCCCCGCCCCGGAGCTCTCTCCTCCCAACACGTGCAGCATCTTCCCGGCGGAGAGCAGTGATCCCTGTGGGGACTGCCTCTCTCCTCCGCTGCCCGGAGTATTTCCAGCCCTCATCCTTGCCCGCCGCCCTGGCTTCCCCCAGGCGTTTTGCTTCCCACCTGCACGCTCCTTATGTAAGGCAGGATCTGATGGAGCGCGGGGATGGGGGTGTCAGCGCGCACACATACATGTACATGCATACACACAGCATCCCTCCGCAGCCGCTCCTGGGAAGATGCCGATACCTTTTATCCAGGCACGCGATCCACTCGCCGGAGGACGAGGAATGGGAGGCGTGAGCGGCGACCATGTTGGACCGGGATCAGGTTGCCGCGCACCCGGCTGGCGGCTGCTCCCCCCGCCCGCGCGCCGGTCGGTCGGTCCGTCCGTCCGTCCGTCCGCGCTGCCTCCCCGCGCGCGCCGCTCGATGGGCTCGCCCAGGCGCCGCCGCAGCGGGAGCGGGTCCGCGCGCCGCCCTCACGCGTCCGCGCGCGCCCGGGCTGCGACCCGCGGCCGCCGCGAGCCCCCGGCCCTGCTTCCGCCGCGCCGGCAGGGAGCGGCCCGGGGAGGGCGCCGGGAGAAGTCACTCCCCTTCTCAAAGGTGGTGTCCTCCTCCGGCTGTCGTGAGCTCCTCGGTGCCCACACCTGAACCCTGCTCACTGATCCCTGCCCTTGCTTCACCTTGACTTGGTTTGAATTGGAGGGGCAATACAAGAGTTTTGATCGGAATAAGCAGCTCAGGAGTATTTTACCGGCCCTCCAGAACACTGTGTATCTGTCCCGTCTCCCCCGCCCCCAGCAATAAGTGCACAGTGGGTGAGTGAAAGGAAGGTGCAGTCCCCATTTCAGGATTTTTTCCTGGACCCTCACTGCGGTCTGCTGTCCATCCTGTCATCGCCCATGAAACTGTGTGCCAAAGTCTCTCATTTCTTGTGCGTGAAAAATGAGCTGGGCAGTAGAGCCTGTGAAGAGGATTTGGCACTTGGAAAGAACCCAACACACAGCATGAGAAAGGTGAGTCTAGTGTACAGTGAAACACGCCCACACCCTGCTGTTGTGCTAGTGTGGCCTGCAAAGTGCAGGGGGTTTAATGATACTAATGTATACGTGATTTTAAAACTGATGAGGAGAAGAAGGAATGCAGAGCAGCAGGTCTCCCTGTTTTGCAAATTCTACATTAAATATTTACTATTAAATATTTCCTATAAATTGTTCAGATAGCATCTTCCCAAGTAATCAGTATACGACCATAAGCTTCCACTTAGAGTCAACACAACTGCCTTCAGTACCTTGCAAGAAGGGTGGGAAGCAGTATGAATCTCAGCAGGATGTTCGGGCTTACGTGTAGGTGATAGCAAATAAAACTCAAACTGTGCCTTCCTTCAGGCTCATAACTCCTCTCTTCTCTACAGTGTGGGGACAAATGATTAATTCAAATGGTGATCATCTGCCAGTGCCTTTCTGACTTCTCCATGGGCTCTCTTCTCTGCCCATTGTTGTAATTTCTTTGGTTGTACCAAGTAATTCCTTAAATACATGTGTTACTTCATATTGCACATCTGCCTTTTAGTTGGTTGCCTTGCTGCCACAGCTTCTTCAGCACTTATAAAGAAATAACTTTTAACATTGAGATACTGAACAGTATGATGAAAAATCTAAAGAAATGTATCTAAAGATCCCTTTTGCTAATGGATACAGCTAAGAAACCGGCATAGCAGAGGAGAATGCCACAAAAGGCAATTCTTTCATTTTGCCTGAAAAAAAAAATTAAAGTGCATGCCAGAGGAATGGAAGAGGCTTCCAGTTAGTGAGATCAAAGCTGCAGCTCTCCCTTTGCTGTTGTCCATGGGGAAAAAATACAAGAATCTTTTGCATCCAAGCAATCAATCTATTCGAGGAAAATCAATGCTATTCATTTGCCAATATGCAAGTGTTTGAGAGCCAGTAGAACCAGAGCTTGAAAGGTAAGGAGCTCTAAATTCTCAGTCAAATGAATGATTCATAGCACAGTCCGTACATTACAGATGAATCAGTAAAACTCCCTAATTTTGTACTTCCATCACGAAACGTTCATCGGCTCCGCGGCCCGGCCCGGCCGCCAGGGGGCAGCGGAGCGGCGCGGCCTGCGGGAGCGGGGCGGGCGGGGCGGGACGCGGCGGGACGGGGCCCGGCAGTGGCTTCAGCAGGGCCGGTTCCCAAACCCTGGGTCTGTGGTGTGAACCTGCCCCTGACCGAGCCACGGCCCTGCCCTGGGACAGCCCTCCCTGGTTACCAGCGCTTCGGTTTCCAAGGAATGCCGCGAGGGTCGGCAAAAAGGGGATGATGCTCACGGATGTTGGCTGAGGGCAGACACCACTCCGAGATGGGTATCTTTTTGTGGAGTAACCATTACAAGAGACTTTAACACCTTGTGCATGTTGTAAGCTAGACATATCCACAGTGAGCCAGGAACATTGCCTGCATCCATACTTCATTCGGAAGTGTCCCAATTAGAGAGCAATTAGAGCAAGACAGCCGAAATTAACTCTGGCATTTGTATTATGAGTCATCATGTCACTTTCTGATTGAGATACCAGTGAAACTTCTCAGAGAAACTTAAAGAGCAAGGAATAAATATTTGAGTAGTTCAGATATCAGCCTGTGTCAACCAAAGAGTCTCCAAACTGCATAGAAAGGTCATTAGCTCCTGACTATTGAAATCAGAAATCTCAGACCCTAGGACAGTGCATGTGCTCTCGAGATGGAAGGTACCAAATACACATTATATATCTCACATGAGAAGTCAAACAGAATGCAGATTGTCCTGTGACTCTTAAGAATTCAGACCATAACAAGCCTAGGAATCATAATTTTAGAGTACTGGCCTTGTGTTAATGGGGTCAAGTGTCCACTTGTTTATGAAAACATATACTAGAAGGAAATGCTAAAGCACACTTCGTTAGTTTATACCCTGTACCTCCTCCTGCTGCCTCACAGTGCCCATTCTTCATTAGTTTTCTAAGTGATACACCTGTAAAAAAAAAAAAAAACAATGACCAAAAAGATATATTTGAGATTTAATTTCTCTGTATTCAACAGAAGGCTAATGGGACATTTTAGAATCTGAGATGTGATTATACAGACAAAAAAAAAAAAAAAATAGCAGATGCTTTCACAGGAGATTGCTGCTGGGAAGTGGAGAATTGCCAGCTGGGGTTTGTGAAAGGTCAGCTGGCCTTTTAACTTTGCACAGTTTAGGAAGAAGTGACAGGGCCATGCTCTTAAGAGGTCCTTCAACCACAAAAAAACAAGAAATCAGCCAGCCTTCAAGTTATCCCATGCCTGTAAGAATAAGAGTTCAAATGTGTAGGGTCCAAACTGCTGTTTGCAATATGGGACATAAGGCAAATTATGTAGAATTTAGTACTTTGACTATTTCTTTGCATTTTTCTGGCCACTACAAATACTCATTCCCTCACTTTTACTCAAACACAGCCAATGAGATCTTGTTAAAGTTTTCCAGAAAAAAAAATAAATTCTCTTCAATTAGAAATTTGCCGTGAAAAATATGAACCAAAAGACTAAATCATAGTTGTTGGAGCTTGAAAAAAAATCACTTATTAGATTTATTAAGATTACACAGTAATAGAGTACAAAGGAAAGCTACTGTGGAAAGCTCTGTATACCACTAATTATACCAAAATCTTCAAGAAGTTTCAAGTAACTGCAGTAATAATTTCACTTAAGCTGATTTTAAGCATGTTTTGTATGGAAGCCAATTTTAAATAGTGTAAGCCCAGAAGGAGCACGTAAATTCTACATCAAGTAATAGTTTAAATTTGTGTATCACACAGAAGTCTTGGGAGCAAGATGGAGACTGAGAGAACTGTGATCCATGATTAGAATACAGCAGTGCCACATTCAGTGTGGCTATGGTTGTAGGAACAAAAATGTGCTCAGTTGTACACACAGCACCTACAGACTTCAAAGGAGTGATCAGCCTGTAGTGGAATAAAGACAGAGAAATCTCCATGTGAGTTTTTTTGGGATTTGTATTCTGTGAGGGCTGCAAAAGATGTGATGATGAACATACTTTAAACCAATGCATGTATTAATAAAACTGTCCTGTAAAGCAATGTATTGATTCTCCTCTTCAATGCTAATCAATAAAACCAGCATGCAGTATCCTAGCAAGAGAGTTTCACAACAAGTAAGGACTTCCTTTCCTTCCTGCATCATTCTGTGTTCTTTTTCTTGTTCC
This sequence comes from Prinia subflava, assembly GCF_021018805.1. Lineage (NCBI taxonomy): Eukaryota > Metazoa > Chordata > Aves > Passeriformes > Cisticolidae > Prinia > Prinia subflava. The sequence goes on from NC_086252.1 coordinate 18,693,786, forward strand.
TGTTCTCCTTTACTCAGGATAATTCCCCAGTTAGTTCACAGGAAAGTCTATTGAAATAAATAAACAAGCTCCAACTTAGTCACAAGAGTATTGTAAAGATTAATTAGCTAATGAAGTATAGTTCTTTGAAGATTCAATGCTTTAATGCATTTAATAAATGTTAATTTATTATTGCTTAGATTTGTGGGCACATCAGCATACCGTGTTAGAACAAAACTTTGTATGCAGAACCCAAGACAACATAAGGAATTTCAAGATGATAAATACCAGGGAAGTACTTTGCAGTTGCCTGAGATACAAGGCAGGCTGGGACTCAGACTGCACTGTGACCTTTTAGTACAATATTTGGGTGACAGTAGAACTTGGTGCTACACTAGACCCACGCAGCCTGCTCCTTATTCCGGGAGTACGGGCAGACACATCAGTGCTTCCTAACAGACCCAAATCAAACTGATCAGCAGGGCTGAATCACAGACGTGATGAAGAGGGCCTGGCTTTGTGCCCAGTCACAGGAATGGGATTCATGGTGCTAGGCTGGCTCTCCACATACCCACAAGAGCCTGGCAGGTCATTCCAGCTCCTCACTGCCTGAAAGCAGCTGTGCTGCCTCTGGGCCTGACCCTACAAGGGTTTATTTAGAACACGAAGTGTGGACTTGGGAACTCCAGTGTGCCTTGTCCACACTGCATTGTCAGCTCAAATGTCTCACTTTCTCTGGCACATACTCTTCATGGTTAATGGAATTAATTATTAGACGGTAATAATTCAGTCATTCTTTCACCCAAAGTACAAAAGCAGATGAAAGTTCTTATTGTCTATATGTCTAGTTTCTTATTCCTTTTTCCTTCTCTGCCAGCTTTGCTGTATGTCATAGATTTTCATCAAAGGATGAAAGAAAAGGTGGTTTTGCTTAGCTGCACAGCCAGATGAGCATATTTCAACTTTTCAGGCCAAGTTTTATCTTCACAACATGGTGTCAGCTCTCTCTGCTAGATACAGATGGATATGCTGGGCAGGAAGAGCACTAGTCCATGGTCTGCCCCTAAATTTGCTACAGATGCTATTGAAATCATTAGATTATTGTTATTTACTATTACGAAATACCTAGTTTGCATCATTTTACTGTGTGGAATCTGAGGGAAAGCCTGTGAATTTCTAGGAGCAAGGTACTCTATTAAATAACCTTATGGTCTTTATGTCCTCACAGATGATACCTCAGCAAGAAAATTTATAATGTGTATAAGGTGGCTCTCCTTAGGACTCTTATTTTCATTATATTGATCTTTTCAGACTAAATTCAAATTAGTTTCAAACCCGAATCTAATTTCAGCATTGCTTGATCACTATAGGAAATTTATTGTTCCTGGTCTGTTCCTCATTCCTTCTAGTAATCAGTTCCGGAAGTCAAATGTATCTATTTTTTTTTCTCAATTTGTTTTTGTATTGATGCATAGACACTTTAAAACCAAAGTTCTGGTGCAATGTCAAGACTCTGATGCAATGTTGAGATTCTTCTATTTATTTCTGTATGTGTATTATTCATGAGATGTGGGGCATAAAATTGTTTGACTTCGCTCTCTCAGAACTCCTTCGTGATAATTCACAAATCAACCTCTCAGTAGTAGACACTTTTTATTTATGTGACCACCACACCCCCCCTTAGAATTTAAGGCTTTCAAGGGCAAAAGGAACATGGTACTTCGATTCCAGGCAAATAAAATTCCTGTTACCTGGGTCAAAGGTATTTTCAACAGCCTTCCTTCTGTAGCTTCTAATGCCTTAGCTGTCACACTCGTTCCTTGTTTGCAAATTGAGACCTGTAAAACATTATACATATCACAAAATAAGCATTCCTAAAAAGCTTTGTGAATTAGTCCTATATAATTGGGACATGTAATTTAATTGGACTTTATATGAAAAAATGACTTGTGCTCTGCAGTGACTAAAGAAACAAGTCCTTTAGTTATTTTCTGCAAATTTTTTCAGTAAAGAAGATACCTATGAGTGCAATTCAGATCAAATTCAAAAATTATTCTGGTGCAAGTGATAATTTCAGAAATGCATGCAATGAAAGTCCAGAAGATTTCATAAGTCTGATATTTTCTTTTTGCGCAGGTGTTGTTCACTACTCTAAGAACAGGACTGTAGTTGGCATCACAGCAGTACTACAATGAAAGCATTCTGAGCTTTATATTTACTTGTACAATGCAATATAGTCTGCTACAGGTAAAGAACATACATGACACACATTTGCACTTGACAAGACATTTATGTAGTAATTAATTGTGCAGCTTCATATACATTCAATGCATTTATACTATGCATCACAATGTAGTAAACAAGTTAATTCTTTCTGCAACATTTGGTTCACAGGGTTCCAGATTTAATTTTTCTAAGAGCCTGCTGGGGGCACCAACACATGCCCATAAAAATCAAATTATGAAATTAGGCAAATGAAAAAAGAAAGACAAATTCAGTAATTTATTTATATGGTATAAATGACACAGTATACCTTAGGTTATATGTAATGCTTATAGTCTTCTTTTCACAGCTTTGAAAATACACCTACAAGGAATTTGCTTGCAGGCTTATACTTGCAAATAATTCACACCAAGAATGACCTTAATAATGCACAGGCATCTCTAATAATCTATTCTGGCTGAGAAAAAAAGGGTGAACCAATTGGTAAATGGGAAAAGAAACTGCCTTGACTGTGGGCTGCATCCTGGCTGGTACAGACAAGTGGCATTTGTGGGTTTAAAACCAGTGTTGAGTTGTGTAACAGGAAACCCAGCTACAGCAGCCACGCAGTTGTGAGGTGCTACCTTGTGGATGTAAAAACAACAGGAGAAGACCTGTACAGGTTAAAAATATGTTAATGACACCACAGTAGCATAAGCCAAATAATTCCCTAGTTTGAAGCATGGGTTTTTTTCACATATAAATTATATTGGTTCTAAAGAAAAGTTACACAAATCTGAAAGCTTTAAGCAGAGACTCGACAACATACAGCATATTTTTACAGAAATGCTCTATTTTCTTTGGTGTTCTCTGATTTTCCTGATGAAAGACTCCACATTTCAGATGCTCCCTTGCCCCCTGAGAGTACCAACATTCAGCTACCCAACAGCAGCACATTATCTTGAAGTGCTTATTTTTCTAATGTTTATTACAGTGGAAGTATAGAAAGGATAGATAAAACAAAAGCTAAGAAAAAAAGCAAATAGGAGGCCAGCACAAAAAGAGGGTGAGAGTTGAGCAGCACACTGGAAAGAGATTGGTGGTGAGAAGTGCATTGACTTCAAATTTTTACAGGATCTGAATTTCTCGAGGATTGTGGAGAAGAATCTTATTGAGAAAATTTGATGCAGATAAAGAAATGAAATTAAGTTATCACCAGGAAAGTAACAGGAGAAAAAGACCTCTTAAACTCTAGGAAGAAGAAGCTGGGCTTCTAGGAGCAGCCAAGAAATGCAGCAAGGAGGTACCTCCTCATTAATGTAATGGCCCAAGCTACCTCATACTTGGAAATGTTCCTGAAAAGAGAAAGAAAAGTGACAATTGCCAAAAGTTTTCATTATCCTCACATAGCCACAGCTTGCGTCTGACAGGGCAGGGTTTCATTCTTGCATTTCATTTTTCAATAATTGCATATTAACATTTTTTGACATTTTGATTTTTGTGCTCTTGTTCTACTTCTAGTCAATGTCACCTGTCACATTATTCAATCACTTTTATAGTTTGGGTTTTTTCAAGTTCAAGTGGAATTCCCTGCACTTCAGTTTGTGCCCGTTGTTTCTTGTTGTGTGTCTGGACATGCCTGAGAGGAGTCTGGCTTCATCTTTAGCTCTAGCTTCTAAGTCCATCCTACTGGGCTTTTCTAGATTTTAGACTGTGCACTTTTAATATTGTTCAGATACACATCATATAAAAAATACTGGCCAGCTTTCCCTACTGCATATGAATATTTCCTCTAGCAACCTAGTGGGTGCCTCGGAGGGCTGAGGTGGAAGAGGATCTCTGGGGACAGTTCACTCCGGGATTCCCTGTGATGCTTTTACTTCCCTGCGGGATGGGAATGGGCTGGATCTCAGCCCAGCAGTGTTACCCTCCGAAGACCTTCCTGGCATGGCTACAGCCCTCACTGGATATTCAGAATATCCAACAGCCTTCACGTTGTCACAGTCCCCAGGGATGATTATGTGATACAGCCTCATCACGAGGGCTAAAATTGGTCAACCTATGAGCCATGTACTCACCAAAAATTTTTGTTACCCCTAAATATTTTTTAGATGCACATGCACCCATCCTCCTCCTTTTCCACCTCAACAGACCTCTGGAAAGAGGAGTTCATAGAAGTACCTATGTTTGCTCTCCTTAGTAGTTTAGTCCCTCAAAATAGCAGCACATGCAAGCACACCTTTGAAAAAACAGTTTTTAAACAATACATTTAAAAGGTTTGGAGAGTTTTGCTATGTTTAATCCTTTTACATAACCTAGGAAGTTTTCTGGGGTGAAATTGATGTGGATTGGGGATACAGATACTACAGGTCTTTCTGCATGATTCCAGGAAAACTCAAAAAAAGCAAAGCACCAATTCACTTATATTACTCAATGTTTTCAGCTTTACTTACATAGAAAATTTTAGGTTTTCATTTAAGGTTTTGGGATTTTGAGTGATGTAGACTGAATAAGCACACATCCTCTGTGACTAACCAATCTCATTTCACTTTGGCAGAGGGACTGATTTATTCTAAGCTTTCTTCTCACTGGGAGAGATGATGTTATAGGATACTTCTATTGAGAAGATAGTACACAAATCCCCTAAAAATGCTTGTTAATATTTGCTAGCAGATAAACCAGGGAAATATGCAAATTGTACAAATTTAATTTTTTATGGCATTTTTAGTTTTGCCTTCAATAAGCCGAGAAATATTATCATCATATTATAATCTTGTAAAACATTTAGATATTTGAAACTAACATCGTTCTGGGAAGGAATACTATGAGGATAGCATGCCACTGTCCAGTGACAGCAATATATGTATTGAAGTAAATATTTAAACATGTTATAAAAGACTCTACTTCCAGTGTACAGCATAGGCACATCTGCTGTACTTTAAATACTTCTTATCCATGCCAAAGAAATACTATGAAGAGAAAATGCCTTTTTTGTGCTTTTCCTTTGAGTTTACTCTATGTGAATACAGAAAGAGTCTTTTCAATAGGAAAAAAGGCACTGATTGTAATCGCAACATTTTGTGTTTGCCCTACAGCTGCCATTTGTGACTAGTATGGAAATCAAGTCCTAGCTCTTGTTTTCTGGCCTCTTTTAAAAACCTTGAATATTGCTAAAATAGTATTGGGCAGGAAGGAAAGGAGGGACAGCATTGTGCAAGACCAAACTAATATAAAAATGCTGCAGTGCACTCTCACTTCCTTCCAAATAATTTTTAGGCATTAGCTTATGAATATTATTCTTTACAAAGGAAATATTTGGTGTCACAGTATTATCACCAGTGATGAAGTGCACCTATGCTAATGTTTATAATACACATTTGTTTTGGGGATAAGTTTTTGTATTGAGGCCTCAAGCACATAAATTCCAGACTTAGACAGTAGTGGAGCAGTGGCTTTAGAGTAGTAACTTTAATTACTTATAAGGTAAGGCTCTTACATTTGCTCACTGGTGAGTCTGGAAGACTTAATACAGCTATATTTAGCAGCGATATTTAGTAAGAAGCATCCACTACTACTGTGTACATTACCAATGCAATAGTCTCAGAATTACAGAGCACTCCAACAGCCAGTCTTCCTTCCCTAAGCTGCTTCTGTTACAAACCCATTACATATCCCCAGATGACACAGGTACCCACTCTTATTTTGACCGGGTAAGTTTATCCATGGGGCACTGCAAGAAGAAAACCTTGAAAGCTTCTGTTTTATACAGATTCTTCTGGGCAGCAAGCATGCAGCAGCAGTCTGGCAGGGGATCCATAACAAGATGGCAGCTCTGCTTCCATATGGTTCAAAGAGCCTGGGAAAAGCCCTAAGGGACACAGAGGTTTTGCCATTAACTCAAGTGAGATTGGAGTAGGAGTGGAATATTGATGTTGCACCCATGGAAGTTATGCAGAAATGGCTCTGTAGATCCCGTCAACCATAAACCTAGGAGGTAGAGACAATGTTACTAATCACCATCCCACATGGGGTTTTGGAGAAAGTAAATAAAATCTTCAATATATCACCTTAAAGGCTGCTGGGTACAAGACACACGAACATTTGTAGGTACAAAAATCACCAGAATTTTATTGCTATTAACAAGCATTCCAAGAGTATTAATGTGCTTGGTATAAATCACACTGTTGCATGATGTTTTTGCACTTGCAACTGCTAGAACATGAACTCAGATGAACAAATATTATGCTCTAATGTACTTTACATGTTCAGTTATTTCAAAAGTACAGTTTATGAAAATTATTCTCATTTTCTGGCAGAAGAATATTTATGCCATAGCAGGCACCTCAAATATAAGACACTGTACAAAAGGAATTTAAAAATAATGGGTTTGTACTTCACTTGTCAGCATTTGTAGTGCAAGAAGCTTATAAGATTTCTGTCTCTTCTGATAATACTTTCCTTCTGCTTCCTTTAAATTGTTACTGTGCCTTAATTTAGACTACTGCCTTATGGTCTTGGCATTTTTGTTTTCCTAATTCTAGTTTTAGCCAAAATCACTGATCTTCTCGTGGTGATGTTTCAAAAAGTAGGATTTGTCTGTAATCTTAACAAGAGCTTTTTAGATTTCGCATAAATTAAATTAAAAAGGAGCTGGATGAGAATGAATTTGGGTGTGTGACCAAGTGATCATATCAGCAACATGTAGAAAGAGCTTTGTAGATATAGTCTTTGTAGAAAAGATTATTAGTATTATTATTATCAATGCTTTTGCTGTTTAATATTCCACTGCAAGGAACAGAGCTGTTCTGTTACTATTAGTGCAAAGTGAGTACCTGCTATCTTCTCCAACATTGTCATAAAAATAATTTTTAAAGTGAATTCTGTTCTTTAGTGTGCATGATCCATGCTTTAATTCTTCTTTCTCTGATTATAATTAGTTTTAATTTTCCAGACAGTAGACAGAGAAATAAATACTTGTAAGTGAACTGCACAGGTATGTAAAAACTGGAAATGAAAACACCATCTGACTGAGAAATGTGTTGAAAAGCTTAGGCTGAAAATTCCAGAAATCCTCTTCAAAACAAAGTATCTAAAAATAACTTTATTCACTTATGAAACTGGGCTTGTTCAAGTCCTGATAAAACAGAAAATCTTCTTAGACTGGTGAAGTTAGATAAATCTAAATCAGACTTTGTTTGAAAACAGATCCAACTATCAGCTCATAGGCTGCTGGACAAGAGCCTGTGGGAGGTAAGTGGGCCTTTGGCAGTCACCAGAAATGTTCCAACTAAATTGTCATAAAAATAAAAAAAAGCCAACCTACTTTCCTGCCCCCAAAATCAGGATTTAAAAGTCTTTCAGTATAAAATTTCAGTTTTGCAAATAATACAGAAAAAAGAAAAAAAATCTGGAAAATATAGGTGTAGGAAATAAAGGCCTGTAGCAATGTATGGGGCAATGGAAGTATATTCCTAGATTATTCTGAGCCAAATCCTCTTACATTACTTGTCATTCCAGCTGTTGTCAAAGAGGATACACAAATTATTTTTAAATGCAGGCAAAGAATAATTAACATTTTGTGCTCTTTTCTGAAGATATTTACACATTTGCAGCATTAGATAATTTGAGAATTCCTTCAGTTTTAGTAGTGGAGAGATGGTCAAATGCATATATACTGAAGTCTTTATGTGATATGGGGTGTTAATCCTTTTTTTTTTCTTTTCAAGTTTTTATTATATCACTTCAAAAGGGGTGATGGTTTAAAACATAACAACAAAAAGTTTCTGACATTATTGTCTACTTTATTAGGGGCAAACGTGAAAGGTACTACTTATCAGGGATTTGTAAGCATTGTAGGAATTGAAGTTATTTCATTTAATAAATAAGTAATCTCTCACTGTAGAAAAAGAATGATCTCTAACAATAGCTAAAGGCACCCATCCTGTGAAGAGGGCACACAATAATTAGAGTTTCCTTGGTGGTAGATTCAAAGAAGTCAACAAGATGCACAAAGTTGACAACTATCAGACTAAGAAATGACAAAATAATTGAACCAGACTTAAACTGCAGAATCATAATTAATTGTTAGTAGTATTTCCTAAGCAACTTACTGGTCCTTTAGTGTTTTTCTTTTTTAAACCAGTTATTGAGGATATGAAGGAAGCATTATACTGATATTTCAGGGGGGAAATGTCAGTGAGATTTCAGGCATACTCCAGTGTGGGTATAAACACATGGCTTCAGGACTACTGACACTTATGTGGAATGAATCAGTTTGTGTAAGAAGGAATCAGCGGTATTTTTCATTGATTTTTTAAAATATATCTGCCATGAGGATTCCTTGCAACAAATACCAGCACATGGATCATAACAAATTTTTCTGTGAAAGATTCTATCAGGCAGTGATTAATATGCTGAATATGCTGTAAGCTATAGTATGTGTTCATTCTTCTTCTCTGGTTTTATGAGATTCTGTAGTTGCAGTTTCTGAGCTGTCCCTGGATAAAGTCCTGTGTAAAAAAATAGAAAAGGAAAAATACTGAATTTATCATGACTAAAAAGAGCATAATTTTACCACAGAAATCTTATTTATGCTTATTTATTTACCACAGAAAGATTATTTATGCTCCAAGAAAGTTAGACAATGTTGTTATAATTGCTTGTCTCAGACACAAGTTCACCAACTGTATATATTTAAATAGTTCTCACTGTTTCCGTTTGCAGATAAAAAATGTGGTCATATGATCCTTTCAAGATAAGCTACCACTAATTTTAAACACTCTGATTAGTCTGGTTTTACTTTTCAAAATAGTATCTCACAGGATTTCACTGTATTGAATGCAGCTCCTTGAGTTGTGAAATGCTTCCTTCAAATTCCTGAGATGTTTTAGTCCTAACAGTACGCATGTGTGATATGTCATTACACCACTCATGTTTATACATTTTTGCCCGTATTTTGTAAATAGATCCATTTTCTCCTTTTACATTTTGTGTTCTTGCAGCTATCTGAACTATGGAGTTGCATCAGCTCACAATACAACCAAGTCTTTTGTTACTTTTTTACTCCTAACTGCATTTAAATCCAACACATCACTTAAGCTTCAACTCTGAGTGTTGTCTTTAACTCTTCAGAATAATTTTTCCCAGAAAAGTTAAGAATAGGGGTTTTTTTCCAATTTTTCGCATTAAAATTTTGCAGCTTAAACTGAACAGGATAGCAGTCATTGCCATTCCTTGCCTCCAAATATGTCCAGTAAGAAATGGAGGCGTTCTTGCCATTTAAAGTTTCAGAGCAGATGGAGTTTGGCTATTCTGAGTCAGGGTCACAAGGTTGCATATTTCCCTCCGCTCGAGCCTTGTAACACTTGGGGAGCGTTAGTCAGATACCAGGCTTCTGCATGTTGCCCTTAGCAGTGTGGCTGAAAGGAAAAGTGGCTTTTTTGGTAAACTGGGAGAGTGAGCAGAGATTTGAAATTGGCATAAATTCAGCATCAGTCTCCTGAGGCCATTCGTGCAGTCTGTCTTCTGCCAACTAGTCTAGCAAAATGTTCATGTTTGCTCTTGAACTTTGTTCTACATATGTCAGGCTAGACTATTAACAGCTGAAGAAATGGACAACCAGTGAAAACGTTTTGTAAATTAGCTGAGCGTGACTATGCTGTTCAATGTTGACTTTTGCAAGTTGGCAATGATATCCATTGCTCACATTTGAGGAGGTATATTGGGCATCCACTTAAGAGTGTATGAGTTTATAAGATTACATATGAACGCACATTTGTAGCTCTCAGGAGCAGAAACTAAAATATTTTCTGTGAACACCATTGCCAACTAAACAGAAACGGTAACTAAGCAATGCAGAAACACCACTTAGGTTGTTCATGACTTGGAAGCACGATTTACCAAATGTCTTCCTTCCCCTCAACCCCCCAAGTAAATATCTGTATTTACTTGGAAGCTTTATTTCACTAATCTGCAATATGTTATATATCAAAATTTTAAAAGCCAATATGAAACTGAATTATCATTACCACAAATATCAGTGGAACAGTTTGACAATGCTGAATCCAGGCACAACCTTTCCAAAATCATCAAATACTTCCACATGATTATAATGAGAAGATAAGGAATGAATTAAAGAAATGTATTTTCAATTACTTTTTTTTTTTCAACTGAAATTGGCTTCTTACTTAGAAGGACCCTATCACAGGCAGTGGCAAGGCAACCATCCCAGTAATACAGACTTGGATATCTGTGCCTAACACCATAAACCATCACTTGAATCAGGTCAGAAAAACTTCATCCCAATATAGTAGCACTGGCACTGTGAAGTCCTGTGGTCACAGTCTGTTACTTTAAGGCAGCATGTTATGTAAAATGTTTGTCCTGCTGATTCTCCATCCCTGATGATCCTGGTCCTTCTCCCCTTTCTCTGGGTTTCACTGGATGAAGGAAGGTTCAAATCTTTTCAAATCTGTTCAAATCTGTCCTGAACTAGAAATTCTGGTAGAATATTCAGTATTATACTTTTCTCAGAGGCAGGATGGTATTTGCCCTGGTTTATACCAATGGACTGTATAGGCATTTACTGAGAAGTCGAATTTTCTACACCTCTCAACTATAAAGAGATCTGGATAGTTGATAATACATGTTCTGTGAGAATGCCATGCTAATTATCCCATGAGTCATTCCATATTGAATTTATAAGTTTCTAGAACCTGCACCGATATTTCGGCTTCTGTCTTCAGACAACTAGGCAAAAAAAGCAGTGAAAAATACTTTACAAGCTACTGTTCACCCGTGGCTTTAAAGAGTATTGTTAAGCTCACAAATCCACTGAAAAAGATGAGGGCTGCACCTCAAATATACTTCGGAGTCCAGAATTTTAAGCAGAAATTAAGTCATCAACTTTGTGAATTGCTGCCTTGGAATATGTGAAAAGTCTTCATAATGTCAATATTATGGGAATTCTGCAAGGTCATACCTGTTACATGTATTTCGTAACAGCATTTTAAATCTAAAAAGACCAGGGGATCCTTAAAACTACAAAAGAAGTTTGTTTTGCTTTCCACAGATGTTACATCAAATTAACTCTAATGTGGAAAAATGTACATATCCACTTATAAAAACGTACAATGTACGGTTACTGCTTAATTGCTGAGGGACTCCTGTAGATATTTTTCATATTTTTTAAATGGAAACAGATGAGACTTTCAATCGAAAAAAATATACCTGCCCACATGGCTATATTACACCATCTTATTAAAATATGTTGGGCACTTTGGAAGCAATGACAATGTCTCTGCCTTCAGCACCTGAATATGTAAGAACTCTTCTCAGATTGTCAAGGTACAGAGTGATAGATTAAAAAAATGTTTAAATAAGTCCTTCATTTGCTGTTATAATTACTTCTTGGAGCAGTTGTGGAGTTTGGATTTTTATAACAATTTTTACCATAGTTTCAGATTTTAAAAAAAACCCCACCAAACTAGTTTTTAAAAATATAAATTAAAAAAATCCAGTTTAGCCATGTTTTCGTATTTTGAAACAGACATTAAAAAAGCATCATCCTGAGTTTCACTAAAAAGAAAGATTTTTTTTATTTAAAAATCAATTTTAGCCAACCGTAGTAATAGTTTTAAACAGTTCTTTCAGAGTCTGAACAACAGAACGAGATACCTGAGCTAACTGGGGTCCCGTGAGCAATCTCACGGCTTTAATGCTGACCTACATGGATTTTGATTTGTTTATTGAGATCCCCAGTTGTCTCCAGCTATTCTGTTTTCTATTGGAGAATACATGTTACTCAGGCATAGTAATTAACCTTACACAGGCCCTGCCCTTGTTGTGTATTAATCACATTTCTATGGGCTACACATTACATCACATCACTCTGAGATTTCCCACTTAGAGGGTTTCTTTTTTATTTGGGAGAGGACAACTCCTTTCTATGCTCTTTCTATTCTTGTCATTGTACCTGTCTAAGACAGGTACTTAAGGTGAAGGTTTCTAAAGAGACAACATCTACCTTTATGAGCTAACATCCTCCTAAATGTTGTTATTATAGGCAGAAAGAGCTTCAACAAAAGCAAACTAAACAGGCTGCTTCTTGGCTGAGCTTGTTAAGAGACTTGCCAACAGGACAAGGAGCTCTCAGAATTGTAAACAGTGCAAATGAGAAATAAAAGAATTACAAGCCTAGTGTTCTCCTCAGCCTGTCATCCTCCTCTTTGGTTGCAGTCCAGCAGCTTTTTAGAGGCTTCTTTTCAGGCCAATAAAAGTTTTTTTTCTTCTACATCAACCAAGAGTCACATTTAGGTTAGAAATAATCCCATGAGCCAAAATGTTCTTTGAGGGCCTGCAACCTGTACCCGTGTCATTCAACAAACTTGAGAAAAGTGGGTATCACTCTTACCCGGCTTGAAAGAAGAAAACACATGTTAGACCTGGCAGATTTCCTGATACAGCCCAGAAAACGGATACCTGATATCCCAAGCCCGTTTGAAAGAGAGCAAGGGAGATGAAGAAAAATATTTTTCAGATTTTGTTGTCTATCAGACCAATCAATAATGAGTTTCTGAAGTTCCTACTTCTTTCCAAAAATCTAATTTTTGAAGTGAAGTATCTTCTAGAGGTTAAGCCCTGAGCAGATTTTTTTTGCTTCATTCTGGAGTTCTTACCATGTCAGACCTGAAAACACATTTACAGCTTGAATGTACTTGGCAAGTATAGACTGCAAAATTTCACATGATCCGAATCCCCATCATCTGGATTTGAGACCTGTTTGGACCATTTAATGGTACTTTTTGGCCCTCAAGCTAAGGGGTTTCTCTTCCTGGAAGTCAGAGCTCTGGAGAGAAACACTGCTTGGGTCTCCCTCTGCTGAGCTGCCTGAGGATGTGGTTACAGTGCACACCTTGGGATCATGTCCAGTACCCCAGTAGCTGTTTATTACCATAGAGATCTCAAAGAGTCCAATTCTGAATGGATAAAGGCAGCTCTTCATAGGACTTAGCCCATGTTCTTGAAGAATCCTTTAAAATCATCAGCAAATAAAGTGTGATTTTTGTTCTCAGAGGAAATTACAAAATAAAGATGCTTCAATGGACTACATGCATGTTTAAAGACATTTATACTTCTTTGCAAATATGTGATTGAGTTACAGCAGCAGAACAAAGCTCACTACATTTATAACAGCCCACTCAAAGCTGAAGAGAACTCATTTGATCCCAGTTAGCCATAAAGAATATATTTCTCTCATGTGTCATGAGTTTCTTTCATTCAGAGTATTTCCCCTTTCCCTTGCCCTATAGCCTGTTCCCTATCATACATTTCAAATATTGTTGCTACAAGACTTCCAGTTTGAACCACTCACTTTGCCTATTTTCTCTCTTGCAGACTGTTGGGGCACCTGTGTTCCTATGAGCATGGCTGAACCATTACATCATCTGGGACTTTGTCACCTTGCAAAGTGGGTGAGTGTCCAGAAACTGCCTCTGCACATCAATTTATCTTCCAGCACAACTCTGAAATCCTGTGCATTGGAATAGTTTGCTTGTCAGAACAACATTCAGCCCTGAGAGCATTTGAGCTGATCATGTGAAAGATGCTGTTAAACAGTTTTAGGGGTTTTCTCATGTGTTACTGCTCCTGGAAATGCCTTCAGAGAAGGAGGATAGTGGTTGTGTGTGTCATAAGGCTTCAGAAATCTTTTCTTTCCATCTCAGTCCACTGGCCAAAAACAAATGAGTCACTTTGTTACAAGTATCCTGTTTCCCATCGCTTTGTTTAGGTTTGCACCTACTTCTTCCTGAACAGAAAAAAAAAGAGATTAATCTCACAAACATGCTGGTACATGTTTGATACACATGATACACGGATTATACAATGAGAAATTGAAACACTCTTCTCACTTTGCTGTCTTTTACTATCTAAAGCTTTGTATGCTGGGACTAGTTCTTGGAAGGACTCTCCCCTTGCTCAGAAATTGGTCAGCCAATTTCTGAGCAAGGGAAGGGAGAAGAAAGTTCTGAGCAGCACAGGGCTTTCTAAATTGCACTGAGAGCATTTAAAATGCTAATTTGAACTTTCTGAAGAGTAAATTCAGTTTGGGAACACAAAGGAAGTATAGTAATTAACACAGATAAAAATCTGATAACAGACAGTATCTATAGAAGGACTCTTGAAGTCTTGTGTCCTTTCCTTATGTGTTCAGCAATTTAGGGTAAGAGAATAATATTATTTGGAATGTGTTTCTGTACTGTTTTCCAAAGGAAAATTAGAATGGCAACACAGCCTCTTCATTTCTTTTGGGCAGGGCATCAAGATGAAAAGCCAAATGTAAGGTTCCAGGAGCTTAGTGCCAACTCCATGCTTTCATAAGTATAAATCAAAATTATGACAGTACTCCATAATAAGCACCTTTCCATACTTATGTTCATTAAATAAATATATGAACCAGACACTGTTGAGAAAGGGCAATCCTTGATGCACAGTTGTTCATCACTGTAAGTAGTACAATACATGGCAGAATTTAATTGATTTTGGGGTTGAAAATAACCAGAAAAAAATCTAAGTACATTCATTTTTACTTTTTTTTTTTTTTTTTTTTTTTTTTTTTTTTTTTTTTTTTTTTTTTTTTTTTTTTGCTGAGATTAACCAAATGGTGAAGTAGTTAAAAGGCTGTGATCAGAGCAGAATGTCAGTCAGTGACTCTTACTACTCAGATGTGTGTTTTGTGTATAACACTTCTAAAATCTGCGCTGAAGCTTTTTGTCAATGCTCTGAAGCAGCACTGCTCTCTCCCACACTCTCAGCATTGCCTCGCCACCACTGTCTAACAGTGCTCCCCTCCCACAGAGTATCTGGTCAGTGGTAGCAGCAGCTGCAGGAACAGTGCGTTCAGCATGCCAGACTGAAATTCATGTTCCAGGAATGTCTCCTGGGGGCTTGAGCAATTCAGTCAGATTCATAGTTAAAAGCCTTTCACTGTAACACAATTACCCTGCAGTGGAGAAGAGGAATGGTTGGCATTTGTTTGCTACAAATGTGCCTTGCAAAACCCACTATTACGAAATCCCTCCTTGGGTGAAATTTCCACTGCCAATGTGATGTACCTCTGCTAGAATGATAGGCTTCTGTGTTGGGAATATAAGGGAAAAAATAGAATGATCAATAACATTTTGCATGGCTTTCAACATCCATTTTCTCAAAAATATTAGAGCTTTTTCTGTCTGAAAAGTAGCAACTAAAGCTGTCCAACAGGACCCAGTTCCAGAAAGTTGTGGGTTAGTGGCTGTTTAGAAAAGCATTTATTTTACTTTTTTCAGATTCTAACTGATTCTTGTTATCATAAAAAACAGAGAAAGTCATTGTAAAGAATATATCTGCCTTAGGCAGGTGGGGCAGTCTTACTGGCAAAGTTTAAAGAGATTTAACTGGCCTCTTGCCATTCAATTTGCAATTTCTATCACATATTCTGCACTTCTGGCTTAGACTGAGTCATGGCCTGAAACAAGAGAGGAAACCGCCACTGTCTGGCCAAACTGTCTCATCTTGCAATAGGAATACTGTGTATTCCTCTGCCTTGTGTTCCCTGCCACTGAGTCCTCGTCTTCCAGGCACTGGGGAATAAAAGCAAGGCTATCCAAACTTGCCCCTCCTTAGACCACCTTTCTGCCTCCTGGTAAGGGAAATCTTGCACTTAGCCAAGTGGGGCAATTGGAGCACACATATGCTCGTGAGAACTGTGTGATACAGGGCAAGAAGAAAAGAGTGAGAGAGAACTGGGATGCTTTACAGATTTTTTGTGATGGAGTCAAAGACGATGACAGTAACTTAAAAAAGCTTAAGAGGGGGGCTTAGAGAGGAGGTGGGGACATAAGAAAGGGGAAGGGGAAGGGGAAGGGGAAGGGGAAGGGGAAGGGGAAGGGGAAGGGGAAGGGGAAGGGGAAGGGGAAGGGGAAGGGGAAAGGGAAGGGGAAGGGGAAGGGGAAGGGGCAGGGGCAGGGGAAGGGGAAGGGGAAGGGGAAGGGGAAGGGGAAGGGGAAGGGGAAGGGGAAGGGGAAGGGGAAGGGGAAGGGGAAGGGGAAGGGAAAGGGGAAGGGGACAGTTGTGGTGCAAATAAAAAACCGGAGGGAAGAAACTGTGAGAGGTAATACAGAGAATAGGAGAAAGCTGTCTGGAGACGAGTTCTCAAGATTCTCAAGGTACAGAAGGCAGGAATATCAGGAATCCAAACTATCTCAGGAAACCAAAACTAAATTTTTACCACTTTGTGCCTGTATTCTTCAGCCAGCTGTACGACAATTAAATAATTAGGCTTATTCACAGGTTACCTGGATGATTCTGCCAGATTACACATAAAGAGAGAGCTTGACAGGTCAAATCTGCATGCTCTTTTGGGCTTGCAGGGATTCAGTTCTAGTTCTTGGCCTGATATGAACTCCCTCATCATGTAATTTCAGCAGTGTGAAATACAGAGCTCATTAATTCAGCTAAAGCATTATATACTCCATATTACCTGAAGAAGCAATCTCATGATAACATGATTTCCCTCCTTTCCATACTTACTTTTTTTTGGAGTCCAGAAACAATATGCTTGCAAAAATACACCCTGTAAGGATTATACAGACAAGGTGGCCAGTGCACAGAATAGAGGCATAGACTTTCCAGACCAATCCATAACCCCAAAACAGAACAAAAAGAATCTGATATGATGGCACGGTTGCTGGTCTGGACAGATGGAGAAGACAGAACATCTAAAATAGAGGGAAAAGAGACTAAATTTTTGTAATATTAAATCTGAGCTGGTAGTCCAGGTAATAGTCACAGACACCACGCTCTTTTCTTCCAGGCTGATACAGGATAGTATTTGTATGGTTTTAGTTAGGTTATTAAAACAAATGCCTTTAATTCACAGTGCAAACACATGTACTCACTCCAAAGATCCATGTGAGACTGCAATGATTTGAGATGCACTGGGCAGAGGTGATTTCAGGAAGTCTACCTTTATATAAGGGAGAAACAAGAGAAACATATGTATTAGGGAAAAAATTGGCACAAAACCATGAAAAATAGCCTGGAATAGCTCTAGTAAGACTGATGTTAGAAAAACTTCCATACATTTTGTGCTAAAATCTGGTGATGATACAGGCAAAAGACTTTGCTTGTTGTTGTTGTTTAGATCCTCATATATGTACAAAATGAGACCTTCAAACATTCCTCAATGCAGCTCTGTACAGAGCTCTGCTCTTATCATGAGCTTCTTTTCCTACAGAAACAGTTTGCAGGATCTCAGACTCAGAGCAACCACTTAGGCCAAGAAGCAATAACAATAATGAATAGCTTTTGTATCCTTCAAAATGAGTCATGTTGTTCAAAAGGTAAGAGGGATTTTCTCATAATGGACAGGCAGTGATGATTCAGCAATTACATTTTCAACAGACTGTCAAACAAACTTCAATGAACTATAAGAATGCATCTGTACTAATTCATGGAAATATACAAAGGGAGTTGTTTTTACATTATTAGAAGCAAACACATTACTCAGACCCAAAGGTATAAAAGAGAGACTGATGGGCAGCCAAGTCTCTCAGCAGACAAGCCAAATAGATTTCTAAGCCTTCTTGAAGCTGTCTTTGCATTCCTTCCTCAAAGAACATTTTTAAAAGCAGTTATCCAGATTTCTTTTAAGTAATATACTGCCATCATATAGATCCAGATCACTACACTAAATGCCAAACCCACAGATACTCCACTCTGTCCTTCCAGAAATACTTGAAAATGCATCAAACATTAAAAATGTTTGGTATTTCAAAGTACCACATGATTAGTTCATCTCAAGTGAGTTTTCATCAATCAGAAAGTTTGCATATAAAGATTATTAGGAAAAGCTTTAAGATATATAATATTTTCCATTGTAGCACCTAGTGAAGTCTAGCCTTTAGAGAGAGAGGGGGAGAGAGAGTTTTGTAATACCTATGCCTATTATATAAGTAAATCCCTGCTAAGACAATCTTCGTCTTTTGCTGGAGTCCAGTTGATTTCAAAAGGCCCACATAGATACTAAAGTCTAAGTATTTAGGCCAGAAGTTTAGATTTCTCTGTGTGGATAAAGAGAACTTTTCCCATCTACTTGAGGAAGAGCCATGTAAGACTCAACTGCCTGTGATGCAGTTCTCTTTGAGACTGAAGCAACCTTTTTTGCTACCTCTAGTACATTTTAGTCAGATGAAATAATACATTTAAATTTATTGACAATTCTACAAAATGTCACAGTTTAGTTTTGTATAACCATGACTTTATAAGTTGAAATTCAGGAACAATTTAATATTTTTTAAGCTAAGAAATACTTTTTCTTCTGAAACACAGGTGAAAGAAAACCTTAAAGAGCATATGATATAAAAACATTCTAAGAAACATGGCTGGAACCACATCCAAGTGACACTTAGTCAAGAATTTCTTAAACCATCCAACCATGGGGGTTAGATTTCAAAGAAATTAAAATTCAGATTTATTTCTGACTGAACAGAATATGTAGTGTTGACTTCCTGCTAAAAGTAAAAGACACTGAGCAGTCTCCACCAAAACAAATGGAAAATGGAGCCCAAGCATGGTAGCTAAGACAGACCAGCTAAGCCCCAGCACTTCTGCCTTTACTCTGCTTTTCTTATCCCACAGTGTGGAATACAGCACAATGTGTTTGTGTGTGGAGAAGCCTGTATGAAAGCATGAAAATATATGTCTGCACACAGTTATTCTTTACAATAATTATATTTTGCAAGAACTAAAATACACTTTGTTCTACACTTTAGCATTCAGGCTCTGTCTGCCAGATCAGAATATTCTGTGTGTTTCCATGACTTGGAAAATGACAAAAAGAAAAGCAGCTGGAATCTCTGGCAAGTCATGTAGTGCTGCTCACAATAAGCATGTAGAAAGTTAAAATTAGAGTCAGAATTTGGTTTTGACATATTTTAAAAATAACTGACATTTGTCCTGGGAATGTATAATATCTAGCATGCATTAGAAAGAAGATCTTTCTACATCTGAGCACACTGTACCAGAACAAAAAAAGAAAGCTTCCAACAAGCCAAAAAAGCAAACCAGCAACATGATCTTGAAATGCATAAATAGGATAATTACATGCAGGGCACGAGAAATAATCCCTCTGCTCTGCTGTGCATTGCTTAGGCCACAGCTAAAACACCATGTTCAGTTTTAGGTATTTCAGAATGATTCCAGTGTGAGAGGACTAGAGGAAACATGGTAACAGTCTTAAAGGATATAAAAGGATATAAAGGATATAAAAGTGTATTCCCTGTCTTTATTTTGCACAGGGCAAGAAGAACTGGAAAAGAATTAAAATTAGATATTGGGAAGTGGGGGAGAAATCTATCCACGAATGTACTGGGAGACTGGAATAGCTTGACTGAAGAGATTGCAGGTTGTCTATTAGGAAATATTTAGGAAGAAATAGGTAATGAAGAAATAAAGAATGAAAGAATAAATAAATAATGAATAAAAAATT
Source organism: Prinia subflava (assembly GCF_021018805.1). NCBI lineage: Eukaryota > Metazoa > Chordata > Aves > Passeriformes > Cisticolidae > Prinia > Prinia subflava. The sequence goes on from NC_086252.1 coordinate 18,713,494, forward strand.
CAGGAATAGTAGTCACTGATCTGATTATGCTGCAGGAGGATGGGCTAGGTGACTTCTGGAGTTCCTACCAGATCTACAGGTCCAAGATTTGTTGGAAGGAGTGATAGCATGCGAAGACATGAGCCTCATCAGAAATTGTGAAATTTTCTGAGTGTACAGTGTCTGAATGGACAGATTCTGGTTCTGTTCACATTTGGTTTCTATTAAATTTTTTTCAGCACAATTTCTTACACAGCTGAAGCTTCAGTCTCTGACAAGTGCATTTCTATTGTTCTTTACATGAACCACCAGTAAAAAAAAATTCTACTCTCAACACAAACTATCCCAATTTCCCCATGAAAACCAGGAACTCACAGTAAGAATCAACACACCAGTAAATAAAAACAGTACTACTATCTTCCAGTTATATGTGGTTTGGTATGCATGTGATGTTGCACATTCATCTCAATACTCAGCAATGAGAATAGGATTTCTATCCCTCTAGAATTTTGGAGATCTTAAACTTCAAGCTGAGCTTACAGAGTCACATTAACTTTTGTCCAACAAATTAGAATGGGAAAGAATAATGCACAAGCATCATGGTTAAAAAAAAAAGTGCCATTATACATATATAATGTAAAACCATCCAACACATGCTTCATACTGAAAGAGCAATAAATCCAGAGGATTAATCCAGACTTTGCAATTACCCTGTATGAACCAGAATAACTTAACTTCTTGAATAAGGGTTAAGAATGGGAAGAATAATATCAGGTCATATTAATTTTTTTCTGTGATTTTTTTTTAAACTCTTTCCCTTGCTTAACATTATACAAAGTTCATGCAAATTTTCAATAAAAATAAGGCACTAGTTTATTTATTGTATGCAAGAAAGTAGCTATAAATGAATTTATTACAAGTATCTGAGTGTCAAAATAGTATTACATTCAGCTAAAAATGAAAATCCAAATGAGTTGCAAATCATATCATAATAATGATTAATTCCATGGCTTACTTAAGCCTGTATTTCAAATTAAATCTTTCTAAATTTATGTAAAAGACTTTGAGCTGACTATTTAACAAGAGCAAGCAAAAGCTTAGCACAAAAAAATGCTACTACGGCAGCCTGTCACCCTTCAGCCGGCAGCTTAATCTTTCACTAAATTCTATAATGCTTTTTTCCTTCATTCTAGATACACAGTTGTAGCAGCATATTTCCCAGCAATACTGCATCTGTACTTTAAAACATGAGTTCAAATTCATTTTTTCAGAACTGAGCCAAATTTAACCTTATTTTCATATTTTTATACCTACCACTGTAACTGAGATAAAGAAAATGAAACAATTTACTGTCAGAAAAGTCTTGTTATTTAACTCAACCACAAAAAGCAATGAGGTATTATGCATGAATGTACCAGTTCAACTACCTGTGCCATTTAGTCCATTCTTCTCTCCCCCCTCCCACGCCAGCCACAGGCATTGAACAGTCCCTCCAGAGTAGGACGTGTTCCTTGGGAATTGTGAGAAGGGCAGGCAACGTACCAGTGTTTCATGAAGCCACCGCTGCTCTGGGTAGTAACCATTTCATCTGCAGTCTGAGATGGCTCATATGTGATGAAGAGAAATACACCATCAGTGCATTTCCTCCTAAGTTATTGAACACTAAGCAATAAGTGAAAAGAAGTTTACCATAAGGAAGAATCAGGGTAAATAGTCTCAATGGAAAATGACGAAATAGCATACAAGATTTAGCCTAGCTCTACTGGAACAGAAATGTTACATTTTTCATTCTTAATCAAATGATTGTTTTGTCCAACTCACCATTCAGCTGCTGACAGCAGCAAATACTAAGTATTTCAGGAAAAAAATGCAAGTAAGCCCTATCGAGGCTATAATAAAGTACCTGATTCTAGATATTTACTCTTTCTGGTCCAATCAGTTAATATTTACAATGCCATTTATTTTTATCTTGTCCAAAATATTTGTGGCTGTTCTCAACATCCTCTGCTTTGTCCTGCTAATCTGTTGGGTTTGCAGGTGTCTTGTACAAGTGAATGATTCAATTTATTTATTTGTTGCATCTAAAATATAATTCATCAACTTCAAAATTAGGTTCTAAATCTGTGGTGCTTCTCTTTCATCTCTGCTCTAAACTTGATTTGGGAGAAGTAGTAATTGAAAATAGCAAATAATCTTCCTATTTTTTATACCTATACAATACCTATTTGCTGATCTTTATAAAGTTAGTCACAGATTTTTCAGCTCCTCTCATTTGGAAATCTAAACATTTTGGTTCACATTTGATCTTTTTTCTTATTTTATCCAGGTTTTTGGTAATACTTTTTAAATTTAAATTGAGTACTTCAAAGGAAAGTAAAATTTGAGGTCTTTGCACATACACGAGCAGCTTACAGGAACGGATTTGCTGAGCCAGCCCATTCAGCTGCACAGCATCCAAGCAGTGCCTGGGGTATGTTCACCATCCAATGAAGATGAACTGTCACAGGGCCCTTTTACCTCTTGGTCCAGAGTCTGATTTATCTCAGAAAGTCTGCACACACTGTTTCATTAAGGACGTGAGGTTTACATCCCAGTAACTTGATGTTCATGACACTATTGTATGATGATACAATTATATGATGACTAAAGCAGTTTTGTAGAAGATCATATCCTATTGCAGCTCCACAGCTGCTGGCAGGGAGATTCCAGTATTACAGAGTGTGTGGCTGGGCTCAGTGTTTTGTAGTGGGTGTGATGTGCACGTTCTCAGAAGCACAGACATTTCTCTGAGCAAAAGGAACATGCCCATACACTTTCTTTTCAGGTAGCTTACCCTCTAATATTCCATCTACCCGTCACCAGTCTTGTTGAGACTTGTACAAAGTGTGTGAGGATTTTCATTGTGTCATCAGCACTTACTATAAGGAGCAGAAGGGAGATGAAGTTGGCTGCATGCTACTGAAACCAATGTGCCTTATCCATGTTGTCCCAATGGGCTGCCTAGACCTCCACAGCTCTTACTGAAGTTCATTTGAACTGACAGAGGTCATGCTTTTAAATGGGCATTAACAGATTCGTGTATCTGTTTGTACTGTAAGTTGAGATAGCACAGGCCCAATTTGCCAGATCAACTGACTAAAACAAGGCTGTTTTCCTATACTTTATGGTATATCAATACTCCAGTGGTTGCAACATTTCTTGCTCAACTCAGGTTCCAAATTCATTTTTTTATGGAGTAATTCAGGCCACTTGGCCTAGAAGAGATGTAATAAATATAGTAAGGCTGAGATACATTGCATATACTTAAACCCTTGGAAAAGATAATACACCATTTGGAGAGATTATGCAAATTGTCTTTATTGCCTTTCTCCTACCAAATGAAATATTGATATTGATACCTTTCTGGCATGGGCTGCAGCCAATGCCAAAGGACATATATAAGGACAACATGGATTCTGTACTGAGCATTGCAAAGATTTTGCTTTATCTTCCAGAAAACTCTTCAGCAACACACCTGAATCTCAATGAGAGGCTAATAATCTGGAATTTATAAAAATTCCCCATTTAAATGTATATTTTTCTTTTGAAATGACATGAAAATGATAATATCAGTATAAGAATATTGTCTCAAGAGTTTTCACAGTCACCTGAAAAGCCTCATACTGGCTTCTACTAAAAATGGAATCCCTTCAATACAGTACTGTAGTTACAATGCATAAGAAAGAAGGATAGAGTGGGAACTTGCAGCCAAGGAAAAAATTATTTTATACATTTTGTAGGCAGTTCAAAGGAACCACATCAGGACTCGTTACACTGTTGTGAGCATATATACTTCTTCTGTACAAGATACATCTTGTTATTGCTTAACTACCATTAGGTATAAAACTGTTTCTACATTTCTAAGCAGTCACATAGAGGTAAAAACCCTAAAAAAATCCCAGAAAGAATCTCTAGTTACATATTTTGTATTTAATGTAAAAATATATATATATATATTGGTATATTTCCAAAATTTTTTTTCCAATTTAAAAAATTAAATTTCTCAGAAGAAAATGCTATTTTAACTACAAATGGAGCTCATATATAAAAATAATTTTGAACAGTGAAGATCACCTAAACAGTTTACTGAGTTGGCAAAAATATCTGCTTTATAAATAATAAATTCTTTTTGATAAATATTTTTAATCTTGAAAACATGTCCATCAAGTCCTGCTACAAAGAGCAGATTATAGCTACCATTCTGGATTAAAACTAAAAAATGAAACTACAACTGTTTAAATTGTTTTTCTTTTATCTAGTTTAATCTACCTCTAGCCAATTAATTTAAATAACAACAACCAGCTCGTAAATAATCTTCTGATGAAAAGCTAAAATCAGACTTACTGTCAGTGATCACATCACAAAGATTTCCATTTGCATATAAAATAATTCTTATCTAAATCACTTTGTATTGGTTTATTTAATAAGTATGTCATTCATGTCAGTTTTGGGGATATAATTCCCTGGAATGATAATGCTATTGCTGAAATACATACACACTCTTAGGTTGTTTGATCTGGATAAATGCCTGTAAACGGTGAGGTACAAATTCTATATAACGACTGATTTAGTTTATATGCAAAACAAAATCATGGTTCACAGAATCACAGAATCCTTGAGATTGGAATGGCCTCTGGAGATCATCTAGTTCTTCTCAAAGCACGTTCTAGATGACTCATATCAAAATGCCTTTTACTGATTCACAGTTCTTTAAATTTTTACTTCTTTCACCAAGGTCTTAAATCACTTTTTCAAGCTATATATGTATACTGAAGATAAGTGTCTTGTAAATCTTTCACAAATCAGGCACTTAGTTCGTTGGAACACATCATCTATTGAAGAAACCAATCATATTCATTATTCTGAGCTTCTCATAACAAGAGATGTAGCCAGAGTCAACTTTGCTATCACATTATTTGTATCCTTCAGTCTACACAATTCATAATTTCTTATTTATACTTTGATTTTGCTATGCAATCTTTGTATAAAAGCCACATCCTCTCAAAACCAAGATCTGTTAACAGCATAGTGCACTGAAGATACACAGGTTAAACAACAACACTGTTGAACTGATACATTACTCTAAGAAATGCAGCAATAAATGTCCTTCACAGGGGACTGTAATATTCTTTATAATACTGTAACAGGAAAATACCAGTCAACAAACTAAGATTTCAGTTTTCCAGCTTCAGATAATAAATAATGCTTCCTGTTTCTTGGCTGTTATTCTTGAGGTTCCCTCCTCAGAGCTCAACACAGTCATGATGGGATGCTTTTTCTGCACCAGAATGGAACACGGTTTTCATCTGTTGTACCACCCAGACTGAATTTTCTGCAATCACGTGGCAATTACCTTTCATTGTAGTGGAATTCCTTAACTGAGCAAGATTAAAAGTGAACTGTCTATATAACAAAGAATACTAAAGCAGAAAGAGTGGGAGGAACAGCTGAAAAATAGGGAGCATAGAGGAGGAGCAGAGAAATATCAAAAAGGGTTGTGGAGCACATTGCAGAAGAGGGCAAGAGATCATCAAATAGTCCTCTACAAATCTACTGTATTAACCAATTTCTAGGAGAGAGGGTTAAGTGGTATTTCTAGTTCTATTTTGTTACTCAAAGAAGCTTCCTATATCATTATCTTCCTTTAACTACAGTATAAAAACATCATTGCAAGGGTTTGTTTTGTTTGTTTTTAGAGAAATAAAGAATGACTGTGAGACATCAATACACGACTATTTCTTAAACAATGTAAACAGCAATATTTCCCAAAATTTACGAAAAAGCTTAATGGAAGCATCTAAACCACTAGACTTTGTATCTAGCCTTCTTTGGAAGAAGGATGAACTGGCTTGGCTCTGCTAGTCTGTTAGACATATTTAAAAGAAAGCCAAGAAAAGGAAAGGGTCCAATAGACGTCATGAAAACTAAGAAGATAAGAAAAGTTGAAGTTCTGAAAAGAACCCTTTCACCGAGCCTCCTAATAAAGACGGTCCATCTCTTCATTACCATGCTACTCATCCACCTCTGTTACTGTGCACAAAAGGGAAAAAAGCAGTCTTTATAGTTGTACATGATTATATTTTCCTTTTGTATTGAGTTCAAAGTCTTTTCTAAAAAAGCAAGAGTAGATTGCTCACAATGTAATGGGCCATTCCCAGGAAATGAAAAAATGGCCTTAACGTTTTATATTAATACAATAGGTTATGTATAAAACAGGTTTTAAAAATTTAATGCATATTAGCTTAGAACAGCCATATTTTAACACTGTGCGACTGAAAGTTCCAGTAGAGCAGATGAATGAAACTACAGAAGAAAAAAACCCGCTATGACAAAGAGATAAAGGTTTAACTAAAAGGACTCAAATCTATATTTCAGGTGCCTCTTTACCTTCCATCAGGAAACGAGTTATTAGGAGTAATGAAATCAGAGATAGAAATACAAAAAGTTTTTAGATCCTTCTGTGCAAGGCGGCGACATTGGCCTTTACTTCTTCACTTTATAATGATTCCTTTGAGTTGTGGTTCTGAAAAAGCTGTGAAACATCTTCCTGTTATTTCTTTTTCATCTTTCCAAACACTGGCCAGGAATAACCCCATCCTATTCTTTTCTTGGATTTTTGAAACACATATTGACTGTAATGACTATAAATTATCTGGTTAATGTATTGGATTTATAAAAGTGTTAGAGCTCCTCTATGCTGCAATGAGGTGCCTTTGAGAAGGTGCAAGGCACGAGAAGAATCTAACTTTTTCCATGGCTGCTTCTACTTTAGGCCACTGCAAATATTAACTTTAGAAATTTTTTAAGCTAACTGGATTTTAGGACGGCCTCACCACATCAGTCCCCACCTGATGAGCTGTTGGCTGTCTCTTCACCACAAGTAGACTGCTAGCCAACATCACCTCTGCCAAATCCCTCCCCTGTGGTCACCATCCTGATGGTCAGGTTTTGGGGGATAATCTCCCTTAACCGGGGCTTTTAAGATTCAGATACGGATTTCTACCAAGCTCGGTTACAATGTGCGTATGTAAAAGAAGAAACTGTTTCATAGCTTTGGTTGCTCTTACTGTACTGCACCAACTATTCTAAAACCACCACAAGCACTGAACCAGTAGTTTCCAGACCCCAGCATTACACACCACAAAACACAGGAAGCCAAGTAATAAACCTTGCAGTATCTGCATCTTCAGCCCCAATCTTTGGCTGTGCACCTAGGACTGTAATTGAATGTCTTAAGTGCTGCATGACAGAAATAAACAGGTACTGCAGAGTTACATATCCTTTCCATTAACCTATTGAAGCTCCTAACGATTGGAACACTATCAAGGTTTTGGGATGAAATGTCTTAGGAAACACTATAATCCCCTAATCTTACCTCAAAATTTTCTTCAGACCTTTTTGATCTGAGCTAAGCCATGATTACCAGAATGTAAAAAGAAGCCTTTCAGTGTCCAGAGATAGGTTTCTCGTGGAATATTACAGGCTCTGGGTTTTCTTATCACGAAGATTAGTAATCATCATATTAGAAAAATTTTTAAAGACATTTTTGGTCATCTACTGCATAAAGGAAAATTTCAAAACTTAAACAAGTGTGCTCTTCCAACAGTTCCTCTCATCCCACTTAAAATGCAAGTCAAAAAGTAAAAATCATTTTTAAAGATGTTGCCAGTAGTCTGTTTTCAAGCACTGGCTGATCTTATCTCTTATGATGACTGTTTCTTCGCTGATAGCACCACCCAAATTATTTAGATACATAGTACTATTTAGGTTTTCTGGCATACTTTGCATTTGACTGGTAATTCCTGACAGAAAAGTGACCTGTATACAGAATTGTGAGCCAAGTTAAGAAGCAGGTCTGCCTATGCTAGTGATGACACCAAGTAAAGGGTATTAAAAAACCCATAAACTTAAGTATAAGTTTATCTACTATAGATCTAAAACATTAAGAGTAAAAGACTTTCAGAGTTTCTGTTCAATATCAACAATTCTGAGGAGAAATTGTAATTTAACTTCTTCATCTCTATAATAATAGTTTAATTTATGCTATGGTTCTTCCTTGTGGTCTCAGTTAGGATTGAGACCACTTTAGATCTACACCATCTGGCTCTGTATGCACATCATGGAAAGCTCACAATAATCTTATGCAGTAAGAAGTTAAAAAATCAACAGTACTTGAATATTGAATTTTGGTTTTTCTCAGACATACATTATCAGATTGTAAACATAGTACCAAAGTGAAAATGGCAGGAGACTTGATTTCTCCCCTACTTTTCTGAGTAGTTTCATTAATCCAATTTTTCTTTGTACAAATGGTGCACATGGAGAGAATCTTTTTATTTCTATGAATGAAAGCATTTGTATGCAAATGAAACATTCAAATGCAAATGAATGTATTTGCACAAGAGGCACTTGCCCACCTGCTACACAGCCTTGGCTTTTTGACTTTCAGGGCCTGGGTGCTCAGACACAGAGAGTGAATACGGGAATAAGAATGCCAGCAATATTTCAAAAGGTGAATGGTCAGTCACTGTGAACAGCAATTGGGAAGGATAAAACAATGGTGAAAAAATAAGAAAAATGGAAATGTACAAAGAAGATTCTTACAACTGCTCATATAGGGCATGTACACACCACTACCCAGAGCTGAAGCAGTGGCAAACTGGAAGCAAGGCAAGAGGAAGTACTATAAGTGAAATCAAGGCTTTTGACAAATTCCTTTTTTTGCCTTTTTATTTAGCAGCTGTTAGATTACATGCAAGGATAAAATCTTCTCTGAAATAATGGAATCTTACCACACTGAGACCCTGTTGATGAGATCTGGAGAGATTCTTAAAATACCAGAAAGGAAGTTTTTTGCATTTACGTATTGCCATTCTTTATCCTTATACAAACGATTAGCTCTTAAGAAATAAAAATCTTGTTCTTTTCTAGACTTCCCTGTGCTCTCAGTATCACTGCTACACTGACAGCATGAATCTGTTTCACCAGGCCAGCTTGGACTTCTAGTAACTAAAGTTTAAAAGTCAGTATTGAAAAGATCTGACAGTAGTGCATCATGCAGTTGAGAATCTGCATCTTTTAACTCCTTATTACTAGAGGCAGCAAGACTATTCTGATCATTTCTCTACCGTTTATCATTATGCCCTGTATGTAGCCAAGGAATTGCAGCATATATCCCAGAAGTCTATCCCAAAGACAAAACAACACCCAAATCCCATTGCCCTGCAATGGTTCTTCAGGAGCTGGGTGCTGACTCACACATGCAGCAGGTGGACATTCAGTGAAGCATAAACCCTGTACAGAAGGCTGAGGGAATAGGTTTTTGGGGGGCAGCCTGCTAGGTTACTGATGCATTGAATCTCAAAAGAGCCCTCCTAGACCTAGCTGAAGATTTTGGGGCCATACAGCCCCCAGAGATTTTTTTTTTCTTTTTAATTTTAAATGTGTGATTACCCCTTACTTTCTGCCACCTGTTCTGCTTATAAACTTCTGCAGGGCCCCTCTCTCTGCTCTAATTTCCAACAAGCTGTCATGTTACCCTAACTCATGGGGCCACCTCCTCCCTGAGGCATTGAGATGACTCGTGTGCATTCATGTATGCAGAGTGGCAGCTGGCCCTAAGGCCAACCAGGGACGTGTCCCATCTATCAGTTATTTGATTTTCTTGAAACTCTGAACCCTGCTAAAATAGACAAGTCATGCAGAGTTTCACTACTAGTAGTATGTCTGTCATTTCTTTGATTGTTTCTGGAAACAATGGTTTCTGGAAAGCTACCATTCACAAAAAAGGTATGGGAAAACTTGGAATACTATTAAAATTTTCATCACATCAGACTCAAGACACCCATACCTCTAGGAACCCCAGTTGCAAATTCAGGGTCTCTCCTCAGAAAATATTAGATTTATTCACTCTTAAAACACAGTCAGCTAGCTACTACAGAGTAGCCATCCTTACCCACACACTCCTCCTCCTCTTTCTTCACTTTCCACTGGTTTGCCAGTCAACAATGCCTGTCTGATGAGTACCACTTTGTGTTTTCAAACCCTCACAAATGTAATTTCAACTAGTACAAAGCAGAGTTTCAGTAAAGGTCGTTTCAGGGTATTTTTCCAAATCATTGCAGAAGTCCACAAGGTCCTCTTGTCCAGTAATGCTGCAAAAAAAGAAAACAATAGGAGCACATTCTAAATTAAAAGTAGGTTGATTCCCCAAAGGCAATGAATACTTTGAACAGAATTGCCAGTATGTCTTATTATGGAGTTTAAATGTGAGATTTATACTGAAAGAAGAACATCCCATAAAATAGGTATGATCATGAATTTGTAAGGTTTCATGAATGTTCCTGGAACAGCTCAGTGAAGGAAGATGTCCTGATATCTGCAAAAAAATTAAATACTTGTGCTATTTGAAGAATGAGATGTAAAATTAGATCAACAAATACAGAAGTCTCAACATTTGATCTTCAGCTGTTTGCAGATGCAAACTTAAAAGCCAGGCAAAACCAGAAATGCTTATTTATTGCTGACTAAGGTTATTTAATTTCTTCATAGTGTTTTTGTGTGTTTATGTGTATGCACCCCAACCTGAAGCACAAGGACTCAGAGGTGAGACTGTGGCCCAAGTTGTGTCACACTGAAAACACATAGAGATTTCTTCTTAGTTGGCTGATTGAAAAATGAACATTGAACCACATGACGTTTCCCTGTCACTGGGGTTTCAAAAACTAACTAAGCGAATTGTAAATCTATAAATACCTGAAGAATTTTTCATATAATTATATGGAACTTCAAGGCTATAATAAAGTGAAAAGTTATCCTGATTCTGTATGGCCAGATATTCCACATCAGCCACATACAGTCACTAAACTCCACTGCAGGACCAATTTAAACAATACATTATATTTTAAATATAATATATTACAGTAGATTTTAACAATAAATTATATTACCTTAAATATTAGGTAACAAGATAGATAAATTCAATGTAAGATATATTCTGTAACAGCAATTCATCTTTTTTTTTATGAAACAAAAATATTTTAAGCGTGTATAATCTTTGTGGGCATTTTATGTGTCCACTGCATGGGCTAGAACAACCATGCTACCCATTGTAGATGTAGGCAGTGAGGATGAGCTACCCTGATAGATATCCAGATGAAATTCTTATGGAGTCCTGGATACACACAAGGACTTTAGTATTTTTAGTATTTTTCTCAGGAAGAAGCAATTCCTAATGATTTGATTATATTACACAAGCAAGACTTTCAGAGTGGCATGGAAGAAAGGTTTGCTGGTATCACTCTGAATCTGTTTTTTAACAATATTTTAAATAGCAAACATGCACTAAACCTTAAGAGGGACGCGTTTGCAGGACACTATCAGCTTCCCATTGTAGCCATAAGACATTTCCAACATGTAAGAAGAATCATTCCCAAGTAATGTTTGAAATGAGTTCAGGAGCATTTGGGTAGCTCTTGGTACATTCTTTGATTTCAGCCTATTATTTTGAAAACACTCCAGCTCACCCCAGGAGCAGCGGCTGCTGGGTAGCTGAGTCAACGTGAGAAGCAAGCTACAATTCAGAAAGGAGACTCAGGCAGTGAAAGCAGTCCCATTACATTGTATAAACTAATTTCTCAATGAAAATGTCACATTTTTCAGGTTTTCTTTGTGATTGGAACAAATAAAAGCTTTTAGGGCTTTCTGAGAACCCAGACACCACAATATGATCAACAGGGGTAAATAACATGTGATACATTTTTCTCTCCCATTTCTAGCTCTGAAAGGGAAATGAAGGGAAAGAACCTTGGCAGATTTACTGGATGTTTCAATGACATCTCTTTCCCTAAAATGATCAGTGCAAGATTTCACTCACTGCCTCTAGAAGTATGTTCACACAGGCTTTCCACCTTCACACACATTGTGAATTTGAACAGTGCCTTGATTAAACATTTGATTTCTTTCTTCCTTCCCCTGAAACTGATTTCGATCTTGATGCCTACACCAAGTGCAGCATTAATACATGCAGCCTGTATAAATCCACAAGATTTTAACATGTCAGCTTTTGTAAAAATCTGATTTTAAACATCTTATAACCTTAAGTCTTATAACCACAGCCTCTGTTAGAAGCATTGCCTGTTTACTGCCCTGTTGCCTTCTGCTCTAAGCAGGGCTGAGAGTTTACATGTCCTGTTGTTGTGACCAGTGCTTTTGCTGGCATGATCTGAACAGCTCCTGCTCAGATCCCAACTACATTTTATTAAACCATGCAGTTATCACTATAATCCCATATTAGAGGCTTGAGGAACCTAGCTCTGATAGTAGGGTGTCTTTTCAGTTCAAAGCCTGCAGCCAGAAGATTACTAAATCCCCCAGCTGTGAGAAAATTCTCCCATCCCAGAGTCAAACGAGTGAGAAAACACACAGGTCCCTCAGCCTCATCTTTAGGATGGAGTAGAGTAACTTATTCCACATTTTCAGACGGGTAAAATTAATTTCACTCAAATCTTTAAACCCACCACTGAGAGGTTTTGCATCTTCCCCAGGTGCTGGATTAAAAATACATGACTTGGGCATTTTACACTCTCTAGGCACTCTAAGCATTACAGGAAAGAAAAAACTCTTCACCCCATTTCCGAGTTTCCAAATTTCTTATGCCTACCTGTCCATCCAGCTAGTGATGCTTTGCCTTTGAGTAAGGGTATAACACAGCACTTCTCACCAGAATTTATGACACTTAATGGATAATTTAATTAATATACAACTTGGACACTCAAGACAGTTAAAAGAACAGTCCCACCAACAAACAATGATGTTCTTGCACCAAAACAGCACCAAGTACTGCTATAGCATAATAGTAACAAACGAGGTTGTTTGTTACAGAAACAAACACAGAAAAATTTGCCTACGCCACAGAAAAAATTTGCATGTGTCAATAGCCTGGCACAAAACAGGAACTAAACTCATGATTACATTTCCAAAAATACATGCTTGGAGAGATGAGATAAACAGCAGCATCACAACAGGAAATGAGATACACTTCCAGAGGTCCAGTGTCTCTTATCACACATACCACTGTGCCAACTTGTAAGTTAAGGGCTTGGAGAGAATGTAATTTCTTTCTGAAGGGGGATAAAGCCTGCATATACAGTACATAAAAAGTAAAATTCTAAGACTGTTGAGAACAGAAGGCAATAAAGCAATTCCTATCTTCTTTCCAATTCCACAATGTGTTAATAATAATGAGCCAAGAAAATTCTTGCCACTCATTTTCAAATGTTCATTAATGTTCTGCACTCTGCACCCGATCCTTCAGCTACTTTCAGATTCAAAGACTGCAAGGGAGACAGGGTTACTTGTGACTAAAAGCAAAGAAATAATATAGTGTTTTAATCACAGGCTGTCCCTAAATGGAAGCCATAAATTGATGATCTATACCTATACTACAGCCTTTCCTGAAAGATGTTATGGGTATTTTGCCAAATGATAATTTCAGTTCTGTGTAGACTATCTAAAGGTGTTTTAATCATCTATTTGTATATATTTATTGGTAGTTTGCTGGAGCATGTTCTACAGCATTAACAAAAAGTACTGATCTGTAGCTCTTAAGTACCTTACCACTGAGTCAAAAGTACCATTTCAATAGGACTTATTAATGGGATTTTTTTGTGTGTGTGATTTAATGCACTATGGCTATTCTATGATACATTTAGCTTTCCCATGTGAAGCTCATAAACCAGAGACCAGAGAAAAGAACAATGATAAACTATGCCTTCACAGAAAAATGTAAAAGAATATAAATTGGACATACATGCCTGTCAAATACTTAGATGCCTCTATTGAGTTTGTTTTGTGGCTGTGCATCTAGAAATATTTGCTACAATTACATGGATGGGGCAGCTGTATACATCATATTTTGTTGGTTTGGGAATTGTGTTCTATTCTGGACAAGCCAGACAAGCCTTTTGAAAAAGTGGCTTTAATGTCTTTCTTGGTAGACAGCAATAGTGGCTAAATGATTAAATGAAGGAGATGGCAAAAATAACCAGTCAGCACTAATTATGACATTTTTAGAGTATCATAGAATAATGATGGCACACAGCTTTTGCAAGAGGAAATTACCCAGTTTTGCTATTCAGTTCAGATGCCAAGTGCCAAATTTGCCTGTTTGATTGGGCTGGCACTTTCTTCAGAGACTTCCATTAGCTTTCATTGGCCTAAATCAGAAATATCTGTTAAAAGCACAAAACACTCATTGGTTGAGATCAACAGGCAGAAACCTGCACAAGGGCAGAATCTTTCCCCTAAGGTAGGTGACAAGTCAGTCATATGCCATCATTACTCTGTATGTCAACCTATGCATATATTTCATTGAATTCCTAACTCAGCTCAAGCTTGTGTCTTTCTTTTAGCTCTCTTAGTGATATTTTAAAATTAAAATTCATCATCCTATGCATTTCTTCCTTCAAGCTGGTGCTTTGTTAGTCTTCACAACTGCATACAAATGCATTAGAAGTTTCAGAAAGCTAAGGAAAATCCCAAACTCTTTCAGACATTCAGAATAGCTGAAATACAGTGCAAACAAACTTAAACATTATTTTTTTCCATCTCTTGCTCTTCTCTTTTAGACAGAGATTTGATTTAGAGCATTCTGTGAAATCACTTCTAGCTGCTACAGACTTACCAGGTCCACATTATTGCTTTTTTTGAGGAAAAACCAAGGCCCCATCTACAAGTTTTAGCTATACCCCTGTGAAAATAAGCACAAAATAGAGGATTATTCAGCACGTAGCTGTGAAGTGTCCGTGTTAGGGTATGTTTGGCCGGCTGTGCTAATTGCATCCAAACCCCCTTGCCCACGCTCCTACTGGCACTGCTCCATCTCCACATTTACTATAGCTCTGCCTCTTTCCCTCTAATAGCTTCTGGCATGTTCTCCAATCCCACTATTTCTAATCCTGGCATCCCTTTGCCAAATTGTGGAGGCAGCTTGGGGAAAAGGAAAACCAAAACAAAGCAGCCATCATCTTCAGCTGAAACTCACCCGCGTGTGTGGCTGCCTTCCAACATGTCTGCCAATGCCTGCCTGCTACAGGAGCTACTGCAGGAGCTGGAAAATCGAGAGCAAGGAGCAAAAATACACAACTGGCACAGAAATTAATGTTACTGGCTTTAGAGGCAACAGCCATCTGTTTTCCTTACTGCCTGGCAGCATCAGGAGCTCCCTGCAGTGAGGATGGAGATTTGGCAGGTTTTCATAACCCTGTTGAGCTTTTACTGTCCCTACCAGCATCCCCTGCTGCTTCTCTCCACACCCTCAGACCAATTATATTTAGACTTTTTATTGCAGCAGCAGTGTCCACACAACCATTTACTTATGGGCACTTTAATCACCAGCACCTATCAGAACCAGCAAAGTTCAACTACTGCTTAAGCATGACATTTCTAAATCTGGAATTAATACAATTTTGTAGCCATGTTGCATCTAAGTCATAGGAAAACTGGCTTTAAAATTTAGCTGAGACAGAGTTTACACCTGAGAAAAAGAACTTGATTTAGTTTTGTGATAGCATGCTCTTACCTATATTACCAAGATGTCAAGAAAAATTGTGTTACATTTTCCATCTGTGGCTGCCATTTGAATTTTGATTTGCATAATGCTGCTTTCCCAGGCAGAAGGTTGCCAGGAAAACAGAGCATGAAACTTGTCACGGAAATGCAACAAAGACAATTTGGAGGCTTTGTTTTCATGTAGATCTAAACTGATTTCAGTGTACTTAATTGCCATAAAAATTAAAATAGAAATTTTCTCAGTGTATAAAGTTATCATTAATATTTTTCTTCATTGTGTGTCAAATTTAAGCAAAACCAGCAAGTAGTAGAAAAATATAGCAGGTAAAAGAATGTAAGAATATAAATTAGTAAGTTTAGTACAGTTCTTCAGGGCTGTTTCTGTTCCCAGTTATCACAGTTTTAATATAACTTACAATGACTTCCTAGAGACTTAGTTATCCGGATTTTACAAAGCGTTATCTGCTTTAGGAAAAACCAGAGTGATGCATACAGTAATCTTTCATGCAAGAGCAAGAGCAGCTGGTGTAGCTTACATAAAATGGCAAATAGCCCAGTGCAATAAAATGTAAGCATGTTCTAGCAAGAGCAACTATTGGCACAGAACATATGCCAAAATGTATTTCTATTTGGATCACAAATAAAATTATCTGTTTATCTTCTGTCATAATGAAGATAAAACAACAGGCTACAATTTCCTTAAATTTGGGGGTGGCAGATTCTCTTCAAAATTTAGATTTTTTTTTTTAATTTTATTTCACATGTATTTAGTGCTCCCAGTTAGAACATCTGAGTTATCACATAGATTTCACCAAGTCCAAATACCAAAGTTGGTTACTTTATCTATCCCCTTGTCATCTGAATTATGGTTTTGAGTGAAGGATTGTTTGGGGATGGGTTTTCTATTCTGGTCTGGGGGGTTTTTTACATAAAAGCAGAACTTGGAATCAGTGAGGGTTTTTTCTGGTTTAGGTTGTTTTGGGTTTTTTCAAAGGAAGGGGATTGTCCATGGCCATTCAAGCATTTAATAACTGTTTCAATAGTACTTAACAATAAATTGTTAAGACAATTCATTCTTTTTCTGCTAGTTGTACTGAAGAAAATACACTACCAGGTGTACTTAGATCACAGATTACTAAATGCTCTGCCCTTGTGTCACCAGAAGCACACTGGAAGAAAGCTGAAATTAGGCTGCATCCCAGCTGCAAACACACAGTTGTTGACAGTACATCCCCTGTGAGAGGGATGAAGGGAAAGACCTGCTTAAGACATCAGAAGCTATTGAAATACAGACTAAAAATAGTAGCAGTGATCTCCACCACATTGGGACCCACTCTGTTCATGGACTTAGCAGCACTTTAATCACTGACTGCAGAGGGTGCAGTGTGAAGCGCTGTTTTCCGTATACCTCCATAAGAAAGATGATCTTATGGTGGTATACTCTGGATGCCACTATAAGAGTTCAGTAGCGCTTCCTGTTATGAAGGCATTTACAAATCCCCTCTAAGGCTGTATTTTCTCTCTTTTTTCTCTTGTTAAAGGATTGTTTGCTCCGTTTGGTTCTGCAAGAGTATCGGGTTTCCATTTGTACTGAAAGCACCTTGTCAGAAATGCTTAGTGTCTCAAAGAATTAGTCCCTTATAAGTCTCTGTTTCCTTGTCATGGAAAGCAACATGAACTATGGGCCCACAAATACAGTTTTCAGTCAACTCTGTCTATAAGCCACTGATCAAGTTATTTGCTCAGGACTGAAATTCCTCCATGGGTCAATATTAACAGGTATGAGATAAAAGAAGAAGTTAGGGAAAGCAAAGTGGTTGCTTTGGTTAAGTTTTTCCATCTTTTTGTGGACAAAATTGTAGTGATACTAAAACTTAAATCCTGCCTTTTGCATAGTGGTAACAGCAGCAGCATGGCCTAACTCCATGTGACAGCCACAATGACTCATGGTGCAGTATGTTTAATCATCTGTGTTTAATGAGAGCTGAGACACTTCCTGGACACTGGCCACTACTGTCCTTCTCTGAGGCTATAACCAAACATTTAATGTCAGAAGAAGCTCTAGAGGAAGTATTTTCTTGCTCTTTCTGCTGTGACTATAAACTCACCCAATGTGAAATGAATGTTGGAAAGACCCTGTGAAAAATAGAAAATAAAAGCACAGCAAATGGAGCCACCATTTTCTTCTGAGTGGATTAACCCAGCTTTCTAGTTATGGTAGTTTTAACATTGCTATTAATAAGGCCTTTCTTTAAGGTCATATACCTTCCATTAATAAATTTCCATTTCAGTGTCACAAGTGAGTAGGATTTGGGATGTAATGCTTACCTTCTCCCATCTTCCTTCTCCAAAACTTCCTAGTCAAAAAAAGTTCTAATCCTAAGGAATCTACAAGAACCTATGAGTGGATTGAAACCCACCACAAAAAGGAGCAAAACTGTTAGTATCTCCAGAGTGCCACCAAGTCACTGGGAAGTGAATAGTACTTAGAGAAGGAAACTCACTCTGCAGAGAACACAGTTGGGGTTTTTTAAAATTATCCCACAGGTGTGAGTTCCAACACGTTTGAGCCTCCTCCAGCTGTACATTGAACACCTACAAAGCACATCAGAGCCCATCAGAGCCCATGGACAGAGTGTCATACTTTGCACTTTGTGGAAAAAAAAAAAAAGAAGAGGGAACAATTTAGCATGAACATTGTGATCTAGATCATGCTTTAGAGGCTTAGCCCTTTCTGAGTTGAGAGAAAGAATTAGTTGTTCCACTGGTATTTTGGCATTTTAGTGTAAATGCCTCCCGGGGCCTAAAAAGCATTTCCTGGAGCAGCAGCTACCTGGTGGGTTCAGTGAGTGCAGCTTGAACTTGGCACTCACTAGCAGAACTAGCACATCGTGTTGCAAAGGAATGGGGCTTGGGACTTTTTACCTGTCACCCTCAACAGGCTCAGAGTTTTTCGTGTTTCCCTTCACTTTTCTTGCCTCCTATGACATGGATCCTGTGTAAATTTGACCTTGCTTAGGAAGACTATCACTCCCAGCAGAGACTCCGGGGAGGAAACGTTTCTTGAGCTCTCTCTCTATCCTGAGACATTAGAATAACTAATAGAGCTCCCACCTACTGTTATAGTTTCCATAATATAAACACCTGCCTGCAGCAATGACACAACCAAAGTAATAGACATTTGTCCACTATACAGCTAGAAATTACTTTTCAACACTTCAGAACCAGGTCAATTACAAACAGGTAAGCTATAGCTAAGAGAAAGGATAATCTTATTCTGGTCTGGCAGCCATGCAGACCTCTGGATGCATATATGTTTTTAAATGGTCACCTTAGCTCTGCATTAAAGTTGGTTTGAAGCCAATAGCTCATTGCCCTAAGAAACTGCATTCCTTATGGGTTAATATTTCACTTGACAGGAATCCTTTCTGGCCAGGGATCAACTATGCAAACAGGTTTGTATCTCATTGTTTCCAGGAACAAGAGAACCCTTCTCAAACATAGTTGAATCAAAATATATACTCCCCACTTCTCTTCCTTCTATTTAAAACTGTAGTTCCAGGTCTGCTCTGTTCTCTGAGAATAGCATGCTTCTTTATATTAGTTACATGTTATTTAAGTTGGATACCATAAAAACATGGTTTTGGAGCTCACACACATAAAAAGCCACTAAAATTATTTGGCCTCAAAAGGACATTCAGTACAAGGCATCCCTCTCTTTTCCATTTGGGATTATCTGGGCTCACTGGGTCTAAGCTCATGTCAGGAAATGTGTCATCCTACATCTATCATTATCTCCTCTGAGTAACATACAAGACAAAGATGGCGTAAAACAGAGATATCACATTACCTAATCTATTCCTGTCCTACAACAGGTTAGCCACTAACAAAGAGGTCGACCTTACTGTTAAAAGCTGGTATATCAGTCATTGCTCCTTATGTCTTACCTTACATATGGTGGGCAATAGAACAGATTGGATTTTATGCTCCCACTTTCGTGTTTTACTTTTGCCTACTGCAAGGAAGTGCACCAGAAATTTGGGAATTTAGCTGGAAATGGCAAGACTGGGGGAAAAACCCACAATTGAGTCAAAAAAGCTGGTAGGTGATTTGGATAAAGAAGATGTATAAGGAAAATTAATCAATAATAGGAAATTATAAACTCTATCTAGACAATGAAATTTGCTTTTAATAATTTCATAAAATGTTTGCTTATTTTTGAATGCTTTGAGTCTCCCAATGATGCCATAAGTTTTAGCTTTCATATTTTCCAGATGCTGTACTGCATTAGTATATAATTCTGAACTTCATATAGTGTTAGCAAGTTCTCTTCACAGTTCAGTCAGACAAAACAATCCTTTTCCAGCCTGAGAACGAAGGACACCATTGCAGCTTCAGGCCTATTCTATAAAAAGTATAAACAACGGCAAATTGAGGAGAGCAGTCTGGGAGGATGGGACTTCATAACCCAAAGATGTTATTGGACAATTAACTCAAATATGTAAATGGACCAAACCTTATAAAAGTGAAAACTCATGACTCGGTGTCCATCTTGAGCCCATCTTGGGTCCCTCTTGGGTAGAGCCACGGCCAGGCTCTCATACTGCCCAAGGTGTTTCCTTTAAAGGCCTTTTAATAAATGCCTACTTTATTCCTTTAACACTGTCTAGGTTCTGTTCCAGGTACCCTCCCAAGGCATCACCAACAGCAAGTCTTTACTGGAAAATGTGTGTGGTAAAGATAAACAAGACTGCTTCAACATCTTTCTGAGCAAAATATACTTCACTTACAAAAATCTCAGTCCAGCTTCTTATGCAATATTGAGATACTGTTGCTTTTCAGGTTCCAAAATGTGCATCAGCCATTACACAGCAGCAACTTCACTCAAAAGCTAGAACAGAACAGAATCACTTACAAACACATTGATCATAAATACTGATACACAATAATAGCACAGAAAACCTTTCATGTATTAACTATTTATAGGACTGATCTCAGAACGCCTCTTCAAACCACACCTAATTACCTGTCTTCTGTAATAAATCAGTGATGGAATTAAGAAAGGAGACCTGAATCCTTACCCTCATAGGCAGGAGTTCCCTGATCACACTCCATCAGTGAAATCAGTGCAAGTTGCACGTTTTACCCACCTCAAAGGCAAGCAGGTGGTAACTCAGAGCATATTGCTTATGTCCTCCTCTACCCCAGTTTCAGTCACAGCCTTCCAAGTATGATATGCATCAATCTCATTATAAAAACCAGTCCCTCAGCCCCATAGCAAGGGCATGTCAGTTACAGGAATTTGAAAGTATTCTGGGTCACTCAACAAGACTGTTAGCATGTCCTATCCTGTGCTTGGACCCACCACATGACAGAGATGTCTGAAATCTCATCAAATTCCGGGTATGTCTCATCTCATGATGAGAAGCAATGTCCCACAATCCTCAAATGCCTCTGTAGGAAGCTCTGTGGCTTCTTCTACCTGAAACACTGGGCATCATTAAGGCAGCAGGGACAAATGTCCTCATCTAATCCTGATGTCAGGAAACAGAAAACTAGAATGGTTTGATTCCTGCTTCAGTTTCAACAGTTGTGCTTGCGTCAGAGTGCACCTTTCCTGAAATATCCATTCCTGGTTTGAAAATTTCTAATAATAGATGATCACCGCAAATACTGGGAGCCACAGCCTTTGGTTACACAGCTCATTAATCACTGTAGCCATTAAAAACTTACCTTTACTTTCTGCCCTAGCTACAATTTCTTATTTTGTCTTGGAGCAGTTAGCTGAATATCCATTTTCTAAAATTTATGTGTCTTCCTTAATTTTTCCAATAGATTATGATCACCCTCGCTATTTGCCTCATCTTTTAAGGGCTAAACAAAGTGAACTTCATTAAAGTTTTGCTGCTGTTTTTCAGCCCTTAAGTCACTCTTGTAGTTTTTCACTTGAAAAGTACTCAAGTACTTCTTACCTGTACAACCTCCCTCCAGTATAGCAAGTTTCTAGGTCTTTTGATTGCAAAAGCTGATGAAGGAAGGATATTAGAGAAATCCTGAACATCTGGAAAAGCCTGATAATGACCGACAGCAGGCGTATTGCTGCTGCTAGGGCTCAGAGCAGGATGGAGGAGAGGTAAGAGTGGAAAGCCATTCTACCCCTTAATCTCTTTTCCTTTTCCAGAACCTCTATGCTCTGCTTACAATGACATGCTCAAATTATCATTGGAGCTGTTGTAGTCCATATGATATTTGTCCTTTTGTTATTCTGTTTTGTTATTCAAGTTGCCTAATGTCAAAAACTCTAGTGAAAATCTATGCTTGTTATATTGATATTATGACAGGCTTTTGTAACCTTATCTAAAAACATTATGGTAATTTGACAAAACCTGAAGAGGAAGGGCTGAAGGGAGGGTTTTTTACAAATAGACAACTCTTTTCATTATGAAATGAATTAGTTCTGTTTATTGCCTTTTTCTGCCCAGGTCTCTTCTATTCTTCTACCAAATCCGTTCTACCTTTCCATCTGAACTCAGTAATTTAAAGTGTATGCAGGGATGAAAGAAGCATTCTGCAATACCAGAATGAATGAGCTTAAATTTTAGAAGCTGTTACTTTCCCCATCACAAGATCCTTGCAGACTAATTCTTCATATTATTACTTACTTTTTCTCTCAATAAGCATTGTCTCAACATAATGTTTAGCATCCTAGGACATAAAAAAAAAAAAAAAGGAAAAAACTGTCCAAACCCCCAAAACAATTCTGTAGTTGCCAACTTCTCCATTATCACACGGGACCACAACACAAGGAAGCAGAGATGAATCTCTAGATCAATGCCTGCACTGCTCCAGCCAAGCCCTCTAGGTTAAGGTCTTCTCTTACTAGGGATAGAGCGATCTTGGCTGAGAGTTTCCATGGACAGCAGAGCTTCAGGATGAAGGAAACCCACTGGATGTCTCACTTGCCAAATTGAAAGTGCTTTTGTAGTTGTGTGGCCTTCCTGTAGCACCAGGTGTTAGCATTTGAGTTAGACATAAATGCTACGATAATATTTATTTTTTCACTCTGAATACATTGATTAGCTAGAACTGTTAATTTTGAGAAAGTCTGCTTAAGGAACTCTGTTTAACCTAACATGTTCAAAACCAAGTTTTGAATTCTGTCAAAACTTATTTCATCACCTAGACCTGTACAACACATGGAAGTAAGAAAAAAGAGTTAAAGATTTCAGGAGAAACAAACCTGGAAAATCAGAATATATCAGCCATACAAACAGATTTTCTGTATAAAATTTTTATATATAAAACACTGAAATTGAAAACTGCATTGACAGTGCTTACTATATATGTATGTAGCTTCCAGAATAATGGGCTGAACAATTTCCACCCTTGTTTACTTAATAAGAATACTTATCTTCTTGGGTTTTTTTCCCTAGTGACGCAGGTGTTGGATTAATCTTTTAACTCCTGCAGAGGACATGAGAGCAGCACAGTAATGGAATTGGTGTCTGGACATCATTCAACCATTACTATATGTAATTTTTGAGTTATTGCGATGTAGTGATAGAACATCCATTAGAGTTAGAGATATTGTTGGAGACAAAGGTCAAAGGGAGATCATTTACAATCCAGCACTTAATTTTTTCCTTCTAATTATGAGGAGGAAGAAATCCTCACAATTATCCTATTTCCTTGAGTAACAAGGAAAAAGTGCTAACAGACTTCAGCCTGTGTGGGGAACTCCTGCCTGTGTGTGTAATTAAAGCCTTATTACATGATCCAAAGCCAGATGAAACAACTTACTTAAGTTGATTTCAATCATTTTGGAACCAAGACTTAACTCAAAAGAGTTCTAAATAATTAGGATAACATTAGCTGCCACCCCTTTTTCTGTCAATAAACATCATGACCAGTACTGTCTTGTGAAAAGTGTTCAGTCTCCTAAACAATCATATCACATTTATTCAAAACAAGACTAAATGAGGGATAGGCCTTGTACTAGAAAGGGAAGCTTAGGCAAAGGTGCATTTTCCATTCTGTATGAAATATATTCCCATGGCAATTAGTGCCCAAAGTGAGTGTAATTGTAATAATATTTAAGATAAAAGTCCCTCAAGACAGAAAATATAAATGGACAATAACCAGACTGAATAAAGACTTTTAGTTATTTAAAGTGTGCAATACAAGTTCATAAGCTAGAACACCTTCATTTTACAATCATCATCACAAAATACATGTAAATAAACACAAACCACTCTGTGTTATGGCAATGCTGATGCACACTCAAGGGCTTCCAAGCAAGCCAGAGTGCTCCTGTAGAGAGGCAGCTGGAGGGCACAAACAGGCCTGGCTCAGTGCAGAATTGGTTCAAGAGGTGTCATTCCACCCCAGACCCACTTCTCAAATTCTTGTATTCTGTATCCTGTTTCATTCAGTGTAGAGCAACACCAAACCCTTTCACATGTTCTCATAATTAGCAATCTTTTCCACACATTTGTTCAAACAAAAGGGGTTTAAGATTCAAAAGAGGGTGTCAGGAGTGGAGGAATGCTTCCATAATTCCATAACTATTTTAACATTTTACTATGTCTTTGACTTTCTGCAAATAAATTGGGCTACAGGAATAATTGTAGGTAACAGCAATGCATTATATGCTAGATATCTTCTCAGGTGCTTGTATATAGAGAGGGTATTTGAATAAAACTGTTTGGGTTTTATTAACTCTAGTGCTTTTAATCACATCTGCACAGAGTGCTCTAGCTGAAAACAAATGCAAATGAGCAGAGAGAAAAGGTAATATGAGCACTGGGGTGTTTATATGTTTATGCTATACCTCACACATACCAAACAAGCAAGTCTACCCACTTTTTGTTTGCTGTTTACCCTTATGCAGTATGTACTCTACAGCTGTCCTAACGTGTACTGGCATGTCTGACCCCTGTGGGAAAGACAAAGAGGATTCTTTGCTTCACTCCTTGTGTACAATACATTAGACCCATGCAATAAATGAGACTTCTGATTGGGTTATACCCTCCTGACCTGACAATGCTTCTGCTCCTCTTCTACTTGTTTTACAACACAAAAAAACCCCCAACCCCGCCCCCCCCCAAAAAAAAAAAAAAAAACAGAGAAAGCAACAATGAACAGGGATCTGTAAGTATGGAACTTCCCAGTTTTGTTTAGCTTGAAACAAAGGAGGGTTTTTTTATATTTAAATATTAAGAGAGCACAGAACAAAGGACTATACAAACAAGATAGAAAGAACAGTACTCATTTTTCACCTGGCCTGACTTTCCAGAGCTGAAAGTACCATTCTTTTTTAAATTCCTGGTCATCTGGAAAAGGAAATTTTAGCTACAGTTGTTCACTTTCACAGTGGCCAGTCTGAAACATCTTCCACACAGTTGACTGAAATGTTCACCTGGAATGAAATTAAATTTGTTCAAAAAAATATAATGCTACAGGGTGCTTTTTCACTTGAGGAACAGGGGTCAGATAACAAAACTCACCGTTAACACAGTAACTCAAAAGCAGCAATAATTCAGCTTTACAATCCTGATATACTTCTATAATGGTCACTTGTAAAATATATTTCCCCTTTGGACTGATTCATCTGACCATTCCACAAGGCTTGTTGACTTGGAACAGTGAGTGCCTCCAGAGGGATACACCTGCACAGCCAGTTGACCACACATGTCTGAGCCAGGCCTGGCACCTGGGATGGAAACACACAATTACAAGAACTCAGGCATTACTGAGAGGAGGGGAAAACAGAGGTGGAGCTGAAACAAGTTTTTAAAAAATTGTTTAAGTGGATGAAAGGGCAAACATTAAAAAAGCAAGATTTTGTAGATTTTCAGGGAGGAGGAAAGTAAATGAAAGGGTTAAAAACAGCAATTAAAATTGTTAACTTTACAAATAAAAGTTTGTTAGCTTTATTAAGGTGCAAAGGAGCTAGTTTTAAAGTTGCGTATATGTAAAAAAAGGTTAGTGGAAAATGTTTACTGTTTGAGTTAGTCAAATTTTGCTCAGTGACAGAGAAATGTATGAAGTCATTAACTTCATAAAAGACACTATCTATGAATCAAATTTAATTTGTTGTTTGTTTACAAAAGATTTTATGCAAACAAATACAAATAAAGTGTCCTGGTTTATTAACATAATTTGAAAAACTAGATAAAGCCTTTAATGAATATTTTAGAAGGTTGAAAAGCCAACCCAAAACTTTAAATATAAATTAAAGCAGGTTAGAGAGAGATGTTGTTACAGTACCATGAATTCAGCATAAGCTAGAAAAATAATTTTTGTATAGCAGTGAAGAGAATATTAGCCGCATAAATGCTGTTATTTCCTCCTTTAAAAAGGAGAGAGGAACTTCCAGAGGAGCAAAAAACCTCCAAGCCCTGTTTGTATTATATACAGTTTAAAAAGCCAGGACAGCTCAGCACAGCTGTGGTCTGTGCAGAAGAGTCAGTGCTGTCTGACCTGTTTTGTGCAGCTTCTAGTCCAGACTGATGAGAAGCAAATATCTGTTCTTCAGAAGTGTGCACCAGTGCTCTGTCTCAGCTGTTATGCACTGACAGAGTATTTGGGGTGTTATGTTATGGCTCCTCCAGAGCCACAGGACCTCATTGCAGGAGCAGTGCTCATGGGCTATGGTCTTCTCAATCTCCCAATAAAGGCACTTCAATCCAGGTGCATTTCTGGAAAATGTCACATCAGTAAGCAACAATACCTTTCTACCACCTCTTTTGGTGGCAGAGAGGACCAAGAGACAGTGAAAAAGTCAAATCATCAGGCAGGACTGTGTGGGGAATGAGAATGGGCAGGTGCAAATGCTGATCACTTAGGAAACAGTACTGGGACAGGAGAGTACGTTTCTGCTGCAAAATTGAAATTGAACTAAGAACAGATCATTCTACTGGTATCTGGAAAGGAATACCTGCTACAGTATTTAAAAAGTATTAAACAAGAACTTTAAAAACTAGATCTTTCACTTGGATAGGAGATGTTCTTCTAGCCCTAACAAATGCCCATGGGTGGCATAGCAAATGTTTTGATTGGTAGTTATTTATTTCAGTATAACTTGATATTGTAAGAATTTTTATATGTATCTAATATGAAATTCTGACCCTGAAGGAAAGTAGCAGTGTCGGCCTAAACTAAACTCATAATTTTAGAAAATCTTATTATGTCTAATCCAGGCTCTTCATAGAGATGGCGTCTTTGCTTCCTTTTTTACCTTCTATCTAAATCCTTTTCTGAAATCCTTTTAGTGATGGACTGATTCATATATTTTCATTTCTTTCTGAAGTATCTCAGATTTTGCTTCCAAAGTCAGGAGTTATGTTTGAGTTGCATTTTCTTCACACTTTCCTTCTTGATTCTTTTGTTTCTTTCAGCTTAACACTAAAGTTCTCTTTCCTCTCTCCAGGATCCACGTCCATTAGATCAACAGTTCACATTAGTCCATTATCCCGTCACCAAAGCAAAGGCCCCGGGAAGAATTAGGCAGGGCAAGACTTCAGCGACGCTTTCCAAGACTAACCTCTCATTAACCAAGAACATTTTGAACATAAACAATTTTCAACTCACCTACAATTTACTTGGTTATTTTAATACTCGTGACTGGAAATATCTATTCTACCAAAATTATTTGCAGGAGCAAAATTTAATTTTATTTTCTTTTGCCTATTTCAGATGTTCTACTTATATGAGGAAGGTGCCATTAAATTCAAACTAATGCCATAAGGTTAAGAGATAAGTGTTTGAGAACTAATGCTTTTATCTTGTTAAACTGTGCTCTGAGATTAATGTTTAATGTCTTATAGTTCTATGATGCGTTTGATTATGACTCATTTGAACTATCCATACAGTGCAAACTTGAAGTCCATTGTAAAAGTAAAATATAATGAAAATAGAAACAAACAAACAAACAGAAAGCAACTCAGAGTGTCTTAGAGGTTCCATTGTCATATTGTAATGTGCAGTAATACAGAGAATAGCATGGCAAGAAGACCAGTGGATATTTTGGTTAGTTCCTGTTACAACTAAGGAAACCACAAAACCACATCAATCTCTAGTTTTCTCAACCAGTTGCAACATAAAACATTTCTGGTTTTCTTTCTATAACTACAGACCACAAGAATCAAGAAAGTTTAGCTTATTTTCAGCAATCAACTTAGGTTGCTTTCAGAACTTCATTGACATTTAAAGTAAATGTCTCAGTGCAGTTCTGAGATGTGACACGGGGCAAGCCACGCAAGCACCGGTACTGTGTGTGCCTCAGGAACTGTGAAAATTTAATTCTGACTATTTTCTAAAATTACTTCTGATTCCTGCAAGAATCAACATATCTCCTTGCCATATTTATGTCGTGCTACAAAGGGAAAAGATGTTTATCAGTGCATTTAAATAATCAAGTTTTATTTTCCTGTATCAACTGCTTCACAAAATAGACAGTAAGTAATACAAATTGGGGGAAAAGATTGTTCTCTGTTCTTGGCAGTTCTTAAGTGACTATGTATAACAGGACTGATGACTACCGATCTGGAGATAATGTTGTTTTCTTTGCTTTAAAGGTGTACCATTACTTTATACCTGTGCTTCTCACCCTGTGGCATGCAGTAGATACAGCCAAGCGTGCATCAATCCCGCTGGTTTGGAATGCTGCAGAGATAAGGAGCCGGTGGTTCAGCCAATCACCGGACAGGTCTCCAATTCTGTGGTTATGTCCAGCCAAGCCTCGGAATGACAGTGCTGACCCACAAGGCATCCTGAGAGTTTTCTTAGCAGTGTCCACAAAGCTGTCTCAAAGCAGCTATGCAAGCTGTTACAGGATTCTTTAGGATCCCTAGAGCAGGACAGATATGCTCCATATGTCCCAGTCTTTGGAGCAGTATGGACTGAAAGCAAGGCTGACCCAGTTAGAAAGTTCGCCCCTCCCCTGTATTGATGACATAGACAATCCCTCCACGTTCAGCTGTTCTGGATATGCAAGCTGCCTAACAGCTGCAGCACAATCAGAAATCCAGGAACACAGGAAATCTTTTCTGCATCTAAAAAAGTCTGAACCTTGAAGCATAATTAAATCTTTCTGTAAATGGAAAGCCAAACAAGGGCATGTTTCTTTGATGCAGATCATAGTCAAATAGCTTTTAGTTGTAAGTATAGCAGTACTTTAAATCAATCACTGCAGTCTTTAAAATGAAAGTAACCTAGAAACAACTCTGTGTTTGACATCTGTAACAAAATGAATGCTTGGTTAGCATTCTTCCTGCCACAAATTCCATTGGTTCTTCTTTTTCCATCTGGCTATAAAACCAAAGTTTTATGTAAAAGTTAGTTCATTGCATAAAAACAGTAGTCTGTGGACCCAATACATGTCAGGAATCGAATTTCTTCTTTATTTATGACTCTTTCAGTAACATAATGAACAGATGAAATATATGTTCCAGATAACTGTATTACAACCAGTATTTTTTGTTGATTCATGATCCGGTAAAGAGGAATATAAGGAAAGTCACCATTATTTAGGATAGCCAAATCCAGGAAGACATCAAAGAATATCAGAAAGATTTAATAATGGAAGATGACTAATTCTGAAATAGCTAGGGTCTTCAATTTTTCTTATGGATCAATAGGTAAATGATAGAACACAAAAAAATCACTTCTTAGGTTTGTGTGTTTACTTAGTAAGGGACCGAAATGGTGACAATGTAAAGAATGTCTGTGTCTATGACCTGTTTAAAAATGTAGTCTGGGCTAGTCCTCCATCTGGGTGTGATTCCTAGGGAAACAGACAGACCTCATGGCAGTCCTGTTACCCTGTCACACTCACCTCTTAAACTGTTTCATCTTCATTACTCATCTATGAGAAATATTTCTCGAAGTCTTCTATTAATCATCACTAGAGTAAATAAGAGCTTCATTTCTTCATTGTTCAAGAAAGAAAACATTTAAATAATTATGTCATATAACAAATTATCAAAATGTGTTAATTCATCTTCTCATTCCTTACAGAAGCGTTCAGATCATCTTCTATTGGCAAAATATCTTTCAAAGAACAAAGATTTTTGGAAGACTAAAGCTTTCCTAGTCTAAGTGTCTAACTATAAAATTTAATTGAGTACTATATGGTAAGCCAAAAACTGAAAGAAAATCATGTATCCATTTTTTGAGCAAGTTCCTGGGAGCTCTTTCTATAATATGCTCTAATTGAGTATTGAAGTCTACTATATAGATTTTCATCTGTGGAATTGTTTTGGCCCAGTAACATTATACTTCTAACATTAATAGATAAGTCCTTAACTATTAACTTTACTGTCAGTATATCCTTTAAAATTAAATACAAAAAACACAAAGGAGAAAGCTTAAATTCCCCAGATGTATTTAAAACTCTTCTTAAAATATTGACTTTCAAAAACTGAAATTAGGATTACTTCCAAGGATTTATATTTTGATTTTGAAGAGCTTATGCAGTATTTTTATGAACTAAAATAAACCCATTTGATGTCATGAATGTAGTTTTCTGAGGAGTTTTTTGTTTGCTTTGTTTTTTGGTTTTGTTTTAATCAAGCAGAATTGACGATTTAATAAGCATATGAGCCTATTTCTGAGCTTTCTTCTTAGAAACAGTTCTGGAACTCTGTGACGAGGAGTGCTATTCAAGAAACACGTGATAGGCATTCAGATTGCTCAAATGTGCAGCACGGGAGATGAACCAAGGCACAGTAACTGCAATGCTTCCCAGGCCTTTTCATTTGAAGGCTTCCAGTGCCTGTTGTGGCAAATCTCAGCTTGGCAATTTTCCATTTCTGGAATAACTGCCTCATCTTTCTTCATTCCTTCCCTTTATTTCTGCTGTAAGCTTAGCTGTGCAGTGCCTCAGATTTACTTTCTTTACCTTGTTGCTTATGCTATGTGTATTCATAGGTCCATGCCATTTATATTCTCAGGTCTCTGATGTATATTTCTTAAAGGGAAAAAATATGCCTTAGGAAATGCAGACTTTTATTTTAGCATGCCTTTGCTTTAATCTGCTTGATATTAGACTTCTCGATGTCTTTTCTATGATGGGAAGATGCTCAATTTTCCAGTGCCTTTGTCCCTGGCCGTGGTGAAGCCCTGTGGCAGAGGCACCCCGGGCTGTCGCACCCGGCTCTTGGCATGGCAGGAATCCGTGTGCTCCCGTTGGTCTCAGAGGGCTCTGCTGCCCTGTCGTGCTTCCTGCAGCTCTACCTGCTACTCCTCTGTAGCAGGGGAACCACTGAGGGCAACTGACCCACGGTTACAGGGGGTACACACTCCCCTTTCCCCAGGATGCCAGCAAGCAGGGGTTTTTCAGAGATCTGTCTCTTTACAAGCTCTTCTTTCCATTTCCTTCCTCAAGGACATGATAGCAGCAGGATTTGTGCAGATGCCAGAAAATTTAGCTGGTGCAGCCAGCGTGCAGAATTCTGTGATGAAATAACTGAAAACATATTCTAAATTTCCACATTCCAACTTATTTCCACTCTTGAGCACTTTTTTTAGTTTGAGCTCTTCCTGCATGTGCCTTTCTTGCCTAACTAGAGCCTTTTTTTGACATCTACAATTAATGCTGTTCTTCTCTCTTCTATGAATTACTGATGTCCCACCATTTACCTCCCATAATCTAACTGTAGTTGAAAGCTGACTCTCAACATCTTCATCAGGTGCTCCTTTGTCGTCTGAGTGTACTTGTAACAATTAGTTTCTCTGACACAGCTATTTATTTAGCATATCCATTTTAGTGCTCAAATAAATCTATTTACATGTTCATAAGTCTCATTCCTTCTACTACACAGCTCAAACGGGCACTGTGTATTTTTTAATGCCAATCTGTGTCTCAAAGGAATTAACCCATGGACTTAAGATAATACAAAACTAAAGTACTAACTGGGTTACTCTTCACATTCTATAAAAAGAATGCAGGAATCTATCCTTTCTGCTCAGTTTCCTTGCACTCCATCAGCATTATTCAGCATCTGAGAGCTGTTTGGAAAAGAGATTGTGCCTGTTCCCTTCTACCCAGATATTTAGTTGAATTCAGAAAGAAATAAAAATACTTAATTGAATTCAATCTCCCTCATCAAATATCAGATATACTAAAAAAATTTGTATGGCTCTGCATTGCATAATGCTTGTACAACTCAACAGAGGTATCATATGGCCATGGAATGAGTTGGGATTATATTTCTTATCTCCTGGGCCAATTTCTTGCACTTTCTGGCAGAGCTTCTAATCTCAATTTATGCTAGAAGCAATTATAACACTCTGGATATTTGCCAGGACAAGATCAGATTTTGACTCATTCTTGTATGTTTTGCACTTTTTTATCCCTCATTTCCTTTTCAAAACTTTGTGACATAGTCAGAAGTAAGCTATAAAATACGTTTACTAGCTAATGTGTTTGGAAAATTCTATTTAAAGCAAGGTTAGTTCTTAAATAATTGCGCATGCTTACTTTTATTCTATGTACTTTGAATACCCACACAGTCAACCATAAAAACCTGGCTAAATAAATGTGAAATTATAGACAACTTAAATTTCTTGTAGTTACTAACACAAATAATTGATCTCCTCTATGCTATAAGCAGCATTCTATAAAAAATGGCTTTGGTTTGGGGTGTGTGGATTTTATACAACTCCCCTTCCTTTTCTGTATATTATGCATGACTAACCAGTGGAAAAAATCTGCACAAATGATTGCTTTTCCAATAACACTTAAAATATTTTTATATATATATAAGCACATCTATTGTGCGACTTAATGCTTGATCAATAACATAAATTTTACTTTCTCCCAAAAAATGGGATAACTTGATTTAAGTCCCTAAGGGTGTAAGTCCTTGTGAGAACCATTTTGAACATTTTGGGCGACAAATCCAGCTTCCTGGATTCAGGAATTATGCTTTAAGGCATGATGATGCTCTCAAAACCCCTTCCTTCCCAAGGTGATTACTAGGCCTTTCTATAAACTAAGTCCATTCACCTTTTACTTCAAAAGTTTGTTTGTCATTGAATAAGGAAATAGACTTTTAAATAAGATTTGTGAACAGACAGGGTTAATTTTCCTTTGTCAATAAGGAGCAAATGTAGGAATTACAATTAGCTTGGTTGTAAGATTCCATGTCGTTCTTTAACCAGCCTTTTCAAAGCAGAAGCAACACTGGCAATGTGATTAATGGGATATATGGAATACCTCCCCTTCACTCCGCAGTTTCCAAGAATTGTTTGGATTTTGTTTTCCAAAATAAAAAAGAGCTGCAGTAATTCACAGTCTTGTTCATTTCCACACACAGAGAAGCCAGAAAACAAGCTAAATATAACCTTCCTAAATTGGACCAATATTATTCCCATTTACACCCTAAAAGTCAATGTGAATGAAGCATGAAGCAGAAAATAAGCTACCAGCAGTAATAATTCTGAGTAATCTGATTGCTTTAGTTTTCTATATCCACCCATTTTCCTTGTTTTTCATTTGCTTCCACTTTGTATCCAATTTATGGCATGAACACATACAAGTCTACCTACTACATCCAGGCTTCAGAGCATCAGCTGATCTTCCCAGCACAAAACATCTACAACAGACTGTTACCTGCACCTGTAATTCACTTTTAACCCACGATATAGCTTGCTAAGTCAGGGAGCACTTGTGAATATATATTTTTCCATGGGAGAGGGTGCCCTGTGAAATTATATTTTTCCGTGGGGGGGGTGCTCTGCAAGGACAGCAGGGAAAGAAGATGAGTGATATTTTTATTATATCTCCAAAATGATAAAAGAATGATGTTATCCAAGATGAAATCATCTTACAGTGGTCTGTTTAGTGAAATAGCTCTTTATGGATTATTTTGTGGAATTTATCCTTTTACTGCTACAATACTTAGGTTAGGGAGCAAAATCACAATTCTTCTTTCTTAGCAATGAAAAACCAAAGACCAACCATTTCAATGAAATTATTCAATGTTCAAAATGTTCAATCTAGCTGCTTAAAGAGCCGCAGGGACTCTGCACCTTGGGGAGTGGTACAGGCGCCCAGGCTTGAGTGGGAATCTGTGATTCTTGTCTGCATCACAGGGCAAAGTGGAAGGCAGTAGCAACATGTGCTGAAAATGGAAATAGTTTCCCTGGAAAAGCAGGGTCGTTGTCCAGGATGATCAAATATTTGCTATCAAAGCTGTTTTTCAATGACATTATTCTCATAAATTGGTTGGTTGGTTGGGGTTTTTTTCTTAAATTTCTATCTTATGCTTGGAAAACTGAGTTTTCATTATTTGCAAAACAAAGCAAAAAAACCCCAAAAGAAACCAAAAAAACCAAAACCAAAATCAAAACCAAAACCAAACAAACTTACAAAAATAGGAGGTTTGAAGTAAAAACTGAAAACAGTCCAAAATTTTTGCTGTGAAAATAAAGGCCTTTATTGTCCATTTCTTGCCTATTTTACCACTCCATGGCCAGTTTTAGAGTTACCAACAAATAGGAACCTTTGTTAAAAAATTAGTTCTTGTTGAAAATTTGTCTGCCTACAGGCAGAGACTATCTAATAAATATTTTCCTTCTAGTTTCTTATTATTTTAACAATTTGCAGTGAAGTTCTCATTTATTGAGCTGATATTGAACAAATATGTTTTATTAATCGAAAACAGATCATAAGCTTTACCTCTTCAGCATAAGAGTGTATCAATGTGATTCCTTGAAAATTAATCAATCATATTATGGAGACCAGAACCCAGTCAATCACAGTCCAGGACTCTAAGCATGAGAATAGATGGCAAATACCTGAAAGCCACAGGCTGGGAGAATGACCACTGCTGCAGATTTCCGAACAAACAGAATGGGGAAAACTGCATTTGTTGAGGCTGTAGAAGAGGATTTGGCAGTGCTTGGAAAGTGAGATAATCAGACCTGATCAGTGAGTTTTGGCAATGAGTTTAGAGCATCTTAGACTTGTTTGTAAAAAGAGTGTACTGCAGCAGCACTGGCATTGCAGCCTAGGTAAATCAGACACATGAATGTCTTGCATGACAGGAATGCAACAAAACAGCCAAAGAAGGCCTTCTGTTTTTCAGCTTGGGTATATATTTTACAGAAAGGAAATATTTATTCAACATTTGAGAAAAGAACAGAGCAAAACTTTAAAGGGAGATTAAGTACATAGTTGTGGAGGGAGATTGAGTGTTTGGGTTGTTCCAGTACCAAAGAAGTAAAAAATCTAGAAAGGGTATGTTTTGGAGTTTTGTTGGTTTTTTCCCCCAGGTAAATGTCCTCTGTATGTCAGTCAGACTTTTAGGGTAAAAATATTTCAAGATTTAGCCCATGTTACATTGTAAAACTGTAATTATGCAAATGGTTCTGTCATAGCAATCAAGTATGTTTAATGTAGCATAATTTGGGAAGGAAGGACTTCCCAAAGGAAGGGCAGAAGTTATCTCTACATACTTGTAAACACGAAGCAAATTAAATTTGTATCAAAATATTTATCATATTTGATTGATAGCAAGCAAGGGTATTTCTACAAACTGCATCTATGTGAATGTTTTCAACATCTGACTTAAGAGAAAATGTTTTAATAGCTACTGCCCTTAGTAATCCCACACTTAATGCTTTTAAATATTGCTGGTAATACAATTAACTTAAAAGGAAAGATGTGTTTGTGTACATGTATGCATATATGTAATATATAAATTAGTTTTGAAACATTTATTTCAAGGCTTGAAATAAAATATTTTAAAGTACCACTGTATGAATTAGAACTTATTTTAAATGTAGATATTTCAATGTGATGTAATTAAACCAACCCCTGCTTTTTTAACTCATGTTCTGTAAAAAAAAAAAAAGGTTTTCTCTTCCTGGAAATCATTGTACACTTTTATTGTGAAGCATCAAAGTGTATTCTATCTTGAAAAACAATTATAAAGAGTAAGAAATATGATCAGCAAAAATAAAGCATCAGACTAAAATATAATAGTTAAAATATTCTGTATTATGTGTGAAATAAAGAGCTATGCTAATGCATACTAACATAATGTGAGTTTAGTCAGGCCTTCCTTTAACCAGTTTGAAAATATTTATCACTATATGTAAGTACATGTAATGTCCGTATGCAAATTCCTGTGTTCTAAAGGTTCAGTTCTCCATTCTGTAATTGGCTCTGGCTGGCAAGCAGTATGCTAACAATGAATTTTATCTGCTTCTATAGCACATCTGTTAGCAGTGGATGACAGTCAATTGGCAGAACTGATATTCCAAGCACTGGCGCAAAATCAACTCCATTTTCCCCCTTGATTTCATTAATTTCCTGCTGGTTGAACATCCCAGCCTCCCAAAAATGGTATCAGTTCACACTGGCCTTCACAAGAGTGACATTACTGTATTCTAAGAGGATGAATGTATTTTAAAGTGAACTAATAGGATTTGTTTGAAAAGGAATAAACAGATTGCTTACTACAGTCTGGAAATTTTCAGGTCTCTAAATGAGGATATATCTGCTGATGTGCAACACTACTCAATTCAAATGCAAGACCTGCATAAAGGAAAAAAATTTCTGGGACAGGGTGGAGACGTCAAATGTTTATTTCCACCCCAGAAAAAATACATGAAAAGCACATGGAAAATACAGAGGCTTCACTAAAGGCAGGTCATGACTGACTAATTTGGTGACCTTCTGTGACAGACTGACAGCAGTGGTGGATGAGGGAAGAAAGACTGACATCATCCACCTATCAAAAGCACTTGACACTGTCCTGCACAACGCCCTTGTCTCTGAACTGCAGAGGTGTGGATCTGATGGATGGAGCACTCAGTGGGTGAGGAATTGGGTGGATAGTCACACTCAAACAGCTGTGCTCAGAGGCTTGATGTTCAAGTGGAGTCAGTGACTACTGGCATTCTTTAGGGGTTGATATTGGGACAGAATTATAATATTTCAGAAAATACACACTAAAAAAATCCTAGCTCATATCTATGCAAACATCTAGCAATATTTCAATTTTCTTTCCTTTCTGTAGACAAGCGTGGATGCAGCTTTTTTGACAATCAGGTAAAAACTTACTATGTTTTGTTGTTGTTGTTTTTTTTATTTAAGATAACATGTTTCATATGAGGGATGTCAAACTAAATGCACTTGTTTAGGAAAAATATGGAAGTAAATAAAGCCTAGCTTTTCTTGGAAATAAGCAGATCACATAACTATCAACAAAGATTGTGAAGTGTTCACTTCAAAAACTTCCTAAGAAATTGAGCACATGCTGTATCTAGTGGTACTCATTATTTCTCCAAGTTTCACTAATTCAAAAATATGTCATACAAAGAACAGTGCAAAATAACCCAAATCAATTAAAAATAAAATAAAATGAAATAAAATAGCGCTTGCTCTTTTTTCTTTTAAAATTGTCCAAAAAAGGGGGTTTACTTCAAAAGGGGTTTTATTTCTCTGTAGAACCAGGTGTTAATCACCTTGCTGCACTCCAGGCTGGGATAAAGAAACCCTCACTCAGTATATTTCTTCTTCTGCAACACATGTATGTAAACAACTGTTTCTGGCATGGAAGTTCATTGGGAGGTAAGTGAAAATAGAAGTTCATGATCACCATTTGATTTGTTTCTGCTAACATCAAACTAAACATTTTGCAAGTTTTGTCTTGGATGAATCTGTATGCCCTGAAACACTGGAGCCACAGGTGGAGGGGTCACACTGGCACCTTCACAAAACACCACTTGGTGCCTTCCTTTCCCCATCACCTGACTGACATTGTGGCCTACTTTAGGTGCTTTCCTTTGCAAGGATATTTTCCAAAACTATTTGTTCCCTAAGCAGCAAAATCATGGACAAAAATGACTGGCATGAAACCTGGTGATTTTTTTTCTTTTAATGATGATTTTTTTCTTTAAAACTTTTATTTTAACAGTTAACCATCAAAAAATTTTATCTAATTCTGAATTGAAATTTTCTTGGTTTGTACCTGTAATTCAATTAATTTTGAAGTAAGAAGTATTTTTGATTGTTTCCTGGTGCCTAGCTTGGGGCTTGAGAGGCAACCACAGAGAGGTATGGTTACTGGGCATATTACAGGGTGCAGAAAATGTAGAAAAAGCCATGGCTGGGATTGATTACAGGTTTTTTCACATGAACTTCATCATGAAAAATGGATGAATATGTATTTTTGTACTAATTTGAAGGAGCTTCAAGTCACGTTTTCTTATTTTAAAGACAAGATGGCCCAAAGAATTCCTCTTTTTATGTATATATATATTAAGTACAAAAGAAACTTTGTGAACAAGCACAATAACAATTTTTTATAACTACAAGCTTATATTAGCTACGAATAAGCTAAGGAGAGTGATGAATAAGCTATGTAGCTCTCACCCAGTGACATCTAATAAAATCTTCAAATACCACCACAATGGCACTCAAGTTTAAAGAGAATACTATTTTACTCCTATCCTGTACTATTTCTAAACTTCCATATAGCCAGAAAGGGTCACATTTTACAGAAGTGTCTGTGAGTGTGGGTCCAGTGCCAGCAGAGCTGTGCTCATTCCCCAAACCTGGAGTGGGTGTGAAGGAAACTCCACCAAGCATAACCAGCTCAACACTTTTGTCTCAGTTTGTGGAAGTGAACTCAGGCTTTGTGGCATACAGAGGAGCAGCACTACACAGTGAGGCCAAATATGCAGAGTCTGATTCCAGTAGAGTTAAACTGGTCATATTTTGAACATCTGTGAAGTTTAATGTGAATTGAATGTTAAGTAAATCAACTTATTTTATTAGTAGAACACGGCATATTGCCATTTATTTCAACTCAACTTCTTTTCCACATCACATGCCCTTTGTGTATTTCATACATGCCTGAAAGATACTATTTCTGGAATAATTTCCAAGGGTTTTGCTATGTTTATGGAACTAATTCTAGTATTTTTCCAGAAAATCTGCATAGTTACACCATGTGTGCAAAGCTTTCACAGCAGAGAAAAAAAGATCAAATCAATGAGAGTGAAACAACTCAGAGATGACCCTGCTCAAGTTTAAAATTCCTACTTTAGCCTGTATTGGGGAGTCTTTTGGGCTGGAAAACAAATACTGAAAAACAACAGTAAAAGTCAAACAAAGCACAAATAGACAAGTTATTGAGCATTTGTTACTGCAGAGCTGAATGTTGCCTAGTCTTTGTCTCAGAAGCAATTTTAGGAATAAACTTAGGAGCTAGGGAGCAGGAAATATTTTCTGACTCTTACTGATTATAAAAAATGGGCAGCTACTTAAAAATGCTCAGAGGCTTGGAATGTCAGCCCAAGCACTGGGGAATGACTTTGTGGAAAGGTTCGCAGCCAAAATCATCCATGCTTCCAAAACAGACCTTCCAAAGGCACGCATGGATACTGTGTGACCTGCAAAGAGGACACATTAGCACATACAAGGACCTGGGGTTTTGCTGGCAGTCTAAGTCTCCTTAGACCTAAATCTTCCAAAGTCTCATTAGGACACCAGTCTTTGGAAGGATTACAAACACAGCATAATTTACACTTACCAGCACACTTTGCCACAGGGCTTTGATCTCCACCTAGAGCTATAGGGATAATAAATATATCAGAGCTAAATTGTGCCTCAAGGCAAATACCCTTGATTCTACTGTCCTTCCTGTTATGTCTTGTGATGTTTTTCTGTACTCATCTACTCATCCCATAAGACATCCATGTGAGCAGCTCTGTGGTTTTGTTTTCATGTTTAAATCCAGTTGCTGTAATCAGCTTTTTTGTGACCTAAACTGCTGCTGTTGTGACCATACTAAAGTACAGCTTTTCAGGCTCAGCCTGTAACTCTGCTATTAGAGGTTTAAACCTCAGTGCAGAGAAAGTCTATAATGAAAGTGAAGCTCTCTTCCATTTCCTGTGATTCAGCATAGCTGTACTTGCGAATTACCGAGTTTTGCTTCCCATGCTGTGACATTTGAGACCTGCCCTCCCAGTGCCAGTGGAAGGCTCTGGACTTGCCAGCTCAACATTGTAGATGGTATCAAAGTCATGGTAAACCTTGGTGCTGGCTTGGAGCAAAGATACACCAAGTGAATATGTGGAGTGGCTTTTAAAAACTCTGCTGATGAACCTCATAAAAAGCACGGTAATTTCAGAGGGAATATGATTGTCTAATTATCTCAGTGCACTTTAGATTAATTGACAAAGACAGTCTTCTTTTTTACAGTCTTAATGAAAATATTGAGGCTCATGGTGTAAGGAGGTGCTAAATGCAGACACAGAAACTTTTGAAAGCAGTAACTTGATTTCTGACCACTAGTTGTACTACATTACTACTTAAATGAAGACACAGAAATAAGTGTTTTGTCCCTTAAATGAGTTCATCCTCAGTACTAATATAATCATACTCATCCTACTAATAAAATGAGTTGATTTACTTAACATTCAATTCACATTAAACTTCACAGTTGCTCAAAATATGACCAGTTTAACTCTACCTTTTGCTGTAAGAATAACACTAAAAATTACATAGGAGTGATCTTTTTAACAGTTTGTTTCTAAAGGATGTTTAGTTGAAGGTCCCTTAGTTTAGTAGTTATCTCTCAGTGGTATTTCCTGCATGAAAAGTCACTGTGAATAGCCTTTCACCCTTCTGTTCCAAAAATAAGAAATACAAAACAAGCTGGTGCTTTGCAGTCAGAAAACCTAGGAACCAAATTCTGAAATAGCTCTAGCTGTGACACTTAGGAAATCAGCCAGTCTGGTTCCAACCTCTGTGAAAAAAGACATTTCAGCCTACCAATGAAAAGAACAAACACTTTGTTTATCTTTCCAGAGAGGACTCATGCATCTTGAAAAAGTCTAATTGTATCAAAGTGAATCCCTTAGTTGTAGCTGCTGAAACAGTGACAACCCACCACTTGCTAATGATGTTTTTAAAACTGTTTTAGAAGTCACAAGGCAAATGTGTGATAGCAATTTTTAAATTAGATCAGATTTTTGAACTGGTGGTTGTCAGGTCTTCTTCCAGTGCAGATGCAGTTAAAGACTTCTATTCATCAGGTACTATTCTTTTAGTCATCCTAGAACAGCATGAAGCTTGGTGATTGTTTCTGATAATTCATTTGTTTGCTTGGATTGGGGGAATGCAAGTTTCTTTTTCCCATTTGCTTTAGGCTTTATGGTAGGAAAGATTTCAGTCATAAGTTTGCCACCTCTTGGTACATCTGGACAATGTATTATTGAATTCAAAACCTAAATTAAAAAGGCGGGGGTGGGGAGAGTAACATTCAGTTTAAATGAAATGCAAGCTTTAGTATTTAAAAGAAAAATAAAATCAGTTCCTGTTAATGCAAAATATTTTCTTTAGTCTAAATGTTTCTCTTTATACATATTTTGTCCTGTAAAATGTTTTAAATGAGAAATTTATTTTCTAAATAAAATCTGAATGTTTTGATTTTGAAATAAGAAAATAAGCTCTAAATTTGACTAAAAATATTTTCTCTATGTAGTGTAATTTATACTCTATATATAAATTCTGTTCTATTTAATCTTATTCGTTTGTTTTCATTTTATTTGATATGATTATCATTCTGACTTACTTATACAAAACTAACTGAATTTTTGAAGCTCAGTTTTTTCATGTAATTTTTTTTAACTTTTAATGTTTTATTACTTTTTTTCTATGTATATTCTAAATCTAGATGGTGTCACGCAATATTTGGACTGACAGAATTTCAAAATACTGCTTTATTTATTTGAAATAATTAATAATTGAAGAAAAGAGCTCACCTATATGTAAGATCATGCTTCTCCTTTTTGCTTTTTCTAATATAACTAATACTTCAGTATGAAAGATACACAGTCAGAATGCTTCTGATTTGCTTTTAAACTGCATTGATTTAGTTTTAGATGGCAGCCTAGTCTCTGTGTATTTGTCTCTTTGTTAATATATAACTGTGATTTAAAAATACTAGGGAAGCTGAACATTAAAAATAAGATACTTTATTTGGATTTAGTTTCAAAGGATTTAAGGTCATCTTTTTTCTGAAAAATACTTCAGATATGTTATGCATACACAGAGAGGTACAACAAACACTTGGGGTTTTGTATAAAACTGCTTGGTCAGATAGAAACTAGAGTATCAGACTAAAAATTGTGCTGTGAACTCTAGTATTAAGACAGTAACCAGTTACCCTCCCAATGTGTGTCTCTTGGCTGACTGACTTTGGCTTTAAAAAAGATGCAACTTCAAAATAAGGCTTTTCTTGTGACTAATAGATTTGTCAGGTTTCAGTCTTGTGTGGCTTATACAGGATTATGTGGAGGCTTACAAGGGGTGATCTCTTGCTCTAGCCTTTCCTTTGACCGATCTTGCAAGGTCTTTCCCTCTCCTCTCTCCTCCGGCTCCCTATTTTTAAGAAACTGGTAGGAACATAAGTATTGTTGAAAACTCTCAGCCTGTGTCAAATCCGGCTGAAGCAGCTGGCCCATTTTCACGAGTCCTTGCAGAGTAGGAGACACTCAGATGCAAACAGAGACTGCACAACAGCATCATTCTTGCACTGGAAACCAGTTAAAGCATCAATAACCACAAACTTCATTTCTTCAAATCCTGTAAATCCTGTGAAAGCTGTGCCAACAGTACTGCAGTTATGAAGCTGAAAAATGCACTCACAGACTTTTGTTTTCAGCAGCTTTCAGTGGGATGTGTCATTGAGACTCCAGCCTCCTGTCCAGGCTGACATCTGTTCTTTGTGCTTGGGAAAGCCACCATTTCAGACAATTCTACAGTCTGCTTATTTCTTTCCCCCCTTGGTTTGGGGTTTTTTTCACTCATGAATTTGACAATGTAGCAATGAGTCTGATGGTTTGGACACTTCAGGAATAAGGCTTGTAAAGTGAGGAAACTCTCAAGTATGTTCAGCCTTCCTGGCAATAAGTAACTGCCTTTCTTTTTTGAAATGCAACTTTGAAATTCAACTGCCGATATTTTACTTTGAGGGTCAGGAGACTCCTGAGACTTAAGAAATTCTTCTGCGTTTATCTTCAATATGTCTTGGAGCTGTAACATAAGGAGTTTTCCTCAGTTTGCAAAGACCATTAGAAACGTGTGCTGGCAGGCTAGCTGTGCTTAATGCAGGTTTCAGTGATGTTCCACCAAGCTTCATTTAACATTCGTGGTTCTGTGGCCAGAAGATGTGGTCAGGGTGTTCATTCAGAGCATTTCTGGGGAACAGCATCCTGGGTGGGCTGTAGAAGGATGTAACAGAACTAATAATTAAATTCACCTTTCTGCAGAGAGGACCTATATGAGAGTGAACAAGCAGCAAAGAAAATACTGATGTATTTAATTTAATCCAGCAAGGTAGATTGATGTATAATTTACCAGAATAGCCCTCCCTGGAGCTTTGCATGACAGATATGTTGGGGAATGAGAGAGGGCAACCCTTCTTTGCTGGAGCTGTTCCTAAAATTCCATTTCACGTCCTACGTTTAAGGTTTGCTGTGGCATAAATATTACTGCAATGAGAGACAACCAGGCAAGCTGAAGACTTGAGTCTTGAGTATTGACACCTTGTTAATAACACTGCTCACTATGACAGTTACTTGCACTAAAAAGAAATCCTACTAAGATTTGTATAGACACTGATATTTTTCTAAATCAAAGTGCTAGTTTTAGGATATGTATTAGATATTTGGCCTATAAAATACAACATCCAGCAGTAAGAAGATCTCTATTCAGAGGGCTCTTTCTATATAACTTGGCCCAGCTGACTACAGAATGAGAGAATAGGAGAGTCTCAGGATCACAGTAGCAGGAGAAACCAAAAATAAAGCTACAGGATTAGCTGTTAGTGATTTCAACTTGTGCCACTGTATTTTACCTGTTGCTTCTTGGATGTGGTGGGGAGCAGTTTGAGGAAAGAGAATCAAAACCTGGACTAGGCACTAATTTACTCCAACGACTGTGCCTTCAATTTTAAAAATGAAAATAAATATTAAACATGTATGTCATCATACTCGATGGCAAAGACCAACACAAGGATACCTAGACTTTCTCCATAGCACTGCTGGCATGCAGTAGTAATTGCCACATTACCCGGAACAATTTGAATGAAACTGAGTCAAATTTAATTAGCTCCTGACTTCAGAGCATTTCTTCACCCACAACACTTGTAGTTTTTAGGATCCTGCTGTACAACTGTAATGTTGTACACAAAATTCAAGCTGTTAGGAGAATCCCATTCTGAAATCTGCTCAAGTTTACCATCACATACTGTAACTATTAGAGTAGTGGTGGTCTGGGTTTTTTTTGTTGTTTGTTTGTCACTTTCTTCTAGGGTATCCTTTTTTTCACATGGTACTGTATGACAGCCTGGCTGGTCCAGCTCTTAAGCCTGGGAAATATCTTTCCTGGATTTGACCATATTTAGACATGGAGCTTTTTTCCTGCAGATTTTTGTTCAACATCTCTGCAGTCATTGCCACATTGCCTTTACCAAATTACTTGTCTCTCTTCATCTGCTCTGAAACTTTTTGCTCGTCCTTCATTGATCAAATGCCATTAAAAACAATTTTGGGGTTTAGTTCTATTTTATTTTGTGAAGGAGTGTTGCCAAGTAATGAATGTAAAATGCTACTTTATTATTTTAGTTTTATATTTAACATAAGTAGTCTTCTAAAATTACAGCTTGCTTTCTTAATTCTAATAATTGAAATAACAAAATTACCTGCCAAACTTACAGAAGGTGCTCTATTTCAAATTTAAAATTGCTGTTTGAATTATGCTGAATATGACTGAAATACTTCCAGAACATTTTAATTGCTCCTAAATGATAAAAAACATTTTCTTAAAATACAACTTTAAAAATCTACAGAAGTAGTTGTGGAACTCTGAATGCTTAATTATTCCTTCTATTCTTGTTTTTTTGCAAAAATAATTTAAAAACCCACTGACTTGTTCTACTTAAAACTGCTGATGTAACACATTAAACAGATTAAATACAAATGTAGTGATACTGTATTTCAAATTACACAATAAAACTAAAATGTGGATAAAGCAGATAACTTTTAAAAAGTTCAGAGAATTAAATTTTGCAGTGAATGCTGGAGACCTGAGTTTGACTCACACTGGCTCTTTCAGCTCAGCTGATGGGCAGCTTTAACACTGTTGGACTGTAACCTCAGCTGTAGAGCTCCCCTTGCCCTGGGAGACGCTTATTCCCTCTCCGTGTGCTGCCCAGCCAGGGCAGGGA
Organism: Prinia subflava; assembly: GCF_021018805.1. Lineage (NCBI taxonomy): Eukaryota > Metazoa > Chordata > Aves > Passeriformes > Cisticolidae > Prinia > Prinia subflava. The sequence continues at coordinate 18,758,337 of NC_086252.1, forward strand.
GCAGTGAAGCAACAATGCAGAGAGGGAGCTTTACCAGGCAGTCCCCAGCCAAAGCATTGCTGGATCAAGTATTTTAGTTTCTAAAAGGATTTAAGACCAAAATTTTTGTGAGTTGATGCTAGTATGCTAAAGGGGTGATGAGACCAGCTTCAAACCTGTTTGGTGTGGAACATACACTTAGCAGTTTCTAATGCTCACCTTGAATGAACAGCAGCAACTGAATTCACCAGTATCAATAAATACTAATCCAGACCACGATATATGCCCATTTAGCTACATTGATCATACAAGTAAAAAAGGATGGCTGTCCATAGAAGCTGAGACCATTTTAACCATTTAAGAAATGGCAGTTTCTCTAGTCTCATGAACTTACATATTTATTGGAGCTTTCCTATGGGATAATTTCATACCAACAGCAGAACATCTCCCTCGTCTAGACCTCTTGAGAGTCTTTTTCATTGTGCAGTTCTAGTTTAGACACTCTTTTGATATACTCATAGGGAGTGTTTTTTGTTCCTCTGTCCACATTGCCCCCAAACCATAAGCACAGGCCATGTGTGTACAATAGAAGAGGTATTTTAAAACAGTTAAACCAAGACAAGTAGTCACAGGATCATTGTTCTGTTCAGAAGATCTTTAACTCTGTGATGATCATTGAAACAGATTCCTTTTGTACATCTGAAATAAACACTGTACCTCAGTGGTGGTTTTAACAATTTATAGAAGTTTATAGAAGTGCCCTCAATTTAAATTTTTTTCTTGACATTTTTTTCCTCTTTATCTGTCTTCATTAGATTCATGAGTTCATATATGGACACACCTTTTTCTCCAAGAAGATTTTGTGCTGTTAAGGTCCCCCTTGAAAGTCCTATTTTTTTTTTCTACGCTTAGGTAACAAAATATAGATGCTTCTTGCTCAGTGCAAACATTTGCTTACTCACTGTTGTTTCATCATCTTTCAAGGAAAGCACCACAGACAGAATGTGTAAGACACTCTTCCCTGGTTTTATTGCAGTTATTCACTATGATGAAATCATAAACTACGTCACCTTCCCAGACTTCTTGCTTAAAATCCAGAAGTCTTTATCTTGAATATTTCCCATCTTTTAAATAATTGTTTCCGTAAACAAATCTATTATTTCTTTCACATTCACATTGCACTCACCTTGAATGCAATTCAGTCTTTATCATCGGAAAACTCAGAAAACTGCCTTAGAGAAATATTTCCTAAGTCCTTCCTAAGCAGAACAGCCAGGCAAAATAACCTGTATGTTTTCCTACTTAAGATGGGAAATCATTAAGAAATTGGAGTCCTTTGATGCAATTAAATCTGTTTTCAGGATCTCTAATTACAATTCCTGCTTTCTCATTTACGGGAGAGTTCAAAACACAAGAGTATCTCCCTGCTCCAGCCTCTTTAAGCCAACACCCAGTACAAAGGCCAGTGGCTTTCCCCGGCATGGTTCAGAGCTGCTTTGGGCTTTGTTTTTATGCTGTTCCTGAACTCTTGCCTTTTTTTCTTTGAACAGTCTCATATATACTGCCAGGTTCCCTGAGCAGAATGCAGAATGTTCTCTGCCCACAGTGCTTAAACTGCTGAGCAACCTTGAACATACCTTTGGTTTGTGAAAAAAACCATTTACTTAGTAGCTTCTTGTAGACTGTTTATTGAAAATGGTGGTTAAGCCTTGCAATTTCAACCCAGCCTACAAATGCTGTAATGAAGGCCCACCTCTGTAGCATGCAGATCACTTCTACATGTTCTTAATAAGGCCTACATATTCAAAATATGAATATTTGTTGCTCTTCCAGTGAAACTATCTATATTACAATTTTATTCAAAATGGTGTTACCAAGTGTATGTAAGACTACTAAAGGTATATCTTGGTGAAATTCCACTGCCCTGCAGGGTTTGAAAACACTCAAGAAGGTCTGAACAATGTTGCCTCTGTTTTAGAAAGACTGATACACCAATAATAAGATTTTATTTTATTGTAAAATCGTAATTAAGGCTAACTTGAAACTGTATCATAGATTTTAGAACAAGCTGCGAAATATCGTAACATAGATGTTAGAACAAGTTTGTGACTCCAAGTTAAGCCACAGTCAATTCAGATGTCTGGGAGAAGGTATAATTTCATCACAGACTTGAGTAGTAAACCAGAGAAGCTATTTTTTTCAAGGAATTAAGTCTTTAGACTTCCAAATAACTGTTACACAATTTGATGCCAAGTACCAACAACACTTGGCAGGTACTTGGTAACCACCACTATTCTTCTGCGCTCTTCTAATAATTTTGTGTGAGCTTTATATATGGAAGGAACTGCAATCGAAATTAAACAGTCATCCAAGTCCTGTCTTTGACTGATAAATAGGTTGAAGTCAGTGCTTTTATTTGGACCAACAAACGAGACAACTGAATGTATGGAATACTGCTTGCAAAACTGCGGTTATTCCTGCCCGGGGCTATCGATGACGAGCACCATTTCCCAGTCCTGGGGAGGTGCGGTGACTCCCAGCCCGGGGAGCGAGCGAGGGAGCCCGGCGGGCTCAGCCCCGGCCATGCGCGGACATGTCAGGGTGCCCGGGAACGCGCACGGGGGCTGGCTGCCGCCTCGGCCGTGGATCCTCCTGTGCTCTGATACCTGCTCGGCAGAGGCTAAAAACAACTTGATTTTTGACGAGAAGAGGGGAGAAAAATAAATGTTTGGCACTGTTGTTACTTCCAACTGTCCGAGCCTAGGTCGTGGTACGTTCCCCTCCCGGGAACCGCGCAGCTCTGCAGCCGGGGCCGCCCGGGCTTTGAAAGTAGCGCGCAGCATGACAGCAGCTCGGCGTTCCTCCAGTGTCCCTCGCCCACCGTCTCCTCTCCCCCGGCGGAGGGACCGGTCAGCGCCCCGCGCCGCTCGCCTGGCCGACATGGTATCACCCGAAACCCGCATCCCGCCATGGCGTGGTATATCCCGGCGCGGGAGGCGCTTCCCCCGGGCCGGTCGCGCCCGCCGCCCCCAGCCCCTTCTCTCTTCCGTGGCGCTGACAGAGGAGCAGGGGCGCGCCCGCCGCTCCCTCTCTTTGTGTGCGAGGGAGCGCGCGCGGGCGGGCCCCAGACGCGGCGCGGAGGAGGGCGCGGAGCGGCGAGAGGCCGGGGAGCGGTTCTGAGCGCCGCGGGGGCGGGAGGAAGGTGGAGTGAGGAGAGCGGGGCGGCGGCGGCGGCGGCGGGGCGGGGGGGTAGGGAGGGAGGGAGGGAGGGAGGAAAGGCGGGCGGCTGTGGCGGCGGATAATGATGGCGTGGTGCGTGCGGCCGCTGGGCGGCCGGGGACGCTGAGGGGAAGGAGGCGGCAGGACCCCCGCCCCCAGGTAGGCTGGCTCGGAAAGTTTGGGGCGAGGGACCGGGGCGGCTCCGCTGCGCGCCCCGCAGGCCCCGCGGCGCAGAAGCGCCGCCGCGGAGAAGCCACAACTTGGGGCCGAAACTTGCGGCTTCCCCCGTTCCGGGCGGCGCGGGAAGCCAGGGCCCCGCTGTCCCGCCCCGCCGCGGTGCGTGCGCGGGGTCCGGCCCGGGCCCGGCCTCCCCCGGGCGGCAGGAAGGGCCGGCGCTGCCCCCCCGCCCGACCCGGCCTGGCCCAGCCTGGAACGGCCCTTGGCGGAGGGGCGGCAGCCGGCGGTGCCGGGGGGGCGCCCGCCGCCGCATCCCCCGCCGGAGCCGTCAGGTCGGTGCCCGGGGAGCAGCTGGGTCCGCGCGTCCCGGCCGACACAATGGGCTTTATCCTGCAGGGAGGTCTAGGGCTGCGATTCCCTCCCCGAGTTTCGGATTCGTGTCACACGCCGGCGAGGCCCCGAGTTAATGGAAACTCTCTGTCTCTCTGCAGATGGCTTTCCGGCTGCCGCGATCCGCGCTGGGGATAACACCCGATGTGGCCATTCACGCGCTTTGATTTCTTTCTCCGCGCGTACGCTCCCTGCGTTCCATTTCAGTGCGAACGGGGAGGCTGAGTGAGTGAAAGGCTGCTTTTGGGATCTTCTGTGGCATCTACACTGCCTGGTGTTGGAGGGTGGAAGCTTTGTGCTAGCGAGTTGTTCTTCCCATTCTTCTCAAGGAGCGGAGGGAGCTTTCTCTTCAACAATGATGAAAACCGAAGCCAAAGGGGAAAGGACTTTAAGAAGTGCTTCTCCACACCGAAATGCTTACAAATCTGATTTCCATGCTATCAAATGCTCTTTTGATGGTGTAAACAATCCTGATAACGCTTCCAACAAAACAGGCTTGCATCAGAAGCTGAGCACCTCTTCCAATGGAGGAGGAAGTGACCCGCACAGTCGAGGCAGAGCTGCCACTTATGGCAACAGAGTACACAAGATCAAAAGTATGTTTCTGCAAATGGGAAGTTCTTCCTCCACAACCTCTTGTGAAAGCAGTCCACCTGCTGAGACCAAATTAATCAGCCGAACCACAGCAGCAGAGTATGGATCTTCTCCAGGTAGTCCATCTTTTCTCATTGTCCAAAAAAATAATCTTCTTAATACAACTACCAGCCCCAGCGGTCCTGTGGATTCATTGTCTATGTCTTCTGCTGCTGACAAAGTCATCCGTAGCAGTGATGAGGCAGACTTGGACAAAGTTGCCCTGGCAGAAAAATTTTCAGAGACCAGGAAGCTCTTCGAGAGAAATATAAAACAGCGGAGCTCAGTGGACAGATATTCCCCCAGCAAATGTGAAAGAAGTGAAGATAAGAGGAGACATGGTTCAGCTTCTGATTGCAGCAATGTGGCGGACCACTTCAGTTTTAATACAGAAGCAAGCCCTCCAGTTGCACTGGAGAAAGCTGAAAATCAAAGTAACGAAGAATTGAAGCAGCAACATGCTAATAGTGGTTCCAAATCTTCCTTCCTGAATGCAGGGCCCATTTCTAGGAGGCTGGAAAGCTTTCTGGGTGACAGTGATACTGAAGAATCCAAAGAAACTTCCAAAAATGATAGTTCTCCAAATCAGGACCCTTTGAGAGGCCAGCAGACTTTGAATTCATCTGCTGTTGCTGAAGGATGTCTGGAGAAGGGTGCATTCCCCAGAGTGCCTGAGATCTGCAGAGATGAGCCCAGCAAGGCACTTGCAAAAGACAAAAGAGAGCAGCTGGTATTTGAGAGAAGCCCATGGAGTGTGGGCAGTATGCCTGCTCAGGAGGCTCAGCAGACGTCAGACAGTGTTTGCTCCTGGGTTTCTCCCACAGAGGGGACTTGCACAGAGCTTGTTGCACAAGATGAAACCTCAGGGCAAGTAAAAAAAGGTTTGGGGAAAGATCACGTTGATGAGGAGAATCACAAGCTTGTATGTAACGTACAGGAAGGGAAGAGAAGTGACTATGCTTTGGAAGTGGTAGAAGAGTTTACAGATGGCAGCAAGACCAATTGGGAAGAGGAGAGAGATGGGATTTCTGTAAGAGATGGTCCAGTTACACAAGTACAGGATGTTCTAGAGCAGGAAGAGGATCCTGGAGAAGAGGAGCAAGCGTTGGAAAAGCAAAGTGAGGACTTCAGTGATTTTGGAATAGAGAATGCAGCTTTTGACGATGACAGGGACACAGAGCCAGAAAACCAAGAGCCTGAAGGCAAAGAAATTTTGGAGGGAGAGGAGGACTATATGTATGACAGTGAATATGAGGAATTTCCTGGACTTTCTGAAGAGGAAGATCCAGCGCCAGACCGAAAAGTCAAGTTCTCAACAGCTCCTATCAAAGTAAGTATATTTGAGTGTTGTTTCGTTGTTGTTGTTGTTTTAATTGTTTTGCAGTCACAAGTACTCAGGAAATAAAATTTGGATTTGTTTTTTTAAGTTCTAAAAACCTTTTAAGAAGTGGAAGTTTACAGCTTTTATTCAAAGCTAAGTATGAGAGAAGTTACCACTTCAGAAAATTTATTAATTAGTCTCAAGTGATTTCTTAATTCTTCATAAGATAGGGTAGGGAAACGCTTTTACTTGCTGGACTTATTCAGAAGCACAAATCTTTTATGAGTAGATACAAACACCTGACCTTTAATACTTGTTTAATACTTGCATTAGTTTAAAGGTGAGGCGTTGCGTTAGGAAGGATTATTTTCAGCTTTCCTTTTGGCACAAAAGTTTTTAAAAAAAAACCAAAACAACAATCCCCTCCCAAAAAATATTCATATTCAACTTCAGACTTGCTTATGGAATTAACTATAAGAAAATATCAAATGACTGGTTCTTATATTTTAAGATTATAGAATTCTCTCCAATAGTAACCATATATATGTTGTTTGGTTCTAATACTGATTGGTGAATAAGCTGTAGGAGTGTTAACATGAGTATTCTGGAGTTACAAAGTTGCAGAAGTAAAAGTTAGAGGGCAGACTCTAACTGAAGATAATGAGGAGTAGTGTAAGTTATAGCTTTAATAAATTTAAAAGTTTGTGTCTGATCTTTCCCCACCAAAAATACCCACAAAATAAGTAGTTCCACAACTCAAACTAGGTTTACCCATACTCCCTTGCAGACTTGAATTATTCTAGTCTTTCTTAAACTTTGGGAGGAGAACTGGGGGACATGGATGAGGATGGAATGGGAGTCTGTACAGACTTTCCTCAGCATACTTCTCTTCTACTATCACATGAATGAAAGACACCATCTTTAATAAACAGCTTTTGCACTTTGTTCGTAGAGTCAGGACTCACTTTTACTGGTCAGAGGGTGTAAAAATTCTGTTGACTCTTGAACTTCCCACAGCAGAGAGCTGTAATTTCCCAGTCTGCTAACACAAACCAGGGCTGTACCCCAGAAGATGTTTTGATTGTTGCAGAAGAATTTGGCAAAATGTGAGTTTTGTTGTATGTCGTTTTTTTTATAGTCTCTTCATAGACAGGCTGACTTTATATGGCCTTCTTCTAGTTGATGTTGCTTTAGTGGTGACCCGGAGCAGTGAAGGGGAGAGTGCAGCTATTGAAAGCTGCATAATGAGTCTGGTGAGGGCTGGGAGAGAGCCGGAGGGGCATCAGTCCATTTCTACATGCATTTGTGCACTCACTAAGTGAGCAAAATGCCGTGGAGAGTCTCCTGTAAATGTGTTGAGTGACTTCCTGCTGTAGGCAGGGTTCTACTGATCATTGCTGATATCCTGCTGAAGCAGTGGCCATTACCAGGCTTCTGCCTTCCCTGCTGTGTCTGTGCCAGACCTGTTTGAAAGCACTGGTGGACATCAGTGCCAGCTGTGATGGAAGCGCTTGTGTAGACAAAACTCAGGTTTTGGTAACAAGCACTGCTCAATTATAGTTGCTTCTCTGAAAGCCACAGGAAACAACCTGAGATTATCCTTTACACAACCGAGAGACGAACGGTTAGAAGGAACTGTTAGCAGTTTCCTATGAAAAATAACATAGTTCTTGCCATAATGTCCCACTTGGATTGGCAGAATAAACTGTACTTAATAGCAATAAGGTTATTGGGATACTTTTTAAGGCCCTTAAGTTGAAGCTTGTGATACTTGCCTTCCTTTATCCACTTTCAGTGAAACTTGGCTGTATCTTTCCTACATTGAGTATAGGGATTTCTTTCTGCATGTCATTTTCAACAGGTTTTCCCTCTTTGTTCCTTTTGTCTAAGAAATGATTTCTGTTTCCATGCCTGCCTTTTTGCTTCATGTTTTCTATGATACTTATGGGAATAAGTCCTGGTTATATGGTTTTGGGGATTTGTACTCTGTAAAATAAAGATTTCCCACTTTTTATGCTTACCCAGAACTTTCTTTAGTTGTATATTTTTAAAATCTCAATAACCTTTAAGAAAATCCTTTAAGTTTTACCTCACAGAAGGAATTCTCTCTGTCTTTCTTCATAGATTTTGGTGCATCTTAAATTGAAAGAGAAAAAAATCTCAGCGGTAGCTGAAGGCTTGGTCCTGATTCCCACCACAGCTTAGAGCAGTGCCATAGTGAGAAATGTATCCTAAGCTTCTTTTTTCAGCTTTATTTAGACTAATAACTTTGACTAAAATGTGAGTGCCATTTTCAGACATTCACAGCCACTAGAGAAGGTCTGGGATTCTTCTCATAGATGCTCCTGAGAGAGGCCAGGCTGCCCTTGCATTCTTGCTGTTTTCATTCTGCACCTCTCTAGTGATCACAAAGGAACCCTGTCTCTTGCAGTTGCTGTTGAGCAGGTATGTGGTAGAGTTGAAGAATTCAACTCGGAATGTATTCAGTTCAGAATGTATTGGGCAAGAAAAAGCACATTCTGAGATCTTTGGCATTCTGCAGTGATGGAGCTTTGACTGTATTTAAAATATGCAAAAGGGCGGTTGGATATATCTGTAGGTAATGGATAGAATGTAAAGACACCTGAAAAGTGGCATTAGTACTGCTGCAACAAAGAGAGCTTGATTAATATTTCTGTTTCAAAGCTTCTAGTCAGTTGTAATGTTGGTAGGGTCTCTGAGTAAAAGGAGGAGGCGGTGGCGCTGCCAGGGGGTGCACAAGGCAGCTAACGCTGTTAGCACTGCACCTGACCTGTGGTGGAGCTCCGTAATTGTTGGCATCTGTAGCACGGCTTGAGAGCATAATTTGATCGGGTAATTTCAGGGAAGATGGAACATAATTACACAAATACTCTTATTTTTTGTTGCCCTGTGCCTGTGAAAGCAAGCACAGATGAGAATTACAAAAAGAAGTGTTTCAATTCTGCAGAAGCTGTTGGTAAATGACATATGGGGTTATTCACTTGACATGGGTGATCAGACTCTCTAAGCCCTGCTGCTGTTTGATCTTTCCAGACCCTGGGGAACATTTTATCTTGGTTCTTGTTTCTCCTGGAGTAGTTTAGAGAGTGATTCAGTACAGTTATTAGCAGAACTTCACAGCCTGGGTTTGTGTTATGTTACATGAGCAATTTTTAGTCTCTTGTTGCCGCATATGAAGCCAGTAAGGAATGTAAAGCACACTCAGTCCAAGGTATTTGCAAGGGAACTGAACTTGCCTTTGTCTTAAAGTTTTCTGAGTAAACTGAGTAAACAATCAGCATTACACACAATGCAAATAACATCAGGTAATTCTTCTGTCATCCCTTTATATTTCATTTTGCCTTTGTAATGTAGACATTAACTTGCTTTCTGTTATGAGATTACCTTGAAAGGCTTTAATTAACATAAATGTAATGACCGAATGCTGTTTGACATTTGTAATTTTAAAACGTTCTGTTGGGAAAACGAATGGCGTGTTTTCAAATTGATTCCTTGAGATGTTTTCATCTCTGACTGTGTCAAACTTTGACCTCAAAGCCTTTAATAGCACAGTGACTAACTTCTGCAATGATTTATGATCCTTAGAAATTCTATAGCTCAGGTAAGCTGGAAAGATAGTACAGCTGCTGCTGCTGTTTGCTTCTGTTTAATTAACAGTGTTATCTAGTTTATGCTGCATGGGAGTGTCTGTTCCCAGCTTTTTGTGAATAGTAATATATTTTGAGATGGTTTGGTCAAGAAAACAGTTTAAAAAAGTAAACAGAACAAATGCTAAACCTTCATAAAGAGATTACTTCTATATTTGTCACAGCTGAGCATAAATTTATTTCATAAGGAAACTGAAAGCAGTTTCATAGTTTGTGTGTTGTTCTAACAAGTCGAATTTCAGCTGCTTCTGAGAGAATATGGGAATCCTTCACAATATTGCCGATTGTCTTGCACATCACAGTAAAGCTGTTTATGTAGAGCTGGGCACAAATGGTGGTGTTGTTCCGCCTGTCCTGCTCTTCAGTGTTTTTAGTACAAAACTGATTACTGTGGAAGTTAATGAAGAACTAAATGAAGATAACCCTTGAATTAGATATCCTGTACGGCAGCATACCTGCAAATGCTTTTAGGAGATGCACCAATTTGCTAGATCAATGTGTAGACTCTCGAATACTGTTCTAACACAATGTTGTAACGTAGTGCTTCAGCTTCCTACAGCCTCTGCTTTTTGAACCGTTCACCTGTGTACTTATGATGTCGTACACAGAAAGGGGTTCAAAATCCACTATCTGGTTGAAGATACCCAAACCCTCAGTTTCTTCAATAATTAGAGCATTGAGGGCTGCTCAGTTGTTTGTCAGCCATTGCTCAAGCACTTCAGTAAAGTACGTCTGTGGCATTCAGAAACAAGTATGTGATGTGAGCGAGAGCTGATGAAGGAAAATAGAGATTTGATTTGAGAGTAGATTTAAACAGAACTGACTTATATGTAGGAATTTATCTTTTTTCTTGACAGAAATAATGTGTTTTTCCATTTTTACTTTTATTACTCCAGTTTCTAACTTCTAGCAGTTTCACCTGGATTTAATGGGAAGGAGAGAGGGGTTTTAAAAGGTGTTTTTAAAGTACTGATTGGCTTGTGGGAAATTAGCACTTGTATCAGACGTGCATATTCATGGCCTCACTGATGACAGGGCTGCAGTTTTAGTTGAAGTTACTTGTTCTTTCTGGCTTAATGTTAGCTGATCACTGGGTATGCCCAGCCTGTGCTTTTACTCTTTTACTAGTCGGAATAGCTGTGGGGAACAGGAGGGAGAAAAGGAGGTGAATATGAAGCACTTGAGGTTTTCATGGGAGATGGTTAGAAGAAACACTGAGGAGGTGATGGAGGTCAAAGATAAGCAAATTTATAGGAGACAAATTCAGTAGATCAACAGTTAAAGTGCTGCAAGATTCAGTTTCTTTTTGATGATTACTGTTGTTAGCATGTGAGAATACATAACCTAGCCAGGTAAAGAATGAACCAGCAGTAGATTTTTTGTAATTTACCTCTGGAGAGATGGAAAAATAAATTATCCCCTTTCCATATAAGCCTAACAAAAAGGAAGGTGAACACTAAGAAAGACATCAGTAAAAAGATGTTTGCCTGAATTATCTGAGTACATATTTTGTAATCTTGACATCATGAGGATTGTGCAGAGATTTTACAGGGTTCTTATATTTTTATTTAGTAGGAAAGTATTACACAATATGTCAAATTCTTTATTTTTCAGGCATTTTCTTTCATCACCCTCTGATGTGACTTGGCATAGTGAATTGACCCTTCTTTTTAGACGTGGGCAATTGATCATTGCTAATGACAATATTAATGCAGATTAGTTAATTGAGTTGATCCGGTACCTCCTGGTGACAGGGATATTTTGTTGTTTCTTCTTAAAGTCTTTAGAAAACAGGTGGACTATTTTTGTGTTCACTGTTACTCTTTAAAATCCCCATAGTGATTTGCCTGCTGTTTAGATTTGGTCAGGTCAAGATTTTTGTTCTGGTGAATACTAAAACAATACATGTGTATCTGTGTGGATCACCAGGCATAAACTCTTGGTACCAAGACACCTGTGAAGTTTACAGAGGTTTATAATTGAATCACTGTCATTATAGACATATATAGCTTTCAGAAGCTAGGATTTTGTTTTGTTTTCCCTTTTATGTGGTATTTTGAATAGTTTTTCCTCTTCTGGTCATATGCTACTTATTTGGGAGCTTTGCCACCTCAACTTGAGTTGCTGGAGGAGTACAGCGAGGTCACGGCAGAGTTCCTCTTCTGCAGATGGAGATCATGGATTGTCTCTGAGCTTCTTCTCTGAGTATCTGAAATAAAATCAGTGTTCTGAATCTGAATGGATGCTTTTCTTTGTCTTCAGTATTCCTTCCTTTGGGATTTAAAAATTAAATACCTGAAAGTGAATGTTTCTCCTTCTTGAGTACTTAGCATAACCTGACTGCAATAGATACTGTATTATCTGTCTTACTCTTTAGTAGGCCACAGTGTTTTAGCTCTTGCAGTGAAAAACAGAACTAAAGAATAAAATTTACTGTTTTTCTTGAGAATTAAGTAGAGAATGAGACTGGTAAAAAAATCTGGTTTATTTATGATGACATTGTCTGTATGAAATTATCTGTATTGTAGATCTGAAGCAAAATTGCACTTTGGTCTTTATGTAAACTGACTTGGTTGGGGTTTTTGATTAAGTCATACTGATCTTCAGCAAGATCAAGGACATCAGTGTGCACAGGTCCCATCCACCTGCTTAGTAACAGAAATTCCTGCCTTGAGTGTAATGGTTTATAATATTAACCTTTAAGAGTTGGCAGCCATTCTGAAAACTTTTTGAAGAAGAGTAAAGGTGTGAGTATTTAAAAAATCAAATTAAATAAGGTATTTCTTTTTGCTGCTTCTATGATTATATAGCATGAATTGAGTTAGATGGGATATAGGCAATTTTTACTTAAAATATACAAAGCAGTGCTAATGAAATACTAACCACATAGCTTTGGGGAGTACAGGGAAGAATAGGACAGCAGTAGCGAGATGTCTGCTTGAACAGAAGAGGGAGATAATAAGAGTAGACTGTAAGGTGTACAACACGCTTCAGTCCTGCCTCGGTGCTACTGCTTCAAATTATTATTCATGGACGCCTCACATTTTGCCAGGATCGCAAAAGACCTGAGTTTGGAAAGCTGGAACTGTTTGTTGTTGGGTAATTTCCGCTGAGCTGCAGCTTGTGTTCTGAGTGTTTGCGGAGTGTGGGTGCACAGGCCGGTCGGGGTGAGCGCGGTGTCTCGCAGCGGGCTGGGGCCTGCCTGGGTGCTGCGGGCACGCGTCACTCACACCGCGGGCCTCCCGCAGGTGTTCGTGCTGCTGGAACTGCCCGTGCAGGCGGCGTGAGCCTTTCCAGCAAATACTGCGCCATCACAGGAGAACTTAAAGTGGTGTTGATGTTGCTGCCATTCTAATTAGCTGGAAACCCTTCCAGGCAGTTCCTGATTTCCTAATCTTACTGTTTAATTACTTCGGTAATGTTCTGCTTTTCATTAGGCACAAACAAATCTATACACTAGAGATGAAGGTTGGAGTGGTGGCCTTTGGACTGTGTTTTGTTACTCTGCAGCACTTTCATGCAAGCAGATGATAAATTAGTATTTGCCCTCTAATTAATATTCTTCTAAAACTAACATCGTGCTTAAGTAGACATTCTTCTGTGCTGTGAAGAGTTTGAAGTATGTGAAGGTCATTGTTGTTTCTCTGTGATAATGCTGTTTTCTATGTTAGCACTAAGATGATATAAGAAATTTTAGTTCTGTAATAGTTACAGGAACTGAATGGTAGCATCTTTTAGACAGGCTGTGTTGGTGGTTTTTGCGTGCTGGTCTTGAGGATGTCTAGATTAGCATCTTCATAGAAGATGCAAAACCAAGTTTTGCATTCAAAAAGTGATTAATTTTTTCTGATGTGAATAGTGTAGCTAGTTTTCTCTCCAGATAAATATATATGCTGTTCAAGCAATAAGTATATTCAAAAATTTACCATTCTGTGTATTAACAATTTAATTCAAACAATTCTTAAAAATTCAGCCCTCTATCTGAACTTTTTTTTTTTTTTTTTTCAAATTAACTGTATCCATTCTGAAGGGGAAAGGTTTTAAATTAAAAAAACAACACCTTTTCAGATAGAGTTTTGCCATTTGTTAACTTGACAGGATCCAAAAATTATTAATGTTAGGGTAACCTGGATATATAACAAGCTATGGTAAAAAGCATGTGAAATTCACATGGTTTCCACAGTAAAATTCCTCTATTTCCCCTGTGTTGAGTCAATAACTAGTTTGCTAAAGTATGTCTTTTAAAATACCAGTTGCAGAACTAATAATTTTACAATCTCTAGCTAGCAGTGGTTTCTGAATAGTAAGATTAGAATTTCTTTTGTCTGTAATGCATTTGATTGAATGACTAAACCCTTCCAGACACAGTGCAGGGATGAACATGTTTAGCTTTCTCATCAGTCTTCTAAACTGTGAACTTATATTATTTATTATCCACGTTTTAACTGTATTTAAATGTTATTTTGCTACTTGGCAAGAACAACTTGCTGACCAGTTCTGTATTTTCTGTATTAACATCAACATTTTTTCTCTCTTGTAAAAGATGAACACAATGTTATGATTCCACATGTACACAATAAAAAATTCTGTCTTCTATCCTTGACTCTTTATAAAGTCATAGCTTTTGTAGTGTGCTTTTGCTTTTCTTTCTGTTATTGCAGTGTTTGGCTTCTGGTTATAAGTTTTGCTTTTCCTCTATTCTTTGTAAATGGATGTTTTTCCTCAAAATTGTTTTTCTGAAGTTTGGAGATGGGTGTGTTGTTCTTACTATTTTGAAATGGGGCTATCTTCTTTAAAATGTGAGGTTATTATTTTTAGAATATTACCCACATGTTCTCATACAGTTGTCAACTGTCACCTTAAGACAAAAGTATGAATTCTTTCTCTTAGTGAATTGCTCGGTATTGGTTTCAAACTGGCTTTTCTTAGTATGCATAAATAGTAGTAGTCTTCATTTGCATAGATATGTTTATGCTGTCATTTTATTAGTAGCAATTATAAACATCACTGGAATTTAAGGGACCACTGATTTTAAATTCTGTTACCTGCTCCTGGCAGATGAAGAATTCCTGTAAGTTTTGTATAAAAATGAGCAAATTCCATTAGAGTCTCAAGTACAATTCTCTTACTTTTAAGCTGGAAAAATTAATAAATCATTTTTAGAAGTTTCAGAGATATTTTAATTCTGGTGGCCCAAGACTTGCAGCATACATAATGCTCTTGTTTCAGTGCAACTTTGCTTCCCCAAATTTCTAGCATTTCATAAATGGTGTAAGGAGCTAGTCATGCCTGTGATAATGTCATCCTTTGGTAGATAGTTACTACTTGCATCATCATCTGCTCTGTTACACCACTGAGTTGTAAAGAAGTTGTAAAGTTGTAAGAGAAAATACGATTGTCACTGTCTCCAGAATGAGCTACGGCCATTCTCCATATTTTGCTCATTCACCCATCTGATAGTCATGATATGTTTTTAACATTTTAGTCATACTGTCAATACTAGACTATATGTATATGAATTGTTACATTTTTTCATGCCCTGGTATTTGATTTGTCCTCAAGAACTCAAGTATTCTCACTAACAAGTTATCGTTTATCTACTCATGAACTTCCTTTTTATTATTAGTTTAAAATTCATCTTATTATAATTTGACTGTTTTTGGAGATGCTGCTTTTCCTGTTGGGATGAAAAGTAAATGAACTAGGCTGGTCTTGTTCCAAAGGGTGAAAAATGCTTCATGAAATGCTTCTGCTGCATGTCCTATTTAGTGATTTGGGGGCTGAGGAGGGTGATTAATTTAAAGAACTTGGCCACCTTTTTTCTGATAGTGGTAGAATAAAACCATTTAGATGGTTTTCTTTGCTAGTTTTGCAGATGTTTTTCTCTAAAGCTCATGGAAGACATAAAGACCATTTAGATAGTTTTCTTTGTCTATTTTGCAGATTTTTTCTCTAAAGCTCATGGAAGACATACTGTAAGTGTGACCCTTGTCTTTCTGTGTCCAGTTGTTGCCTACTGGTATCTGTATGAGAGTCACAAGGAGTTTGTTTATTAACCTTTATACAAGACTTAGGAAGAACAGCTTCTAAGGAGAGTTCTTTTATTGTGGGAGACATAAGACTTCTGAGAATGGATTTCTTCCTTCCCTTCCAGCCAAGTGGATCTAATCTTGCTTGCTTACTGGACTGCCTGTATGGCCATGCCAGGTTTCTGGAGCAGATGTTTTGCAGGGTTTGGGGAGAGTTTGTGAAACTGGTCTCAAGTTGTAGTCTGAAGGTGATGCGGTAGGCTCCTCACAAGAAATACTGGATTATATTGGTTGCTTTTTGATAACCTGTTTCAATGACCATATTTCAGTGTGTGAAGCTACTGCTGTGCAGAGCTAAAGCTATATACTAGTGAATGCAAATTCACAGGGAAAACGTTAATTACAGTTAAGGCTGTGGCATTGACATGATTGCAGTTACCTTTCTAGGTAGTCTTAGTGGAAAATAGAACAGTTGCAAAAATTTAGTAAGCCAATGTAAATGAACTTTGTGTCAGTGCTGCATGTTCTTGATTAGGGAGATGGTTGCTGCAGCTACAATGCGTGTTTTTTGTGTTTTTTGTCTTACAGTGATGCTGAATAAAACACTCAGTGCCTGCAAAACATTTAGCAGATAAACCTTATTTTTTAAGGTTAATGGGGGTGCAATATTTTTCCTTTTTTCCCCTAATTTCTTAATTTAAATACAATTAATGAACATGCTGATATGTAAGATTAACCCTATTACATGTAATGTATTCTTGTTTTCTAGATTTCTGTCTTTGTGTTGTTTGTTTATCTTTTATTTTTAACAATTCAGAAACTCAGCTGGAGTGAATACTAAAAATAGTAATGTATGTAGCAAGGCACTTCCTTTTCCTGGGAAACTGCGTGATTCCCTTGCAAAATCAGAAAACTACATCTGTTTGAAACACTGCAATTGGCAGATGGTGTGGGGGGAGGGAAGAAGAGAGGAGGGATTTGGTGGAATGTAGTCCTAATAAAAAAAGTCACACGATATCAAAGAGCAGCTGACTGATTTCTTTTAACTATTTGGTGCATTTGCAAGATAAAATCTGTTGAAGTAACTGTTTTGAAACTTTTATGTTACTTCTATGCAAGCTGGAAACTCTCTGACAGAACCAGTATTTATTAAATTGATGGTTGTTTTGAAAATGAGATCTCTGAAAATACGACTTGAATTTCATTATGGATTGTCTTTCAACTATATGATGTTTGAAAGGAGGTGAGAAGACATTAAAAAAGTTTTCTGTTACATTTTTTAGGTTTTCAGTACTTACTCAAATGAAGACTATGATAGACGTAATGAAGATGTTGACCCTGTGGCAGCCTCAGCTGAGTATGAACTCGAGAAAAGGGTGGAAAAAATGGAAGTGTTTCCTGTGGAAATTGAAAAAGGTGCAAATCAAACCTTGAACATTTGCAAGAGATACTATGAGAACAAAAGATAAAACCATAACTGTATATTCACTGAATTTAGGTGTTGAATTTTTGAATGTGTGTCTAGGGTTAGATTTGTGGCTAGTTCTGGTAAATTTAGTGAGTGTTAACTGGCCAGGCCTCTACTAAGTGCAGAGTGTCATACTGGATTGAAGTTAGGAAGGCTACAGGGCAAAAAGGCTTTAAATAGTATCTACATACAAAATATGTTCTATTTTTTTCTCTTTTTAAAGTGAATTTCTATTATCTTTTGTGTGGAAGGACTTGGAATACTTTGAAACAGCTCAGTACTGCTAACTGTTACATCATATTTCATGCAGCTAATGTTATATTTTTGAATCCCTTAGGTGACAGGGGTCTGGGCATCAGTATCATTGGAATGGGAGTTGGTGCTGATCAGGGACTGGAAAAACTAGGGATTTTTGTGAAAACGATAACAGATGGTGGAGCTGCTCAGAGGGATGGACGGTGAGTTTTTCATTGGATCAATTATGCATCTTACAAATTTCCAACTGAGCCCAGTTGCTTTCATTAGATATCCTGAATACTGTGAGTGAAAGTACAAAAGCTGAATGCAGCTCAGTGAATATTACACTCCTGCTTTATGTTAAATTTAAAAAACCAAGTTCTTTATTATAGAACATTTTTGCTAAGTAACTCTAGATCTGCTTATAACACATATGAGAAACATTCAAAATGAGCCCATGTGTAGAAGTACCACAAAATCAAGTTGACACCCCAGAACACCAATCACTGTGTAAGTAGTATAAAAAAATCAAGTCAAATACTGTGTAAATTTTAATTGGCGATTTGTGTAGTAACAGAGGATGGGGAGACTATTTTTAAGCAATAAACTTCAATGGATTCGGAATTTGTCATTGTAAATTCTAGCGAGTTTTAAGTGATATTTGTCATGTCAAAAGTGTTTCAAACCAACATACTATTGTTTAACTGATAGCTAAGCATTTATTTGTTTTGCAGAATTCAAGTAAATGATCAGATTGTTGAGGTTGATGGCATAAGTCTAGTAGGAGTTACTCAGTTCTTTGCAGCCACTGTACTAAAGAACACCAAAGGCACGGTGAGGTACGTATGTTTTCTCTGAAATAATAGTTTCTTTTGGTCATTTTTCATTTATGGAGAATGAAACCATAGTATGTAATTTTTACAAAGATGTTGTGGGAGGCAACAGTGTAGCAAACTCATTTCTTAAGCATGTGGTAAGATTTTTTTGCTGCTAGATAATTTGTGTTTTTTTCCTGTAGGTTTCTGATTGGGAGAGAGAAGCCAGGGGCTGAGAGTGAAGTAGCCCGTCTCATTAGTGAGACCTTAGAGCAAGAGAGGTGTCTGTACGAGCAGCACTATGTCCATGATGATACAGAGCAGGTACAACACTGTTCATGCTCTGCTAAAGGGATAAATGGGGGGCTTTAATCAAACTGAAGCAAAAAAAGTGTAACACAGGCAACTTGTTAAAAACAGGAGAATAAGCCCTTCATGCACTGCTGTTATCAAGGCATATGATCATTGCTTTATCACTAATCCAAAATACACCTTTAACTGTCAGCTGTATGTGATAGTTTTGTGCATGACTTTCTTAGCTCTCCTTCGTGGAACTTTCATGAAGATGTTTGCTAGTCATCTTTAACACTTACTGTAGATACAAGAAATTAAAAAGGAATAGTAACTAGTCAAGAGAAGTTTTGCAGCTGGTTGGATTCCTTGATTGTATGCTTTGGTTATTGCTGCTACCATGCAAAAGAGTTTGTGTGTGTGTTGCAGAATGCCATGATTTTCTCATTTTGTCAGGATGACGACTATGATGATGAGGAAGAGGATACATATGAGTCACATTTACACGGAAAATCTGTAGAAGTTTTTGATCTTCCTGAAAATGAAGATATTGGTTTACTACTGGATATGGATTCAGCACAGTCTCTTCTTAAATTTAAAGAGGTGTTGTAGCAGTTTCTTCAATATTCTTTGTGATTTACTGGGGAACATCTGAACCTTGTAGGATTTGAGTATAATCTCCTTCATGTTCCCCCTCATTGCTTTGGGTTTGTTTTTTCCCAACATAACCAATGAACATCTCTGGTAAATATCTATTGAAATGTAGGTCTTCTGTAATTTTTTAGATCCAGTTTCCCTATGCATAATTTCATTAAACAATTGTTTGATTTAAATTAGATTTCCAAAGCCCTTGGAAACAGATGGTAGAACCCAGCCCCACCTCTGTCCTTGTTAGGTCTGAGCATTGCATTAGGTAGATAGTTCTTCTCTTAGTTCTCCTGTGGCCCATTGGCCTTTGGATGTGTTTGCTGTGCAGTGGAATCGCTTTAGCCATGCAGAGGGCACGGAGGGTGTGCAAATATGTCTGTTCTGAACAATCGCAAGTGTTGTTGTGAAATGTTTCTCAGGAAGACAAGAGGTATGTATCTAATTTCTTGGTTTAGTCCTTGCAGTCTTCTGAGAAATCTGTGTACATAAAAGCACTCGATTCTGTAAATAGGTGTATTTTTGGCTTGGAAGGTATTTTTATGGTGTGTTTTTTGGAAGGAATGGATTTGTAAACCCAGTAGGGCATTCCAGGCTCTGAATCACAACTTAACATAATTGGAAATAGTACGGTTCTCTTTCCCAGGGTTTTTATAAAGGAGCATATTTGCTTTATTCAGGGCTTTGGGATTTAGTCAGGGACTTAAATGGTACAGCCTTTGGCATTTAGGAGTCCAGGTTTCTCTGGTAGGTTTAAGTGCCTGTCATTCTCACTCTGGGAGGAGAAAAATATACTGCAGAGAAACTCTTTTGTCAGATGCTATTTGCTGCTACATCAGCTTACTTTTGTGAAGGATTGATATTTGCAGATCTCCCAAGTTTGTTCTCTTGATAACATTGCTGATGTCATTGAGGAAGTAGAAATTTCAGGCTGCTGATCTCTACAGAACATTTACATTTTTTCTAGGTTTGGAAGCATAGCAGCAAGGTGAAGCTTCTTAAGTGCTATATTTACTTGGGATACAATTATAATCTTATGTTTAGTCATTACTGTGCTGTTACTAACATAATCTAAATGAAGAACAGTCATGGATTCACCAGTTTCAATTTGGGTTTGGTGCAACATGCACAGAAAAGAAAATCTCTGCAGGGTGACAGGCAGAAAGCAAGATACAAGGAACAATTAATACTTGTTAAAAAACCCTTTACATTTGGCTTAAGTGTAGTCTTTTTGATTTCTAATACTCCTATGAAGATTTGTACTGTAAAAATACATGGCTTAATTTTAAAATAAAGCCAGCAGATTTATTTTCAAGTGCTGATTGTAAAACCTTAAATATTAAGTTTTTCTTCTATTCTGTGTACCAGTTGTGATCATAAGTGCGTTGCTGCCATTTCATTACCCTGGCACATTGAAACGTTACTGTAATCTTTTCAGCTATCCTAATGTATAGATAATGGTGGGAGATTTTTAGGGTGGTTACATACTGTGGAACTTGTTTGAGGTTTGAGTAATTTTTAATTTTTTTAAAATAAAAGCTCATGATTACTTCTCCTGTAATTGACAAATAATTACTTGATTTGAGTGACTTTGTGCCACTCAAACAGTGGTTTGGGGAAAAAGGGAGTCATGGAGAAATACTTAAAACTGGCATTTTCAAATGTAATTTTGTGTATGCTTATACAATTTTTTTCATCTCTTCCAGCTACAATTAAAACATGCAGTAACAATTGCTGAAGTGAATCAACTGAAGGAGAAAGTAAGTTTTCAAAGAATATTAATATTGGTAGGGTTTTTTGTTGGGTGGTTTGTTTTGGGGGGTTTTTTGTTTTGTTTTTATGGCTACCGATTTTACCAGGAGTAGGCTGAATGCAAAAGGCAGCAATGTGTTTATTCCTCAGATGCTCTCTACTTTATGTTGTGCTAGACAGACATAAGCTGAAGAGCTATGCTCAAAAACAAAATAAAAAAATCAAGCAAACAAATAAAGCCCCAAAGTCACGTATAACTAAAAAACCCATCCCCCAAGTCACTGCTTTAAAATTAACACTTCAGTGTTACTGCTTAGAGTAGCTGAATATGGGGAGCTGTATGAAACAGCTCATAAAAAAAGATGAGAACATTGTCAGTGACTAGAACTTGTCTTATTTGAGAATAGATTTGGCCAGACAATGGTTTGTGGCTGTCTTTCTGTTACCAGAAAGTTATCCTCTTTTCCTCCTCAGATTTCTGGCCTGGTCTGGGCAGAGAGGTTTTCTTCAGTAGTTTTGTTTTTAGCTGAAGATTGGTTCAATGCCTCTGCTTATTCTGAGAAAGGGTTTCCCGTTCTCTTTTGCTGTTTTTTTCCACTGATACAGATTTGTACATGGCCTTTTTCTGAAAATACTGTGTGTGAACGGGCAGCTTCTTTTATTCCATTGCCCTTCTGTGTTGCCTTGCTCAGAAATCCATATCCAAGGACGAGTTGCAGCAAATGGCTGGGAACAGGTTAGCAAGTGAAGAGGGCATAGTGCTTCAGTTTGCAGTAATTTTCAGTAGCAGTATTTATTGGGGTATTTCATGCACTCTGCAATTGGTGAGGCGAGGCAGACAGAGCTAGTTATGACAGTTCCCTTTTTGGTTTCTGACAGTGCTCTCCTCTTTCTAGTATTTTTGGTATGTGGACCAACTGGATTGCACAAAAGCTGTTAAAAATGTTGGTGTTAGTACAACTTACAATGCCATTTTTAAATTCAAGAAATTCTTGGTCCTTTTGACATCCTTGCTCCACTGGCAGGTGATCTTAACTGGCTTCAAAAGCAGTGATTTATTTTCTCAGTGTAAGGGGAGTCCCCAAAGAAGGAGGCAGGGACAAACTAATCTGTGTCTTGCCTATTCACTCCTCCAAGGCCTGGAGAGCTTCACATGTTAACATTCCCGTGTGTGGAATCTATCAAGCTGAAGGGGTGGCATCTCTTTACTGAGGGAATATTTAGGGGTTTTGTACATTAGCTCAGGAAAAGGAAACCCTGCCATCATTGATTTGGAAGACCAGTGTCATATGAAGTTACCAGGGAAGATCAGATGGTCATGTTATCTCTATTCAAAAAGTTACTGGTAACAAAAGAGTAGGACGGGGTCTTACACACATTAAGATTCTTTATCTGCATTGTCTTTGAAGTGTTCAAAATAGGCTTCTCCAGAGATATTAAGATCTGCTGAGATCTTAAACAATATAAGCTAATAATACAGGTCTCAGTCATTTAATCTGTCTAGAAAAATACAATACCAATGAAGAAGCAGTAAAAGACTCCTGGGTTTCAGTTCTAAACTTGCTTAGATTAGCAAGGATTGAAGAGTTGATGTGATTACTTTAAAAGTTGTGTCCTGTTTTAATATGACTGATAAATATGTAATTATTACCAGCTATTCTCTACTTAAACATGTATCAACAACTGTTTTTTATTTTATCTTTTAGTTTAGATTAATTTGTTAAGTATTAATCTTTTCAGTTAAAAGTTGTTGAAGCAGAAAAAAGTGAATGGAAATTTAATCGAGCCCAACTACAGCAAAACTTGGATGAAAGCAGAGAGAAAATTAAGAAGTTAGAGACTTACTGGTTAGAGGCACAAAATTTATGCAAAACAGTCAATGAGCGTCTTAAAGAGACTCAAGAACAATGTGATGCCCTGGAAAAGAAATACAACAAGGCCAAGAAATTGCTTAAAGACTACCAACAAAAGTAAGTACCCCAAAATACCAGGTCTCTACTTATTGCCTGTATGTTTTGTGCAACTTGGGGAAAGCTGTCAGCAATACCATGGGGAATAGGATTTGTTAACATACTTTCTTTTCATTTATGAAAGTGCAGGGAGGCTGTGGGCTATAAATGCTGAATTATTCCATATCTTGTATCGCCAACTTCTGGAAAGGTTCTCTGAAAATCTTGCTGCTGCTTTCGATTCATAGCTAAGGAAAAATTCTTTAATATTTCAATGACCACTTTTTAAAAAGAACTTAGTTTAATAGCTGTAATGCATCTATACGTTTTGGAAGGACTACTTGAAATTTGATAGGAGGTGTTTGGCCAAACCTCTTTATGAAAAACCTTCAGCTTTGACTGGCTTCAATGTTTCAGATAGAGTAGGCATTAAAGGATATTTAATAGTAGCCAGATACATATGATTTAGTCTGAGTTAGGAGTGATATCTTGTAGGAAGAGTAAATAGAATTTTGAGAAAAATAAAAGTTTGGGGATATGTATCTAGCTCACTAAAACAGCAGCATGAGAACACTGTCTTCAATCTGTTAAAGGGCTGGGGTAGTAGAAGTAATATTCTTTATTAGATACACTTGTGGGGGGACTCCAGCACTGTTGTTATGTAGTAGTGTCCAACTGTTCTGTGATCTTCCCTCTTGGCTAAACAAGAGGTAATTGCAAAATATTTGTAGATGTGTCCTGATAATACAGAACACAACTGTTGCTTTTGGTAGTTGCTGTAAGCATATAATACTCTTGTTCCCAGTGTCTCCACTGGCTACTTACTTTTAAAGGCAATTTATTATGATCTTTTGCTCTGTAGTCCACATCCAGAAGTGTTTCTTTTCACAGTACGTTTTTGTGCTGTTTGGTGAGCTTTTTAAAGGTCTCCTTTCCCCTCTCCTCCCAAGCTTTTCCGCATGGAAGTTCAAAAGTACGTGAAGATGACTGCTAACATGCTACTTTCCATTCCCTCACTCTTTAGCAAATTCCCATTACTCGTTTGATTGTCCCTGAAGCTTTTGCATCTGTTGTAGATGTTTTATGCTTATTTTCTAGTTTGGTATGTCATTCCATATGGCACAGGCAAAAGCAGCTTTTATTTTTATTTACTTCTTGTAGTCATTGTTTCTTTTTGTAAAACCCAGCCATTGCAATTGCTGTAGGATGAACCAAGTAGAAACTTGAACTGCAATTTGTTTTCCTACAGCTAATTTTACCATAGCTTTTGGAAGGAAAATACACTGTGTGTGCATGTATCTTTGTGGGAGAGAGTAAGATGTAATGATTGGAGTCGTGCATGTATGTCAGGCTTAAATGCATATGCAACTTGCCACTTCTAAAATGAGAGATGGTTGTAACTTTGCAGAAAAAGTGTTGCCAAACGTCCTTTTTCTGCCCAGAGTAAATTACAGTCATCTGTATTTTCTTTTGAAGACAGTAGAAGCATACAAATAAATACATCATTTTATGACATTATAAGATTAATGAACCAGTTATACCTTACAGACTGATTTTTGTTGCCATTCACTAATGCATTGCTTAGTAAATGCAATTTTGCGTATTTCTATTTAACATATTTTTCTGCATTTCTGTATATTACTATTTCATAGACATGTATTTATTTCTTTCACCAGGGAAATAGAATTTATGAAGAAAGAGGAAGATCATTCAAAGCTACTTGAAGAGCGAGACCAGAAATACACAGAACAACTGAAAATATATCAGGAAAAAGTAAAGTGGTATTATATTTTGAAATAAATGTCTGCATTCTTGGAGGCTTGGAGTATCTCACTTCTGAATTTTAATTCTTGCAGATTGCAGAGCTTGAAAATAAATTAAAAGCGTATGAGAAAATGCCTTATGTGTTTGATGGTGGCAGTTTATTGGAAGATGGCTGTCAAAGTCCAGGCCAGTCTAACGAACAGTCAAAGATAAAAGAAGACAATGAAAAAGAAACCAAATCAGTAGAAGAACGAATAAATTCTTTAGATATGCTGATTTCTGGTAAGTGGATTGTAGTATTTTTTTATTTGCAGTTAAGGAAAATTAGGAGTAGTTATATGTGTAGAGGTTTTTTTGTTGTTAAGAGGAGTGAAGTGTTTGCTGTTTCATACTGTCTGGGTAAATATTTTAGCTGAGTCAGTGTGGATACTTGAGTTTAGGTTCCCCCAGCATTTTCAGTATGGTTGTAATGTATTTCTTAAATGTTGTGAGAAAGAGGATATGGATGGAGAGACAACTATTTTAACTGTTCTTCAGATTTTCTATTAGTGAAACAAATAGTGGGACTAAAACACTGAGATATGTCAGTTAAAATCCCATTGATTTCAAGCTATAATTTACAGTAAACTTGCTATGATTTTTTTTTGTTTTGTAATTTTATTCACAGAATGTTACAAAATATCAGAGGGACATTCAAATGAGAATTAATTTTTTTAACTATTTGGTAAATTGTTACTTTGTAAAGAGTTTCTATCGTAAAGAATGAAGCTAGGAAAGCACATTCAGGGCACAAATATTCATCGATTTGAGAGTAGAATACGGTTTTTAATCCATAAGACAATTATATGCTGTTAGATTTTATTATTTTTTAATGGAAGAAGTCGGGTAAAAGTATATTTCAAATTAAATAGAAATTGTTATTGCAATGTGTAAAATAGTGTAGTATAATATAGAAAGTATTTTCATATAATGAACAGGTAGAATAATTCTGACTTAAATTCTGAATATTTTTCTGGACAGTGGGTTGGTGAACTTGCATGCAAGTTTTTGCTGGGGTTTTTGTTTACTTTTTTTATAAGTCTGTATTTCTTGCAGATTTTGATGCTTTTGTTGGGGATACTCCCAGATTAGACACCAGTGCTCACAAAGCAAAAGCTCAGCTTGCATTGAAAGTAAAACGCCAGCCACCTTCTCGGTCAAAGCTGAAAGAATCTCTTGGGGGTGGACAGCAGACTGCAGATCTGCAGGTACTGACACTGACAGTCATGTGCTCTGGATACTGAACATGTGTTGAGTTTTATCTGTATTTGCAGTTGTGTTCTCCATGCTTCATTCAGGCTGTGCCAAAGCTTCGTAGTTTTATCAAGTGAAAAAGCCTTTTAGGGTCCATAACACATCTGTGAACTCTGGGTGGTTTTGTGGCACAGTTAATTTGGAGTTAGCAAAGAACTGTGTGAGCTTGTTCTGTGCTACTTCTGCTTGCTGAAAGATTTTGATATAGTGATCTGTTGTGAAATATACTAATTAATCTTGTTATTCCTTCGTCTGGAACGAGTTAGTTACCAAATTTCTTCAAAAACTAAAGAGGTCTGAAATGCTTTATTATTCCGTAAGTCATCATTTGAGTTCACAAGAATTGTACCAGTAGAATGACCTCATGTTTCTGGAAAAGAGCTGAAGAATTGAGGTATAGACAATCAACATACGAGAGAGTCTGTCGTAGAAGAACACTGAACTAATTCAGTTAGGCTAAAAACTGGCTGCATTGAATTGGAATGGCTGAGGTATACCAGAACATTTCTGATTTGCCTAGAAAAAGATTATTTGGGATGTGCAAAAAGATGTGTATAGAGGTGGGTGACAGCCTATAAAATCAGATTCTTGTGATTCAGAGGGTATCCACAAGTATGTAAGTTCAGAAAATTTCCTGAACTGAGGAAATTTGCTTAGCACATCCTTCCACCCTGGTAAACAAACAGACAATAAATGAGTATATGTCATGTTTATCATAAAATAACTTTCAAATTTATTGAAGGATGAGGATTCAGAAGACAGTGTTCTCAACAGAGACTCTTCCACTATGTACCTAACTAAGACCTTAGAAGCAAGTGAAAAATCACCTCTCCCCTGCCTGGATGACACAAATCAAAAGAGTGAAAAGCCTGAGAAAAGAGAAAGCACAGAAAGTCCTTTAGAGTCAAGTCCTTCTGCTTCCACACACTCCTCTCCAGTACACAAACCAAACGAAAATAGCCCAACCACCACTCGCTCACCTCCTCCTGAAGGGATGGCTCCAAGTTCTCCTCAAGGCTATCTCAAGAATGTTAAGCAAAAAGAAGCAAAAGGGAAAGGGAAAGAAGCCAAGGGTAAGACTTAAGGGTTTATTATTATTTTAATTCTTTGGGATTGGAGTTTTACAAATTTTAGATGTAATCAGTAAATGTCCTAATACATTTTTGCAAAATATCAGCCTCATAAATGGCAATGTATTGGAGAGTGAGTCTGACGGATTTCCTGATTGCCAGAAAAATTCATTGCTGGCTTTGTGCTTCCAGACATTACCCAAGTGTTTAAACAAGATACAGATTCTGAGTATTGTGGGAATTACTGCATTATTCATCATGCCCTCTCAGGATATTTGTCACTAGAAGCAGGTTAAAGGTATAATAATCAGCCTGGTCACTACTAATCATTATTTGATAGGAGTTGGCCTTTTTCTTAAGAATAATTGAGAAAGGGATCTAATATAATCTTTTAAATGTTTGATATTTTCTGTAATCAGCTAGTACAAATGTATAAAGACAGATGACTTGCTGTCTTTGCCATACAGCTCAGACAAAACCATTCTTTTAATACCCTGAAACAGGATTTGTTTTATACTGTCCTTATTCTGTGTTTCTGTAAAGTCTTGAACAAAAATAGTCTAGAAAAACCCCCACTTATTAAGACACATACCTAATACATATGTGATTTTACTTGCTTTTCTACAGTTTTTTTGTGATGGCAGAAGCATTGTAAACCTTTTTTTTTTCTAAATTTGTTCTTGGAATTGCTAATTAATGCAGTACATGAGGATTAGTATTGAAAACTTGCTCTTTGTGAGCAAAATGACACTAAATACTGTTTCTGCTAGATTGTTTCTTTCTAACTGTATTTAAATGTCTGCTTATTATTTTATTGAATTAATCCTTTCTATTACCTTTTCATCCATTCGTGTATCAGCCTGTATTTTAACTTACTGTGCCATGTTGAAGAAATTACCTCTTTTCTTAAAATACTACCTCTGGAAATAGAGGTGGAAACAAATGTCAGTATTAAAAGTAATTCTTCTGGTTTTATATTCAAGTTGATAGGAAAAATAACCAGTTTAACTGTAGTTACAATTTATTGGATGTTACATATTTAGAAAGAGTGCTTAACTAAGTAGCTAAAGTTTTAGTGTTGATCAGATAACGGAAAAAAAAAAGGGGAAAACTCTTGACTATCCTGACTGTCAAATATGTGAGCTTTGAGATAATCCTTCCTGAAATATATAATGGTTATTTGCTGATGGAGTGATGGGTAGTTGACCTTAGTTTTGTGTACTAAACAGGATTTTTGGTTTTTATGGTCCTTGAAGGAGTCTGTGTATGTTATGTCAGGAGTTGTTTCGAAGGTAGAGCTTAAAATTTACTTAGTTTCCCAAAAAGTGAACTGCATCTCTTTCACAGGTAGCTAAGTTAAGAAACACCTGATTTGCAATACAAAATATATTGCAATTATTTTAAAAAAAATCTAGTAGCCTGAGAATTTAAAAGTAAGTACATTTAGGACTTGCAGTAATCTGTCACAGTCCACTGAGAAGAGGCCATGTGGTGCTTGTCACTTAATTTGGCATAATAATTGAAAAGCTGGTATTGAACATGTTTCCTTTGGCAAAAAATTGGGTCCTAAGAGGTTGTATTCTAGTTTTGAAAATAAGAGTCTTGGAGGAGTTTCAGAGTCCCAGTTGTTTCTTGAGAAGAGTCCCAGTTTGTGTGCCATTTCCAGCAAGCTCAGCTTGTCAGGAGCTGCTGCTCTGCAGGTACTGACCCTCATGTTGGTTAGACCGGAGCTGGCAGCTTGTGTACGTAGCCCATGTTTGCAGCACCTGGCCTGGACTAGCTGCTGAACCAAAAATAATACTAAAGGAGCATCTGTAAGACTTCAAGAGTCATAAGAAATACTAAATAATATACTTGCTCAACGTTGCCTTAAAAATTCATTTCTTGCATCTTACACTGGTTATGTGGTTGTGTGTTTTGAAGTTGACATTTTGCAAAAGAAAGAGGTACTTGTCAGAAATTAACTTTTGTTTGTAATTCATTACAGCAACATACTGTGGTAATTTTTACCTTTCTGTAAACAGTATAGAATTACTGTTTATCAAAAGGAATATTTTTGAATAGCTGTCAGCATCTGTTATGTTGCCATTTTTCAATGGTCTGGTACTGCCAGAATGATGGGAAGATGCCATAGAGAATAATCTGGGCTGGCTGTCGTATTTTCAGTTATTATCTGTGTGCAGAAATGGGAGTTTTAAAACTGTCACCCAGGTCTTAGTATCTGACTTACAAGCATCATCATTAGTAGCTGAAAATTGCAGATATTTTTACAACAACATTTTTATTTTTCACCTCTCTATTAAAAACAGAAGAAAGGAAAAATGAAGACAGGACAGCAGAAACAAATGAAGGAATACCACCAGGGAAGTCCAAAAGGAGATTTCCAGATTTTGGGTAAGATTTTACATGTGTTCCTTTGGAAATAAGTATTGTTCTGTGTTATGAGAATATTATGTTCTCTAAATAAAACAATATTGAGGAGTCCAGTAATGTTACTTCATAACACCTTTGAAGATG
Source organism: Prinia subflava (assembly GCF_021018805.1). Taxonomy (NCBI): domain Eukaryota; kingdom Metazoa; phylum Chordata; class Aves; order Passeriformes; family Cisticolidae; genus Prinia; species Prinia subflava. The sequence goes on from NC_086252.1 coordinate 18,787,554, forward strand.
GGGTAAAGCTTGTTGAAGGCAGCTAACAATAAAGACTTAGACTGGTATTGCAATAAACACATCATAATGTATAACATAAAAATCAGCTGATTTTGCACACTGTGGTTAGTGACTCTGCTCAAGTTGCTGTGCATTGCTTAGGAGCATTAATGTAGCAATAAAACTGGGTTCCTCCTGGATGTATCCACTATATGCTAGGCTTCTTTAGGCATTTTCTATATTTATTTTGGTTATCTGTGGATTTTGAAAGGGTGTTGTCATGGTTCTTAAATAGAATATGGATGCTAGAACTTTTTTAATTGCATGCATAATCTTCAAAATTATACTTTGTGTAACAATTTAAATGTGGCTTTTTGTAACTGTTGAAGTCAATGTAAAAACTAACTTGCTGATTTAAAGATATGTTGCACCAGGTAAATGTAAGTGCTTTATGAAATTTGTGTTTTTTCACTTCAGTGGACTGCGGAAATCTGGGGGCAAGGGTAAGAAGCAAGAAAAAGAAAATCTCAGAGGTTCTCTGGATAGCAGGTAGTTATTTTGTTAGTTTATACATACATGCTGCATTTCTAAAATTTGTGACCTAAGGATTTCTTTAAAACTGTCATTAATATTTGATCTTAAAGTACATTTTTGTGTAACAGTGGCAAAATTCTGTGAAGCTTTGATGATACAGAGATGTGCTTCTAATCTCACACAAGAGAGTAGAGGAGACATTAAAACTGTATTTTGCTTAGGGAGATAGATGAATGTTGAGTAAATTAGGTTAGCAATTACTTGAAATTGTTAAATTGTGTGAAATACTGCAAAAGGTCTTAAATTTGTGTTAACTCATTTTGCATGGTATTTAAAGGCAAGTATCAGTTTTCATTTCAAGTATCTGAAACTAGTAAAAATAAGTGGTGTGTGGTTTGAGTTGTTCTTGTTTTTAAGGGGATGGTTGTATATTTGAGGGGTGGGATGGAGTTTTTTGCTGTTGTTATTTAAACAGAATTTAATCTGCTTATCTCAGAGGTTCCCGAGAACTTTTGGATGACTCTGGCAACAATCTATCTGCATCAGATTCAGATTCCCCTGTTCCTACTTGCATGCCTTTCTCTTGGTTTGGAGACAGCCACAAAGAGCCTCAAATTTCAAGTACCAGTCTGCAGGTTACTCAGAGTGGGCAGGATGGTTATGAGCACGGTCAAGAGAAGAACAGAAGCAAGGTAAAGATGACTAATTTGTGCTTTGAGTATTTAAGTGTTGCATCTTGATAAAGTGAAAATACCAGTGGTTAGTATGTGGAAGCCTAATGACTTAGTCCTTTGACCACATCACCTCTTACAAACATTGCTGGAGAAATTTGAGATACTAGAGCCCTTACAAGCAGGAATTGTGTGAGTGTTCCTGTCCTCTCCTCTTTGTTTGAAGCATCAGTAGAGGCTACTCAGGCTGAAGTAGCATCTAAGGAAGAATTACAGGCCTTGCTTTTTCACTGGCTGGTAATGCTAAAAGTAGAGCTAGTTTCAGCATAGTTTTAAAGGTCAAATGTGTTTTCCAGAGTAGTTTGTGAAGGAATCATGCATAAATAGAGGTCAGCTGTCCAAACAGTTGGCCAGCCAGTTCTTATCGTACTGGAATGTAGGGTTGGAGTACCAGAGGTGGGGGAAGATAGCATCCCAGTTTTCATTGACAAATATAGGATTAAAAGCCAAGAAGCATATCTGTGGAACACTTCTTTCCGGGCTTCTGAGTAACTAATGATCTAATAATTTAGAACCTTTTAACCAGATCTTGAGAGTGAGGCTACACATTCAGTCTATAGCCATAGTTACCATCTTAGAGTTTAAACTATTTTAAAAAACAGCTTTAGAAACTAAAAGGTGTAATATGTGTGCTGCCTGAATATTTGGTAAAACATTTTTCAACTTAAGACTGTCCCCAGCAATTCTGCTGATTTTATTCTTGTTTCCTTTGGATTTTGTCAAATTGAAAATTACAGTTATTGAGTAAGGTGGTTTTATTGTTGAGTCACACTTTTTCTTCACTTTGGGTGGCTAAAATACCCTTTCATGTTTTGCTTTTCTTTTATGTTGTTAGAAAGGAGTTGTATATCTGAAAGAGAAACTTGCCAGGTTGTGGTTCATGAAGTCACTGATATTTTGCAGAGATTGCAGATAACAAGTTTGCTTTCCATGTTTCCAGATGGTGATTGCACTAAAATGCTGTTTTAATACCTTTTCTTAACATACTGTGTCCCTAGTGTAAATCTGCAGTCTTTGGGATAGTAGCAAATTGTCTGCATAAGCAGTTTTTAAAAATTAAAGGAAGTGGTTCTAGAACCATACAATCTTTTCACACAGGAACTTAATAAGAGTAGGAATTTTTTAATCTCTGAAGTAGAGCAGTACTTCACAAAATACTGCCCAGTGTGCATCAGTCTTGTGTATTTATAGCTCCTGCACTGGTCGCTTCTGTTGAAGCATGCAGTGGCCAAAAGATGTTTCTGTAAATAACCCAAGGATTTGGAAGGTATATGCAGGCACTTGGATACAATTCTGGATTAAATAGGAATGCTTGGTTGGTCTCTTAATAGGTTGGTCTGTTGATAGGCTGTAGTTGGTCTCCTAATAGGCTCTAGCAAAGCTATCAAGAGGTGTTCCCTGTATAGATAAGCAGTCAGTGGGTTTGTCTTTCGAAGTCTTTGATTCAAAAGAACCCACTGGTCCCCTCTTCATTGCTCCTTTCTATCTGATTTGAATAATTTTTGTAAGCATAGTAGAAGTCCCACTGCTGCATTTCTACTATAAGCACTATGTGCTTAAGCAGCTCTTAAAGTTTTCATATACCTGCCATATGCACCTAATTTTGGCAATCAAAAAGTTACAGATCTTACCAGATTAAATACTGTCTTCCTTTTCACATTGTTCTGAAGTAATAGTCTTTTCTTCTGGACTATATTTACCCAGGATGATTACCACTTCACGCTTCCAGCTGGTTTCTTGCCTGCTGGTTTGGGTTTTTTGTTTCCTTTTCATGCTCCAATATGTGATTGTTGCAGCTCTTTTCCTTAGTGCCAGTTGCAAACCAGCAGCTGGAAGATTATGCAAGTCTCCAGCTATATTCCTGCTTTGTAAAATGGTAGAAAGCTGATCCCATTCCAGAACAGATTCTCATACATTCATTAATCATAAAATCATAGTTTTCCTCTCTGAAGGCAGGCTGTTTACTTTTTGCATAGCTTGGGACCTTTTGTAAACATGGTAATGTGGCAGTGGTTGCTGCTTCAGATGTGTGATTAATTGTTGTAGATCTAAACTTAGGGCTGATAATTACATTTGCACAGTAACAAGGCTTCAGCTTAAAACTGACAAAGAAATGTGCTTGACCACTTAGAAGTGAGGCTTGTTACTGAAACAATATAGAAGCAAGGGACAAAGTCATCTTCCCAGAATTCAAGAAAAGAATACTCCTTTTTATTGATACTAACTCAAAATTTATAATATATATAAAATTTTATATATTATATAATATATAACAATAGCATTTATTCCTTTTATGTTTGTAGTATCCAGTATGATCATGTGACAGCATTTCTTAAACAGGAGGTGAAAGTAGAAAGCCTAAAATAAGAACTTCATCATGTAAAAAAATCTCTGTGGAACCAAGTCCTTTGCGTTGTGTATAATTTTTGTAGTTGGGTTTTAGCACTGATGATGTAAGGAATATAATTACATTCCTTATTATCTGGTTTCTGGTTTTGCAAAATTTGTCTCTGAAAGTTACTGCGCTTAAAAAGTTTTCATTTTCTTAAAATAGTTCTGAAGTTAGTTTTGAACTTACAGTTTGACAAAGTAGTGAGTCAACTTCTGGATCCTTACGAAAACAAGAAACACAGGAACTAAAATCCTGTGTGCTTGCAGACAGTTCTTAAATTAGTCCCTTGACATAAATCTGTCCCATTCTCTGATACAATACACACACATCCGTAGTGTGTATGTATGTTATACTCATTGTTTTTCCAAAATACTGCTTGCCTTCTGTGTGCAGTCTTTCCTTTTCAATGCAAGGAAGAGCAGTGTGGTATAAACTGTATCCTAGTACCTTAAATGATAGGAAGCATACTTATAAAACCTCTTCTGTCCAAATTCTGTGCTATTCAAGAGTCAAAATTCTTTGCAACTGGCTCTAAATGCTTAAAAGGAAATACTCCTATAATTTAAAATTCCTTAAAAGGAAATACTCCCTCTGGGAGCAGAGGGAGGAGAAAACATTACAACTGGTACTCAGATGGTTTACTTTTGGCTGTTTTTATTATTGTATCTTTCTAGTTTCATTTGTCTGAATTGTTCTTGATTTTCTCTGTAAAGGTAGAGTGAACTGGGGGTGGCTAAAAGAGAAGCTCTTAAATAGATTTTCAGTTTGTGTTGAAGTTAATTTGAAAATAGGTTGATGGGCAAAGTAATTCTGTTGTTTCTGTTAATAATTTTTACATCTAAAAGGCTGAAGAAGACCCTAAAATTTAATGTAATCTACATGGCAAATAGAAATCATTTCTCCGTCAAGAAAAGTACTACACAGAAGTAGCAGGAGGATTCAAGATGTGGTTTGGGGGTTTTATATTTGTTGCATTGTGGTGGTGATAGCTTTTTTCTTGAGCTTTGGTGCGGTGTTTTTAAGGGTGAAAGTATTTATCAATAGTTCAGAGTAAAAGGGAGTGCACTTAGAAAACAGAATAATCCAGAAAACTGAGAGTTCAGGTGAAGTTGAAATCAGAACACAAATACAGAAGTGCTAAATGAAGATAACTGCAAAAATGTAGTTCTCTTATACGAGCATAACTAACTGAAGAAAAATATCTTAAAGATCATCTTAATTTAGGATCTCAGGTTATCTATGCACATAGAGATGTGGTAAGGCTCCTTACGAAGTGTAATTAGTTGATTAGAGACTTAGAGAACATTAGAGAAAATAAATACTGGTCAATAATTGCTTGCTTTTTGTAGGCAGCAAAGAGTAGTGCTGAGACAAATTTTAGAAAGGCAAAAGTAGGAAGTATGTTTTTGGCAGAATTATTTTTCACTTCCTAAAGAAAAATATTTTCGAGGTCACAAACCGAGTTGGAAATCAAGGCAATCAACAGAACACTACCTTCTGAAACACATTTATAGTGTTTGTGGAGGTTTCATTTTAATGAAAGTTCATCATGAATAAGTCCAGCAAATGCATTTTAAATTGCTTCTCCCACAGCGTGGTGTGCCTGCTGAAAAAGTAACTGATGCACTTGCTTGTGTGTTTTAACACAATTTCAGGTTATGACTGATTCTCTGCACAAGTAGCTCTTACTGGGGATATTGCTTTAAATTTGTTACTGTGTTTCTGAATTCAGAAGTTTAACAAAAACAAGTCAGATGCTCGATGTAGTTAGCACATTTCATATGTGTTCTAAATGTAACTGAGTCACACTATTTTCTTTAAACGAAAATCAGAATTACTAGAATGTCACCTAATGACCTGCTTTTCCAAGAAGTGAGTTAATAAAACATTATTTCCACTTGTTTGCAGAGTAGAATTGTCATAGATGATACATACCATAGCAAGCCAAGTTGTGAACTTTCAGGGTTAGTGACAGAACCAAATCTGTCAGGTCGTTCACACACTTTAACCTTCTCTTCAAATGAGGTGAGTTTCAAAGTGTGTATATGTGTGTTGTTGTGTTGTTGTTCACACTACAGCATGTTTAATAGAAACAAATGTGTGTAATGTGAAACTAGAGGGCTGTTCCATATTTGAATGTTGAAGAGCACTGTAAAGAAGCTGTTAATGAACTAAGGACATGCACTAGTGGATGACACATCAGCCTATTGTTCTGATCCTAGTTATATCACAAAAATGGGAATGAGCTCACTGATCAAATCAAAGTTTTTAATTCTAAATATATGCTGTTCTGTTCCACTAATTTAAAGCAACTTCCTGGGTGAATGAAACCGCAACAGTTTTGACCTTGCCTTCACATCTGTGCAGGTTTGTTTTACAATAAAATTTCATCTCAATAAAAACAAACAAAAGAAAAAAGGAAAAAAAGTCTGAACATGGTGATTCTGATCTATAGGTAGAAATTAGATACCTGAAGGTGTGTTTATTCCCCTGGAGAGCTAATTCCTTTGGCTCCAACTGAAACCTAAAGTCTACACTTTGTTAGCATTCTGAGATACTGTCTTATTTGGTGTTTGACTGATGGACATCTTAATAAATTAAATCCTTTCATTTAGGAAAACTCATTAAAAACTGAGCACGGTTATCTTATGTAAAATGAGTTAGAGGGCTTGCCAGACTGATGGTTCATGAATGTGACAGGATTTTTATTAGCTGTCTTAAGTCAGTGCTTGGTGAAAATCTTAAAATACCCCAGTAATATGTAGAAAGTCAGCGCAGTCTTACAAACAATGTTATAAATTCACTAACATAAAAATCTGAGGTGTCAAAAATCATATAACTAGTTTACAGGTTGTAGTAGTGGGTTAAGTTTGTGCAGATTTTTTTTGGAGATAATAGTCTTAGATCTAATGAAAGCCAGAGGAACTCCAATTAATCTATCTTTGCAAGTACTCCCTGCAGTTTTTCGAATGGAACAGTCCATGAATGGAATATGTTTCTAAAACTTTCAAGCAGTATAAATTGTAAGGCTTTATTAAAGATGTCTTCTTGAATATTGTTCTTTGTTCAGTATTATAAACTTCCAGTAAACTTTGGGTTCTAATACTCAAATGAAAGCAGTCTATTACTAATTGTCCATGTGTAAAGTAATTATATAAGCCTCTTTTTGTTATAGATGAGTTCCAGTGTTCTGTCTAGTTCATATGTTGCTTATTGTCATGGTTTTGCATGACCAGTGAAAGCTGTTTGTACCTTTTCAATAATTACATTGAGTATCAAGGGTCTACTCTGAGGAAAACAAGGAACAAACTGAACTGTTTTCTCTTTTGGAAGGCAGTATATGTGAAGAAAAATACACAGTTCTGTTCTTGGGGTTTTTTTAAAGTTTGTAGTCTAGATCTGGGACAAATTAAGTAATCAGTCTTACAGCAGTTTGGGGTATGTTGAATCACAGAATAAATTAGGCTGGAGAAGACCTCTGAGATCATCAGGTCCAACCTATGACTGAACACCACCTTGTCAACTAGACCATGGCACTGAGTGCCACATCCAGTCTTTCCTTAAACACCTCCAGGGACAGTGACTCCAGCACCTCCCTGGGCAGCCCATTCCAGTGCTTAATCAGCCTTTCTGTAAAGAAATTCTTCCAACATAAACCTTCACAGGGACAGCTTAAAATGATGACCTCTTGTTCTGTTGCTGCTTATCTAGGAGAAGAGGCTGACCCCCACCTGGCTACACTCTCCTTTCAGGGAGTTGTCGAGAGTGATGAGGTCCCCTTGAGCCTCCTCTTCTCCAGGCTAACACCCCCAGCTCCCTCAGCTGCTCCTCACTGGACTTGTGCTCCACACCCTTCCCAGCTTCACTGCCCTTCTCTGGACACACTGCAGCACCTCAATGTCCTTTCTGACCTGAGGGGCCCAGACCTGGACACAGCACTCGAGCTGTGACCTCTCCAGTGCCCAATAAAGGTGGAACAATCACTGCCCTGGCCCTGCTGCTCACACTGTTTCTGATACAGGCCAGGATGCCACTGGCCCTCTTGGCCACCTGGGCACAGCCTGGCTCGTGTTCAGCTGCTGCTGACCAGCACCCCCAGGTCCTTTCCCACTGGGCCACTTCCCACTTTTCTCTGTCCCCAGCCTGTAGCACTGCATGGGGCTGTTGAGGACCCAGCAGTTGGTCATGTTGAACCTCATGCTCTTGGTCTGTCTAGGTCCTTCTGCAGGGCTTTCCTACTCTCCAGCAGATTGACACTCTGATTAAACTTGGTGTTGTCCACAAATTTACTGAGGGTACATTCAGTCCCCTCATTCAGATCACCAGTAAAGATACTGAAAAGGATCCCTAACTTAAACTCTTAATTTCTGCATGATGGTTGTTGTCAGGATGGGTTCATAAGCATGAGTCGTGGTGCCAGTGCAACTCCGGCTTTCAGAGGAGTGGGCTATTGCACACTGCCTTACAAGTCCTCAAATTGTTGGGAAACTGGAGATGGAAGCACCTCTTAGAAACGTAGATAGGGGCAGCACTGAGGGATCTGCCTCTCTGCGGGACACGTGCTCACAGGCAGTTTGGGGATGTGACTGCCTGGTGGGAGTTCAGTTGTTAGCAGCCAGCTAGTTACAGCAGGGGCACTTCACTCACAGATGGTTAGCAAGCTAGCTGAGTAATCCTTCTAACGTTCTTAATATGTTAAATGGTGTGGATGGCAGTGGTGTTTTCTTGGGCTTTATATTTTTATCTCCAGAGCCTTTGCTTTCTGAATCACATGCATTTTTATGAAGAAGCACGTGGCTTTCTCAAGCTTCCATACCTTAGAAGTAGTTTTAGTTCTGCTTTTTGAATTTGCAGCTGATCTCTTGTGTGTGTAGTGGCTGTTTTGGAGACTCTAACTTCACTGTACAAACATAGCCTGGCATGTTCCTTCTGCCTCTGAATGGACATTTGAGAAAAATATTATGTAGAGGTATTATTTAAGGACAGACAACCCTTACTCCAGAGTTGGTGTTCTTCATCTTATCCTTCTATAATTTTCACTTTCCTGTATTCTGAAAAATAGTCATAGATGCTTTCCCTTGTGTAGTAGTGAAAAATTCAAATTTTACAGTATTGATTATCTGTGAGGAGATGATGTCTGTGTGTTTTAACACAGATTCAGGTGTTGCTACAACTTCTAGTTTTAGGGTTCTGTCTTTACCAATATGAAGCAGAAGGAGTTTGTTAGCAACTGATGATGCTGAAACCCTAAGCCCCAATTCATAGCTAAGCCTGGAGGACTCCTCCATAGTGCAGTCTGTTAGCTGCTCTAATCTGTGCTGTTTGGACAAATCAATTCAGAGAACCCCCAAGATTCTGTCAGGGGACAGCATTTCACTGATGAAATGCAAGAAACTGGGTCTGCTTCTTTTTTTGGCAAGAATACATCTTCAGGTACTTACACTGAAATTACAGAAGGGAAGTTTTTGCATGGCTTGCACAGATTCAGTAAATCTAGAGTGAGTTCCAAGTGGAATAAAACACTTTACATTTTTTTCATGTAAAGGAGATACATATATATACCCACCCCCCACCTCAAATAATAAAAGTACATAGATATATTAAAAAATGCATATGTGACAGTGTATATTTTAGTATTTCTTGTGGCTGATAGACCACACCTGAGATACAGGTCCCCTTTTTTATGTACTATTCATGAACATTTGCTATTATGAGACAAATTTGCCAGTATGTATTTTGTATTGCAATATCAGGTTGGGGAACACTGTTATGTAAAATTAGTTAAAATAAATGTGCATTTTGAAATTCCCTTGGTAATTTATCCAACAAATCTTCTCTGTGTGAGGCATCTCAAGCTCTATAGCTTGGATAGAAGACTCAGTGCCCCAGCTGTCTTGATACAGATGCTCTATAGAGCACTTCAGGCCTCACCTCTTCTAGAGCCCTTTGCTGTTATTTTATGCAAATTGCTGTTCTTCTTTTGCACATCAGTAAGGCAGATGTGTTTGCACTCGTTCTATCTACATAATCTTTTTGATTTGGATAAGGAGTTCATTTTTGACATAAATATTCTGATGGTTCCCGCTTGCTTTACTTTGATTTATCTCAGAAGTAAAATCACATGTGCTCCATCAGTGGTCCTGCTACAGTGCAGATGCTAGTGCCCATTGAGTCTTTGTGATCAGACTAGAGCTATTTGGAAGTGAAAATCTTTTGAAATGCTTGTAGTGTGGATTTTAGGACCTAAGCACAAACCATTCAGCTCTACAGACTTGTTTCTGTTTATCTGTGTTGCCTCTTAATGTAGCCACTGTCCCTTGTTTCACAGAACAGGAAAAGCAAAACCATTTCAAATTATGTGTAGTCCTTCACTACATTGGAAATTGGAAAATTTTGTGTTTCCCCTCATATGTGTCTTCCATACTGCGTGCTCAGATCCATTGTGTTTTATGATCAGATCATGTGACAGGCCTGCATCTCATTATCTTTGACTTGTAATCACCACAATCATTTTGTTACATCAATCGACTCTCCTAAATATTCCATCAAATAAGCTGGATTTTGTGAGATCCCTTTGGCTGGCAGCTGTAGTTGTTCACCTGCGACTTAACAGGGTTATCTCTCAAATCCATAACTAGAAAACTCCTTTTTCCCTTGTTTTCTGTTTCCAAATGCAAATAAGGCTTGCTGGAAAAGGGGAGCATGCTTTCTGCTCTTTGCAAACATCTTGGATGACTAGTGGAAGCTGCCCAGTGAACAGTCTGTGGGTCTAATGCAGCCTGTACTTAGTGATGAGCTAGTAGTGAGAGATGATTCTGGATAGGTAAAAAACCTTCAGTTAACTGATGTCACCACATCAGTACCGCACTGGAATTTCTTCTCTACAGACAATGAGCTCTGTTGTGTAGCTTTTCTTCTGTGATGAAGTAACAGTGCTTCAGGACAAACAGCACTACCTTTTCCCCTCAGAAGCAAACTGAAATTGAAGTAGGGTGCCTCAAAAGCTCTGTGAGCTGGCAATGTGTATTTGCAATGGAATCCTACAAGCTGATTTATTTCTGAAATGGTCATCTTCTATTTGGGCAGACCTTTTAAAATATTGATGTGATAGCATTAGTTCAAAGAATGAACAGTCTTTACAAATGTACAAAACGTAGTAAAACTGCACCTAGAACACTCACCAGTTTTACTGGCTACTAGAATTGCTTTTATTCTGGATTTCCATCACTTAACAATAATAAGAGAGTTGAAGTGCTTGATAATTCTTCATGTTGTGTAAGGTAGTGTCCAGCATTAAGATAGAGCTACCTTAACCAACTAACTGAGGAAGTGTGTTCATTGTTTGCAAAGGTCCAATTTACCATTTATGTTCTCAGTTTCTGACTTTGTGTTGAATGTTGAAGTGTCTTGTTTATAGTAAACTAGGCAAACTGATCTCGAGAACTTGACTTTGGAGTAGAGCATGTTTAAAAATGCACTTGGTTAACCAAACTCACCTGACAACTGGAGTTCAACATACACTCAAGTAAAATATTGCTTATGGTGACTTTTCTCAATTGGTTAGGCATTGGATGATGAATTTACAACAACGGGAAAGCAAAATCAATGGCACAGTAGACCTATTTCTGAATGGACCACCCAGCAAGTGTGCCACTGGTTAATGGGAATGAACATGGAGCAGTATATTACAGAGTTCACAGCCATGAACGTAGATGGACAGCAGTTGATGCAGCTCGACAGTGAGAAGTTGAAGGTATGTGAACATCCCAGGATAGATTTGTGACTGTATAGGTTTCACTGCTTATTTAGATGGTTTTTTAATCTACAAAGTCCAGTTTCCTGGTTTTGTGGGTTTTTAAAGGATGGTTGTTTGCTCTTGTTAGTTTATTTTGAGTTGCTTTTGAAATCCTTGGAGACTGTTTAGTTACATGGTAATTAATAATTGATTGTAGAATTAAAGACAGGCTGTTTATAGCCAGAAAAATAACAAATATTGCTTCCTTGTTTGTATCTTGAAGAAAAGAAAGGAAGCATAATTGTCCAAGGAGTCTTGATACATCTGTTATTAATCTCAACATAAGATCATACCAAAAAATGCTCTGGCCAATTCAAATAGAATTGCAGTATTCAGTTTTAGAAATCTGTTTCTTTGACATTTCTTCTTCAAATGGGAAGGCTAAAATCCTATCTGGTGACATTTTAAATGTTTCAAGTTTTTACTCCTGCTGAAAACACAGTCTGAATCTTTTGAGTCTTTTCCTGCCATTTTACACCTGGAAGCTGCAGTGTATATGTATCCCATATAGTGCTGGTAAATTCCTGCAGTTTTTCTTTCTTGTTAGATTGTGAGACTGCATTATGGACAGGCAAGATGTGCAGCTAGAAGAGGCTCATTGGTCTATTCTGGCATAAGGCAAATTATTATTCATGATCAACAGCAGAATTGAGGGGCTTGGGGGGAAAAGGTGCTCTAACTTCAGTCTCCAAACTATGCCTGCATTTTAAGTAGACATGCAGCACAAATGTCCTGTACTTTATAAAATCTCGTGGGCACAGAGAAGATAGCGGTGACTGGCCTGTCAGATGAGTGTTCCCAGTGGTGAACGCTGATGGCCGCAGCTCCACGGGCACCTGGCAGGCTCCGGTCGGGCTGAGAGCCCGGAGCGCTCAGGCGGCATCGCGGGCCGCCACCCGCCGTTCGCAGGTGGAACTGCACCGGCCGCGTCCTGAGCGCCTGCTTAGGAATTAAATACACTTGAAAATTACTAAGGAGAAGTTACTGAGGAAAAATTCCTCGTGTATAAAAGGAGCCAGAAAAACATCTGGAGGCTACTACCTATGATGTTATTTTCTGGAAATTCTCAGGGCTTTACATGTTTGTAAAATGCAACACGAAACTGTTATTTCACAACTGAACAGTTGGCCTTGGTTTCCTTACCTGCCTTAGTACAGTGGTTTTGAGGCCCTAAGTCTTTATTTTTCAAATAAACAGACTATCTTGTTGAAAAGTGAATAACACTTTCTTACCTTGTTAATGTACAAGTACTGCTAACAGTGCTGTTGAAAAAAAAATACTGATGAGGTTTTGTTTTGTTTTCTCCTCCAAAGGCTTTGGGAGTTTCCAGTCAAAATGACCGATCAACAATAAAGAAAAAAATTAAAGATATTAGAAAAACACAGGAAAAACTGGAAAAGCAGAAGGAAAAGGTTCAAAGGAAGGAGAAAGAAGTTCGCAAGACTGGCAGAGTGGTGGCCACTCTTGAATCAAGCTGCTAAAATGACCATTTTATTTTAGGGCAGACTTGCCTAATCCTGAGGAAGTTCAGCAGATTTGTATATAATTGTACACTTGAGGGAGGAGGGAAAGTGCAACAGTTTAACGTGGTAGGTGGGTTTTTTCTTTTTAATTGTGGTCCCTCCCCATTACAGCCCAATAAAATGAAATAATGTTTTCAATATTTTTATTTCTAGTTGATTCTGCCTGTACTAATAGACAATAATTTAACTTTCTGCCTTAAGTAACATTTCTGCTCCTAAAGTGTCATATGCCCTTTTCATTGAAATTGATGTTTGTGAGAAGTAGAATATGGTATTAAAAATCATTCCAGTATTAATCAACTACCATTTGATAGAGTTGAAGCTGATAGAGGGACAACAGGAAAATCCTGCCAACAAATTCAGTCTGACAGTCTGTTTATCTGTTGCCACTAAAGATGTACAGTAAAAATTAAGTTTAAGGAAACGGTAATGTCTAATTTAAAAAGAAAGCATGTATTTCAAATTTAGTATTATTTTAATTCTTGTACTTCTGGAACTTCATTCAAAGGTCACTTGAGTAATACATTTTTTTAATTCTATGTGCTGCAATTTACTGAGAAAATAACAAGAAATACTAAGTAGTTTTCACAAACTACATATCCTACATAATACTAAGTTTTCTGTACACTACCCATGTGGTGTTGGAACAAGGTTTAAGCCTATAAATAAGATCCTTTTTAACCTATTTTTCCTAAATAATACATAGTTTTATAGATTTATGCTATGAATAAGATCAATTTGCAATACATGTATTTCTCTTTTCTACATGCTACAAGATTTTTTGCGGACCAAATTTATATATTTGCTAATTTTAAACAATACTGTTTTTCAGACTTAAAATACTGAGGAAAGAATTGTAGGAAAAATTATCACTGACGCACTGGTTTCTGCCTTGTATTTAAATGTCCAGTTGTAGACTACAGATTATTTCTCTTTAAAGGAGGATTTGATTCTTGAAATAGCTTAGAACATAACTTGGTGTTTTGTATATTTACATACTATTTTCTAGAGATACTACACGAGCACTTCCTAATTTAGATTATTCCAGAAGCATAGACTAGATTAAATATCAGTTCCATCCCAGAATGGACTAGAACAAAACTTACATAGTTCGTTTATGTGGACCAAGTTCTCCTTTAAATCTATGGACTGTTTTTCATTTTAATTAAATGAATGAACTTCACTGTTGGTGTTTCACATTTATTACTTTTTTGTATAAATGTCTTAAGAATTTCAGCAAAGGACTGTGTGGAAATGCTTCTGCACACTCGGCATTTCCAAAATAAAGTTTGAAAATTTTGGTAATAATTCCTTTTTAAAAGAGATTGTATTTCAGTTTTTTATGCGTTCTTTGGTCAAGATTTAACTTATTTACTTTGTTCACAGTAGCTCTGAGTTGTATGCCAAACTTACAGACCTTGAACCAAAGAGGAATGCTGCCCTACTGATGAAAGAGAAAGGAATTAGAAGTATGGAATCATCAGATGCTCAGAATCTCCCACGTAAAACCACTCTTTAATTAATTCAGTCAAGAAAGTTGAGTGTTTTAGCAGCTAGAACACCGAATATTGCTAGAATCCATATTACCTTTTCTCTTCAAGCCTGCTGTAGCACCCTGGGAAGAGTTTTCTCATGAAGACTAGTGGGAATAATGGTTTCAGAGATTTGCCTGTGAGCAGAGCTGTCACAGGTGAGGAGGGGCCATAGCAGGGATGATGAATTCCCTGGCACCTGAGCATGAGAACTCTGATTATCACAGCCCACCACATTGAACATGTGGCCAGTGTTGAATGAGAAGGCGCTGGCTGCACAGAACGAGCTCAGTACCGAGCTACACAATCACCCAACAAAGTTTCCTTTTTACAGTAGTTTTAATGAATAAATCCAGCAATTCTTCAAAAATTAACACAAACCAAGATTAATTGTACAGTGCAAGAAAGCTAATTTGCATACAAAACTATTAATCTCAGCATTTTGACAGTGTACTACTTTATTGTAGTGATTCACTTCAACTTAACCAGTGTGCTCGCAATGACTTCAGTGTAGTATTGAAAATATTAAATAGAAAAGTTGTCTTCTCCACTTCTATTTAAACCAAAAGTCACCAAATTTTTAACTAGGATTACATACTGTAAATCAAAACACTACGCGTTTGTGTTTTCACCACAATAATTTGGGGTGACAGGTAAAGAGATAACTACAAATCTAATTATACAGCAAGTTGCTCTAGTAATCAGAATTCAATTTGGTAGTTAGCTGAGAATGTGAAAGAGATTTTATTATAGTAATATTTAAAATACTTAATGGACTTTGTAGATTTTCTTCAGAAATACCACTTGGAGTTGTCTGATGTTACTAAAATCAACTGAGTTAGTTAAAAGATTTAAAGGTTAGAATGCTCAACTTCAGACCTGAGTTTTTAAAAGCCCTTGCTGTAATTTTCAGCTTTGGCTTAGAAAAAACAATAGCTGCAAGTGTCCCTTCCAAAATTTGTACAGGCCCTGTTTTACACTGCATGGCATTTCTGACATCCTCTTGCAGGGCCAAAGAAGGGAACAGCTCTCAGTTCTCTTCACTTGTAGCCATGCAGATTGAAAGGTGTGCCAGTTACCACCTCACATCCTTGTAAGGAAGAAAAAGAGGGGCCCCAAGGTGTCCACAAGCTTGAGTGGAATAGGTAACCCTACTGCTCTGGTGGCATTAAGATACAATGATCCTCTCCCAGACTGTCAGTTTAACTGTGTATACAGCCCAGTCTGTAATGCACTCTGTTAAAGTTATCTACGTTAGCTTAACCAGGGCATAAAACCATTTCACTGTTCTGCAGAACTTGGCTAGGGAGGTAGCAGGTGATAAACCCTGAACCTGGCTCAGCTACAACTAGAGAAACATGACTTCAATTTCCAACATCCCACCTGTCCCCTTCACTTGTGGTATCTCACCTTCTGTTTTGTGCAGAGATAGGAAACTAGCAAAAGCTGGGCTTACTGTTTCTGAGAGGGATTATGCATGTCTGCTACAGAACAAAACCCACAGAATTACATGTGGTTTAGTTAACTGAGAAAAGGATTAGGACTCAATGGCTTTTAACTGCATCATTCCAAAAATGTTCAGGAATGACAGGGATTGAGGTGCAACACAGAGGTGTGCGAGTTGAACAAAGCTCATACAGTAGGCATTAAGTTGAATTCTTTATTAAAAGGACTCTGTATCTGAAATGTGAGATTCACTGTCCTCTCCATGTTCCCCTGTATGTTCTGATTTGTCTTGGATTAACATATTGTGGTTATCATGTTTATGTTGAAGTGTGACTTCCCGTTACTACAAAAACGAGGCCAGAAGTATATCACAAATGCAAAGGTATTTTCAAAAACTGTTAATTCCACTTATTCTTACTTACACTCCTGAGAAGGTAGCTTATACTGTCGAAGTAATAGAGATGCCCTATTACAGACAAATTTTAAAAATCTGTTTATTAAAATAGTTTCCATTTACAGCTGTACCTGGCATACCCAAGTCTTACGAAGGCTAGAATGTTGATACTGCATTTCGGTATGACCTACAGAAATACAGGCAAATGCAAGACAACATTTCTCTACTGTACACAAGCCATGCTAGTTTTTAATTCACAATGATCAGGGCAAGGTAAGTTTTTCACATCCATTATATATTCACATTACAACCAAAAAGATACAACCAATGCCACATACCTGAGATACAATATAGCAGTAGTAGCAGTTAAAAACGCTTTTTAAAAAATTTTATCCCTACAGAGATGTGTGATTTCTACAGCTGAAAAAAAACTCTTGATGTAGGCAGTGGATGTAGGCAACATATCTAACTTTGCAAAATTAAGCTTCAGCATGCTAAAGATAAAAGAAAGTGCCATACAGTTGAAGAGGTATAGCAATGAGCTTGATATTTCTCACACAAGTTTTTAATTAATCTGTAGAATTAATTGTATAATGGAAGAATGTTCCAGTGAGCTTTTTCAATAGTTCTTCTAATAAAATTTTGTAATCATACAAATTAATACCAGATGTGACAGCTGTTGCATTGATCCCTATATAAACCAAAATATTGCTCCTTTACTTAGCTCTGAAAGCAGTCATAAACAGAAAGTGAAACAAATGAAGTATGACCTTTCTTTGTAAGTGCAGGTTGGGGGTTTTGGCAGCTGTTGTTTTTTTAATTTCAGAAAAGCCTAAATACACTGAATTTTCTGTTACACCACTTAAAATGATTTTTATGTATCAAAGTTGCTCAACATCTTGGTATAAATTAGGTCTTCTAAATTCCCTTTAGACAAACCTACTTCTTAGGAGGTGCTGAGGAAAAAGCTACCTGCTGCGGAAAGTGGTCATGTCCTTTGGCTCGCTGCTTGGCACACACCAGTCATCGGCTTCATGGTTTGCCTTATAATGCTTCCAGGCTGCTTTGTTGTATACAGGGAGTCTTTCAATTGATTCTGTTGATAAGGCCTGTAAAGAGAAAAGGCTGTAGCTGAGGATTCTTAATTGAAGTTATCATAATGGAACAAGGAGTTCCATTAGCAGTTCAGATTAAAATGGCAGAGTGTTCCATCATACCTTGATGTAAATAACTGCATCTGTACCATAGCCTTCTAAGGAATAGAGTTTCAGGTCTCCTTGGAAGTACTGTGCATACAGACGTGATATGGGTAAGCCATA
Source organism: Prinia subflava (assembly GCF_021018805.1). Taxonomy (NCBI): domain Eukaryota; kingdom Metazoa; phylum Chordata; class Aves; order Passeriformes; family Cisticolidae; genus Prinia; species Prinia subflava. The sequence goes on from NC_086252.1 coordinate 18,805,199, forward strand.
ACCAAATCCAGCCTGATCAGGAGAAAAATGATACTTCCATTACTTACATTAACCAGAGGCATTTTCTGTTTTAATAGGTAAAATAAACTAAGCATGTTTCACCGTCAGAGGAGTTCAGGTGTTAACTATTATGCTCTCCTCCCCCAGCTGTTATGTATCCCCAAACCAGAAGGATGTGTGAATGATAGTGATTATGAGAAAACTGCTTGATATTCCTGTGTTAGGCAGGGCTGGTAGATAACACTTCTTGTATTATGGTAATTTTCTGAAGAGATGCCATTAGAGAAGACTGTGCTGTGTCTGCATCAGGCCTCATGGAGCTACTGATCTAAAGGACTCAGTGTTCTTAAGTCAGATACATTTCATCATCACTATATATGAAAAAGGTTCAAGACACAATGTCTGTGAATTTGCAGCTTATACAGAAATTCTACCAAGGCCTGGCTGCAGTGGCAGGGCAGTGCCCTAAAGTGTTAGGCATGATTTTTTGTTTAAATAGTAACTTTCAGAGGTAATCTCTCAATGAGTGTACTCTGAACACTCCTCTGTAAAGATTTGTGTTCAGTGAGTTGCAGAGTGATCTACATGCAGAACTACATATATTTTTAAATGATGCAATGTGGGAGAATAAATACAGGAAAGCTGTTCAGAGATTCTAATTTCTGAGAGTTTAGGCTTTATTTCTTTGGCATTTATTACATTCATGTGAGACCATAGTGGATTCTTCATATGTCCTGTAACATGTATGTACCCTCATCCTTGCTGGGGTTGGTACAACTGACTACACAGAACTACAGCCTTGATCTAAAGTCATTGCTATAATTATTCTTCCTTTCACTGAGTGGCTACAAAAATAATTCTGAATCCTGAATCCACTGCAGTATGTGCAGCATAGCCAAGTATTGTGCTTGAGGTGGGATGATCTTTAGATTTAGTAGAGAAAGAGAATCATTAACAAATTTAAATAATTTTCAGTATTTTATGCCATTTTCCAGGTATTTTTTGAAAAATACTTTAATTAAGCTTGAATTAAGTAAAATGAAAATATTACTCAATGTAATGTCTCTAAAATTAGACCTGTCCACGATGCCAGGGTGTCAAATACTTGCATACCAAAGGTGTAGCTCGTGATGTCTCAACTCGAGGCCGTGGTGCTGTTGAATACATATAGTTGAAGAGTCTGTCAATTTTCCTCATAGGAACACCACCACCACGGTCACTCATCTGGAACAAGAAGGAGCATTTAGCTTTATATCCCTGAATACATTTTGATAAAAGACAGCTTCTCTCAAACAATAAGCCAGAGAAAGTTCCTGTAAAGTATTATTTGAAGCTGTCCCTACTTTACAGATTTTCTTTAATTCTTATCTTCAACAATGACCAAAGAGAGATGAATCCTTCCCTTTCATCTTATTCAAACCATTAAATAAAATACTGCCATAAGAAGCATTCATAATCTCTTGGAGGAAAGGAAATTCTGCTTGAATTGTGCATTGCTTTTATCTTGTTCATAACACACTTTTGTCTGAAGTCACTATCTACACCTTTTAGCAAATGCTCTGTGTATTTTATCTTTATTCCTCAAGAATACTGCCATTTAAATAGGATTTGCTAAGACATATTACTTGAAGGATTAAGTCAAAGGAGTTGTTTTACTACAGTTTGGTTAGACCTGTGAAAACTCCAGTGCTTGCAGTTGGTCGTTGAAATCTAACATGGATGTTGTACAGAAAAAGAAGAAACTGCAAACTGTACCTCAGGAGGTTTGTTTTGTGTGGAATATACAATATATATTTCCCTTTCTTCAGTTATTTCACACCTGTATAGCTCTGCCATTGTCACTTGGAAAACGTTGATGTTACAATTGTATAAAGATGCTCCTTCATTTTTATCATGGTTGCTTCTAAGCTAGGCAAGACACAAGAAGCACAGGATGCTACTGCAGAGCTCTCGGTGTGACTGCAGCCTCTTCATGAGGCAGTGTGTGAAATTCCGTAAGAGCTTTTTTACTTACATATAATCTATTGATAGAACCAGATCACCAGCTCAAGTTACTAACATGCTGCTCGTGACAGGAAAAAAAACCACCGATCAAAATACAGAATAGTAAAAAAATTAGTACCTTCACAGTTAAATCCTCATTTCCCAACGTGATGTGTACATGAATTGCAGGATAAATGCATCGATCGACATGATGTTCCATGGTGGCTCTCATTGCATTCTGTAATTTTCAAGTACAACTTAAATCCTATTAACTTTGTATATTATCTTAAAATATCAATTCAGTAGTTACTTTTATCATGTATTTAAAAAACAGAAAAATGTATATTGGTTTAAAATGGGTTTTTTGATATTCCTGGTTTATTCAGTATCGGTATATATTTAGTTTATTAGAATACAGAGACTTCAAATATTTATTTTTTTAAAGGAAACATGAACAGTTTAATATATAGTGTTTGTTTTCCAGAATTCTTTATAATGCACATAGTATGTGCAATATGACACAAAGTCCAAGAAAAGTCCAGGACAAAACTGCTTGAGGAAAGCTCTGCAGGACCTGTTACACATTTTACCAGATTTGAAGATACACAATTTATGGGATATCTTATTCTCACTTGCTTTATTAACTAATGTCTTCATACATTTTAATATTTAGGCTGTCTATTCAGAAGGTATTCATTGACTGGGTAAAAGAGATACATCTTCCAAAGCTGTTCATTTTCTATTTAATTACTGTTTCTCTAATAGTACAGGGTAGCTGCAGTCAAAGGGCAAGAGTTTGCACTTGCAAACACACACTGGGATCTAGAATCGGTTCAAAAAGTCAAATCAATACAATCTCAGTAAACAAAGATGTATGAAAGAATTGTGTAATTAATGGTAAGTGCACAGACCTTGAAAAGTTCAAAAACCATGTGGTAGAGATGTGATGGCACATACACCACTTGCATGGGCTGTCCTGGTGACTTAGCTGGAGAGAAGAGAGTCTAAATAACTAAACAGCAAATGAGATATTTTTATCAACTCCCACAGTAAATTCAAGATGTAAATTTGTATTGTTAAATTTAAAAAAGGAAAATTTAAATATTTTGAAAAATCATATGTTAACCAGAAGTCACAATCAAGATTTTCAAATGTTGCTTGCTGCTTTAGGAATTAATCTCAAAACTGACTATGGGATCACTGACAAGGGCATATCATCATTGCTTTCAAATAACTCCTCACAAGTATCATGAAGATTGAATGGAATGTCTCGTATAAATCTTTAATGTGGTGCAAGAAATGCAGAGAGGGTGAGATGCAGTAATGTCAGGTGCAGACACATGAAATCTTAGCAAGGGAAGGAGCCTACTAAATTTGTTACATCAACTGCTGTAGAATCAAAAACTTCTAAGCATGTCAGTTTTCTCATTAAAGGCAGGAATGGGGAAAGCATTCTGCCAAACTTAAAAAAACCCAATTTATGACAGTAGATACAGGGAACACGTGAACTATGCGAAAAGCAGAACATTTCACCACCAGCTCCTTTAGAAGAAGCCATCATAATGTTCAAGAGCATGCCTTGTCCACATTCACTTACCATTCAACTCTTCAAGGATAAGTTCTGGAGAGCTCATGTAATATAAATCACAAAGCCTCTTGGCATTTTCATAGCCATCTATAATAAAAAACACAGGAAGTTACATTTCTCCCTCGCATTTCACTAGAGTCTTCTGAAAAACAGAATTTGAAAGTACTGTGCACTGCCAGGGAGGTTTGTATTTTTTTCAGAAAAACTGTTTACAGGAAAAAGAAGCAAAAGTGTATTTCACATCAAATAAAACTTCTGCTCCAGGTAGGAAAGAAAACAATACATGTATACCAGGATGTGTATTTGCTCTTAGTATAGACATTCATGTAAGTTTTCAGGATTTTTGTTCTTATCATCTGAATTTACCTCTAATAACTTCAACAACATTGCAGTTAGGATCGATGCTTCCAATGTGTTTTGGATGAGCTGGATTAATTTTCCCACCAAAAAGCAAAGCTGCCAAAAAAGAAAACATCATTTAATATCCAGCATAACTTTATAATTTTAGTTTGTGTCTTCAGTTTTGCTAAATAAAAAATTTATGGGCAATCTGTAATTTCAGTCCTCACCATACTGAAAAGTCTACTATTAATAAATATTTTAGGAATTGTATTAAGAATGAGTTATAAATGGTAGGGCAAATAGTATACTCCTGAGTGGCACCTTAGTATATATTAAGCACTTCAACATTAAAGGAAAATACAGTTGTCATGGTACAGGTATCATTCCCCGTCCTTTCAACAGTGGCACTTACAGTGTTGATTAAGGAGCATCCTGATTGAAATGCGACTCATGTAGAAGCGGTCTAGAAAATACTGCACGTTCTGCGAGGTCACTGGGTCAATGCCAAAGCTCTCCTTGTACTCTATTACTCCTTGAGCCATCGTTGGAATCACATCGTTGTGGCGATTCCGGATTTTTATCACAGTGTCTGTAAAACTAACATGAATACATTGTTAGTATTTCACTTTCAAGGGAATTCGGTACTCTGGCAAACAGAGTGTCTGTCTACAAAAATGAAGACTTGTGTACAAAAATATCACACGTCTGCCTACTGCAGTAGGAAGGCAGGTCAGTTTTCACTGTATTTCAGGTGACTGGTGTTGAAACAATCAGTAATCTACTATTTTGACCACTTATAAAATGATTATTATCCTGATCCTGCCAAGAATCAAGATAATAAATAAAGATATCAAGATACAATTATCTTTGTGTCTGCCAAGAGAAAGAGAAAACTCTGTCAGCATTTTCATGCAGAACAACCTATGCCTGTCAAATGGCACTTATGGTCAGCCAGCATTCCACAAGGCATTCCACAGAATGACATTACACTAAAGTGCTTAATTTCCTGTTTTAATGTACCCTCTTTTTAGGGACAGGGGGTGACATCGCTGCAATTCTTCTGTAAAGATTTGAGATAGGACATTTTTTTAAGCTATTGTTTTCTTGCCAGTTCTTCCATGCAGTATTAACATGTGACAGCAAAGCCTTACCTGTGAATAGCCCCTGAATCTTCTGAGCTTTTGTCCTTAAAGTCAAGAATCTCCTGAAGACTTTGGACGTACCTTTCAATGAAACAAACAGGATAAATATCAATTCTAATATGCCTCCCCAGATCTCTCTGGTTAGCAATTTGTGGTCTTCCAATGCTGCATGTTTCCAAATCATTCTACCTGTCTTCCTGTGAATTTTATTAGATTTCTTTGAATCTATTTACGATGTTTTCTTCCAGAATTTCCAGAGCAATAAATTCCACAATTTGATTAGAATGCATAACATATCATCTTTGTGTTTGAAACCCAGTAGGTGATCACTTATTTGCAGCCTCAGCACGTTCCTGTTAGTAAAAAAATCTTTCCATTTATTCATGATTTAAGAATTTCTGCCATCCCTTTCCTTAGATACGTATTTTCCAAGCTGAAGAATTCTATTTGGTTTCTTCTCACGTAAAAATTGTTCCAACTCTCTGATTATCCCTCTTGGTTTTTTCTGTTCAGGATGGAGCTGCATGCAATTCAGGGGAATAATGGGCTAACACAGTGGTACAATTATATTCCTCCCTATTTGTTATTTAGTTCCTAACACTATTTTCCTTCTTGCCATTCAACTGACATATCCAGAAAAATATTCCCAGTAGCATCAAAATTTCTTTTTCCATTGTAAGGAAGCAAGCACACAGAGAGAGGAGGTTCTTCCCTGTGTTCTACTTTCCATTTGCCCAAATGGAATTAATTTCCCATTTGATCAGTGCCATCTAGTATCATGAGAATGTAAGCACTTCTGTTTCATTAAGAGCCTTCATCTTCATTGATAGCTCTTTTCATATTCAGTCATCTAGTCAGTCCCACTTACTGGCAGATACCTTAACTTTAAAAGCCTTTACAGAAATCCTTGTGCATTTAGCAGTTGCCAAGCAATCTCTTTGTTTTGCTTTCATCTTGAAAAAGTTTATGCCTAAGTTGCTTACTTGGAAGCAAACTTTACTTTTCAAATAATATTTTTTACTTTAATACCTTCATGTTCTCTCTGTTGTTCTATGTTTTGCCTTTGGGAACTTCCTATTATTTTTTTTCATATTTTCTATAACTTCTCTCAATATGCAATAACATGTCTTTTAAATGATTTCTGCTATGTTTTGCAAACATTTTATGCCTTAGTCTGCTACTGCTGTTTTCTTTAACTAGCTTCTTCACTTTTAGGTAAGTTCCTTATTAAACACTGTTCTGGTGGATTTTTGATTAAAAAAATTATTCTTCATACATGAGTATGTACAATACCTAATGACTTCTTAATTCCCTTGTGGGTTCTCTACATGTTTTTTCCCCACATCTGTCATTTAGTTTCTGATCACACTGGTGTATTTAACATCTCAGTATAAATAAGTGGTGTTCATGTAGCACACCTATGAATGTTCTTTCAGTAGAAGAGAGCAAGTTCCTCCAGCCTGTGTATGTGCAGAAGGTGACCCCTCAAGGAATGGAATGCCACTGTTCTTACCAGCTCTGCACCAGCTGAACTGAAGGTGTTCTTAGGAGGTTGTCTGGAAGCAAGCTTATTTCCTTCATTATGTTTGCCAATCTCACAGGCAACTCTTGTCGCAGAAACATAAATGATGTCTTTTCACAAGCATTTTCAGATCCTAAAACCAATATGACATCAGAATGAAGTCAATACCTATGGTAGAGAACTACACAAACTTACTTTCTTGCACAAGAGGTCTATACCTTGATTTCAAAGCTTTCTCAGCCAGGCTGGTTAGATGGTGTTTCTTTCATGGCAGCAGCCCACTTGTATTTTGAAATTTATCACATACTGAAACCTTCCTGTTGTAGTAATGAGAATCTTCAATATATAAACAGAAACTAATGCAACAGTTACAGACCTGCGCTGTTCAACTTTAAATATGGCTTCTATCCGTGTATATTGTTCATTTTATTTGCAGCAAACATTGACTCTAACCAGCACTGATCAAATAATATGTCATTCTGAGCATGTCAGAGAAGCAAATGAAAGCAGCACAGGAAACTATTCATGAGAAGGATATCACAGTCCCATATACCCTGCTTTTCATCACTGATCTCAGTGAATTATCATAGCTCATCCTCAAACACTTTCAGAAAATAAATTCAGAAATATTGATCTCATTTTCAATTAAATCTGTTGCAGTTTAAATTCAGTCTTACAGCAACAGAAGTCAGGTGAATGAATTCACGCAATAGTGAGAAAGAAACAAAAGTAGGACAGCTACTCTGCTTAGCCATTAGGATAGTAAAACATTTAATTTTTTTACATTTTAAAAAGCTAGAAGTGAAAATACTGCCTCTTTTGATAACCAGCCTGTCCTCCTTTTGTAACAACAAGTGTCATCTGTGGGGGTGGCAATTAAATGCAGTTATTAAAATCAAGAGCGGCTTTTACTCCCGCAAAGCTTGTCTTCCTAGGCGAGAAAGGAGCGTGCAGTGGGGAGGAGACTGAGGAAATGCTGCACTTCATGCTCAGCCAGACTTCTTTCTAGACTCAAAGACTGTCAAGTAAACAGCATCTGAACTTCCTAACCTGCCCATCTGCTGCAGTGAAGTGCTTACTTCAGGTCTGCTGTTTCAAAACAGGTATCCTAAAAATTAACTCCTGTGTTACTGCTCGGTTCACTCCTTCCATTTGGCATGGGGAAGCTGGGGAAGAAAAGGAAGGGATAAGGAAAGAAAAAAGGAGCTGGGAGTGCCTTAAACATGAAAAATCTTCACCAAATTGAAATAGAGTAGTTTAAAGCATGCAGACTCAGACAAATAACAAACTACACTGATGAAAGAATGTCAGTTAATAAAAAAGTGAATAATTTACAAGCAATTCTTCCACAATGGCACTTAACAGCATTATGCTCTATCTACATGACATCTGCCTAGAAACCTTTCATTCTTCTCCCTAGTCATACTGCATTTCAGGCATGACTGTTACTGGCCTTCCCCTTTTCTTGGGTAAAATTCCAAGAACAAATCAAGTTGGAGTTATTAGAGCATAAATATAATCTTTAAATGCCTCATGTACTCCAAAAATTACATTTCACAAAATAGTTTTTGTATCTGAAGGCCTTATCTTTGCAATCTTGGGTCAAATATGGAAGGCAGTATAGGGCAGGCAAATGACTCTTTCCCTGTGCAGCTGGAGTCCATATCTAGGCAAAGGATGGGTAAAACTCCTACAGAAAGTGCTGTGGTCTTATAACCCAAGAACAGACCTAAATTTGCTTATAGAATATTTCATTTTTTAAGTTAGCTTTACCAGATTTTAGTATTTCCTCTTTGACTGCTCTCACTCTTGTAAAAGGAGCAAAAAAAAAAAAATCCTTAATGAAAGCACCATCAGGTTATAATGGCTACAAAATGTGTTTACAGACAAATACTGTCTCTGTCTTGCACTCTTTTTTATTGCTGTTATTAGTTTTTACTCTCTGTAATTAAATCATTAAGCAAAAGAGAGGGAAAAAATGTTGTAGAAGTTTTCAAGATTATTTTTACCTTATGTTCAGGTACTAAGAGCAAAAAAGTAGCCTAACTTTTGACACAAGGAAATAGTGTGCATTGAAAATAAACACTGATTTTATGGTAAGCATTTTGTCAGTAGTGGTAAAATAATACAGGTTAAAGCAAACTCTGAATTGCAAGATTCTCTGCTTACACCTACAGTAGCAACAGAACATGTGGTGGAGTTCCTTTAGGCATCTGGAGTTTCAAACGTCTGATACATTTTATAGCCACAAGTGAAACACTGAAAAGATGGATGAAGCCACAGCAGATAATTGTGAGAAAGTCTTCTTTCTAAGTCTTCCTGTTTATACAAAGTTTAGGGTTCTAGGATTAGGTTTTACTTGCAAAACTATAAAAAATCATGCAACTATTAACTATTATATTAACTATATATTAACTATATATTAACTATATATTAACTATATATTAACTATATATTAACTATATATTAACTATATATTAACTATATATTAACTATACAACATGTAAACATGTATGCACACCAAAGTGCCTTGGATACAGAAATAGAACGTATTATAGAATGGCTCCAACCTCAGGCTTTGAAAGGTCTCTCAGCGTGACTTACACAGCCTTTCCCTATGTGGTCTTTGCTTTGAAGCAGAATAGAACAATTCCTGTGATCCTTTTTGTTTCCAAGCTGACAGTCAAACCTGGAAGCATTAGGAGTGGTTTTGGTACTGAATGTACGACAGAGTATCCTGTTACTGATTTACTCCTTTTCAAGACTAAATTCCAAATCCTCCAGGATGGCTCTTGGTGTCTGCATCCTGTTCTTTCTCTCACACGCCTCCTAAACCAGCAACATTTGGGCAGGATGTTTCTGTAGGGTACAGGCAAGTGACTGAGAAGTGATGACTGTTCCAGCCCGTCGGTGCCAGCTGAAGCTGAACGCTCCTCGTGTTTGGAAGCTGCCTTGAAAAGGCTGCATGCTGCTTAGCAAAAGGCTTAACCAGTCTCACCTGTCTGAGTCAGGCTCTACCGCTACCACTTGTCACAGCTCCCACCCTCTCCCCAGCACTGCGGGTTCTGCAGGAAGACACCGAACTACGCTGGTGGTGCCAAAAACGGGAGTTTTCAGCTCCATTCCAACCTTGGCATAGTTGCGGTCTCTGGGAATGAGCCAACTGGGCTCCCTTGCCCCAGAAGGAAGCAGAGCCCGTTTCTGGCAGAAAGCGCAGCATTTAACAGACGAGCGACAGCCGGGCAGCGCTGACGGGGTGAGGGGTCGCGGCCGTCCCGCTCCTCACTGGCACCTGTGGGAGGAGGGGCAGCGGTCAAGGGCGGCTCGGGGGACACTCACCGAAGTCCAGAAACTGCTTCATGGAGAGTGGCGAGGGCGAGAAGCGTGAGTAGAAGTCCACCTGCTGGGGGATGTTGCTCGGGGAGGCGCTGCCCGCGGCAGCGCCGCGCAGAAGGGCGCGCAGCAGCCTCATGGTGCAGCTCCGGCCCCTTCGCTCAGCCCGGCCCGGCCGCCATTTCCCGCCGCGCCGCTCCCCCGGCCCCTGCCCAGGCCGCGGCCGCCTCCGCCGCGAGGAGGTGCCCGACGGGGATGGGCGTCTCTGCCGGCCCGGCCCCGCCGCGGGGCGGGGGAGAGGGCGGCTCTGAGGGAGCGCGGCGGGGGTGCCGGGGCTGCGCGGCGGCGGCGCCTCAGGCGGGCGCTGAGGTGTCCCCGGAGCCTTGAGGGCTCGGCGGGGGAAGGCGACGCTCGCTTCGTGGAGGAGCCCGGCTGCGGGCAGGTACGCGGCGTTAGGGGTTAGCCCCGGCGGAGGGCTGCGGGTGCGCCCCGCCCACGAGCGAGGAGCCTTGAGGGGCCGGAGGAGCTGTGGGTGCGGGGGCCGGGACCGTAGGGCCGCAGCGAGGCCGAGGGATGCCCGTGCCCCAGCGGCTCTCGCCGGGCATGGGGGTGCCCGGGGGCGCGGCCGTGCGGGCTCAGCGCCCCCGGGGCTCCCCCTCGCTCTGGGATGGGGCCGTGGCGGGCGGCGGGGCTCGGCTCCCGGCGCGGGTGACCCGGGCTGGAACGGGAACTGCAGAAACCCACAGGAGCGCCGGCGTTGGCCCTGGGGCCGGCGGGAGCGCAGAGCCTCCCCCGAGGGCGTGGGCCGGGCTTAAAGAGCAGCGTGCGTTCTCGCTATCGCACCTGTGCCTGCCCAGCTGTGGGGGGTGGGAGGGTGGGGTTTCAGTTAGCAAACAAAAGATTTCTGATAAACTTACTGCAGTATAGATGTTAAAGACATTTTTGACACTAGGCTCTCATCTCCATCATATCTATTGGTACAGATAAATTTTGATACCTGGTAGCTTGAGCTAGGGGCCTCTAAAGAGGGGCCCCTAGACAAAGACATTCCCGGGCAATTATTATTACAGTCTAAACTCTGCACACAAGAGTGTGGATCAGTAGCCATATTAGAGTCTGGGCCCTTCTTGACTTTCATTGCTTTGCTGTTTTGTTACCAAGTGTTTGCCACGTGGTCATCTTCACATCCTCTTAGGTCTGCTTCTGTGGTAGTTTCAGTCAGTTCTGTAGTCCATGTTACAACGTGGTTGCTCCAGCTATTAATTTTGGAGTAATATTTAAATTACAGGTTTATCTATTCTAACTATCAAAAATGTTTAGGCTGTTAGTTCCAGGTTTCACTGTGTTCCATCTTTGACTTACGCAATATGGCTCAGCTTGCTATAACAATTCTAGCTAGTTATGTCAAGCAACTTGGGTAGTTTCAAATAATATGAAATTTTCAATAATTCCTACCTTTGTTTTGGTAAGAATACCTGCTTTAATAATTTAGTATTTGATATGGGTTTAACCTCATTCCCTTAGCCGAGTTTGAAGGCAAGGTTCACTCTGTTAGTTACTGCACGGGCCACAATTCACACACGGAGATGTGTACATCCACACCTGTGTACAAACTTACTATGGAACGTTCCCCTTGAGTTCAGTGGAATACATCAAATCCATTTACATTTCTCAACAGGCAGGAATTGCTCCTAGAGGGCTGTAGGGGGGTGGTCTTTCCAGTATGGCAGACTTGAGGATTCATGAGCTCCAGGTGGACATAAATATACTGCAGGAAAAATACACTACACAGCATCTGAAGCATTAACACTTCTGGGGAACAGGACCAGCAAAGTATTTTGTGGACAACTCTCAGCAGCTGTTGGAGGTGGGATGCTGGTCTGGGTGGACCTGTGGTCAGGTCCAGGATGGCTGTTTTTGTGTTGTTCCTCCTTGCTAAGCTACAATCAGTCAAGAGTGCCTTGTAAGCCGGCTGGCGGCGATGCGCTTCTCAGCCCGGTACTGTTGTACCCCTCCACGTGAAGAAACCAAGCAGTACCCTGAAAACATTTCTTTTAACCAACTTACCAGTTGCATTATTTCATATGTTGCTAGCAAAAATATTTGAGTTTTCTGTCCCTTCCTTCCTTATGGCCCCAAGACACTGGGATTGAGGGATAAAATATATAGTTAGCATTGCGTATCAGTGATGAGGGGGATTTATCTTGGTCTGCAGCAGCAAGGATATCTCCTCTTGCAAAAGTCTGTTCTCAGAGTTTTCTGGGATATTTCAGGCAGGTGGACCTGAAGAGGTGCTGCTTGGAAACAACCATTTTGCAGAGTTGGAAAAGAAAGAAAGGGGTCTTTCTGCCAATATGAAAAATGCAAACTGCAGGTCCCCAACCCCTTCATAGTGACAATGGCACACCTTGGCTGGGGTTTAAGGCCCGTTACAGCAGCATCTTTTGGGATAAGGAGTCTTGCTGTGTTTTTTTCACAAGGCTAGGACTCAGCAAGGTTTGCAAGCCTGTAAAAGATGTACAGTATGAATTATGACTCTGGGGCCTGGCAAGACAGACACTGAATGTAGTCTGAGGACAGGGATAAAAAACTGAAGCAACTGGTTACACAGTCGCTGTGAGGAAATACACTGCTCCTCTCTTCCTGTGCCACACAGCCGAGGCAGCTGAAGCACGTCCAAGCACGTCCACAGGCCTCTGCTGGCTCAGAGCACTGCTGCAGTTGTGTGGTTGTTTCCTCACAGCTTCGTCTCCTGGCCTCTGCAAACCAACTGCTGACACACTTGCCTGCTCTGTGCTGGGAGAGGTTACTACAGTAAGTTAGCTGAGACTCCATTTTCTTCATGTGGGAAAAGCCAATTCTTTATTCACATCACTTACTTTATACAGTTTCACAGAGCTCGTGTGCAACACCTATTTGCTGGTACTTTTCTTACCACTTCATTTTCAGAAGGTGATTTGTGTGTGCCTGCTAAGTTTCAGGCTGTTCACATTTTTACTTTATGGGTTCTCATGGAACAGATCTTATTGTTTCCACAGATGGATTGATTTTTCAACCCAAGAACAGGTTGTTGTGTTAGGGAACCTTTCATACCGAGAGTGTTTTTGCAAGGGAACTTGCAAATTGCTTGACTACACTTGACAGAGATGACAGGCTAGCTATTAATTTAATAGAGCAGGCCTGAGTTTATGAGGCCTTTCTTTTATCATTCTTCTACCTGTCACAACATCTACTCCTTTTTTATTAATTTTTAAAAGCTCATATGTGCTGATGTTAAAGCAATTTGCATCTTATTAAGGCTATTACCGGTTATCCATTAAATATGGGACAAGATATATAAAAAATTGATTACAATCCACAAAACTGATTAAATCCAATCATGTCACTGACACAGGGTCTCACAGCATGAGAAAAATAAAAATAATGTCCAATGTCTCTAGGGGAAATTGAGATAAATGACTGTTGTTTTAAAGTCCACTCAGGAGACAGCCATTAGCTGGAAATGTTGATCTTTGACATCACTGAATGTGTTTTGGGGAGCCTGGAACAGGGAATAGCTGAAGAAGGTTAGTAGGAACACCATACCATGATGATGACATGAGGCTTTTGTTGACAAATATCCTCTGCAAGTCTCCAGACACAGCCATGCTCTGGCAGTCCTACTTTTGCTCTTGTTCTGGTTGTGAAGGCTGGGTGGTGATCAAGTCATTTCTCTTCTCACTGGGCCTCATTTTCTCAGAGGCAATTGATGTCTGATCAAATGAACAGATGACTACTTTTAACCTGTTGATGATAAAAACACGTGCATATCTTCTCTTTAAGTTAATGAATCCATTAGGCTTTGTTGTTGTACACTCAATTGGGATTTAGATTTAATGATCTTTTTTCCACGTCTTTAAAGTAAATATTGCATTATTCAAATTGATTTGTTGTCTTAATCTTTAATGTACATATTGCATTATTTGAACGTTCTTAAGGCGTTACATTCCCCTTCTTTTTGTTTTTTTAAAAATGAGATGCATGTCTTTTGTTATGAATATGAAGGGAACATCAGAACAGAACAATATATGTAGTGAAACCAGAAACTTAGAGCAATCAGGAATAATTCAAATACAACAATCAGGAATATTTCAGATAACAGATGTAAGTAATAACACATGTGAAATCAGGTAATTAGCAATCTCTGAAATGCTGTCCCATCATCCCAGAGTCCGCAAACAGCTGATAAATCTCAAATCAGTGAAGAACTGGATAATCATGTCCAGAAAATGGTTCCTAAGCTCACTTCAAAACCAGCTGCTACATCAATCGGTTCAAATTGCTAAGTCAGAGCGACTTGAGTACTGGTTTGATGCAGAAAACACCTGGCTCTGTTGGCAAATTTCTCATCCAGGTGGAGCTAAGGCCTGGCCTCCACCTAAGCTCTAACTGGGAAAGAATTCCCTGGACATAGTTTAAAGCAAGGCTCTTAAGAACCTTGGGGTGAAAGACTAATTGAACATCTAATAGCTGCTCTCCTCCAAAATTCCCTCAGGACAGGGATGCTTTAAACACAGCAAACTGTTGGAGTGCTTCTACAACAAGAACTGGGACTGCAGCTGATTACGAGGAGTACAGGTCACAGTACCAGCGGCTCAGAGGAGGCTTTCAACAAAGCGCAGATCTGGTTTCTTGGAATTCTGAAAAATACTTAAAAATCATGGGACAGCACTGGGTGACACCACCGAGCCACTGCAGAGACCAGCTTGAGAGGCAGCCTGGTCTGAGAGATACAGGAGCAGCTAGAGAACAAAAAACATCCTGGAAGGACACGTGTCTTGTGGATAATTACACAAAGAGATGGGAAAGTACATGAAAAGCCGGTTATACGACAATAATATCAACTTATGAATAATGCCTAGTATCGTATCAGTAAATTCACACTGTGTAATTAATATTGTTTCAGTAGACCTGACATTTGATACAGAGACAGGTCAAGCCACAGACTCTTGTCTAACAATGTGAAAAGTTCTTGTTATATTATCTTGTTATATTATTCTTGTTATAATTCAGCCATCCCGATATTAACTACTCACTGATTTTGACCGCAGCAGGCTCACCGTAGGGTTCTTTTTGCAGACTGACTGCTGGTTGTTTCCTGCTAGAATATGACTGCAAGTATTCCCTTGCTGCCTCTGACCATAGGGACCCTAGACTTTCACCTAGTTCAGCTCTGACTGCAGCTGCAGACCTGACTGACCTCACTGCAGATCCCTCACAGCAGTAAGTGTCTCTCCCATTGGGTCAGTCTTCCAATCTTCCCAAACCATTCCTTCAACACTTTCAGTTCCTTTCTCCTCAGGATCTTCCCCTGACTAGCTAACCCATTCTTTTATTTTGCTCATAACACAGCTGGGACTTGTCAGGGGTGAGGTCATCTGTAACTTTTTCTCC
Organism: Prinia subflava; assembly: GCF_021018805.1. Classification (NCBI taxonomy): domain Eukaryota; kingdom Metazoa; phylum Chordata; class Aves; order Passeriformes; family Cisticolidae; genus Prinia; species Prinia subflava. The sequence continues at coordinate 18,820,542 of NC_086252.1, forward strand.
TAAAAATATCAGTCCTAACTAGCTGAAAAAGTTGAGATATCCCAAACATTGATGTAAGTATAAAAGTAAAATGAAACAAAAGAAAACACTGAACAACTTACTAGTAAAAACTATAACCACTCAGACTGAACAACACTCAAACCTGATGTAAACTAATTTTGACAGCGATAAAGCATAACAAAATTAACTTAATAGAACTCTGTCCTAAAAGGACTTTATATTAATAAAATGTGGCTCAGTTATTACCTCAGTAAAACAGAAGGTACACTTAAGAAAACTCAAAGTTCATCATTAATACTGAATACAACTGTGATCTATATAAAACTGGAATAAAACAGTCTAAATTTAATAGATCTGAATCTATTAAATCTGGATAAATTCGTGGCTCTGTAACTTAGCAGACATGAGATTTACAAAATTAACAGAATTTAGCCTTGCTCAACTTAACAGAAGGTATCAGAGCATTATATTATTGGACCTTAACTAAACATAACTGCAAATTAGTACCTTTAAAAGTTAGAAATATGACAAGATGTAGCATATTCTACTGCTATTAACACAAAAAGAAAATTAAAAAGTGTACAATCGCTAAGAGGAATAACAGCATGATGGTGTACTAGAGGGATAAAAGTCTCAACAAGAATATTAAACTTAGAAGTAATTTAGTTACAAGAAAAACCCATGGCAACTTCAAAATTTCACAGAAACAGAATTTTAGTAAGACTTTTTAGAGTGCAGGGTTACTGAAAAAATACAATAACTTGTAATCTGGCAGACTGCTGAACAGCTGAGAAGCTTCTCGTGATTTTATTTTGTGTAATTTCATCTGGCAAATTTGTTACCATTCTTGTTAAAGAAATCAGAGTATATTGAAATCTTTGTTAGGTAATAAGGTACTGCATTTACTGATTTCTATCTCTTCAGCAACCGTAAAACTGTAAGAAATTAGAATTCAGTCAGAAAACAAATTTACCTTTAAAAACCCCTATATATACACACGTTCAAGGCACGCAAACAAAACGCGCAAAGGTTCATTACACAGAGGTAGTCAGGAACCACTCCGCGAAGGAGCGGCGGCGGGGCTGTGCTGCCCGCGGGGAAAAAGGAGAGGGAGGGGCAAGAGAAAGAGAACTGCGGCCGCTTCCCTCTCGCAGCCCCGCGGGGGAAGGGAAGGACAAACGCTGCTCCCAGCCCCGGGTTGGATCCTGAGCTCGGCACTGCCCGGCGGCGCTGGGAGCCCCCGGACCCGGCACAGCCCCGCGGCTGCGGCATCCCCGCCTCCGCCAACACCCGCGGGAGAAAAGCGGGGGGAAAGGCAGCACAAAAACACCTCCAAAGGCCGCGTGAGCAAAAGGGGGAACCACCGAAAACAAATACAGAAAAGGTTCCAAAGGCACCAAGCGCTTGTGGCTCCCACCTCCCGCCCCGGCAGAGCCGCGGGGCTGCTGGAAAGCCCGGGAGGGAGCGAGGGAATGGCACTGGAGCTGCCAGCTCCGGGAAGGAGCTGTGGGCAGGACCCGTGCTCGGCTCCTGCCGCCTGCAGAGCCGCGAACCGAGCGGGGCTCGGGGGTACCGAGGGTCGAACCCTCCCTTCCCGGCAGCGGAGCGGCCCCGCCCGGGGCTCCGCGTCCCGCCGGAACCATTCCAGGGCAGCGCGCAGCTTCCGCTTCCCGCGCCGTGTGCGGCCGGCGGGGTCACACGGCTGCGGTGGGAGCGGTGCCAAAGCGGCTGTAACTTCTTAAACAGGCTTTTCGACGTGAAAAACTGAACTAAAAGGTTAGGAATTAACATCGTTCGTGGGTGAAGGGAACAGAAGCGGACCCACAGACACAGGAGGCACTGACCGAGAGGTCTCTGGAGCCCGCGGGGGGCGGCTGCCGCGGCAGCTGCGGTCCCCGCAGCAGATTGTCATATTTTAAACGAATTTCTAATAAAATACCATGCAGGTAACGATTTTGTGGCTACCACACCTTCCCCTATGGCCGCTGCCCACAAAAACTGCCCGAACTCGCCCCACGTTTCGACAGAAAAGGCATTTTGTACATCTGCTCTCAGGTTCTTTCCTACGCCATAGCAATAAAGTTCGTGATTTCCCTTTATCCTCTTTTATCCCGTTTGCGCAGTGTAAGTGCCCACACACGCATTATCGCGTCTCCCCCACCTCCGGTGCTGCCCCTGCACTCCCCGCTCTCTCCCCTCGTCTCAGTGGCCACAAATATTATTATGTGTATGGTATATATGAGCATACATACAAAGCCAAAGATAATAGATTTGTACAAAACTTACCCCGATCAGCTACTTCACTGTTCTGCCAGTTGATGTTTTGTCTTCTTGTAGACAAATGTTTATGGCCATCTTGTAAAGGAGAGTAATTGTTTAATAAAAGCAGGTTGAATTCTTTGAGCTGCTCTGAAGGGTCTAGTGGCATTTTCTGGTTCTAGTTTTGGAAGCTTCCTGGCCTTGACAACAGAGTGGCCTAGCATATATCCAGCAAGGTTTACCTCTGGGCTTTGTTGCATCAAAAGGCCGTTCAGCAACAATGAGCAAAGCATCCAGCGAGGGCTGACATCTTTAGGGTGGAGCCACATTTTGTCTGTTGGGTTTGGTGGGATTTTTTTCCTGCATGATTTTGGGTTTTCCACAGGGCTTTTGTGGTGGACTCAAAACTAGCCTGCAATTGTGTTATTGACTGTCAGTATCATATTTCCACTGCTAAATACAAATAGGTGTGCAAAGTCCTTGACCAGTTTTGGGGGATGTATCCATCTCCACTACTCCATCTCCCCAGGAGAGCGGGAGTGCAAGCACAGAGCAGGGAGAGGGGAGCAGTGTCCCAGTGCTGCTCGGACCAGTACTGTACCAGTGCTGGCAAGGGCAGCAAGCAGCAGAGCCTGCAGGAGTGAGATTGAGCCTTATCTCCTGCTGCTCCTTATCTGCCCCTTGCGTGGGGCAGGGCAGCGAGAGCTACAGCAGTGCTGAGAGAACTCAGTGAAGCCTGCCACTTTCACGCTGTTCTTCTAGGGAACTTAGCTGTGGCCAGCTCAGCTAAGTATGATAAAATCACTATTACCAAGACCGTCTTTAATTAAAAAAATTTATTTCATACTTCTATACAAATATCCACAGGTAATTTCTAATCATGGAATGATGTAGCGTTCTTAGCTGGTACAACAAAAGTTTGAGATAAAAATATACCAGTGACATGACTTATTTTTCAAGAACTTTAAAACTGTTAAGACATTAATGTTCTTAGATGAAGGCCACAATCTGATTTTATATTCAGGGATATTTCTCAAGCTTCTTAGCCCCTGATTAGCCTGGCTTCTGATGCTGCTGAGCCTTTAAGCAAATAAGCTAGGATCCTAGAAGCTCAGAAATCGGTAACATCTGAATTAATATTCATAAAGCCAGGGTCATAACACACTGAAATGATCTAGTTTAATAGACTCATCTTTTTTAACACTAAAGATAACTTTTTAGGTGACCACACCTTCCAAGAAGGTACATTCAAAGTTAGCAGTAAAAATAAGATACTTGACAACTGCCCTCCTAGCAGGTTTTTACCCTATGAGGGGAAAAAGTACCAAGAGGTTTTTGCATAGTTCATATTACAAGCAATTAACATGCATATTTTTTGAATAGAATTTTGTTTCACATGGAATACACAACTGTGAGCTAAATCTTTGTTCTTAAATAGTACCAAGGTTCTGGAATATGGGTAAAAAAAGTAAATTCTTTAAATCATTCTCTCAGTTATGTTACAATAACCAGATTATTAATAACATAGTTCTACTTTTATCAACATTCAAGAGGATTCAGTAGTCTCAGCATGGATCAGCTCAGATCCTGACAGGTAAGGTAAGTAAGGCATCTATAGCCTCTCTCAAGTGCTGTACAACAGTTACAATAGTCAAATGCATTTTGCCAACTAAGAAGTCCTTATAAAGCTGGAAAGAGGTTTCCAAAGCACTTTTCACTTTCTTGCAGTGAGTATAAAATGGTATCTGAAACACTGCTTCAGCCTGGTGTCCAAACTGATAAACAGCCCACAGTAATATACAAATCATGCTACAGTACCTGATGTTACAAGCATCAGGAAAAGAAAGCACCCATACACATAATTTGCAAAAATATTTACATTTTAGAAAGCATTGGCACCTTCAGTGATTTATTAAAATGCAGTGAAAGCCTCAGGTCTCATAATTTGAAGTTCAAAAACGGAAACACAAAAACCGAACAGTGGATTTTAAAATTCATTAGTCTTTGGCCTACCAGTTAGTCAAAGACAATGATTTATAATAAAAATAAATACAAAAATGACTAAAAAATATATATACAGAAAGTACATCTAATATTCAAGCCTCTCTTAAAAAAAACCTGTGTATATTTGTTGTGATCAAGAATCACACAATCTGATCTTAAAAAAAAAAAACCCAAAATCAAGCAACATGACCCACTGCACGTGTAATTTAAGATGATGCTTTTTGCTAAGCCCTAACTACTGCAGCAGGCAAAGGTTATGACTAAAGCAGACTTGCAGGTCTTCAGTTATACTTGAACAAAGTGTGATAAGGCCACTGTGCATTTATAAAGCACTGTGCAATGAGGGAACAATGGAAAACTCATCTTGACCTAAATCATGCATTCCTTAAATAACTAGGAGCAAAGTCAGGATCACAGGAGGATCAAAGGGTCTGCTGTAGTGGTTTTGCTTATTTTGCAGAAAATAATTTTTTCTTCTAAAGTGTGGGTTAGATTTAAGGGGGATGAAGAGGCAGTGTGGAAATTAAATAAGGCAGATAAAGTCTGTGGAAGCCATTTTAACTGTGCAAACAAAAGCCTCAGTGTAAGTAGTATCTACAATCAAATGGTGAATGTCCATAGTGTTCACAGGTCTAACTCCATGAATGAAAACCTTAACCTCTGTCTGAACTTTGTGGATAAACAACATTTTTGCCTAAGAATAACTTTCATTTTCATTCCATTTGGTGAGCCACTGTTTTGTCTCGAGGTCCTGGCTTTTCCCGTCCTTGATCTGTCGCTCCTCCTTGCGAATTCTCACAGCGTGATAGCGGGGGACACTGTCTTCGTACCTGGAACGCCGGAAGAACCCGCACTGCGCACACAAGGGAAAGAATGCTTTAGGTCTCAGTTCTGCCAAAGGACTACAACCGTAGGCAGTAAATTCTTCCTTCACACAAATATGCAGGTAAGAACTGAAAACAGAAGTATGTAGGCCAAAAATGTAGCATATTTAGCTGTAAAAACATGAGCCAAGAGGTCTGCATTAGCTGTTCAGCAGCAAAGACAAAGGGCATGCTCTGACTATTCATGGTAGCCAAATACCTGCAAAAGACTCCCTCCAGCACAAAGCTGTTCATTCATCTAACGAGGACATTTACTGCTACACACAGGAAAGCTGATTCTCCTGCATCAAAGGTAGGCATGTACTTCAGTGTCTTCATGTATGGTGACATGATTTACCCTTAAGAACCTACAGAAAAGATTTCCAGAACATTCAAGAGAAGTTACCCTGAGGGTCTTGGTTGTCAAAGCACCATTTCCACTTGAGTCACCTGAACTGATACACATATGCTGTATCAGAAACAGGAGTCTTGCTTAGATTGCCACGGGATGTCACCCTGGATGAAATCTGTAACAGCTTGTTTGTGCTCTGCAATTTTTTATTCAAAGCCGCTGTAAAAACTGATTTTGAATATCGAGGAATGTAATTAATCAAAATTCAATTAATAAAATTAATAAAAATTAATTTCCAAATCAAAACAGAGCCATGGCCACAATGTTACAAAGACAATGATAGGTACACACTCAGCTTTACATCCTCGTGGATCACTTACAGCTCAGGATTCAGCTTAAGAGACATTGTGCCATCCAGCTGTCATTAGATACTGCTTGGGGTAAGAACATGCTAAAGTGGGCAAGGGTTTGTGATTTTAGGGTGCTGGATTTTTTTTCAGTTTGGTCAGTGGTTTGGGGTTTTTTAATATTAGGACTTACTTAGATGAAACTGAATTTAAAAAAATCCACTGAGCAAAGACCAAATCTTTAGCCATCTCATAGTTTCATTAAACACTGCTTTGAAATAATTCATAAAGAACTCCTCCCCACCCCCTCATCCCAAGCACACTTATGGATACAATGTACATGCAATGTAATATCTTCAGTGGAATAAAGGTTGCTGCAAGCATAAATCATCATGCATCTTGTAACTTCAGCAAAGTGTTTTCCTAGAGAAGTGCACCTTGGAACTCAAGTAGAACAGATGTTTCCACAGCAGTAAATTCTCATTATGGAAACCCTTCTCCAGTGTAAGCAACACGTGCCTTTCAGCATGCACTAAAGGTTAGTAAAGCAGATTTATGTATGGTCCATACAGTCTTATCTTTACATCTTAACTTTACAGCATTGATTTCCATCTTGCAAGCTTAAAGATGTACTTGTAATGTTAAAGCATAAACTTAAAAAAATACTAAAGCCCATTGCAGCAGATCACCATGTTTTTTAAAAAAATAAATAAGAAGCACTTTAGACCAGGGTAAACCTCTGTGTTCACATGCACCAAAAGCTGGAAGTCTATTGATAGAAGGAGCAAGCAAGATAGCTTGAAATCCACAAGTTAATAGAACTTATGCAGACAAAGCTTCACAGTTAGCCACTGCAACCATAGCATGTGCCACAGCTAGAAATTAAAAAATATCATCAGTTACCAATTACAGAAGTAGATCAGTACTATGCATCAGAAGTAAGCCTCTCTTTATCAGATGGCTGAGCATGGATCTCAGCCTTGTGATATGTGGCATCGTAATGATCTTTCTTATTTCTCTTGAAGAAACCACACTACAAGGAAGCAAGGTATTTAGTCAATTTTGTGGACTGGAAGAAGTCAAACCTGTTAAAACTGACTTAACCCTGTCAACTGTCTTCCCATTATCCTTTCACAGGCCAAAAGAAAAAAAAAACAAGTCATCACAAGAACTCAGTTTCTAAATCTGAGAACTTCTTGGGGTAACAATCTATACAGTAACAGAATAAAATAACCTGAGTTATCAACAGAGTAAACTGAAAATATTACTTTAGAGGCATTTTGATAAATTTGTAGAGAATCTGTTATGGTTTTTTTTAAGAAAAGCTACAATACACTATGTCTATAGCAAGTGAAGGTGGCTGTGAAGAGCAGAAAGAAGCCTAAACAGAAACCTGTTTGTGGACTAGTGCACAGGACAGACAAAGCCACAGGGTGTAGAACAAAACCAGTTACTGCTTTGACCCCTTCAATGCAAGCCTTTGTCTTAAACCAATGATGCATGTGTCTTTCCAGTATGGTGTTTATCCTTCATAGAACAGCACAGTCTGTCTCATCAAAACCAGCATTTTACACTGTGTGTGCATGTGAAAAATGCTGGTATTTCATGGACACTAAAACATCAGCAGAACCTAAGAGCCCATGCAGTATTCATTCACTAGAAATATTTGCAGGAGTTGCTGGGCATTTTTTAGAAAATAAGGAAATCAGAACTATCCTATGGGAAATAACCTGCAGCAAATAGCTCCTCAAAGTTAACTGCTGCAGTTTCACTGGAAAAAAAAGTGACAGGTAGGATATTCTTCACCTCCTCTTCCTTAAAAACCTTCTGCTATCCCCTAACAGCGAATGCTAACTGCCTACACCTGTAAAAACTAAAAATAAAAGGATTACTCCATTATACCTGGGACCACAAATAATTGGCATTTTTGTAAAGGTCATTAGAACAAAGGTACTTGATTTTTTCTTTTGCAAATACTTAACCATTTGTTATACCTCTTTATTTATCCCTTTAAGGTTTCTAAGATAATAAGGCAGCAATAAGAAATTCAGCAGCAATAAAAACAGCAATAATTGGCTATGTATTAATAGTGTGCTTTTTGTTATTTTCATCTCTTACCAGTTTAATGGCATTTCTGATGTTACGAGAACAGAGCCCTGCTGTTCATTTGTAAATAGCTCACATGAAGTTTGACACCTAACTGCAGAGGCTCCCAACAGCTGTACCTGTCTGTATCAAACTCTGGCCTCTGAACATTTGTCTCAAGTTTCATCTGGAGCTGAAAATACTCCTTTTGAGGATGTGAAAGCAGAAAAATTATGTAACAAGTCTGCCTGTACAACCATTTTCATTCCAAGTGTTGTAATACTGAGGAAGTGATAATGTACGATTTGTGCAGTTTTGCCCTGTTTTGGGTCCCAAATACACAATCATTTACTTACTAATTTGCTATCTTGTCAATTATAGACCAGAAAATAAGAAATAACCAGATGAATAAAAGCTCACCTTCCATAGCAAGAATACCAACAGTGCAAGCATGAGTATCCCAGCAAGGATAGCCACGGCGATGATCCACCACGGCACTCCTGTGTAAAGGGCCACTGGTTTTGCAGGAAATACCGTCACACGCACCTACAGGACAGAAAACGTGCAGGTGAAAGGAGTGTGTTAGAAGGTACATGTTTAATTAGAAAGCTGCAGTTTATCTAGTCTTATCTCTCCTCGAACAATGTGTCTTCTACAAAATGCTTTTGAAGGAAAAGTTCCCACTGGTATCATTTAATATGGTAATCAATTTTTTCAACCCCATTAAAAGGTAGAAAATGATCAATAATCCAAAACTCAGTTAAACTTTTAGCTAGTTTTGTTTTAAGTTTGTGCCATTCCTGGTCTCTGGAGATAAGCTAGAACAATCAAAACCATAAGACGTGGTTAGCATTGAACACTGAACCTACCTGAGCAACTTCATTTGTGAGTTTAACGTTCTTGGCTGCCACGGGAACACTGATAGAAGCCCTAACAAGAATGTCAAGGTAATTCATTTTTGAGTATTCCTGTTCCAAAATAAAACATGAGTATTAGACACAGAACAGGAAAGAACTCTGACCTTCCAAAAAGAGCAGGTAAGAGGACTTACCTCCAAGAAAGTACTGTTCCAGAGTCTGGAACGCAGCACAACAGATGCCTTGCTGTCCAAGCCCTTCAGGGGACACCTTATGTCCACGCAGCGTGCGTTCGCGTTGCAGCTCTGCAATGACACACGGCCTCGTGTAGGTAAGAGCACGTCTTCACAGATTGTTTAAACCTCACCCCAAGATTGAAAATCGGATTATACGCATCATACCTGCATGCAAGAACCGCTGTCTGTTTGTACTGACAATGGGAAAATGCAATGAAGATGTTACTACATGCTGATTTTAATTTAAGTAACTATGCAGATATTCTTTCCTAGTTCTTTCTCACAGTAGATAATCCAAATGTTCAAATTTTAAAAGCTTCGATATTTGGATGTAAGATAAAAAAAAGGCAAAGAGAGCTTTTCTTTCACTCTGCCAAACTTGGAAAAGCCCTCTTTCGAGTGCACAGGGAGGTATCTGACAAGAATGCAGCTGGTGCAAAATCCTTACCAAGGTCTTGTATTTTCTTTCTGAGAACAACGAAAATGCCTGGCTGTCTGTAATCTGCTTCTCTGCAACTTCACGCTTCCTTCTTGAATTATGGGATTCCTAAAAGGAAAAGGGAAAAAAAAAAACCTAAAAAGCAGTTTATCATAAACAATCTTTTAATTAATACAAGCAGAGAAACTAGAGCTTAGTATTTTCTTCTCCCAAAATCACCACATGACTGACAGCATTATATATCCCTACTTACCTACATTTACTGCTAAGAATAAAATTTGAGATTACCTAAAGAAAGGCCAACAGACTCTTTTCTTTAATAGGGCAATGGGAGGTTTAGATTTATAAAGCTTTATTTCCATTTTTATTTCTAGATAAGGGGTATTAATGGTACTCTGAAAAAAGAGTAAGAATGTGCTACAGTCAGTAGATGCAGGTTTTAACTGTGTGCTGATTAGACTCACTGCAAGTTATATTAACTAATATAATGAGCTGACAAAAACAGGTTTATGTGCATGCAGTTTTAATGGTGGAAAATAACTCCTCCCGTTCAATCTTAAGATTATATGGAGAAAAAAATGTGGCTCAAGCTTTAGGAAAAAGTTTTTGCTAGATAGGCACAATCCAGGGCTATGAAAATTGGTTTTTATTATATTTTTTGTTGCAAATAAATAAATTTAATTTCAAGCCCCTTGTCTTCAAAAAAAGTACATTGAATGCCCCCAGGCTGGTAAGATACTTAGTTATTAATTGTTTTTGAGTAAGAACTCAGGTGTTTCTATTACTGATCAGTTTTCAGTAATACTGATGACATTTGTTAGAACAGTCAGCAGTTTCATCCTGTGTGAGAGCCTGTGACAGCAGTGCCCATTGCAAGAACAGTCATCACGACATAGCCTCTGTCCTTTAGCACATCAGCCTCATTAGCTGTTATGAAGGCTCCTGATAGGCTTATTCACTGACACATTGGTCATGTATTGTGCTGCTCAAGATAAAACTTAACTCCTGCTCGAGGCAACTCTCCTGCCTTACTCTCACTTGCAGTTCATGAACAGCAGACAGGGTAGCATACCGCAACACGCAAACTGTTGATTTCACTCTCAGGTTGACAGGAGACTTTTTCCAAGCCTTTGGAGTCTATTTTCATCAAATAAAGCAGCCATTTGCCATTACTAATTTCTTTCGGCCACTGGATGTCCAGGGAAGCAGTGCCAAATGTTTTCAGTGGTCTGCCCAAGTTAGTTACCTGTTAGAAACAAACATTCTTTAAATCGTGAAATACTTTTCTGAAGGATTTTCTTCCTGAATACATTATTGACTTGGACAACCTTTAAGCATGCAGCTAACAGGAAATTCAGGTCAGATGAAAGGCAGTCTAAGTAGTATGAAGTGTGAACTAAAAATAGCATTCTTGGAGAGCAAGTAAACACACAGAAGGATTAGAATAACCTAACATGAGCTTTTAGTTGTTGATTTTCAGAAATTAATCTTCACATGAAACAACAACTCCAATTTATAGTTAACAAATCAGTCAGTTGTGTAACTGCAAGTTTTTGAGGAACTCTGACACAGAGAACAAGCTCTTGCTCTTGTAAGTTTGAAAGTTTTTTCCCAACGTCTTTTTTTACTTTCTTGGTGTTACTGATCATGCTAGCAAGTTCTAAATCAGGTATTTTAACTGCTGCTGCTATAATACATGAACCAGGCACAGAAAGAAGTAAAGGACTGACCGAGATGGACTCAATTTCTCTTAGTCTCCTCCTTGCTGTGTTATGCAGAAGACCGAGACAGTGAAATGGACTCACACATTCAGAGGGGCTCTTGCAGCACCTCCGTGTGCTGGCTCTGTGCTCAGCCCGTTCTTGCTGCCTGTGTGCACCAGGCAGTGCCTGGGCAGGTTCTGCTTTAACTCTGTTCCCTCTCTGCAGGGGCTTTTGTGCCGTACTCCTGAGTGTGCATGAACTGCTCCAAAACAAAAACGTGCAGGCAGCCTCAAGCCACCTCCTCAGATACGATCATAAAACATCAAGGCCTAAAGAAGCTCCAGTCCACAGTCAAACTGCACGTTCTGATCAGCAAGTCAGGTTTTGGGCACAAAGAAAGCCAATTTCATTGTAGCAACTTTTCTAAGTGTTCATATACATAAAGCAAGAAGCTGGGCATTCGATTAAAAGCAGCTGTTGGCATTAATCGAAATTACTCACTCTGAATTCATACTCTATGAGGTTCCCAATATCATCTTCAGATTTCATAGCACTCTCACCAACGATGCTACCTCCAAAATATACCTGAGAAGGCTTAGCAACTCTGTTCAGGTAGGGGTGGGAAAGAAGAATAATCAGATTTTAATGACTCTGAAGCAAAACTGTCCCCAGCCCCCCAGTTTGTCATGTTATCAACACTTACCCAGTGACTGATAAAAGCAATTCAAGAACCACTTTAGCACTGGCTGTGATTGGAGTCAAATTAACTTGAGTGCTTGTTCTGCAATGAAAAGGAAACAATGGTGTTTATTTGACAAATTTAGTAATACCATTACTTCTGTGAATCAAACAAATGAATTCAAAATGTTTACAACTGTATATCAAAGCAAAGTTCAGGTGCATGCACACAAAGAAAACTTACGTTTCCAGCTTCAGGTTAATGTCTAAGTCTGTGGTATCAACATTAACTTTAGTGGTACTTAAGATCAGATAAAAGGTTACCTAAACAAGAAAGAAGATAATGTAATATACGAGCTCTTAATAAGATATATCAATACATGAAATTTTATAGAAAATTTCAGTATTAAGTTCTAGAGCTAGAAAGACACATCCAAATCAAATTTCCAGTTGCAACACACAGGAACTTTGGTTGACTGCAGTCAGAACAAGATTTTACAACTTGAGTAAAGTACATACAACTTACGTTAGAATTTCTTTTGAAAGGATTTCCAAGTTCACACTCTGCTTGAGAACCATTTTGGTTAGCACCACACGTTAGTTGTTTTTCCTGATTAGACAGAATACATTTACAAGTAAAAATATGCTGAAAATATTTTAAATTTTTCAGTATTTTTTCTCTTAAAAATACTTACAGGATAACCCCTCATCTCTCTGAATGCAGAGTATGTCAGACTGTCTGGAAAAGTTGCAATTAATTTAGCTTCATATGCATCTTCACCATCTTTCTGTGGATTTTTTACATCAGATGGATTATTTGTCACTGTTATTTCCAGGGCAATATCTTTCTGGTCTTTCAGAACAAGCACTGGCACACCACTTTCACTGCAGAAACAGAGTGTACAGGGTTCTGTGCATTCGTGTATGCAAGTTTTCTTATGATGGTTTATCCAAATACAATTTCCTCTTATTAGGGGAGAATTATTGTAGAACTGTGAACATGAATAGTCATAGATTTTTTCCCCCCCACACCAATATTTCATCTGACAGTGGCCAGCAGTTAAGAGGACAGAAGAGGCCTCAAGTAATCAGGAGTTTATAGTATTTCTGAACCAGCACTTGCATCTGACTCATGTAGTGATGAATTTTCTCCAAATCAATCTACTGACCTGCTTTTTACTTGTAAAGTTTACATGGGTTTGGTTTCTGAGTGTGGCACTCACTGCTAAAAATGTCTGATGGCTGGCAGTAAATAAACCCACTCCTTCTGTTTGTTTTAGCCCCACTCTGATTTCACTGGCCCTCCAGGAAGGAGGGATGCAGCAGAGCAGGGTGCTGGGGCATGTGTTAAAATGAAATCATCCATTTCTCTGTAACTACTTCTCTTGGGCTATCTTACTGTACTCTACTGAGTTATCATACAGTCAAGTTTCATCTGCAAAATAATTAACAGTGTACACAATAAACTGCTGCAAGGCTGGTTTAGAATATCATTTCTCCAAGTATTAAATTGTTTTGGTTTTTTGGGGTTTTTTTAGCCCACCCCTGCACTGTTGTAGCCACTAAGTATCCATTCAACTCTGAACCACTTTTCCCTCTGCCCCCATTTCTCACCATGACAAATCAACACTACTACCAAGGACTGTGTTTTCCAGACAGAAAAAAAGCTGCTCTCTTTCCCAAAATCCTCTCCTAAAAGTTCTTTTAAGCACTTGTTAAAAAATTGAACTTTAGAAGTGCACTAATCAAGACTTACAGTGGTAAATAAGTAAACCTGTCTTCATTTCCCTCTCTGGTACAAAACCGGTACTGAAGCTTAAGATTGCTGTGACATTCATTGTCTTCTCCACATCCTTCTTTTAAGAACTCCACCTAAATAAAACCAAAGCAATTTTACTGCCTGACACACAATAGTAGCTTAAAATGAGATTTCTGAAGCACATTGAATAGAGCATCTACATGAACTCAGCAGGCACTTTCCTGGACAGAGTTCAGATTTTAACCTGACCTAATTCTTGCCCGTTGAGTTTTTATTTGTGAGACACAGCCCTTGATGCTGGTAATTCAGAACTTCAAACATGACTAAAATGCAGAGTTGGATAATTCCAAGTGAGAGGTACACTTCTAATGAGGAAATAGATCTTTAAGTCTGATTCTTCAATAAGCATTGAGGAAATGGCAATTTTTTACAAAGATATTCTCTCCCTTCTATGTTACTAATGCAGTCATTGCTGAAATGCCATTACAGCATCCTAATGGTGGAATAATTAAGAGTGTACATTATCTTGTTATGTTGGACAAGTGCTCCCAGCAGGAGGCAATGAATTTCTGTTTTTAATCAAAAGTATATTTCCTCCTAAACTTATTGGGGTGAGGGACGAAACTGAGGAGCTATACCACCTTCACTTTTGTTGCAGAAGAACACACTACTTAGTTCATAACATGTTGTAACAAGTTCAGAACAAAATATAAAATAATAATCCAATAGTTACATGCCCAGTGCCATCCCAGTCATTTCTTTTGGACATAATTTAGTTTTTTATGGTCTTTAAAATTAAGTTATTTGTAGAAGTGCAGATTTATATGAATATGTGATATCAAAGGCTTACTTTTGTGGTCTCTGTTTCAGATTCATTTGAATTTAGAATGGGTGTAAGATCTGGAAGTGCACTCTCTTTTCTCTTGGATGGTGACTCCAGGCCAGCAATTTTAACACTGACTGATATAGGAATGGGACGTAGCTTATCTTTAATTTTTTCCTGTTAAAATATTTTAAATTGCATAGTTAGTGTACAGTGCAGAGAAGAAAAAAACAACACAAAGATGAGCTTTTGATACTGTATATAAATTCAGCATTTTCTAAACATGCAGGAACACAAAGAGCCCAGCTCTACTGTCTTTTTTCTTCCCTCTGGCTTCCCAATCTGATAATTTCTGTCACCATTAAGAATTCCTAGGAAGCACAGACGGTAATTCAGGAAGGTGAAATTCACACACCTACGGTAAAATAACACACTGGAACAGGTTTGAGTAACATGGTCTAGTAAAAGGTGTCCCAGCCCATGGCGTGGGATGTGGAATTAGATGATCCTTAGGTCCCTTTCAAGCCAAACCATACTATGATTCTATTCTGTTCATAAATTAAAGTTCTTTAATCTGCTGTGGTCAAAAGCAGCCTTGGAGGCTGGCTCATTCCTGCTGAGCCATGGAGAGGGGATCTGTGCAGCCTCTGGAGCAAAACCACCTCTAAGCACCACTACAGCTAAGTCAAGAGAGCCCGTACCAAGCTTCCTTGCCCTGCCCCTTCACCCACTCCAAAACCCATGGGTTAAAGTTCTTTTCCTCAACAGGCACACTATAAAATCCTGTAACCATTATTTCTGCTGGAAGCAGCTCTCCGTTTTTGGCACTTAGTGCCTCTCTATTGTTCTAAATTAGTTCAGTTCTACTGACCTCCACAGAGTACTGAAGTGGCTGCAGTTTTTATTCGTATTTTGCAGGAAAGGCAACAGGAGGAAGTAGCACATGTGCAGGGAATTGTAAATTATAGGGGGTTTCTATTCTTTAAGTTTTATATTGCATATGACTTTGAAATTACACAAAGATCCTTTCATGAGGCTCCAAAAAAAAAAGGCATTGTTTTGTTTTAAGTGGATCTAACTGAAACAGAAATAAAACATTCTCCCTCACCTGCAGTATAAGCTTTGTAGTCACACACTCCCATGAGTTCTGTCCCCTGAGGGTTGTACTTGCAGTGAAGTGATCAGAGGAGTGGTCATTGAAGCGCACCCTGGAGGGCAGCCCCAGCTTCCGCCTCTCGTTCTCCACTTCAAACGTGTAATTGATCTCTATGGGAAAAAATAAAGTAGGTCACTATATAAAAAAGAATAATTGCCATATTAAAAAGAACTTTAATTTTAACCTGTATCATCTTAACCATTATTCTAGAAGACTGTTCGAGCCAGTGCTGGGCTTCATAGGCTTTTTTCAGTCATTTAAAAAACTTTCCCCATGTCAGTTTTGTCCTGCCACAGCTGAGAGCCAGTACCCCGTGTGTGAATCTGAAGGAAATTTCTAACGCAGTTCCTGCTGTCCCTGCGTAACCCGTTCCCTTACGGTGCGCAGGGCCGGGCTGGCTGCGGGAGCTGTAATTGCTGCGCGCAGCCAGCAGAGGGCTGAGCTCCAACTGTAAATGCCCGCACTGCGCTGCAGGGGATCCCTGCCGGGGCCCGAGCGGCACTGGGGAGCCAGCGGGACTCGGAGGTCAGGGGACACTGATAATGTCAAGGCTGAAAGCACAAGTGCGACTAGAGCTGTCCAGCTGTGTGTGAGGCATGTATTCCTAGATCTGAACTTGGTGCCTCTTTTAGTGATTGCTTCCTGAGCTAACGCAGTACTGCACAGATGGAAACAGCACTGAGTGTGCCAAGGCACCGAGAGCTGCAAGCACTTCAACTGCTGAAGGACCAGCACCTCCTTCAGGCACAGCCTTTGGATTTTAAAGTAAAGAAACGCAAGACAACACAGGAGGAAAAGGGTCATTTGGCTTAAAGTTCTTCGCATTTCCTCTCAAAATCCTACACAGTTCTCAAAGAGGTAGTAACAGCAGCACTGTAACAAGTGCTTTATATTTTTGTGGCACAGTCTTACAGTCTTCTCCTATTAATGCAGATTTTTAAATTTCAGTTAATGATTTCCACAAAGCTGTTTTCATCAATACAGGATAGGTTCATAGGGTAAGCCTCCAATAAGAAAATGCTCACTAAGGATGTATAAAATGGGCCTTAAAAATGATTCTCTAAAGCAGCACTAACCTGGAGAGGCAAAATGGTCTGGGTCTGTATAGCAGCCATTTGCTCACTGGCAGTTGTAATACTTAGAAAGCTGTGGTCTGTCATCCACAGAACAGCTTCACACAGCAGCATGACTAAATACAGACTGCAACAGCTGAGCTTAGCACTGAGTCACATTTTAAATCTGTCAGTCATTGTATGAGATGAGTCACTATAATTTGAGTAATATTTTTCCATGATAAACTTTAAAGAAAAAAAAACGTGTGACAAACAGATGAAAAGTATTTATCTTTAGAACTTACTTATTCTTGGATTTAAATCTCTGGGGTTTGCAGTATATTTAAAACACGCTTTCACATCCATCCTGTAAAAAGTGCCAAGAAATTAGTTCAAACTTTTAATAAGGCATGTCCAACAGAATGAAAAGTTTTAACTGATCAGTCTTATGACTGTGGTATTTGCTGCTTACTAGACTGAATTACAAAGCAAGAAAAATGGTTAATAAGCAATTAAGCATTTGCTCTTATGTGTCTACTCAAGACAAAGCTGTTCAAGTCAAGATATTTGTGTTAAAAGTCTGAAGAGGCAAGGTGACAGTTTCAAAATCGAATGTTATGAAAAGGACATATTCCATCCAAGCTTTGTCTTTAGCAGAGTAGCCTGAAGAAGTTCAGGATGTCAAAATGAACATATGCAAAAGCATTTGCTTAACCTGCATGACTCTCGTATCCCTTCACTTAAACATGATCACTGAATGGATTTTGACAGCAGAAAGCTCAGTACACCAAGGCTTCTGATAGAGTAATTTCTTTTTCATTTACCTTATTTCACCATGGTCCTCAGGGTTCTTCTTCTTTAGATCAATTCTGTCAGGCTGTACTGTAATGTTTCTTCTAATGCTTATCACAGGCCGAGATCTTCATTTGGGGGAAAAAACGGGGAATAAAAAGATGATGTAACAACTACAACTGTTGTCTGTAACAACAGAAACAAGTCGTTTCTGTTAAGATTAATGAAATAATTAATGTGAATATCAGATTCCCTCCACACCTGCATTGGTTTGCAACAAAGACACTCTAAGAAACACAGGGTTTGGCTTTGATATTGGTTAGAAAAATTACTGAAAGCTAAGCAAAGCAAAGGTCACCATGAACAACTACAGATCCTGAGGGAGAAGCACTAATGTGATGTTGTTGTTGTCATTCTATACACTTACAAAAAATAGAAAATCAGTAGTGGTTTCTACCACCAGTAGTAATTCACCCCTGTGAACAACTATAGGTACTACAGTTCATTCAGATTCATGTTCACAAGAGCTTTAATATGGAGCCTGGTGGCTGTTGGGAAATGTTTTCATTTCCTGCTTCCTCTGCATGTAGGCTGTGACCATACTTCTGCCTGACATCTTATCTTTTCCTTTTCTGGAAGGGAGAAGACATTTCACATTTCAAATGAATGAGCTGATCCAGTTCTCATTAAAGCATCCAAAGGTTGTTTAAAATAGCTGGGAGGCCACGTGCTCCATTTAACTGGGCCACTCCTTTCACTGTTTGTCACCATAAGGGGTTTCTGTTCTCACCGTGGTAAAAGTTTTTGTCCTGCCTTTATCAGCAAAAGATTAAAGCTCCTTTTGAGAAAGCAGAATGCTAAATAATCTGACCAACTTCTCTATCACCTACTCTGTTCTCTCCCACAAGCCATGTGAGTTGCGTTTCTTGGGCGCTCTTCTAGTGTCTTTAAGAATATTACAGTTATCTGCACAGATGCTATACACCTTAGAGATGGGAGCATAAATTGTAGGAAGGGCTGTTCTGCCTGAAAAGTAAAAGGTGTTTGTTGCAGAATTCAGATAACCAGTTTTGGAGTTTCTGCTTCTCCTCCTTTGAGACCTGACAACAACCACCAAAAACCTGAGCTTGATGCAGCATTCACAGATCTGGTGCTGAGACAGACACTGCTCTTCCTGCCCATTACTAGTGATTCAGTGTAACAGTACATTAGAATGGAAAAAAAGCAGAGGTCTGCAAAAGACCATGACTTTATCCCTAATTAAGGCATGTGCTACAGAAATCCCAAAGGATCCCAGCTGTAGGGCCTCCCCACAGTTTGATGGACCCCAGTGCAAGCTCAGCAAGGCTGGCTGTGCCTCACTGGTTTGGATCCTCAGCTACAAAAGTGGGGCTTGGTTTTGTTTTCTTCTATCTTTAATAAAGCACAATTAGATTACATAAGGGCAGCAAATGTATTAGTTAACTTCTCCTTAAGGAATTACCTATCATCCTTAAATTCCATTCAAGGACACAGACATCCAAGTTACAATAGGGCAAAACTAAGGTATATTGCCCACATCAGCACTCTATAGGAACTGCCCCTATTCACTCTCTTTATCCTGTGTTGATTGTAAGGCAGGTTCTCAAGGGGAGGAGGGGGATAAAGTGAAAAACCAATTTATGGAATCCCTGCCACTCCCCTTCCCTCAAATTTCCAATTTCTGGAAGCAAAAGTATACTCAAAGCCAAACAGCTTTTTGCTACTTCTAAGCAAATTATTTTTAAGACAGTAAAACCAAAGCCCTGGTGTAATTAATTAAGGTTCCATATATAATACCTGTACACGTTTACAGAATCTGACAGGGAACCAACAGCAACATCAGGGTAGGAATTTTTATCCAGATCCATATTTCCAGCAATAGAGTAACCAAAGAAATTGGTGTTTGTTTTTTCACCATCAAGAATCTAAAAAGCAAACAGATTGAGGGAATTCAGACATTTAAAAGTGACAGGACATTAAAAAGATGAAATAAGTAACAAGAGAACATGACTGTCTTAGGGCCAGAGAAAAAAGAGGGAAGAGATACAATGAAATAGGACCTGTGAAATAGGACCTCTGTGTTCAGTTCAGCTAAAGGATACTGAAGTGCCAAGATGAGTTGCTCTTCTTCCAAGCAGTTACCTGGCAATAGCAGTGCGTACCAGAAATTACTGATCTGCACAGAGCTTAGCTCATCTTTATTTACAGTATTTATGGACTATAAACATGTCGTTTCTTTGAACAGAAAAAGCATTCTAAAAAGTATTCTAAAGTACTCAAGCAGTATTCTAGGGAGTATAATGAAGTTCCATTCCCATGCTGCAAACTGGACACAGTGACCCTCAACAAAACCAAACACAAATCCCAAACATTATTTAAGAAGGAAGTGAAAAAGTAGTAGTGAAAGAGAAAACAAAGAAACTAATTTTTCAAATCACCAGATTTATTTTTTAAAAACACAGAACTTATTTATCTCCACATCTTTTTCCTTCTGCACATATTACTGGTGCCAATGGATGGCCCCAGAAATAAAAATATGTATTAATATCAAGAATTCCTAACCTTTACTCTCAGCAGTGCAATCTTTGAAGGGTCCTGTGACTTTCCTGCATACCTATCACCCCAATAATAGTAATGGAAAGGAAGATGGGTAGCCCTGACGCTCCTTTAATTTAGTTCAAGAATAATTATATAGTAAAGGTTATTGGATTACCTGTGCTGGCTTTGTGTTTATTCCATTCTCGGATCCGTGGTAAATGTACACTTTGCCAAAACCATCATATGGAGCCCCTACTGCAATATCTGGGGAAAAAAAGTTGCAACATTTAAAATCATTCTTCTCTTTCTGCAGCATGCAGTCAAAGGGTAGGATGTCACAAGTCCAGGGTTGGCCAAACGATCTCTCACATTTTTATTGTCACTGTTTCCACTTACCTGGATATCCGTCCTGATTAATGTCCCCGACGTTTTCAACCGCAAGCCCAAACATGGAGTCGGTGGTTCCGTTCAGGCGGAGAGGCTTCACCCCTGCCCACCTGCCCCGGCGGTTCATGTAGATGTACACAGCACCCCCGATATCCCCGCTCCTGTCAAAGTACTGCGGGGCCCCCACAACGATGTCCTGCCAGCTTAGGATTACAAGAAAAAAAGGCAGTGCTTTTGTAGGACTCTGAAAAATAACTGCTTAGACTGTGAGCTCAAGATCAGCTGCCCAAAGAGCTGCTGAACAAAGACTAAAATGTGCATTAAGCTAGTTGGGCATCAGCAGCCCCACTGACACTGCAAGCTGCTTTATTCCCCCAATGGCATACAAGGACCTCCTGTGGCTTTCTGGGGTATGAGACTGGTTTCCTGTTTCTCTGTTTACAGTAACTTTAAATAAAACTTATTAGAAAGATCATGACACTGTGTCCTGATTGATTCTCAAGACACTCACCATTTCCTCCAGGAAATCATGGAAGGTGGGACTTTTCATTCCTTATATTTCTAACGTGAAAAACCAAAGTGGAAATAAACAAGTTTGCTATCCCTTATTATACAGGCAGCAGGAGTTAACCACAGCCATACCCATCACTGTTGAGGTCCACAACAGCAACGTCATAGCCAAAAGAGGAGGCCAGCCCTTCTCCTTCAAACATGTGCTCCAGGGAAAGTGCTCTTTGATTTTTTTCTTTTTTCAGTAAAACAACTGCTCCGCTGTGGTTCGCTCTTGGGGCACCAGACACAAAAGTCATCTCATCTTGGGAAACAATTCCTTTACCAGAGTCCAAAGAGAAACCTTTAACAGAGAAAGAAATAAAATATAAATTAACTAAGTAACAGCTTGCATCCTAATATGAAAAAATAAACATTTCCCCTGCTATATTTAAGTGGTATATGGAATACAAGTTTTGTCTAAAACAGAGTGCTGTGGCTGGGAATTCTCCAGTTCTGTTTGGTGGTGGACGCGTATTTTCAAGTCAACTCCTCTGTATATTACATTTAGTGTTTCCCCACAAAGCACAGTACTTCATTGCTCTCCTGCTTTTCACAGACACCAAATACAGGATGCAAACAGCTTAGACACAACTACAGCTTTACCACTTGAATATAGCTTGAGTACATCACCTCTGGCAAAATATCCGAAAATCTCCTAAGTAAAGTCAGTCTTGTTCTATTTCAAACATGCAATTGTACTGCACAAGCATTCACAAATGAATGATGTATGCAGTATTTGAGAATCAGCTTACACAGTAATGGTGAAATGGGCAATTTTAAATTAATGCAGCCCTAAACACTACATGTTCAAATTAGTCTTAGAATACATTTTAAAATATCAAAAACCAATTTAAAAGACTATACTACATATACCAGTACAGCCAGTAAAGGCCAAAGTAGAAAACTGCCCACTTTGCAAGGAAGGAAGATACCAGCCAGCTGATGGGAGTCTGAAACACTTCACCACTACTGTGGAAATTCTCAATTACAGCAACTCACAATGAGACAGTTCCAGAAAAAACTCAGGGAGTCCCAGCTGGGGGAGGGATGAGAGGGTTTGGAGAAATGCATGACAAATCAGCATTTCTCTGAAGCTTTGTTACTTTGCTGTCTCCCCTTTATCTGAATCCATTTTTTTCATGCTTTACTTACAATGTATTTGATATGAGAGGGAATAGAGGGGAGAGGATCATGACAAAGGTCTGGAGATTATGTCTGACCAGATGCTGCCACCTCAAGTGGTCACAAACCTAAGTAGCTATTCATCATTACATCCACTGACTTGTCCACCTGTATGCTGGGAGGCAATGTTTTGTACACAAACTGATCTGGATGAGAATCAGATACAGCTGTCAAAAATAGAAGACCTATAAATATGAGCGAAAGATTGAAGAGAAAATAAATAGCAGTTAAACAAAGCACCTGTAACCACATTTGTTTACGGTCTAAACAGACAGAACAGCAGTGCCTGGGACGAGCTGGCTTGCCTGGAAGTGGTTCTGATTACTGCAAGGCAACATTTACATTTAGGAGATAAATGTTATGCAACTGGAAAAAGTTGATATGACTGTTCACAGCAAAAGGCACCAGCCTCCAGAGCACTCCTCACCTTAGCAATTCTTATTCCACCAGAAGATGCTATCAGCTTGTATAGTAGAAGCTGTTAGGATGATTTTTCTAGTTACGTTTACACCCAGTACTTACTGCTGATATTTAACAGAAGTTTATACCCTCCTTCCCTAACATATATGTAGCTCTAAGTTTGCTCTCTTCTTGACTTGCTTTTTTACTTTTTACATTCCCATCTGTTCAGCTTTCCATCACTCACGCCAAAAACAGAGGATCAACACACCACAGAAATCTGCAGTGGAACAGATGGATTCTTTACACTTAATGCCTTTCCCAAAATGCAGCACAGCCTTTCCAGTGTTCCTCACTGGTGTACAGAAAGGTCACTGGCCTAAGGACAGAGTCCTGCTTTCCTGACTGCACAAAGAGAAAGAGATTCACCTCCTGCAACACACACACAAGTAAAATATAAACAGTACTTATATTATGGTATTTTAAAGGTCTGTTGAAAGCCACTGGAGTTTTAGGAACTTGACGAATAATAGAATTGTACTTACCTGCCAGGAGAGAAAATCTGCAGCCTTAATAGTTACACTCAGAAACTCAAAATTTGATAAACATTCTGATCCTACATGGCAGAGACTGTGTGACTAAGGGCTACAGACCCGTTCATTGTACTGACCCATCACAGTGATTATTATCACTCCCTGGGATTCCTTAGGCCCTCAGCACAGCTCTTGAATCTCACATTACAACAGCAGCTCTTCTAGATACCTCAGCAGTATCATCTTACACTTAAAACTGGCCCATAAATGTAGAGGGAGGCTGTGAATTACCCAGAACAGTTCACGTGTTAACAGGGTGCACAATGGAACATCTGCTCCCATTCCAGATCATCACACCAGGCTGGGATCACAAATGTTTCAGAGATTTACCACATGTACTTAATCCTACCTAAGTAACTGTTAGCTGGAACAGGAACTAGATTCTTATCCTGGCGGCTCTCATCACCAACTTCGTAAGGCCCATCATCAAAGATACCCAGATCATAAAATGTCTGATTCTTTTGCTCTGCACGAACCACCCCTGAAAAAATGAAATGATAAAATAAAAGCAAACGAATGATAAGTGAGAAAAAGAACAAATAAATGTTCCCAACTTATATTAATTATGATGAATGACATTGTGACTGCTGTTAAAATGCGACAAACACAGAATAGTGCACTGGGTTAGTGTTCTGTCTCTGTTCTGTGTGCCAGAAGCTCATGCTGCTCTACAGAGAAGCCCTACAATGATGTGGAAAACATGGGATACTAAGGAAATTCTCAAAGAAAACATTGAACCCGTTTGGTCATAAACCACCCTTATCCTGTATTTCTTAGCCTTATAAAGCTTCTCTTAAAAAGGAGGTAAGTACATAGAAATTAAAAAATTACGTTTCATCATAACACACCAGTAATATATTTAGAGACAGTATTTAAGAAGAGAAAAGCTATTGTTCGATAAAAGGTGCGCTTCCCTTTCCTCAATTGGCATAATTAAGGTTTTGGCAAGCACAAGCATGTTTTTCCATTATACAGAAGAGTACTCTTAGGGCTGTCCTAGCACTTCTCTGCAATTAAAGTAAAATGGTGTCTGCACTCAGTCTGCTGTTTCAGGTCGGTCAGATTGTGTTGACAGATACCTGGAAGATTGGGTTTTCACTAAAGTACACCTTGTGCCAGAGCTTACTGCACTGATTTTACACGGTTCATACACCAGGCACAGGTGTACGAGGGGGGAAAACGCAGCGCTTGGAGGATCAGATGTTCTCAAGAGGAAAGTATTTACAGCTGTTGGTGTAATGAAGTGTGATGGGAAAAATCACTTCAAGAGACTGAACCGGTCATTTATACGCTTCTGAATATAAACTTACAAAGAATATCTAGGGTTTTTTCCCCTTCTGTTTTGGAGCATCTCCTAGATGACACAGAGTATTTGGCTCTTAGATTATCCATGAAATTTTACATGGACATGCATGGATTTAGATATGAATATATGTAGTATTGCTGCTATCTTCCTGCAATCTTTCAATATTTATTTTGGAAAGTACTGGCTTCCACAAACTTCACAAAGAATAAAGAGGAGAATATTGCAGAATAACCAAAGAGTTCAGCAGCTACCTAAAATTTGCTCAAATGCAGAAAAAGGGCTGGTCAAGTAATTCATACAAATTTAGTGGTTTGTTCCTGTATGGAAGTGTCCGAGTAAGCCCTCAATCCCACTGTAAGATTAAGACTAATAAGGGGAAAATTTGCTGTACATATGTGCAAAGTTCCATTATCTACTCATAAATACACACAAAGATATTTAAAGAAACTTCAGTAAGTGTTGATACAGAGCATAGCATTTTGTAAAAACAGGGTAAAATCATTACATGCCTATTACCTTCTCTCCCTTTAAAATAAAATAAACTTTGGACGCAACCTTTGAGAGCAGTCTCAGAGGAAGTGGAAATGGCAGGCAGGAAGGAAGCCAAAGTCATACCTTTCCAGTTGTAAGTGCCTGGGGCACCAAACACAATATAATGATAGTCTCTAGTAAAAGTAGCAGCAACACCTTGCTGACAGGAACCAAACTTCTCATGGCCTCTTAAACGACCATCACAAAAACTCCACACTCCATTATCCATATCATCCTTAATAGTGAGGTCCTGGCTGAGCACATAGCACCTCCCAATGATGTCTCGTGTTTCCTGCACTGTGTTTACATACTGCCTCTTCTCATAGCGATGTGCACACGTCTGCAAGACAGAAGAAACACTGTGTGATGTTTTGTGTCCTCTCCTCGGGTCACCACAGGAGGCAGGGCTCATCCAGCAGTCCCTCCTGTACCAGTGCTGTAAGTCACCCTGCAGACACACCAAAGGGCACAGTCCAATGTTTCCTACAGGCAACATATGGGAAAGGCTGGCCACCTACAGATAGGTCAAAGCAGCCTGCTTCACGGGCAAGGAAGGCCACAGGGTTAAATCCCTACAGCCCTTCCTGATACCAAAGGAAAGGGCTGACAGAGTTAAAGGACTGACACCCCTGTGCAGGGCACAAGAAGCTGCTACAACTACCATCTGCACAATACTATTCAGAACTTGCCCCTCACAGAAAAGTGCCACTAAGCAGAGGCTGAAAGCTTTTCCAGTGAAGAGGAGGGAAGTTGCTCCCACTTCCTCTGTTGGATGTTCCACTTACAGGGTGACTGCCACTGGGGCAGAGCTGAAGCACTAAACGCATCCTGTTCCTCATCCTTTTAGACTATCCCCTGGGAAAAGAATGCTAATCAAATATTTAACACAAAGGCTGAACAGCCATTGGCCAAGCAGTGTAACCACCAAACCATTGTGAAAAAATGTGAACAATCAAACGTCTTTGCCAGCAGTGTTTCTGGAAGAATAAGATGTAGCAGGTTGTGTGAAGAGCACAAGCAAGTCAGGTTTCTCAGCTGAAGACCTTTTCTATGGTTCCCATCAAGGCCTACATGTTAGGCAAACATGCAGCTGCTCCACACTAGAGCACTGCAGAACTGTCCTGCTGCAGTGACCTCCACACTGGTCACACCTCTCTAGTAAGTGCATTCCCCATTTACAAAGAAAAGACAAAATAGCATTAGATGATGACTGATTATTCAGTGAACAGGCCTGCTTCCATGTGGTCCTTCCCACTTTGGGTTCTGAGGCAGACCAAAGCTGGTTATTACTGCTCTAAATCCTTAAATAACCAGGTTCACGCCCTGAAGTCACCTGCCCCCAGGTTTGGAAGCAGTGACATTAACCTCCAATTAGAAGAGGGTGCTTCACTGCACACCTATTTTATGATGTATCTGGTATCCTGCAGCACCACAAGAGGTTATTTAACTGAAAATGTTACTTTTAAAACTCTTTCTTCCTACCTCCCAAGAACTTCTCTCTGTTTAATATAACATAAAGAGTATCTATGTATTGTATTAAATAAAGAATAGTAAGTAGTCTTACTGCAGTGCAATGACCATATTAATTCACAGGAGCTACTCAGTGGAAGTCCCCTGATAAAAGCTAAAGTGAAGCTGATTATCTTGGAAAATAGGCTGGTGATAATCTCTTACTTTTACAGCCTTATACACTATTATTCTCTATTTAGGGAAGTAGAAATACAGTAGCCAGTAGTATTTAAAAGAAAAAATTGTGTGTATAACCGAAAAAAAGTGTACCCCTTGAAAATAAACCATCCATCCTAGATTGTTACAAAGGTTATAAAGAGAGGCTAACTCATAGGAAAATAATTTGAAGCTCTTACAACCTCAAATGCCTTATTTTGCTAAGGAGACACTGAAGTTGTTACCTACAAGAAATCAAAGGAGTAAACTTAGGCAAGTTGCCTTTCAGCAAGCTGCACAGAAGCACAGACCATTCAGAACACGTGCTGTAGACCCCAGATGTAAGTTAGCCCTTCAGCACTTACCACCACATTTCCTCCTGGCCCCTGACTCTGGACAGTTACACCCATCCACTGGTCTTCTTTACTCTCCATCTTCGGGTCAGCTGCAGAGTATCATAAAACAGCTTCAAATATTAACAGTTCACTACATTTTCTTTTTTCTGAGTTTGTTTTTTGTTTGTTTTTTCTTGAAGCCCATGTCAGGAGAGACTCTTCCTACAGAACACCAGATAGTCTGCAGGTGGCAGTGTCTGTACATTCTATCACTAACAGCATCCATTTTATTAAACTTCTAGTTTATTACTTCATGTTACATCAATTTACAAACGAGTAAGAATCTACCAAGATTTAAGTGCCTCATACTACCTTAGCAATTAAGCTACAACTTACTCTGATGCAAAAAGCAGTTATGTATAAATTCCTAGGAGTAACTGTCTGATACACTGCCTCAGAAAAGTGCATCACATAAGAAGAACTAGACAACTGTTTCAATTCAAAACAAAAGCACTGAAGAACTTACTCTCCTCGTCAAATTTGACACGCATGCAATTTCTATGTGGAGATGCAATGTCACAGCTGTACAGCCCTCCTGTTCTGTTGGCTTGCTGGGCTGGAAAGGCCTTTTCCCGAGGAGCTCCAACCAGCAATCTGCAGGGAAAGCAAAATGATTTAAAGGAAGATGTAGAAGGAATATTAGAAAAGAGAAAGGCAACAGAATCAGAAAGTGTTTTCATCATGCTGCAAGAGGTTTGACATGCCAGCTCTTTTACAAACAGAAAAGGCAGGGAGGGGGAGGAGAGAAGCTGTATAGCAGTAATGCAGATTACAATTAAGGGACCTGCAAGCCAGTACCTGTACTGTTATTACTGTTATTGTTGTTGCAATGTGCATGGAGTGGTTGATTAAAAAGTAGGTGTCTGGCAGTTTTGGGAAAATCATCTTTTTATCAAGGCATCAAGCGGGGTATCTTTTGCCTTGCTAGAAATCGTTGGCAAGGGTGGGAAAAGTCACTAAAATGAGCAGAAACCCATACAACAGTAAATACAATTGTTCCCAGGCTGTCCTCCAGTTTTACACCAGTCCTAAGCCACTGTTTGCCTGAATTTAAAGGCACCTTAGTATCTCTAACCAAAGCAAGATCCCTCCTGTACTAAGGAGTGCTCATTAAACTGTTCCAAGCTCTGTCCAAACATGAACTCCCCCTCTCCACTCCTTTGGCAGACACTTCATTTTGAAGCTGAAAATGGTCTTCTCCAACAAACCTGTCATCAAGAACAGGCCATGCCCACAAAGAATTCATTTCTCTTGGGTGGATGGATGCGGAACCAGACTGTACTTCCCGATGCTCAGACATAAAACACTTGAAAGAAGATATCCCTGACATTACAGTATCAAGGACAGCAAAGCTGGGACTACAGCTGGATCCACAAACCTCAAAAAGAACCTCAAACCCTCTTTAATATCCAGCTCTAGTTTTGCTTTGTTGTGGCAGTGGGTCAAAGCACACTGCTGTCCCTCAGAATGCTATTTTTACTAAAAACAAGATTCACTTTTCTTCATGCCTAACAGTGAAGACTGGATCAGCTACGATAATATGTATATTTTCTTATTAAGAAAAATGTTTATTCACTGTCCCTAAAGTAAAAAGATTCAAAATGAGATTGATATGTTATCAGAAAACATGCTTTTTTTGAACCACAAAGTTTTATCTGTATTGTGAAACAACCAAATTTTCACTACTCCTATAGGACTAAATTCTCCCACAATCCATAATTTATACCCCTCATGGAGGTAAGCCCCCTGCATGCTGAAACCTTCAGGTTTGGACCATACACAGGACACACCATGTGGGTGGGGTTTGGTTTAAAAGGCTTTCTGCTTTTCCCTCTATGTACATCTGCAGTCTTTCTCAAACATTTTTTCAGAAACATAGCAGTTATCACAAGAGTTTGTAAACAACTATGATTTTAGAAAGACCATCAACAACTGAATTTTCTGATTTTGGCAACAGTTCATTTAATTGTAATTTCTTAAAAGTAATTCTACAAAGCATCTATTTCTGAGCTATTCCTAATCACAGAATAGATACATGTTCTCCTCGGTTCTGTTATTCCCCAGGGAAAGACACGACTCTTTTTAACACTAACAACATCACTTTAAGAAAGCAGAGGTACTGATTTCCTAACTACAGAAAATTTTATTACTTTTACTTTTTCATTCAAAGCCTGGGGGAGTAAAAATGATGTATTGAACTTAACTTACAGAAATCAAAACTCTTTTGTTTCAACATAGCAAACAAAACTAAAAGCTTCTCGAATTTAAATACCTAATTTGGTTTGATTCATCCAGCTGCATACTACTGACAGTAGTGGTACTGGGTCAAGAAAATAAACCCTGTTTTTTTCTAGAGGATAGTGAGACTGTTACAGCACACCATGATCCCGATGGCAAGAGAGGATCTTGCCATACTGAAGCACTGAGGGAATAAACAGCGTAGCCAACAGAACATGGAGTGGAAAGATGTGCCATGTGCTGTAAAATGCTGCAAACATTCAATGGCATCTCAGACACCACTGAGGTCAGCAGATGAAAAATGAAATTGCTCAGCCTTCTTAAAAAATGTAAGGCTTCTATCCAACACAATCTCAATGGAAACAGGTAGCCTTAGATTCTTCCCAATGTCCATACCCCCATCCAAATACTGCCTACATTATTTTCCACTGTAAACAAAGAATTTCAAAGCAGACTTATTTAAAACCTTCCAGATTTCAAAGAACTGTTATCAAGAATCCTGTCACTAATCTTCAAGGTTCATCAAATACAAAAACTTGAATTCTCTTAGGTATTTCACTGCAACTCCTTAGAACACAGGCCAACAGAAGTGCACACTGTGAGTAAGTGCTACAAAGGATTAGATCAGTTCAAGTATAATACTATGGTAAATCTTGAAATGTATTTTCAAGTAGCAACCAAAGATCCATTAAAAAGTGGCACAACTCCTTTGTACGTGTTTACTGCTTTTCTGCCCTAAAGATCAGAACAGAGAAGACTAAACCTATGCCCCTGGGTTCTGCAAGACAGGTTACTGAAGGTGATGATTATAAATGTTACAAGGATTATCAACGCTATCAGGAATCTAGGTATGAAAGCCACAGGCATCTAATCTTTGGCTGAATAAATCAAGCAAAACAAAAACCTGCAAACACACTGCCACTTCTGATCAACAGAGCTGCTATCCTTTAAAAGGTACATTTGAAAAATCAAAATTCCATTATAAAAGTGAAATAGCTTAATTTAAAAATAAAAAGTGTGCACAGAACTATGGAAGTATGACATGAACCATGCATCAGTGTGAATTTCAGCATGACTGCAGCAGTACAAATGAATCAGCTCATACATTGAGCTGTGCTACGTGCTCAACAGAGTCCTTCCAGAGAGAGGACACATTCCAGTCATTACTCTGTGGCTACTTACTCAGCTGTGATTTAATAAAAGAATTTTAATCAAGTTTGAGCTCATTATGCCAAAACCAGGTTAGCTTTTTCCACAGCTATGCATGTTCCATTTTAGCTTTCTCATTGGCAAGCGAAACGTCTTTCTGCAGGTCAGAGGTAAGGGTAGATGAGGGGATGCTCTTCCAGCTATCACTATCTCCTTATACTGGTAGATGAAACACAGCCACTTAAAGCCTAGGAACTTCTCCTCTGCAAATAAAAGTGACAAAAACAAATTCTTCATTTCTCTTCACCCATGCTCACAGTATGATTCATTTTCTTCACTGGGACTTCTCCCTGAAGCGCTGTGGACATGGTCTACTGTAACTACTTTCAATTAAGTTTGAATGCCCAAAATCATGTTCCAGAATTCATATTCAGACAACAAAATAAAGCCCAATGTCAAGAATGCAGAGTAGTAGATGAAAATCCAACACTGCAGCATGCAGACAATTTTACTGATTTTTCTATCCCGTGGCAGGTTTGCCTTGTTACTCGACAGAAAACAGAAGTTCAGCCATACAGTGCACTGAACATAACCATCTCTGAGCATCAGTTCCTGTCAGAGACTTAGCTTTTTATTATTTGAGTTATGATGAATTAGTAGCTAATATTGATTGTGAGTCCAACATCAGACAAAAGCAGTATTGCTATTCCTCATGTAATGACAGAAACAGATGCTTCTAACTACTTGAATCCTGATTTTCCCCATACATCTTGCTTTAATACATACTATAACCTAACTGGGTTTTCCCTGGGCCAATCAGACTGCACAGGTGTTAATCTACAGAAATGCAATTCTATAAACAGAATTTAATTTAAAAGAAGCATCTATCAAGTGACAGTGTTGGGAAAAAAAATCTGAATTCTCTCATACCCTGGCATAAAACTGCAATGTTTTTTAGCTCTAGTTATAATTAAAACATGTGCCTTCCAATTTCAAACAGGAGCTCTGATTTTTAACCAAATGAATCAGTCCAGTTGCTCTATCGATTAGAATTATTTTCATTATTCATTTCTCTTTATTATTATTAATATTATCTCTTAATTAATTATTATGCATCTTCTTGAAGATGCCTAATAATAACTGAAGTCCCACTGCCAATTATGAGCATCTGCTGACTTATAGGAACAGAGTTAGTCCCTTGCAGCCCCAGATTCCTGGCCAAATGTAAACTAATCCCCTAATCCCAGAGCTCCAGGCTTGGCACATGATGCCGTTTTAACTAACTGACCGTACCGAGGCACGGCTCTGGCTCGGTGGGTGGTGCCTGCCCCGCACAGACACCAGCGAGCCCGGCTGTAGCTGCGTGTGCGAGGTGCAGCTGGAACACAGCAGGGAGAGCTGCCCATGCTCTCCAGACAGGGAGCAGCAGAGCACCACATCCCTCTGGAACCCTGTGGTACAGCTACACCCACCCTACCTCACTGCAGCGTTACACTACACCCAAACACAACAGCCGAGGCAAGAAAAGCCCCATTTCACCACTTATGCCAAGCACTACACACGTCTCAGAAAAGCTATCAAGACTTCTTACTGTCTTTATCTGCAGCAGAGCTTAGGATAAGTGTGTGTAGAAAACATGCTTCATAAACCCATATATTTCCAAGAAGCAGAAAAAGGTGAGAACTCACTGCCCACATTCAGGTAGGCACCAGGCCTCAGTTTGTCAACTGCTGTTGACCAGTGTTGCAAAAATGTAACTACAGGCCTGATTCCAGATGCCCAGTCCATGAACCGTAGGTCTGGCTCCATTCAGAAGAGCCAGTCAGAACAGCACGATTTACTGAATGCAACATACAAGGTTCCTCTGGACTGAGGGTGAGAATGCATTAACTGCAGAGTAGCTACATACAGCACTAACAGAGCCACTGCAATCACAAGCTTTGTATCCCAGATCAGCACTCAGCACAGCTGAGGACACAAAGCTCACCAAACAGTGTCCCTTCTGGGGAGGGCAAGGAGGACAAACCCATCCATCTGTCCCTGCAATTTCACTCAAATTCTCATCTCCCATTGGATACAGAAGCGGGGCACTTTTGTGCCGTGGGTGAGACTGCAGTCAAATCTTCCTTTCTTTGTGGGCACATTTGCAGAATGTATCTCGCTAGGAAGTGTACTTGGTAAGCACAAAACATTTCTGGGTATCAGGCAGAAGAACAAGAGCACATGGCCTATGCCTCACTTGACATTCCCACCCCTAATGCCACAGCAACACAAACCACAAGACCTCCATCCGATTTCCACACTCGCACCTAGAGGCACCATGGCATAATGAGATTCACATTTTGGTCACTACTTTATGCTTCCAACAACCAGTATTCAGCAAGAAGAGTTAGGTGAAGAAGAAGAAAGGGTGTAACTTCATTTAATCAGATATGGCTCAAAAGAGTTGTTAAAATCCAAAGTAAAATACACAAGTTTTCCATTTCAACATATACAATAGAATATTAAGCAGTAGGGTGCAGATTTTAAACCCCTCCCTGCTTTAATTGGTAATTCTTGAAATGTTTAGTAGGTAGCTGTGGCTCCTTCTCAGCTAATGAAAACAACAGTGAGAACTGGGAGTGGTTTCTGCTCATAGCTGTCTGAACTCCCTCCAATACTGCTCATAAAACTATCTTGGTTGCTTCCAAAAGGAAAGCCAAAGTTAAGATGAGGAAACCATATCAAAAGAAATCCAGAAATCCTCCAAACTCCTGGAAGTATTCCCTTACTCTGCAGTGAAATTCTTTTCTTCACTTACAGCCTGGAACTGTCCAAGGGTAACATATGATTTTCGCAACATACTTCAGAGAAGAAAAATTATCAGCAATTCATTACAGTTCTATTTTGGAATAAACACTCAAAAGAAATCAAGTAATAGGAGGGAGAAGATCTTCCATGGGTTTTAGAGTAAATCCCATTCATCAAAGTAAGAAGCTCCCATTGAGTAAATGACATTTTGATTTGAACAAATACAAAAAATACCACAGTCTGAACCAAACTCAGATACTCTGCTATCTCCCAAAGTTTTCTTCATTCCTTAAATTCTTTCCTTTTCCATGGTATCATTCTACCCAAACAAGACAACACATCTTTGGCAGCCTTTCTTTAAAAGTAGAAGAAACACATCTGTAGTGCCTGCTTGGAGCCTTAACAGACTGGAGTAGAAATCATGAAGGTGTTTCCTGGGTAAGAAACCATTAACCATTTCCAGATATAGGCAAAATAAAATAGTCACCTGTGTAAGTAATTTCCAATTTTGCAGGCTCCATTAAGCACAAGTGTCAAATTTAGTATTGCTGTTCTCAGGTAACAATGCTGTCACTGCAGACTTTGCACTTCATTACTTTTCCTGGAAGACTCCACAAGGGGGCAAATTTGGAAACTGAGGAAGCTAAATGCCATGAAATGTCTCACCCTCGACTGGACAGTTAAATTCCTACATCCTTGCTCTCTCCCAGTTCCAGTGCCCTCTTGGGAACCAGTTTCACTAGATTAGGCAAAATGAAGAAAATAGAGTAACTAGCTCTAACTCAGTTTAAATGTTACTACAAAATCACCAGTCAGAAATCATCTATCAGATGTTTGAAACCTCCAGGCAGAGACCCATGATCACAACGTGGGCACCTACAGTCCTCCACCTGAGCTATATTTTCAGTTCTCTGCACTGATTTGGTCTCAGCTGTTTTTAAAATTAACAAACACAGAGGATTGATGCATTTAACCACCACAATATTTCAACATAACTGAAGTTGGTCAGTGGGACAGACACTGTGTGTGAACACTGATGGCACCACCCCTGCTTTGTGCTTGGATTTGGCATTCCACAACAGAAACAAGTCACAGGACAAGAGCACCACAGATTAATTAGCACAGAGAGACTGTCCCTTCACACACTCAAGCTGCTAATGGGAACTGGAGCTGAACCATGGGCTCTTCCAAAAAAAACCCTCCCCAGCAAAATACCACCAGGAACTGTGTCAGCAGGGAGCTCGTTCATGATGCTTTTTACAGAGACACCCATCATGGTCAGTATGTTACTAACAGCTATTTTAAGGGACTGAATATTCTTCTGATCTGCTACTCCATAGCTACCTTTTGGAACTAACAGTGCAAAGCTGTGGCCAAGTACATCATTAATCTTGTTGCCTGGAGGCTTGGCACTTGAAGGATTGCACTTTTCATTTTATTTCTTCAGTCTTTTTTTTAGGAAACATTATGAGAGAGGCTGGAAAAAGAAGCCAAAAGCAGCACAAGGACTAGGGCAAGCTACTACAAAGCAAAACTGGAACTACAAAAATACCTGTTGTTCTGGAAAGACCACTTATTATTGACTTTCTAAAAGTCACATGGAAAAATAAATACTTTCCCATCATAGTCCAGAGCCCAGCCTGTCTGGATTTGAAACGGGTTTTGCAAATCTCATTTCCATAGGTACAAAGCATTTTTCTTAGAACAAATGGTACAGTCCGCTCCAAATTTGTGTTTCAAAATCCAGTTTTCCATTTCATATACCACTCTCTGGTTTTGATCAGCAGATACTTCATCGTTTTCATACGTTCAAATAGCAAGTGCAACTTATATACCACTTACAAGTTTAATTCCTCCCTTACAATCGATACATTTTTCAGATTTAAAAGGAAGAACACCTATGCCAGGAAGAGATCTGACTATGAACTGGTACTGTAAAATATGTAATAGACAGTGTTAAAATTAATTTATTATAAACTTTTGGAAGAAATTATGTTAAAGGGATTTTCACTCAGATTTCTGAACATGGCAGTGCCTGGTCCTGCATGAAATCCTCTTACAACAATGTGCAGTTTAACTCAAGTGACAAGTGCACCATCTCAAGAAACTAACTTGGGAGCCGAAGTCCTGGCACTTCTAGCTCAGCCCCTGCCCACAGTCACCTTGTCTGCACTGGAAGGACTGAACTACAGGAGTCCCACCACAGCCAGCCAGGCACAACCCAGCTACTCTCCACTGCAGATGCACCAAGCTGCAGGTCCCGATGGCAGCAGGACAAGCAAGCAAGGACAGCTGCAGCAAAGCAGCCAGGGTGACACAGCAGTTCCCAGCTACCCACAATACAGAGAGAGCCAAGTGTCCATCCCTGCTCTCCCAGCAGTGCAGCCCTGCTCTGCTGCCAAGAGCCCACACAGCAGGGCCCTCCCTGGCCATCGCCTCCTCCAGTGCCCCCAAGCCCTGCAGAAGCAGCTGCTATACAGAGTCTGTGCTGTGATCAGTGTCTTGTGGACATGGCTCACTCTACAGGCTTAAGTAAACAAGTGCATAACAGAAATTAGGAATTACTCTCTCCTGCTCTTGGGCTGCTGGCCATTCATGCCAGAGAAAAGCCCAGAATTCATTTAGACTTCCTCACATTCACAGGACTTGTCTTCGTATCCCCACTACATATGGCATCTCTACGTAAAGTATCACATCATACACATGTTTTAGAAAACAAACACGAAAGCAATGAAAATATGGAAACAGTTGCTCACTTTCTTCTTTTTTTTAGGAAAAAAATCTGAAAGCAGTGCACCCAGTCAGTATTTGAAGGCACTACTTGTTCGAGAGGTAACAACCTTAACAGGCATATATTGTTCATTCAATGTGCCAAAGGCCATTTTAAAAAGAAATTACAGTAGTTCTAATTCATCAGAAAACAAATATTTGGGTTGAAATGTCATTCCTCTATTTCCTTCACAGAATGAAGTACATCAGTTTCATTTAACACCATAATTAAACTATTAAAAGGCATGAAAGAAGTACAGCAAGAAGGATGGACATTTTACTGTAGAATCAATGGACAATATAACATACTACAGCAACTAATACAGCCCTGCAGAATTTGAAGAGCAACTGCTCCCCATGCTAACCTAAGCCATAATTCCTTCACTCATACATCCAATTTATGAGATTCCCCCTTGCTCCTCCTTTTCCAGACTTACCACCATCTCCCTCTGAATTGTAGGGGGAATACCAAGACAGGTAGAAACGTCCTGCCCTACATACACAGGCACATAAATTCCGGCTGATTCCCGGTCTAAACAGAAGTTAGATAAAACATACCAAGCAGCCAGCCCCACCAGACCAACACTGGCATCCCTGAGCTGAGCCCTGCCCAGCTGCCGATCTAAGCCTGTGGACTACAGGAGTACCCTGTGGCAGTGAGCTAAAAAACTCAGGACGCACACGCAGAAAAGGCATGGACCTTCCTGATACCTAATCCCTAGTAAGAGCTTCAGAGAACAAGCACATGAACAGCCATCAAACACACACTTCAACAGCCTGAAGGCACTTGCATGCTAAAACATAGCTCGAATTATTCCTTCAGTCTTAAAGCCATCATAGCCCTGGGCTAAATGCCTATAATGGGATCCACAGTTGAGTAAGACTTTTCTTCAAGCCATGAACTTAATGACAAAAGCAGATGTGTCACTGGGTACATGACGCATTATGCCTCCACGCCTTCAAATTAACTGAAAACACAGGCCCTTAAACCACTTGGAAGAACAGCACGGCCAGTAAGGTATTTTCCTGGGAGAAACAGGTCATACAAATGCCTGTGCAGCTGGGATGCTCAAAGAGCCCTTTTTATGTTCCATACAGATAATTAAATACTGATCAAATAGGTCAACAGAATTAAATAATACATTCACAAGAAACTGCTCTTTATACACATCTGTGGAAGAAGAAGCCATTATATTTTACTATGATTAGGAATGTACTGTAGTAGTGCATTTTTACACACAAATGTTTCTACACAAGGGAAAGAGTTTCAGCTTACCTTGAAACAGATAAGGAAGTTAAACTAGAATTTTCTATAGCCTGCTCATTGTAATTGGTTCAGTGCCAGTACAAAGGCACTGATTGGGCTTCGGAAGTGTACCTCAAAGCCTGGTGCCAATCTCATTGGGCAAAGTGCCAAACAGCCCACCTAGGTCATTCAGTATTTAAGAGGGAGCACAAAAGAACTTAGAAGCTTTTTTGGAATGCCTTAGCCAGTGTAAGAGTGTCTTCTACACTGTTTTTGTCTTGTATTTCTTTGTTTTATAATGTTTATTATTTCTGTTGTTATTAAAACCTTTATTTTACAAAGCATGTCCAGAGAAGCCGTCTTGCTATTTATTAAGCCATTTCTCCGCAAGGCTGGACCCTCGGAAGGTATTGAGATATTTCAGTATGTACAAACTGAGAATTTCAACCAGCTTTAAAATCTTAAGAACAAGATTTTTTGCAAAATAACTTATGTTTGAGACTATGCCAAGAAACCCACGGCACTCTTACTCTGTATGCTGCTACTCCTCCACATGCACACATACCTAACTTTACATGCATCCCCTCACACATGCAGTTTTTCTTTTGCCACTCCCCACATTCTCACTTGAGCAGAATCTAAAATTAATTAGGTTTTTTTCAGGTTACTTTTAACACTCTATGTTCCTGTAAGCGGCAACTTGTGCAAACAGTATTGCAGCTATTTCTAGGACTGGATCTGATCTGACAGCAAAAGTATTCTTCCACTATATGCAGGAACACAGCTTGGCTGGGAAGACAAGAAACATCTTCAGCAATATTGTGGGGCCACACTACAAAATTATCAAACATTTCTCTAGCAAAAAAATAAATTGCATGAATAAAAAGATTGTAGGGACTTGCAAAATTACACCATATTTGTAGTAGCAGCTACAAGAGTTGGCTGTGTAAGAAAAAAACATAGCAAATTTATTTTAGCATTTTTGGCCAAGAAAATGTGGTTTTCACTTGAGGATTTTTTCATACTACACAAATTGGCTTTCCACACACTCTGCTAGACATCACTAACATTTAAGAGCCAGCAGACTGAACCACTCTGCAGCTTCAGCTGCACCAATGACAAAGTGCAAGGCTAACCAATTTTTACAATTCCCTTAGCAGAGGATTGTGAAAAGAGCAGTAAGAAAAGGACACAAAAAATTCAACCTCACATGATGATGTGTCCTTGCTATCTGCAACAGCTGGCTGCCACTTTTGACCACTTCCAGGATAAACATGCATTTCCCTCAGACCTTTGACCCATGCATGTGCTGCTGAGCAAACAACCCTGGGCAATACAGGAGTGAGTTGTTCCTAGCGTATTTGCAATTCTTTGTTTTCTAAATATGTATTTTATAGACCTACTTTTGAGGAAGGTGAGAGATGAAACATGCAGAGACTAAATACATACAGCTCCATTTCCAAAAAAAAAGTCACCTTCACTGAAAAGGAAGCAACATTCAGTGTAAGCAAATTCTGCCGTTCCTATGGACACTAGCTACCAGCAAACTCAACAATCATCCCTATCTGCTGTTCTCTATGTCTTAGATGATCACCAAACTTCCTGAAACTAGAAAACAAACACAAGGAATACAGCTGAAGAGTACCCTAGAAACTTGCTAGCTGGCAGTGAAATCCAGTGCAGGATCTGTCCATGTTACTCTGGAGGGACTCGAGTACATTTTATGTTGTAGATGGCATCTTCACAGGGCCCATCCCATAAAGCCCTCCTTCTTTTCTCCTTGATTCAGCAGACCTTCTCCCTTCCCAGCACATCTAATCATCCTCACACACATTAGCTCAACTCCTTAAAGGAAATCAACATTAGGAAATTATGTATTTTTAGATGCAGTTCTGTAAGAGGAAACAAGAAAAATAGCCACTGCTCCAGCAGATCCAAAAATTATCAATGCATAATGGAATAAATGCTCCAAAAATCACAATGCAAGAAGCAGCACCTTTCGCCCTTCACTGTTATTTTGATACAAAAATCTGTCTCAGATACTTCACAGCAGAATACATACAGCCTGTTCTTGAAGCTAACCAACATAACTACACTTTTCCAAAGTAACCGCTATGGAATTCTCAAAATAATCTTAGAAAATGTGGTACTTACCATACCTTAAACCCAAGGGAAGTGCATTTTAACAAGAATACTGATACGTTTTATGCTACAGCTGCAAAAGGAGCTTTATTAACCTATGGTATAGTTCATTTATTTGTAATATACAGAATTATTCCTTTAAAAATGGCAGTAATACCTTTTTTCCACATTCACGTTTGTTTTTCTAAGCTACATTCTTCTCCTATTACTTTCAAAGCAGTAACTTGCTTATGTATACTGCAATCAAAAATATTCAGTGCTAATAAAGGAATCATTCAATATTTTCCAGACTATTCTGCATAGTTCTTTCATCAGATATTCCTGTGCGGTTACCTGCCCTTGCTAAATACCACAATAAGGTGTTCATTTTCCAGCTAATGTTTCACAGTACAGACAACCATCTGCTCATTCAATAATATGGATTTTTACTTACTTTCTCTTAAACTGACATTTGCCCAATAGCCTAATCTCAGTCTTGTCCTTTCCACAGAACATGTCCTCAAAACGTGGCATTTTTACAGTTATGGCTAGAATGATTCATCTAGAACCAGGCTGGTTATGAAACATTTAAACAACAGCTGATTTTAAATGCAGTTCTTTCAAAATGAATGCGCTATCTCAAATGAGAATTTACCAAAATGCATTCCTTACAAAACTTACAATTGCTCTGGCACATGCAGGTGGAATTTAACAGAGGAAAAAAGAATGGCCCATGCTGACTGGTGAACAATTTAGTGCTGTAACATGCCAGGCAACCCAATATGCTAATTTCATTTATTTGGTGGACAAATCAGACAGCAACAAATTAGATCAGTAATCATTCTTCTCTGCTTGTTAGGCCTTATGAAAAAAAACATTTATGAGATGCCAACCTACCCATCTGGCTTCTGCCACCGATAACCAAGAACATAACTCAAAACCAGTACTGGGAAAAAAGCCAGCCTTCTGCAGTTTGCTCCTTCCTCCTGTAACAACTACACACCCCTTAAGCAACATAAATTCATCTCACTTCTTTAACTCATGATATTAGCACAATGGATCTTCCTTGAAAATCTGTCCCTTACCACTACAAGAAAACTCTTCAACTACTCCTCCCTCCTCCTTCCCAACTTCATTTGACCCTGACCTTTGCCACAGGACATCTATCTAGAACACTCAAGATAGACAAACTCCTCTACTATCACTAAGAGAGCAAATAAGCATACTAAGCAGGTTATCCAAGAATAGTTTGCACAGACAAAATCAGAGAGACACTCGAGAAGAAAATACTAGATGCAGTGACACAGCAAAATCATACCCTAAACAAAAAGGAAATTATTACAAATCCTTTATTTTTTAATTGACAGAAGCACTAACTAAAGACCATCACTATTACAGCTTTTAAACCTGAAGGTGTAAACATGCATTGTAATTAATTCAGTTCACCCAAAGTCTGAATTACACTACACCACCTCTGCAATCAGAAATTGTCATCTTCCACTGCAGACCAGCATAACCCAGCTCTTTGTTGCTGCAGCGAAGCATCTCTGAGTCCAAGCCCTCAGAGAACAAAAAGGTACTGGCTCAATGCCACTGAGGATGCACTGCAGCAGTACAGCAATGTCAGCAGTCCTGCTGACCTAAGGCAATTTTGTTATGTATTGATATAATAGCTCACAGTAGAGACAGGCAGTATCAGCAAAACCTGTGACAAGTAAAAATTCCAATAAGACACTGCAATTTTTAGGGTTTTATGGCTGGTAATGGTCAGTACAGTCTTGACATAAAGTGCCTATCCACAGCTTTCAATATAGCTTTTCAGCTAATGGGAGAATCCTGAATGTTGGCAACTACAATATCTTCCCTTTTTTTGCCTTACACAATAACAAGAAGCCGACCTGAATGCAGCTCCATACTTCTACTGAAAATAATACCAGAATTATTTCCAAGTAGATCTTTGTGGGTCCCTCGCAAGTCAGGATATTTTATGATTGTATCATTCTAAACCACAAATAAAAGCTGGCTAACGGGTGTTAGGTTTACACTTGGACTGACCTTAAGGGTCTTTTCAAACCCAAGTGATTCTAGGATTCTATGAGTCTGTGAAAGCAATACACAAATTTAGATATTCTTGATGCTTGTGTTTTAATTCGAGATGCTTAAATCACTGTGAATTACAACCAAACTGGAATGGAGTTGCTGGACATCTTACATGGTGTACACATACATACAGACCACTATATATTCTACAAAATTACATGTATGTGACTACATGCACTACATATATAGTGAGTAGCTAATAATTATATTTTTATTATTATAGCAATAGACTCATAATATATAGTAGCTAATATACACAAAATCAGTGTAGTCCCCATCTAGAGATGCTGGCTAGACTTACATTTTTATCTCAGGACCACTCACATTTTAGCCATGTTTCTCTATAGCTATGCTGTCCCCCAGTCCCAGATCCCTCTAAGTTACAAACCTTCTTCCAGTCTGAAGATGAAATGCACTGCTGTGCCACCACTACCCTGCAGAACTACAACTCCCTTTCTAATTGATAGATTAAAAACAAAACAAACACAGGGCAATAAGCACAGCTCCTTTAGAGCTCCATCAGCCTTTTCTGCTGCCTGATTCACTGTGCTTGAAAATGAACCAGAACCATACACACAAATCCAGGGAGGTCGCCTTTGGTAC
Source organism: Prinia subflava (assembly GCF_021018805.1). Lineage (NCBI taxonomy): Eukaryota > Metazoa > Chordata > Aves > Passeriformes > Cisticolidae > Prinia > Prinia subflava. The sequence continues at coordinate 18,862,532 of NC_086252.1, forward strand.
CTCCAACATTAATGTTCCTCAATGCACAAAGTTTGCATTCAGCTGCCCTTCACACCCACGTACCATTAGCAGTCCTCTTTCAGTCACCATAAACTACAGCTTTTCTCTTCTCCATCTGACAAACTTTCTAACTCCTCTAACCTGGAGATACTCAAAACCAAAATCTATTACTAGTCCATAGTTTTATACTCAGTACCATTTACAACTAATGTCAAAGCAATCAAACAGTCATCTGTTCATAATGTTGAAAGTTAAGTAATTCCTCATTAGCAAACATGGCATTTGTAGCTAACACTAATAAATTAATTTGCCATTCAAAGCTAATATGCAATCCACAGTAGTCTGTAACTACGAAAAAAAGATGATCAAAAGCAAATACCATGTTTAATCAAAGCTGTACCTTGATTTGTCACACTTCCTAGACATTCTCCACCCTCATCTTTACAGAGGACTATTGTGATGATTAATACTGAATAATCCTGTGTGAGGAAGAGGCAACCACTTCACTTAACAAATGCTTAAGTGAGGTAAGAAAAAAAATTGCACATAATTTCGTTTGTTTTACCAAGCCTTGCTCCAAGCCATTAGCCCTTGAATAGAATCAGTATATTTCACCTTCTCTCATTTTCTTGTTTTTCCGAAGATGGACTGATCTTGCACATGTCTATGATAATCTGTTTCTAATTTTGTAAAACTGAAGGGATAGAAGGGTGCTCACGATGATAGTTTTCTTTGAAATGAGGGTCCCTGCCAGATGAGATTGCAAGTATCACTTTTAATTACACTTCAGTATGAACTGAAGTTTCTGTATTTTTGGCAACTACTTAACAGTGTTCACGCTTTAAACATAACTGAGTTTTGAATCAAGCATCCATTCAAGAAGGAATAAAATAAATACTATCTAAGAGACAGGTGTACATAAATCCATTTTTTCAGCACAGGCAAGACAGACCAAAATGCATCTGGGAATGCAGAGGTATTGCACCCGAGTCCTGCTGTTACAGGTAACAGGCAGCATGCAGGCATTAGACATCCTTGTTTCTCAGCAGTAGACCTCAGTATGACCTCTGTTCCCACAACCTTCTACCCTCCCCAAGTACCTGGACAGCAGACACCACTTGTTCCATCTATGAAGTCAATCGATTTAGAAATCGCATAAGGTTTCCATGCAAAAGATCACACAAATCCTTTGGCATTAGCTGAACCTAGCTCATTTTTATCTGATATAAAAAATGCAGCCTAACGTGGAAGGCTTCTCTTTAAGACTCCCCACCAAAACTCCTGTTTCAGAAGAGAGAACTCACAAAGTGAGCTAAACACAGCTCAGTCCCTAAGAAAGATAGCTCAGCGTATTTAACATCTTGTTCTCTTAAAGCCACACACTGCTAACTCTTACAGACAGAAAAATAATGTTCAAAGTGACTACAACATGCCTGTTTGACATAAAAGGTTTCATTCCAAGCATACTACCCAGCAGCTACCCAGAGTAGCATTCCAATAGTTTATGCTAAAACTCATGGATTTGAAAAATGGCCAAGACACCTCATACTCAGAAGCGCATGTCACCATAAAACGCAGTTTGTCTAGTCTGGTTTTGTCTCTAATAGAGACCCTTGCTTCCCATGAAAGCCTGGATTCAGAAAGCCATGTCAAGGCAGATAGCATCTGGCTCTGCTCTTTCCCCACACTGGACTGCCTGAGGAAGGACTTACCAGACATACAATACAGAACTTTCATGCCAATAATCTCTGAGGCATTTCAACCAAATAGTACATACCAGCTTGAATACTGTGACTGTCCTCGTGTTTCTGCTGTTTCTTTCTTCTCAGTAATTGGCTGTCTGCATATTCCTACACACTCATTCTGCCAGTACTGACAATACAACAGCAGACTAACAAGCTTCAGGCACTGCTTTCTTGGTAGTACTAAAATGAGACCTATGAAAGCGTATCCTGCCAAGAATTACGATAAAGGCCTCTGGAAAGGAACCCACAGATTTGTGTTTCATTCCTCTGGATGCTATGGGTCATTTTATCTGCTAGACGGAAGATGAAACATGGGTGGATGTGATTTATACTTCTCCACACACTGTAATTTTTATGAAATAAGAATGCAAGTGTGAGCAAATGAGCCCACAGGATTTTTCAATTTATTACCTAACTTTATGAAGAATACTATTTCTTTCCAGCTTCCTTCTCCCGTTAACTCTATATGGATAATGGGCATATCTTGCCTTGAATTAAAACTAAGTATTTGAGGAGGGAGCATTTATTTAATAATACTTTATACTCACACTCCATGCAGCACTACTGAATAGGGTGGAGTCCAACACTGCTCTGCTATGGACACAAAGCAGCAAGGATGCTGAAGATGCACACAGGAGCCTTATTTTGCCTTTGCAATTTCCCAGAAGTTTCACGCATATGCCACTAGCATCAACTTATCTTTCCTGACTTCTTTGTATCGCCTCTCATCTGCACTCCCGGGCAGGGTCCGTCTCGAAGAGCAGACCCTGGGTTACCCGGGGCCGGCTGGGCACAGGGAGAACACACCCGCGAGGCTGGGCAGGCTCCGGCGGAGCAGACCGCCGCTGCCCCGCTGCAGCCTGCCGGCGCGGCCCGCGCAGGAGAGCGCTGCGGCGGGAAGGGCTCCCAGCGGCGGCTGCCGCTCGCTTCCCCTTCTAGCCCCGGCTCCCGACAGGTTCCCGGGCGCGGGGGCGGCCCCTCGCTCCGTGGCACGTCCTCGCCGCTCGGCGCTGCCCCGGCTCCGCAGCGCCCCGCGGCAGGTGCTGCCCATCCCTCCCAGGGCCCCCCCGCCGCCGGCCCCGCTCCCGCCGCCGGCCGGACCCCCGCGGGGGCTGCGGACCCCGGCCCGCCGCCAGGGGAAGTTTCCCGGCGGTGGAGGGCAGAAGGGTGCCCGCAGGCGGCCCGGGACGGGGCCGGGCGGGGCGCGGTGCACTTACAGCCGTTTCTCCTGCGGCTGCAGCTGCCGGTGCATGGCCAGGGAAAAGCCGAAGAGGCTGCCCGTCTCCCCGCTCCAGCTGATCACGTTGTCCGTGTCCAGGTTGAAAGCGCCGGCCAGCCCCGGCAGGACGGGCAGGTAGAGGAGGAGCAGGGCCGCCATCTGCTCTTGCCCGGGCCGGGAACCTGCTGCCAGCGCCGCCGCCGCTCCCCGCGCTCAGCGCGCCCGCTGTGCCCCGCCGGCTCCGCGCCGGACCCGCCCCGCCCCGCCCTCCGTGGGTGCCCGGCCCCCGGCACAGCACAAAATGTCCCCGGGGCCGGGCCCCTTCCCCTGGGAGGGGCGGCCCAGGGCGTCGCCCCGCCCGTGAGTCGCCCACCGCCTTCCGGGACGCGCAGGGGGCTCAGCGCCTGCCGCGCCCCCGGCCTCGGATGTGTTTGCCTTTCCGACACAAAATAAAGCCGTACCGGGGGCGGGGCGGGCCGCAGGTGAGGGCCGGGCCATAGCCCACGCGCAGCGTCGGGGAAGAGGACAGAGGGCTCCCTTTTCGGGCTCCCTTTTCGGGCTCCCTTTTCGGGCTCCCTTTTCGGGCTCCCTTTTCGGGCTCCCTTTTCGGGCTCCCTTTTCGGGCTCCCTTTTCGGGCTCCCTTTTCGGAGCTGGCGGGGGCGGGATGTGTCTGAGACACCAAACCGTGTCCCCCTGGGGGCTGATACCGGTCTGCCTGAGCGGCATCAGGTCGGTCCGGGTACCGACCACGGGCATAACACATTGCTCAAGTGTGCTAAGCTTGATACAAAACTATGGACAGCATGACCCCAGTATTCAGTCTGTATTCCCCAAACAACACATGCAAGATAAGACGAAAAAAATGGAGGAAAAAAAAAAGTATCTGTTTTCCAGACTCTTCACAGAGCACATGAGAACAGAGACTGAAGACTACCTGAATCTCCTCCTTCAGTATTTCCTATCTCTGAACACATCTGAAAATTTCTTACTCTTGCATTTTAATTGTTCATAAACAATATGGGGGTTTGGATCCCAGAGAAAGCATTTTGTCTTATGCTTTCACCCATAACTCCAAAAGGTTATTTGCAAGTATACCTTATCCACTCCAGAGAGAACAAGAAGTTTTGGTTTTTGAACAGAATCTTGGTTTAGTGTTCTGATTTAGGGAAGCAGATGCAACTTTTAAAACCTCACAAATTCCAAGCAGCATGACAATACTCAGTTGTTCTTTTCTACCCATACCCAGGGTATGAAGAGAGAAGCTAAGATTCCAGAGAAACTGAGAAAAGAGCAATTGAGACAGAGCACTCAAATATGTTGATACTCCAAATAACTTCTTCTGGAACAATACTCTGCTCCCATGGAGTTAATCCAAGCTACTTTTTCCAGGGCAATTATTCTAGGATAGCCTCGTGTATAGACAAGTCTTTGGCTCAAGTCCAAAACACCCTTGGATCAAAAGAGAGGAAGAAAACGCACCAGAAATGTGTACCTAATGTGGAAACAAAACATTTTGTTAAATTAGGCTCCCAGATATTTATTGCTAATAGAGTCCTTCCCTGCTTGCTCTTCCATGCCCAACTCATTCAAAGTCTTAATCCAGTGTTCAGTCACTGCCACAGCAGAAAACTGTACAGACATAAATACTGCCCTAGTTTCACTAAAGGACCTGTAAGAGGGAAGGGTCCCAGACTAATTACAAGCTTGTTTACTACAATCCACATATTTCACAGTAATTAGTAAAAATTTCAAAACAAGTCCTTTAAAACAGTGTTGACATCTGTACCAAAGTCTTAGCAGTTTGCCTTTTGGGACAATCAAAACTTGCATGCTTTTTATGTTCTTACAGTAACTGTAGTTCCTTTTTAAGTGATGCTTGTACTCGATAACTTGCAAGAAGTCACAGAAGTACTTCCATGCAGGGCTTCCTGAATGATGCTGGCACATTAGGTTTATCTGACTTCTCCCCCTCCCTCTAACCAGCACTGCCTGAGCATGTTTTACCTGTTTGTTGATATCCACAGAGATTGCTGAGGGGAGACAGAATTTTCTCATCTCCAGATGTAGTAACAAGTATTCCAAGACACAGTAACATTAATACTTGTCTCAAGGGACCAGCGCTAGAACAACAAAAATAGTGTATACAGGGTGGAGCAAAACTGCACTCCAACAGCTTGGAATTACCTTGGATGGTCTCTCATCACTTCGTACTATTTTCATTTGCTCTAGATGAGGAGAGAGGAAAAAAAAGAAGGTTTTACAAATATGTCCGTTTCCTTCCTTTGCTCTTCCTCCAAAACAAACATGCTGTGAGTTATCTGTAGCTAACACATACTTCAGGAATTCCTCTTTTGTACAATCCTGGTATAAAGGGGGACCATATAAAGATTAGGTATAATGACTATTAAACATGAGCACTCTGTTATGCATAATAACACAGAGATTCAAAGAAATGCAATGGCCAAAGTGGTTTCTCTTTTTGGTAACAAACACGCTGCTATTGCTGAGTTTTCAAGCTGTCTGCTTATTAATGGTCTGTTGAGACTCAGCTGAAGGGCTACAAGATGTTTGCATGTTGTGTCTACACATTAAACAAGACTCAATGTGTAGACACATATTAACTGCCAGCAATACTTTCTTCCTCTATACAACCGTGTAGCTGATTACAAAGTAAAAAAAAAAAAAAAAAAAATCCATTTCTGGAAAATAGAAGGTAGAATGCAGAAGCTAAAGCTTGGCAAAACATTTTAAGGTTTCCCTAGAAGGAAGGCAGGACACAATGTTGTACATTTCTGAAATTCTATCCTTTATATCAACAATATATTACAAAGAAATACACAATTTGTGGATGTTCAGCTGTGCAGCTTTAAGGCAGCACATCAAATGGTCCTGAAAAGACAAAATATGTAAACACTCCCATCCCATTTCCTTTAAAATTTGCTTGATTTCTTAATTTCTTACTTTATGTAATTCCAGATGAAAAAAATATGATACCACCAAAAGGTTTGGTTCACTGTACAATTTCCAAAGATACAGCATTGTTTCAATTCAAAAATACAAACTAGGTTTAAGTGTCAGTAGCCTGAATGATTGGATGGTTTCTCCTGGACACAATATGCATACTGTTTCTAGAACGGCCTGTTTTAGAAAAAGTATTTACATTTATTGAACAGATCTTAACAGCTACAAGAAACACCTGAATTTTTATGCAGCCGGTTTATCAGACTATCTTGACCAGTATATCCTCATAGCTGTTCTTGGTTCCCTAACAATCATTAGGAATAGCAAACAGCAGCACAGGAGATGAAGGTGCTTAGAGTGGCCAGTGAAATAAACTGCTCAACACCATGTAAGCAAAATGTCTTGCTTTAAACCCTGAGCATTAAAATAGTTATATTTACACACTTGCTATTCTGACTTACACAGACATAACTAACACTCATTGTATTTATGTCATTTATAATGGGAAGAAATTAAGAATGTCTCAGTCTCTCTCTCTTTTTACTATCTTTTCAGAAAGATTACCAAAATGCAGCTTTTGGTAGTTGCTAGTTTCTCTATTTAAATTACAGTTCCAAATGAAGGTGTTACTACTTTCCTATAACTTTGTTTTTCTCTTTGATGTCTAAAACAACAAGATGACATTCTGCCGTTCTTTACTTGCTTATAACGTCAAAATATTTTACCTTGGTAGACATAATATTATACAAATAAAATATGAGTCAAAAGAAGTATTTCAGTCCAGACCTGGAATTTTGGTAAACACTAAGACCAGTGTATACAGCAGTTCTTTCAGTCTTTTACATCTAGAGAATGTTTTTCCACCCAAGTTGTCAGGTACATTCCTTAAGTAGTTTCAGAATGACGAGAACTGTTTGGAGAGTAAACATCTATGTAAACATACATGGAGGCACTTTACGAGTGTAGCTGGGCAGAGATCAGAGAAACACTGGTGACAAATGGGAATCAAGCACCCATAGTTTGGACTTCTATGGAAGGAATTGAAAAATTCCTTTAAATTCAAAAGTACTTATAACTAAGGCATAAAATTGCAGTGCAGTGCCTTTGAATGTAGGCCTGTGTTTTAGTAACACCACTATGTAAGATTTGCCCCACCATAAGGTAAGCTGAAACATCATTATACACATCATAGGCACCTTTGCAGCCCCATTCTGCGGTTCTCTCTAAAAGACATTTATATCCCCAAAGCTCTTACCACAGCTTAAACTTGTGTCACTGACTGCATCCCAGACCCATCTCTACCATTTGTGCTTCCTTGATCTGCAATATGTCCTGCACATGAAACCTTGCCTCTCTTGTAGAACTTTTCACCAGTGTAGAGGGACATAACCTGATACCAAACGCAAACTTTTGGGCAGTCCTAGCCAACTGTCCCTCAATGTACATCTTCCAACTAATTTGCACCAAAGCAGCCAACAATGGCTTATAAGCAAGCAGAGGCGATCTAAAGGATAAACAAGGTATTTCTTGGGTAGGTGTTAGCAGGGATGGAAGAGAGAGGGTTTACAAGCAAGTTATTCACAGGATCTCCCTGGAGATTCTGAGAAGGAATTTTAAAAGCAAGACAGTCCTTCACAGGACATATTTTAACCCCATCAAGAGCCAGAAAGGATTATTGTTCAGGACACTTTCATTCTCCTAGCTCACAGAGACCTGACTAAAGAGTCTTTGGCCATCACCCAGAAAACAATTCCACACACTCTTGATAGCACTCACCTCCAGGATCTGCACTGGGTGCTGGTGCTGGACAGGACTTGGCCCTGGGACAGAACCTGCAAAGCACAAGATCAGGAACTCCACTCAGTCAAGGAGTCTGGTCTCTAGGTCACTGTCTAGCTCATTGTAACAGCACAGCTGAGACCCCAAGGCCTCTGGCAGCAAACGAGTGGAAACAGCTGCTTGGTCGTTTCCACACTAGTTACACCTGTCCTCCCCTCAGGTCCTGGATCAGACCCAGCTGTGAGGCTGGCCAGATGGCTTCCATGGAGGAGGTAAAGCTCCATCAGATTGCACAGACTTCCAGTATTCACAAGAACCATGCAAAGAAATCCAAGTTGTTGGGTTTTTCTAATACATTTAAATTTTTCTATAGCCACTGTCTTTAAAAATTCTACTATTTTGGTACTAGAGCAACCTCATTTGCATGTGCCAACCAAACTCTGTCTGCCACTGATTCAACAGGGCCTGTGGTCAAGACCTGTTTAAACATGGTTTTCAGACAGCTGCAGACAACGTCAGCAGGGGCTGTTTCTCTGGTGAAGGTCTAAAGCTAGCAGTCTCAGAAAGACGCTTCCTCTACTTCCTTTACTTTTTCTTCGCTAACAGAAAACGTCTTCTTTTTTTTTTTTCTTTTTTTTAAATAAATCTAACAAACTTATTCACTTTTCTCTTTAGATTAACATCCTGATTTCTGAAAAAAGAATTGGATAGGGCAGACATGAGCATCACAGGATTTTTTTCTAGTTCTTTTGAATCACCACCAGTTAAAACTATTTCTTTTCTGGCGAATATATCATTTTAATTAATCATAGTCTTTTAAATCAATCCATAATGAGCAAATTCAATCTTTTGTTATATTAAGTCTCACTTGCTAACACCCTCACTAACAATGATGAAAATGTTAATTTTACAAAGGCCGTTTAAAAAAAAATTCTTCATGAAGTCTGCAAAAACCCAGTCCACTCAGGATCTGAAGTAGTGACTGAAGGAAAGCAGGTTGTTGTCTCTCCCTGCTTTGCCTGGATAGCAATAGCAGTTATGTGGAGGCTGAGGACACACTGCAGTTCTCATAAGCTCCCTGCTGAGCAATGCAACCTTTGATTTCTGGAGCTTCGTAAGTTTTCTATGGAAACAAAAGATTCTTCTACCCTCATGTTTTATATGAAAAAATCATCAGATATTTTAACTTTCTGATTTAGTCAAACAAATTAGGAAATTAAGATCAACAAATAAGGACAATGTGTTCTCCAAGGAAGAATTTTTTTAAGTACTACTTCTTCATCCAACCTTGAACCATTTATAGTCATCAAAGGAAAAAGACTGAGGATTGTCTGCATATGCAGTATTTTCCAATTAACTGCTTCTGTTTAATTATTAAACAACTACATTAGTCACAACAGGAATTTTTTTTCAGAAGATTGCTCACACATGAGTTAATCAGAAACAATACCATGTTTAAGCAAGCACTATAGAAATATTCAGACAAAAAAAAAATAGTTCCTCTGCAATTCCAGTTTTATTCAATGAAAAGATTCATTGCATGATGCTGCCATGGCCAAGCAGGCTTAGTGAGTGAACTGCAAATCTAATCAGTTTGGCAAAGGGTTTTATAGAAGCTGCTGTGTTGGCTTCACTGACCTCAAGTGATTTTTTTCCTTTGTTCATTTGTTGCAAACAACTAAAATCTAGGTCAAGGAATGAAAGGTCATTCATTAATTATGAAAGTGCAAAACTTTATACAGTATTGGAAAGGTTTCAAAAGCAGTTTTGAATTCTGTATTCATTGTGTATTCTGTTTTCTCACTATATTTCCTCATCTTTCTATACATCTAAATTTCGAGCACCTTCATAGGAAAAGGTAAAATAACTTTTGCCTTGTAGGCAATCAAAATTTAATGCTTTGAGTTTTAAACAATCATTTCAATAACATAATGAATTGGTAAAAGATTTATGGCACAAACACACTTCTACATTTCTGTACACTAACTGCTCTAATGGGTTTTTTTCAGACCACCACTTGATTGGTCATACTCCCCAACTTAATTCTGTCAGGGGAAGTTTTTTTTTCTGGGAGTTCTAAACGGTTTTGAACTTTTTAAATAAGTCCAGTCTTAATTTATGTGCTAAGAGGAATTATTCTAAAATACTCATTATAACGACTATATGTATTTTCTTCAACTGCAATCATCAGTCCCTGTGTGGGTGTGCTGGGAGTGCTCTGCCTTGTTTGTTTTCATGTCTTTCACACCAGAAATCTCAAAGACAACACTCCAAACCTATCAAGCTCATTCCACACATCTGGGAACACAAACAAGCAAGGAAGGTAAAATGATACAGTCCAGGAGAGGTGCTCTCAGTTTTTGCTAGGGCCGTACCTTTCCTATCATTTCCTGCATGGCACACATGTATTGCTCTCTTTACTTGGGTGTGTGTTTTTAGCACACACCAGACAAATATTGTTTTCTAGCATACAAGCAAGTAACCTGCTGTGTATTTCTGATCACACAGAGTGAAACATATGCATAAGTTCCTGTTACTCAGCTTCTTCTAAAGTCAATCAGCATCTCCAAGGATCAAGGTCCACTTCTAAGGAATTGAGCAACCTAATTGGCAGGTAGATCAAGACATGATAACTTGCTTCTTGACTGCAAATAAAGGTACACTAACCCATTTTGCTGTGGAACTGTTCTTAACATTAATAAAATAAAATGCAGATAGTCTACAGTAATAATTTGTTTTCCAAACAGAACATAAAGTACTACCTCAAAGTGTTTTTGTTCTTCATTTCCCCTGTGATGTATAGCAGTACTACAACCTCCATTTCCAAATGGAAAAGATTGACAATCTATTTAGGGCAACAGAATGCCCCAGTTTCACAGAGGGGAGCTGCAGTAGAACCCACAGCCAGAGCTGGTTTCTGAATTCTCCTTCCTCCTGTTCCTTATTTTAAAAAAAGCCCATCTAAACTTGAAAATTTGCCAGGTCACTTCTGCACAGCTAACAGCTGCTGAGCTGGGATACAGGTATATATGCACATTTGGCTGGTAGTTCCTTTCCAATGAGTACCACACTGTGTTAATAAAACACACGCTACATTCTAGGTAAGCACTAATGTCCCTCATCACACTTTCTGACTCTCATCTCTGGGAATTTTTGCAGCTGTACTTATCAGAATTTGTGTTCACTGTCAAATCATTCCTTCTGTTCCACTTCATGACTTCATTTTTCACTCCATATTTAAAGACTCCACAAAATCTCTCTGTGCTATTCCAACCTTCAACATACCAGTTTTCAAGCCCTTTACTGTCACCCCTGGAACTGTGACCCCTAGAGCTGACTGACCATAATGGTGGGAAGGAACTGATTTGTCTGTATTTGTGGACAAACAACTATCAGATCTACCAGGTGTGCAGCAGTTAGAAAAGATGAGTGTTCTGCAGACAATAAACAGCAATCAACAGATGTTACAAGCATTTGCTGACCAGCTGCACATGGCAGGACAATCACCATGTGGTGGGATCAGGTCATGGTACAAGTCTGTGCCTGGCAGCAGTGACTGCAAGCCTTTGGATCCTGTCTTCTGCGTGCCAAATTTATGTCAGCCTCAGGATAACAAAATGACAGCTGCTTTGAGAGGGAAGGATCAGGGTATCAATCTTATGAGGAAAGTTTGCATCACTCAACAATCTGTTTGGTGTCAAAAAAGGAAGCTGTAATGGGAGGTAGTCAATTTTCAGACATGTATAACCATTAACCATAGCTTGCATGCGGAAGCACAAGTATGGATAGGCCACAGGAATTAATATCTAGGTCAATTAAATAGGCTTCCCTAGACTCGTAGGTAACAGACTGTCCCTATTGAGAAACCAGGTCTTTGTAGTAAAGTAAGAACATAACAATACTCTATTGTAGACAGTAAAATTTGAATTTCATTTGAAAGAATAGTCCTATCATATTATTTGGTTAATATCAAAATGCCACATTGCTTTGCAACAGCTCTACTTTTTCATAAATTTGTTGATATATGCTTAGTATTACTGAGTGTATAGTCTTACTCCAATTTTGTGTTCATCATAGTAGAAGAGATATTTGTGATTTACTTCAATTTGAACAGTGGCTTTTAACCACTGTTTATGGTAGGGAATGCTGCATAGTTTCAGTGCAGTTCTTATCTAAATAATCGTAGAGTGATCTGCTACTTTCCACTACAGTGCCCTGCTTCCTATCTACCAGTAGCCCATTGCTATTTGAGGTACAAGGGAAAAAAAGAAGCAGCATACCACTGTCCACTGAGAGTTATTTTAACACATACTTCATTTGTGAAGTATCTGAATTCTTCCGTCTTTTGTGGATAACATCACGCAATGTATTGAAATAACTTGGGTAGCTAAAAACAGCCTGACCATGGCTATATATATGTGTATATATGTTTACAGATCAGCAGTGAGCCTGTGTTCCAGTGCTTCAAGCATGTAAGTATGTTAAATACCTGCCCCCTACAACAGACCTACTCCTTGTGAATGCCTCAGAAGTTTTTCCTCGTTTTGCTGGCTTTCCTTTTTCCTAAGGGCCATGGGAACACACTGCCAGCTGAGTGTTGCTGGTGTGCCAAAGACAGCCTGGGGCTGCACTCTGCAGAGAAACAGCAGCACTGGCAAGGCTGCCACAAGTCTTGTCACATTTCCTGACATTTTTCTTTATTCAACGCTTCCTCATCCTTTCTGGAAGATCTGAATAACCTTTACTCCTGCAATATGCAGGAAACCTTGGCCTTGCATAGGCCCACACTGCAATTCTCATAACAGGGCACTTGCAAGAGAAGCATTTTCAAACACTGCAAAAGCTACAAGTCCAAACATTGCGACTCAGACCTCCAGAGCTCCAAAATATAGCTAGACTTGGCTATGTCAGTGACATTATGGAATAATTGCTGGTAAGCTGTTTGCAATATCATCATAATAATATAGTGATATAATAACATGGAGCTGAAACACCTGAAGACTAGAAGCACTATTATGTCAGACCAGCATAAACTAAGAATTGTATCAGCAGAACATAAGACTCAGTGTGAACACATTCAACAGAAATAATCATCTCTAGTCAGACTCCATTGTAGAACAAACACAACGCTCTTTTGAAAAGGCTTTTTTTTTCCTTCCTAATAATTTGTAAGAGTAATAGAAAAACTTTCTTGTAATGACACTGCTGGGAGGGGACATGGGAGTAAAGAACAAAAAAATCTAAAAGAAAATCTTAGTGTAACAAATACCCTCCTGGACAAAATATTTTCAGATAACCACTTCTCTAGATTTTTACTTTAAAGTAAAAAGTACTTGGAGTCAGGGAAAAAAATAAAAATGCCTAAGTGTCAAGCTCCTGTATTATTCTGGCATCACAAAACTCAAGACTTCCAGTTCTCACTACAAGGAATGTTTTACTCTGGTTCATGTAAGGTTAATACCTAGCCAGAGTTTTCTCTTTTATTAGTAGTAGTAGTAAGTCAACAGCAACTTTTAGTATCTTGCGAGACAAGTTTCAACAAAGCTGCAGTATGATATTTTCTGTGATTAGTAAATCAAGACTAGAACATATGCCCACACACATCCTCCACAGTCTATTCACAGGAGGGGGAAGACATTGGCTCTCTCTGTTGCAACATTCCTTATTTTTATCCCAAAGATCAAGATCTTTTGAGTAAGACAGGGCATGACCTGTGAAGACACTAATAAAGGGTTCTGGATTAACCCCAAAAAAGTGAGAGACTGCCTTCCCTTTGGCACAAATCATCCTCAGCAGGGATTTTCCTGCTGTGGAGGCATTGAAGCAGTAGCTAGGGAGGTCTCATTGATAACATCATTGCACTGGCAACACAGTTCTAGAGGTACGACCACAGGAGGCACTGCAATGTTTTAGGGACTCGCAGGTGGACTCTTGGCTTTCCCCAAATCTTGAAATTGGTGAAGTTCAAAATTTGAGCTGTGATTTATTGAAATGGCATGGCAAATATTCATTTTTCTTAATAGACCAATATTGAGAAAAATTCTAAATAGGACTCTATTATAGAGTTTCAGCCACTGCAACTTTGCTCCTTCCCCAACAGTTACAATTATAAAATTACAGTTTTAATTTTATTAAATAATAGACATATGAACTCATAAAAAGGTTCAGACAGATCAATATTCTTCCTAAGAGTTGTCAATAGTATGCACATTAGAGTGCAATAAGTGGATCTTCTCTCTTTTTTTGTAATAGAGTGGACCAGTTTACTGCTGGTGCTCTGCAGATTACAGACCTTGTTTGGACATGGGTTCATCTGACCACTGCATTTTTTAACAGTTTCTAATTTATATAACCCAATTTGTATTTATAATTATATTATTGACATCTATAGCACAGTGGAAACAAGATATGCAAATAAATTGTACACAGTATGAAAATAGACTTTCGGCTTCAAACTCCCCTCCTCCATTATTGTTATATTATCACATGTGAATGAACATTTCATAGTCACCTTATTCATGATTTTATAAACTTCTGTCATATCCCACTTCAGTCATCTCTTTTTACACAGAAGTCTCACTGTCCAATTCCTATGTCAAATAGATATCCTTAAATGTTTTTAAACACTTCTGGCACTCTTTGTACCTTTATATTATGCCTTTTGAAACAATTGTCAGAATTGTCACAAAACATTCAAGATAAAGCAAAGACATGGATTTAGAGCAGTAGCATAATTATACACCCTGCTTCATAAGGTTTTCCATTTGTAATTCCTAATTTACTAATTCCCTTTCTGATTCCTACTAACCATTGAGATGATGGCAAACTTGCCATAGGGAGACCAAGATCCTTAATGGAACTAGTACAAAGTCCATTTTTTAATTGAAGCAAGTTTCTTTGTACAGTATGAACTTTAGTCTTGTTATTTTATTTCCCAGTCACTTACAATAAAACTTTTCTTTAGAACCAGCTTTAATTTTGAGCCACAAAAAATGTATAAAGGCAGTAAAGGCTAGCTCCCTGATGCTCACATCCCTTCTTAGGTTTTAAACATGGCAAATGGCATAAATTCCCCTGGGATTTCTCTCTGTGAGAAATATGAAGTTCTCCTATTTTCTTCAGCCATATCTTAATCTACAAAAGGATCTTCTCTTCATTGCATACCAGTTTAAGTTCTTGAGGGCTCAAAGCAACTTGAAAAGTCCAAGGTGATTGTGACAATTGACTCATCTTTTTATCTACAGGCTCACTGCCTGCTTGAAAGAATTCCAAGAGGCATGATGTCCCTTGGCAAACTCTGTATTTTCCATGTTTCCACTAATACTGCTCTCATTACAAATCCTATTATGTTCCTGGATTAAAAATCAGCTTAGTTTCCGTAGTTCCTCCCAAACACCCTATTTCAAACTTTCTCAAATGTACTCCTCTTTACTCCTCTGGTACATAACAAAAACCAGTTAAAACTCCATTTGGGGGAGTTCAGAAATTTCATAAATGCTCTCATTCAAATCTCAAGAACAGTAGTAAATCCGTATAAAACTCACGATTAAGAAAATATTGAATCAACTGATGGTGTACTGAGAAAATAGGATGAACACACACAGATTCTTTATTTCCATGCTCATAATTACACAATTATATCTGTTAGAACATGTGTAATTGCCAAAGCAGAGCCTAAAAAAGGGGAAGCTCCTATCTGTTCCTTATCCTCAGTCTTATCAAGCTGTGAATCTCAGGAACTGAAGGGGCACCATGAACCCAGAACCATCAGCCCTTCTGAAGGTTACGAGTGTTTCCTCCTCCCTTTGCCCCTCAAGTTTTCAGCAGGCTGTAAGTCTCCCTAGTATAAATGCCACCAAATGCATCTACTGTTTTCAAGCAGGCTGGTGGTAGCAACTGACTCATTGTTACAATTCAACTGGCAGCATGAGAAGCCTTTTAGAGAGCAAGAAGCCATTAAAGTCTCCCGTTTTCTTGGGCTCGTGCTCATCTTCCAACAATAGCATCACTAAACAGGAGTAATTTTTCAAGCAACACTAATTTTCTGAATTCTCCGTGGTTTCCTATACTGTATTCTACTGTCATCTTGTTTCTTATTTCATGACGACAATCTGGACTTCCCCTGTGAGCTTCCTTGGTTTTTTTCTTATTCACAAAGTGACTTAGAATAAAAACACATCTCAAATATTTTACAAGACCTGTCTCTTTCATGTTAAAGAAGCTGCATGACTACAGTAAGCCAACACCTAAATATTTGTGTGCCTTGTCTCCACATGCCTTCATTAGAGAGACATAACCTTAGGTGTTATTCATATGAATGCACATTCATGGCTATAAAATTCTTGGCAGTTCCATATTACCCTGCTTACAAACTGTGTAGAAGATTGTAGTCTCCTGGCTGAGCAATAACCTTCCAATGGATCAACCTCTGCCACCACAGGAGAAAGGGGCTCTCAGCACACGATGTTAATCTCTACATAAGCAGGTACTGCTCTGTGCTTTTCCCAAGACTAGGCAGGTATTTTCCTTGCACCAAAAGGGATGGCACTTAACCCCTGAAGTTCCAATGTGTTGTTATCTGGTAGTCAGCATACTTCTCATTCTAATCCATACTATGCAACACAGCATTTAATTTAATCCTAACATTCAGAAACCACATGCAACAAAGGAATTTGTATTTTAAGCAGCACAGCTCTACTTATTTGCAACTTGCCGCTCTTCCATACACTGCATATGTAACCCCTTTAAACTTCATAGCATTCAAAAATACATTACACAGAATGAAAATTCATTATTCAAAGGTATAAAAATATATAAAGACTTTATTTTAAAATTGATAGCTCAGAAAGTAGTCTTTAACTGTAGAAAACCTGAAGGGTTTTCCACAAATTACTACTGGAAATAAGAGTGGATCTAAACAGGCAGGATGCTTGCATGTTCCTAAAGAATAACAAGAAAGATTAGTTAGGACAGAGGCAACAGAAAGTACTACTTTTAAAAGTTTTGTGGTTTTTTTACTAGTTGCTTCAAATATTTTATTTTCCTGAAAACTTCTGAAAAATATGATCTCCTTTCTTGAAAGGGAACATACAGCCACCCTGGTTTTCTAAAACCTGTTCCAAGATTTCATTTCTCAAAATCAAAAAGGACACATTTGGCAAGAATGAAATTCTGACAGTGACAGGACTATAGTTATAGGGTTTTGAATCATTAGCTAAGTTTCCCTCTTACTCCTATTCCCTCCCTTCTTTCCTTTTCCTTTTTCTTGATAAAGAAGTAACTGGTGTGATTCTTGTTATAAAACTTACTATCTTGAGTATTTTACTTTTTTCTAGTAATTCTGTTATTTAGCTTGAAAAATGAGGGGATAGTTGGAAAGAGAAATAAACAATTTAGTGATATTTAAGCCCTACTCTTGGAGATGCACATATGCTGGCATTATTACAGGAGTACTTCGAATAATTGTAAAAGAAACACATTGAAATATAATTAGACATATGAATAAAGACATCAAAAATGAGGGCCCAGACATCTTCTAAATTTAGGAATTTATACATTTTCTTATTTAGAACAAACATGTTCAAAATGAAACCTTCAGAGCTCTCAGACAAGGCCTGTAGATGCCTGACAATGCCTGACTTCTGGACGACATGGTCTAAAATACCCCTTTCAGATAAATAGTTTGACATGCTGAATGATACAGACACAATCTCAACTCCTGCACAGTGTCCATCGTATCTTTGAGTGGTACTTATACTAACACAGAAAATACTCAGTTGTGTCTCCCTTTCCTCTCTCTGCTCTTTCCCAGAACACCAGAGTATGGTGGGGAAATATGCAAAGCAGTGCTCACTGTCACTACATGTGGATACCTCAGCTAGCACAACACTGCCACTCTGCTGTCACCTTTTCTGGCTCTTGTGTAACTGTGGGATGCAGCCTGTGTGGATGAGCAGGTAACCAGAAATTAGGATTTTAAAGCATTTTCATTTGGGACTTTGGTTTATGCTACTATCTTTCTTTTGCTCAGGCACATACAGTTATTTATCTTTATTTCCTCACTATCCATTGTTACTCTTCAGATATGGGTGAGGTTCAGAATGACCTCCTCTGACAGAGCAGCGTGCCGGCCCTTTGATATTTGAACTACTCAGGCTCCTTTTCAGAGCAGAAGGGTGCAGAAGCCAAATATGCTTATCACCTAAGGATGAAAGGGGCCCTGGTTTTCCACTGCTCAGTTGCAACTGCAAATACTTACGCCTCAGAAACTGCAGAATAAAATTATATCATAACAACTATTATTCCAAACAGGCATTACAATGAAACCCCCTCAGATATTAACCTGTTAGTATGACCCATTATTTTAGAATTACATCAGATGCTTACACTTATCAACTATAGAACAATTCTTTGATCAGAACCCAATTCATCATTTTGCCTCTCTGATTTAACCTTACTGAATTCTGTTATCTGACTGAGTTTGGACTTACAGGAATACAATATTTTTGCATTTTTGGCATCTGATCTCTAAAATAGCGTCTGAATGATTGTTCTTTGATTTCCACAACTTCATTTGAAAGTCACATTAATGCATATGAAGACCTTTTAAAAATAACTATCTTGCCATTATACAAAAAACAAACAAACAAACAAACCCTCATAACAACCACCAAAACACCTTCTGTTGTGAAAAGTAAGTGATCTTGGCATATTGTTTCCTTACTTTTCTGTCCTGATAACAAAGAAATACTGTGAGCATCCCAAATGTCACTGTAAAATAAGAACTGAAGTTTTCAGAAATTATATCTCATCCTCTCTTTTAGTTTAAAAGGCATCATTTCATTTACCTGCAGCTAGAATAAGAGATGTAATAAAAAAACCTTTTCATAATTCTGAGAGGCACAAATTAAAAGTAAAAACTAAAGTTTTCACATGTCATAAACTGAACTGTAAGGTATAAAGCAGCACATTATTTTGACTGCTGTGAATTAAGGCTACATAGGGCTTCAATTTTTATATAAGAAAAGAAAAAAAGAAATACACTGAAGCTGATTTCCATTCTGTTTATAGAATGGAAATTCCAATCTGTTTTCTTAGAATCCTAATATTTAAACTAAAAGTCACAAATGCAGGTTAAAGAAAATACAGCAACAGCCCACCAGGCCATGAACAACCAGTACAGTCCACCTTATTCTCTGCATAACTATGCTTGAAAAAGGAACACTCTCTCCTGGCTTGGCTAACAAAACTCATGAAATAAACTAAGCAGAATGACGGAAAAAACTTAAGACACCAGTTGGCACTCAGTGGAGAAAGGAGAGGGGAGATGACATGCAGCCATTTCTCCTCTTTGTGCTTCTTAGTCAGCATCCGTATACAGGCATCGCCCCCTAATCACAGGCAGTGGTGAGGTTCCCACACTGTCATTTTCTCCCAGCAAACTGAGAAAAAAAGGTCTTTTCACCTCTCCTATTTAGAGTGTTGACCAGACCCTTTATCATATGAGAAACCTCTTCCCTGCAGCTGCTCTGCATCCTCCCACACAAACACCCCTACCTAAAGGGGATCACCAGCTCTTGCTTTTCCTCTCTTTTGCTACTGTAATTGCTGGGAATTTTCACTTCTTTCACCAGTGTAATTGAAGATTTCTTCCTTGTCTGTGCCTCTCCAGGATGGCAGAAGGGCTAGGGACACTCCTGAAGACACCTCTCGCCCCTGTGGGAACTGAATCCAGGAGAAAAGTAGGGACTGACTCTGCAGGTACAGAAGTCCCCTGAATAACTGTGCATCACGAAATTTCTCTCAGCATTTACCCCACCATCAGCACATACCAACAGCATGTTGCTGACTTTCTCTACCCTGTGCCTTTGGGTCAGGGTGTCCAACACTTGTCTTTCCTCCCACACAAAAGCAACACACATGTAAAACACCTGATGCTTTGTTCCAGCACAAGACTTTGGGGCTGTTGGCACCATGGCTGTTCACCACATACACCAAGTACTAGAAGGCAGGAGGAGAGCAGTGGGACAGAAACCAGTTCAAATGCTGACTTCACGGTCTGAAAAAAGGTGTGGACAGGGTATAAAGGAATAGGAGAGCAGTACAGACAAGACTGAGCAGTCTTGATGCCTAGAAAGTGAAAGCCAAGAGCTGCTGTTTCTCAAACCGCATCCTCATTGCTAAGTGCCCTGTTTGTGGCTAAGAGGTGACAGCAGTCCCTTGAGAGCAGATGAACTGCTCCCAGCTACACCAGCTAGGGAAGGGGAATTCACAGGAATTGGGTGCTCCAGCCTGGACCCCACAGTTGCCGCACTGACAGCTGGTAAAAGCATGCAGGCAATCCCTACCAACCCTGGGCTGCACGGTTGAACTGTGCTGCACTATTGGAAAGCTATTTATAAATACAAGAGTGAAACCAAATGCCTCCACTTTGACTTCTTTAAAAGGCCAAATTCAGCCTTCAAATTGATCTATTTCTAGCCATCTGTTCAATCACTGATTCCAGCACAGGAGTTCCCCCATCCAGGCATCCAATTCCCGCTGACTTAGCGAGGTCCGTGTTACAGCCACAGCCAGATGAGAAATTAGGCAGTATGAGGATTGACAAAGCTAAATTTCTTGCTGTTCAAGCCACCCTGTTACATATAAAGGAAATTGCACTTGCACTGCAGTGCCTCACCCTCTAACCCGTTAGGTTTTTGCATCTCTGTCCTCCAGTCCTACTCATTAAGTACAACTTCATACTTGATATTCTGACCTCCCTTTCTGCATTGAAGAAGTCCCTGAGCAGTTGACTTCCTAAAAGCCTCCTTCCTAAGTTTGCACAGTCTATCTCTGAGACCAGGAAGGGTTTGCATGAATATAGCAGTCTGGCTGTGAGAACATGCACATAACCACCATCATCACACACTAAACACGCATCTAAGCCAAGGGTCCTTGTAAACCAACAGACAAACAACCAAACCCCTCAATCTAATAATGATTTAGAGGAAAATTGTTTCTAAACCAGAACAACATTCTAAAAACAGTCCCTGTTTTCTGAAGCATAAGTGGAGTTTCAAGTCCCCTCATGAATCTGCAATAAATATTCTTCATAATTTTGCCACTTTATTAGCTATTTTGAGGACTGAATTACATGGAATATTCCACATACAATGTTCTTGGTAGCATATATTAATTTTATAAAGCTCCAGCACTGTCCATTTTCACATGGAGGTTATCTGTTGCAAATGAAACACAGTAATATTACTGGGATGTAGAAGAAACATCATTCTGTCTGATGCAAGAGAAACTTGTAAAAAGCTTTAGAGGGTGAATAATCAGTCTCTGTTACAGCTTTCCTCTTTAAAGTTTTGGAGTAGCTTGTTTCCTTTCAAGTGCCGAAAAACTCTAGAGGGGAAGCAGTTGTTTCCTGCATACCAAAATGCTTTGTCATTTGCCCAAAAAAGCTGCCTGAAATAGTGGCTAACATTTTTTTTCGCCACCTTTCCAAATAAATGTGTAAATACGTAAAAAAAGTTGGTCTGTCTTCTCCATCCTCTCATTCTCCTTTGACACAGATCAATCCCCTTTCAGCAGCCAATGCTCCCCTGGACAGGAGAACAGGACATGTTCTGGATTTCCAATTTCCATTCCAGCTGAAAAGTCTCTCCTTCCTCTCACTACTGCATTTAGTGGAGTATGTTTATGGGTGCTTCTGGGAGAGATGAGTAGCCTTTTTAAGGAGTGGCATGGGCCACAAGGACAAAAATGCCACTGGCAGCAAACCGGTGGTGTAGGAATTGTGTCACAGGATCTCCGACATGGTATTGAGGAGTGACACAACGAGGAGAGTCAAGAAATGGCTCAGCAAGTGGGTCAGTTGATCTCAGAAATCCCTGATTTCCCAGAGTAGTGCATTAGCAGGTATGACTGGGTTTTGTATAGATCCAGAACACAATAGAAAACACCAGTAAAAGTTTTTCTTAACTCCCAAGAGCACCTTCTAGACAACCTGTTCTCACAGAGGTGGGAGCAGCTGCCTCTCCCCATGGCAGCCCCACACTTTACCACATCCTGTTTGTCTTCGCTACTGGTTTTCACTGGTGATACTAGGTGTATTCACCCACTTACACACCTTTGCTAGCCATGGGACAAAGCAGATACAGCTCTTGGAGTTTCATAGAAAACCCTGAAAAAATGCAGCAGAAATGGAATGACCAAGTACCTCCTGATGTCAGGATACAATATGAAGCCCCCTGATGCTGTTCTTCCACAGACCTGAGATAACACATGAAGTATTCTGGTTTTTATTCCTCTGCTCTTTCTCTATAGTCTCATTCTATGCAATGCCTAAGCAGCTGCACCCAGCCCTCTGCCTAAAAAAATTAAAATTAGAGCCACAGTATCCAACCAGCAGGCAGCTGCTGGGTCACACAAGCATGCAAGTTCTCTGCAGATTTTGGATTTTAGCTTGCAGCTTTATGAGCACAGAAAGGAATTATAATAATTCTATAAAGTGAGATTTTCTAACAGCTACTGGGAACTGCTGGCTGGCATCTTGGGACAAGGACAAAGGCAGCAGCATTTCTTGCAGTGGCCACTTACAGCACCATTATGGAATCTTGGGTGACTTCAGCACATTAATGCTGATAATGAGCTTGCGGCAGTGCAGATGATCACACATGGATGAGCATTCAATTACTCACCCTGTGGTTAACACGCAGTGAAAGCAGAGACTACAGCCCTGCAGGCCTCCACAACTTTCATTTCATAAGGCACCATTAAATCTCCATCAAATAATGACAGCTTTGTCCCAAGGGCTGGGGCTGAGCCCATCCTGTTTTGCAGAGCCCTTGAAAACCAACTCAGGCCCTCACCCACTGATACAGGGGCACTTCCTAGTACCACCTGAAGCGCTGATTTCAAGATGAAAATATTCCTACTTCATTCCCTGCCTCAAATATCCTCCCAGCCTTACAGACCAGATGCAGTTTTGTAGCTCAGCAGTCTCAAAAATAAAGAAATCTCCCTTGAAGTCCTGAAATATATACTTTGATTTCTTTCTTTAAGGCCTAGTTTGAGGAATTGATCTTTTTTATCACACAGATGTGAAACATTAAGTGTAGTTGATGTGGAAAAATTCTGTAATGGAACAAAATTATTTCTAGTACTCTTGCCACAACCTGTGAAGCTGTATTCGAAAATCAATTCAATGAGACTCATGATGGTAAACATACCATCAGCAACAGCTCTGCTTCCTTGTGAAGATGTGTCCTCAGAAAAAATGGTATTTTTAAGGATCTTTATGTGCCTAAATAAGCTGATACATTCTTTGGAGATTTTCTTTGGGACTGAAACAGGGAAACAGTTTAATTATCACTGAAAACAAGGTAACTTTAAAATCAAACTTAGATGCGCAAATAATCAGGCACTTTTTTTATCTGCCTGCATATTTAAGCACCTGTATATACTGAAGATATACGATCCTTGCAGGGTTACTGTACTATACATGTTAGCTCTATTTGTAAATAAATAAATTCTTACTCTAACAAAATCATTTATCTGAAGATTGTGCCCTCACCAAAATGATGATTAATACTAGGAGTTAAAATGCTAGTAACTAGTAAATCAGATTATTATTTTTAAAAAACAGCATTAAATAGAATCTTTTCACTGCTTTAAGGGTAGATTATTTATTAGGATGCAGTTTTCTAAGATTATATTTAAAAAACCCCAAAACCACAACAAATCAAACAAACTAACAAGAAATGTAGTCTGCAGATATTTCTCCTGGGTTTATTCTTTTAGAGCTGGTGCAAGCCATCTTTAAAATCCTCTAAGCTTTGCCATAAAATGTATTTGGGGAGCTACCAGAACTGACAGTCCCAATTCACTTCACTTCTTGGCAAAGCTTCTGCTCTTAAACTGTACAGTAAATACAGAGTAGAAACCCTTTCCATTTGGTAAGTGTAGGTAGGCTGCCCTTGTCCTGCTGTAGAAGTGAACCGAGTCACAACTCTGAACAGTGATATTTGGAATAAAATTCTGTCATTCAAGGCTGTTGTTATTTTGTGACCTACAAAGGCGCAGGTACTTAGACCAGGCTCTGTGTAATGATTTCAATGCAGTATTTGAAAGGGGTGAAATGGTAAATGACAGAACAAAATCAACATTTCCAGCTTCTTGTCCCAGTCAGCTCTGTAACCAAACAATTTAAGATTAAAGCTTTCAAGGTGTTAAGTTTTTCATAAAAAGCTTATGCCAAACCTGCCCAACTCAGCCATCAGAGCTACAGGGGAACAAGTGTGGATGGAGACTTAAAAACTCTCTAGGGCACCATCTGCATTGAAGATTTTCTAGCACTATACACCCAATACAGTGAAACAAAAATCTGCTTTGTTCTCCTTTCACTAAAGGCTGTATCCAGATGATATAAATTGGTTTTTCTGAAGATGAGTTGTAAGTGCTCACATGCACGATCATGTTGTGACAAGAAGAAAGCTTGGACATATTGTAGAAAGGATTTAGACCATCCAACTTGAGTGCTGCCAAGCAGAACCTGATGAGCACTGCAACATCAGTTATCGTTGGAGAGTAAGACAGTGCTAAGTCCAGTTTTAGAAATCAGTAATGTAGGCCATAAACAGAGAACACAACAACATGTCTAGAGGGCAACTACATTGAACTCCAGTTCTCTAACTGAACCTGAGTACTGTTTTTGAAGACAGAAAGGTGCCTGTTCCCCAGCTTGAAGCAGGATCCCATTCTTTTATTGATGGATAGTAGCCAGTGTTGTGGCTACTATCATTAATTAACAAACATAAAAATTCTTAAAAAATAAAAAGAAAAAAGTCTTCATCTATGCAGTTAAAATCTAAATTCCTCAAGTTTTGCTGATTTTCTGATTAACATCATCCTCACATTTGCAATGTCATATAGAATACAAAAAAAATGTAAATAGGACAGAGGAGTCATGCATAACAATCTAAACTAGAATCAGCAGATTCCACCACACACATCCCCCCACTGCCTGCCCCAATCCAGTGTGAAAAGAAAAAAAATAATTAGGCATTTGCATATATATTTATTTTGTATTTGCTGATTAATTTTTCACAGCTTTGCAGATACTTTAAAGTAATAATATTGTCACAACAGCTGTACAACCAATTTGTGCCTAAACAGATAAAAACCCCTACGTGCCTGCAAAAGACCCAGCAGCAACTATTCAGGGAATGGATTCCTTGGAACTGAGCATTCATAATACAGTGCCTACTGTGCATTCACTCCCTTCAATGACTATGGTAATTAGGTTGTCTCATGTTATTGTGACCTACAATCTATCTATGGGGACACTCCAGGGGAGCTCTGGGTCTTAAATCTACTAATTTCACATTTAGAAAGACTCAGGCATTACAACAATGCTGAATTGATATGCAGAACATTCAGATAATTTTAAACACTTGAATCATTGTCCTCACATGTAAAAAGATCAGGCCTTCCTTCAAGCACACATTGTGCAAATTCACTGGGTGTGTCACAGCACACTGAAACTATGTTTGCTGAAATACAACTGGGCCATGGAAGTGGTAGTTGATTAAGTGGAAAATAAGGAGCCTCGGGCACAATGACCTTTATAAACGACACACAAAATTTAAGCTGAGATTTACAGCAAACTTTTCTGGTCAGTTTTTTCTATGCTGATAATAAACCACCGTATATGGTTAGTTCCTTGCATAAATTACAACCATCTCAGGAAATGAAGCTCAGTCTGGCTTTAGCATTACATATCGCTCGATCCAATCCTAACAACAGCTCAGACAAAGCTACAGTCAAGTAGTTCCTCACTGTCTTAGTATTGGCAGTCCTAGATGATTAATAGTATGGTCTCACTCTACTCATTCATTACAGGCAAATGGGTAATCATACAGAAATTTTGTAAACAAGTTTCCACTTTAGACCAGAGCACCAACCCAGATCAGGCAAACAACCTAGAATCTAAATCTGTATGAGAGTTTTGGGAATCTTCTTACCATCTCCTGGACTCAAATCTAACCCAGTTGCCAGACAGGTCATGACAAGCAAATATTCTCTACAAATTTCTGGACATTGACAGATGAGCTCTGAGTGTCTTGCAGCAGCTGCTCTTTTAGAACATTGCTAACCCCACCTTCCCAGCCCTTCACCAGCAGCTTAAGTAAGTGCAGGAATCTGGGGATGAGAGGAGGAAGGCAGAAATACACATTTCCCTTCAGCCCTGACGAAGAATACAAAGACAGGGGAAGGCAGACACCTCAGAGTGAAAAATGTCAAACTGCCTCGTAAGATTTGACAGGTCTTCCACAACTCTTATTAGTGCAATAAATTCATTTTTGGGAGGGTCAAAAAAAATTTAAATCACTGCCATGGCAAATGCTTAAAATTAGACCCTATGAGTTATATTGAGTATAAAGTATGTACAGGTTCTCCACTGAGAAAACGGAATGTATTTATCTTTTTTAATTGAATCTTGCCATATAAAATGATCCTGGTAAGTAGATTAGAAATCTTACGTACTGGGCCCCCATGTGGTTTGCCTTTAATATTTGTGCATTCAATTACTGATTTTAAAAAGCAGGAATTATCCATTGCAATCCTAATGCTATATTTATTCAGGATTTAGGCCTATTTTAAGATTAGGCATGACTTAATTGTACCAAACTAACAGCAATGTTGGAGTCAGACTGCTGTAACTCATTATCACATATCTGCCTGATACCTGCATTCTACAAATCTGTGAAGAAGAATAAGAGAATATTTCCTCTTGCTACTGCTGGAATAAAATTAGAGGATGTCTGGGAAGTCTGAAAAGCAGTTTTATCCAGATGCTCAAGTAAAATACTTATTTTTGGATGAAAAAAGTTGAAACATGAAAGCTGTGCTAATAAAAATATGTACAACAGATGTAATTTACGTCTCCCTACATAACTCACAGGAAAAAAATGTGTTAGCAAGAAGGCATTGCAAGCATCCACATTGTGGACATGCATCAATTGCTGCATGCAACACACATTAGGAAGAGGTGAATAGTCAGTCGTTCCCATTTTTTCCTAACAAGAGATTCACTGGCATCTCTACTAGACCTGCAGAAAGACAGTGCTCAAGGCATCTCAGCAGACACGGACCAGACAATGCCCAGACCAAGGGCAGGGAATGGCCCTCTCCTCTCACCACACAACGCCATCCTTCACTTCATCAGCAGTTCCTTCACAGCAGCAGTTGTGTCTGAGTTCCTCCTCTCAGCTTTTGCAAAACAAGGAGGCAACTTTGAAAGACTAAAGAATGGGGACAAACGACCTTCAGAGTTCCATAAGACTGTCACTATTTCTGCATTTATACCTTAAATATCACAGCAAATTGCAACTGTAGGCTTTCTAAGTCACTTGTTATCAATTTCTTTGTTTAACCATTATCTATGTAAGCATCTGTATGGACATCTATTTACCTTATTTCTACCTGTCTCTTCCTCACTCACATTGCAATTCCTAGGAAGATTCCCACCACAGTTTTGAGAGAAGCCTTCTAAAGCATCATGTTACAGATCTTGCAAAAATCCCAGCTTTGACCTTGTTTTAGGTGAAAAGTACTGCAGAAGTTCAGTACAGCCACATGTGGTTCCAACTCTGGAGATATACAGATTATATTATTTATCTAATGAAGAGGAAATGTTACCCTAATTTATAAGACTAGATAAAAGAACAAGGGCAGTAGCTGCCAGGATAGGAAGAATGCAATTCCTAGGAAAACATTTGCTTTCATCAGTCAGTAAAACAGCACTGTAAATCTGCACTATATTTGTCACAGGGGCGAAAAAAGTAAGAAGATAGTTACCAAGAGTCAGGTTGTTTTTCCTATATTGCAAAAGGATCATTGCTTGTAAAATCAATGTTTTGTGTAGATAAGAGCAGGAAATTAACAATAGCCACCACAGTTTTCAATGCAAGACAATGCAAGCTTTCACAATGTAGAATAAAAGCCCTCATCATTAAAAAGAAAAGGTATCCATAAATATATAGGTATAGGCATTCTGGACTTCTCTATCAGAGGTCACTAATGAAGCAAGACAGTCAGGTTCAGACCTTATTTCTGACAACTATACTACTATTATGCATCAATTTACATCGATTTAAAAAAACACCACACTCCAACATTCCAATTTAGACTGAAATTTTCTTTATAATTTTTTTTCCTGAGTAAGTTCATCCTGTACTTGCACTTAAGTTCTATAACAGAATAGAAACAAGCAGGCATTCTTTAATTTACAGCATACAGACAGCACTATGCAGAGTACCTTCAAAATTAGAAGGTATATAATACATCCTTTTGTCTCCTAATATACAATGCCAAGGAATTTCTCTGTTTAATTACATAAACATTGCATTTTCAGCAAATGTTTGTAAAATAGAAGATGTAAATGTTTCTATTACTATTTGGTTAGAAAAAATAAAATTACTTGGAGGTGGTAACTTCTACCTTACATAGAAAAGTTGATGCCAAAGAGTCCAGAAATTCCATTGTCAGGTGGCTGTTAGAAAAAAAGAAGTATTCTAAAAATGTAGAGGACTCAAATGGTTCCTGATTTTGAAACAGACAATCTGTCTGAAATTCTAGTCAGAGGCTGAAGTGGGAACTCTCCCTTTGGGATTTATCTTATATGGAAAATAAATGTTTACTATGGGATAGTTCTGTAAGGTATACATGAGTTATTTTTAACCACAGTATTTCCCAGATAAACACAATTGCTGTATTTATAATGAAAATTAATTCAGTTATGTAGATAGTTCAGTTCATAAAACACCTGACAGAATGGAAACAGTATTTGACAAGTCCTAACTGGTATTTTTTCTTTAATCTTTCTGGTGCTTTTTAGTTGTGAAAGAAAAAGCAATGAAAAGTATACACAGAGAGAAAAACCTGATTGGAAACAAAATCCATTCCCCAAAATGCTGGGTGCAGTTGCAGGGAACAATAAGCAAAATTAGGTAGAAAATGCCTGCTTATTCCAATGTAGACTGGGCCCACTGGTGCTTATGTTCATACAATTTACCAACTAATCTCACTCTAGTTTAACGCAACAGAGGGTCAAATCACACAGGTGTTCATTTCCAGGTGTTTCTCATATATTCCCATTACTTGATGATCCATTCACCTCATTTGGT
The DNA here is from genome assembly GCF_021018805.1 of Prinia subflava. Classification (NCBI taxonomy): domain Eukaryota; kingdom Metazoa; phylum Chordata; class Aves; order Passeriformes; family Cisticolidae; genus Prinia; species Prinia subflava. The sequence continues at coordinate 18,891,413 of NC_086252.1, forward strand.
GAGGCTCTAGGAGTTGGAGCCAATCATTCCTGATCTCCTAAGCTTTTTTAAGAACCTACCCCATATTTCCCTCTTTGTGTATGTAAATATGTAAATATGTATTTATTTCTTATTCCTCCCTTGTATGTAAACAATATCACAGGTCTCCCAGAGGACAACATCTTGCACAAAAGCAATCACCACCTGAGTCTCTCTGGACTCAAATGGAGCACCAATGAAGAAATAAGGACGAAAAACATAAATCTGAATGTGCTCCTATAATATAGTTTAAAATGAACTGGATTTTAAGGATAATTTTGAAGGAAAAGTGGACAGCTAACATGTCAAGACAAAGAATGGAGTTGCTGCTAATGACCCTATCTTCTACTACTTCGTAAGGTAATTATATTAATGAAAACCAGAGCAGAGGAAATTAGAAGGCATGTTGATGTTTCTATTCCTTCCAAATCAAAACAGTAGTCAGCACGATGTAGGAAAGCCCCTTCAGGTTACATACTCTGAGAAAGCTATTGTATATAGCTTTGGCAAAGCCAAATAAACACACTAAGTATTCTTGGGTTTTAATAGCCAAAGGCTATCCCCACTATGGCTGTGCCCTCATGCTTTACATGTGCTCAGTAAAGCAGAAATCCACTTTTCATGTCAGACTCCAAATGAATATTACAGCTTCAAGTGGAATTGAAGAACAGAAATTATCTCCTGGAGCCAAACACGTCTGATAATCTTGGAATGGGTAATAAAACTCTTCTGCAGTCTTTTGCATGAGCTTCCAAGAAGGCTTTTGTACAGAGGTATTTTTTGAATTTGTATCACAAAGCTACTGCTTAGTAGTCATGATTTCCAGTAAAAAGCTATTTGCAAGTTCCTATTCCCAAAACATGACTACTGGAGCTTTGTAAGAATTATGTCAACTCTGCCGAAATAGCCGTGGGCTCACAAGCACGCCAGGCAGCTCCAAGCAGCTGACACAGCTACTGCTGCACCCCCACCCTCCCGCAGGGGCATAGCGGGGCTCCTGAGAAGCTGGATAGTGTAACGTGTACAGACAGTGTGTGCCTGCCCGTCCCTACTTGTATCCCATTCTTGAGGTGTGAGCATGACACCACCCTTCTAACAGGAAAAAAAATCCATTCTATTCTTTTGCTAAACTCTGATATAAAGAATGGAAAATAATCTAGACAAGCCATTAGTTTTAAATTAGAAAATATTTAAATTAGAAAAGCTTAACGTATTTGGGATGGAGGAAAAAGCAAGTTGCCTTTTCAGCATCATCTTAGTAGCATGATCCCAGCCTATTAATCCCTTTTTTTTTACTGTGCTTCAGAAAATCTTACATCCTGATGGCATAAGTATCCTGGAGACTCACTCTACAGTGAGTGACATGTGGTGACATGACGAGAGATCCTTACACATTCAAGGCTATGCCTGCCTGTCACAGCTAATACAATATCACAGCAAATAATTTAATTACACAAAGATCAGAAATTTAAGAGAGTGACAGCTCCCGGTCTCATGCATAGTGCTTATCTCAGGCATAAAATCAGCATCAAGATCTGTATGTGCAACAAGGAGATTTGTTGCTGCTGACCTGTATATCTGAACACAGCACTAGCACAGCAGCACTCTGTGCTGACCTCACAAACTGTCAGGTATAGAAAACTCAACAGAAACATCTCAATTTATTGACACAAGCAGAAAAGGAGAGAACAGCATTTCAGCTGCAGTAAGTTGCCTTCAGTAGTAGCAGGCCAGCTGGAACATCATCCACACTTCCCTCGGGTTTGCCATACCAGGAGACTCCCCTGCCCCTCATCAGATCTCCTGGACTATCCAACTCCTCCATGCACTCAAGTGAACTCAGTGCAGCCTCGAGAGCAAGCTGTGCAGAATTTTTAAGCCACAAAACCCACGTCCAAGTTTGCCAGAATCAGTGACCTACATTTAAGAGTAATTAAAGTATCACAATTAAAAAAAAAAAAAAAAAGGCAGGGGGACAGGTTTGATTATTGTAGGAGGTTGATTCTTACAGGTGTTTTCCTTTAAGGTGCTAGTAAAATAGCACTTTATCAAAAAGCTACTCCCCAAAATCATCTGCTGAAACACTTCTGTCCTAGCATACTGAAATGCTGCTTCCCTTCCCCCAATCCCACAATCCTTTCTCAGCTCATGAGGGCTCTATTTGCAATGCCACACAAAAGGATTAGTTGTTTCAACTTTTCTGTTTTCCTCTTTCCAAACAGCTTCAATCATGTCTCTTTTGAGGCCTCAACAGCATTATACTCAACACACTAGCCACCTTTTGGGGGGGGCTGGGGAGCTAGGAGAGGAAAGGAAATAAAGCAATTTGGTTTGACATCAGTACAAAATCAAATCAGAATAGTAAAAATATGCATTAGTTTTAAATGCTACTTTTGTAGTCCTGCATCTCTGAACCAAACAAGCATTTTATGCACTTAAACCTCTAGATACAGCACCATAGGAAAAGTAAGTGGAAAGTAGAAACTGCAGTAAGTAAGCTAGAAAACAACAGGTTTTAACATCATTACTCTTCTCCTAGGTTTACCGCTGCTGTATTCTGTGATCTCAGAGAAGCCATTCAGCTTGTACTTCAGCCTTCTTACCTGTAAAACAGGTAAAATGCACAGTAAAGCATCTTAGAATACTTTGAAAGTTTTGAAATTGAAAGCAACTTTGACAAGATTGGCTTTAATACCAAGTATTATTTTCATAGAATACAGATTGCACTGCTAAGGGAAAAAATATCCTGACTACACAGTCACCTTTAGAACAGTGGCTTCTATATATGCGCTAGAGGAGTTTCAAAGGAAATGTCATATTTTTAAAATACATGTGTCACTACCATATTTAATAGAAAGTCATCCCAAGTCTTTTCGTGCCATGAGTCTTTGGAGCCTTGGCATAAAAGCATTTAGTTTTGTACTAGGCTATAATCACTCTGCAGGAGCTGTCAGGATTTATCACATCAAAAATCCACGCACTACAAAAAAAAAGGAGTGGTTGCCCAAAGAGGGTCTGGTACTTTAGAGACATTACAACCTATTTTGTTAATAACACCTGTTTGTGCACTTGGTCTTTGTGGCTCAGTGTGATCATATTGAAGTATTGCCCATTCTCTCCAAGAGGCTTTTGTTGTGGCACTTCAAAGGCAGATCCTCAAACAACATTGAGTGTTCAGGAGCAGCCAAATTAGAGAGGCTCAGGTGCTAGGAGCCCCATCAAACCCCAAAGCCACTGTGAGGATTTACTCACAGTGCATCAATGTCTAGTTGAATACTTTGTGCACAACCTGATTCAGTAACAAGTTGAGAGCATCAAATCATGTAGTGTCCCAGGCTCAGCAGAACTGTTCACTGACACCAGGGTTTTCCAATGTGAGACTGTCAGAGATACCAGCAAAAGACATCTGAGAAGTGTTCACTGACCCACGCAGTTCACACGGATGAGGCTACATGCAATGGTGTTTGCATGTGAGGAACCAGCATAGCTTCGTAACTCCTCTTTGTGAACATTTATCAGGACAAGACCTTCCTCAATGACATTCCAGTTCTGGTTTGAAATCTACACAGCTCCATTTTAAAAAAAGAATAAAGATACATCCTTTAAGGTGCTCTATACAATTTCTTTTAGATGCCAAGAAATATAAGGTCATGACGCTAAATTATTTTCTTGAGGAATAATTAAACCATCCTGTAGTGAAAACGTGTGTGATTGTTTCTTTAAAATAGAAAGCTTGTTTTGCAAAAGGCTTTAGGCTCAGCAGGCTTTCAGTAGGAATTTATACATATAGAAGGAAAACTCAACCCACTCAACAGTCATAGAGAAGAGCAAGGTTTCTGCCCTCTGAAACTACAAGAATTACTGAGTACAACATCATTATGTGAGTTGTATGTAGAACTGCAATCCTAGTAAGCCCATGAATAGCAAAGACTGTCAACACACTACTGAAAATATTTCCAAACAAATTACAGTATCAGTAAATCACATTCAACTTGCATTGCCACATATACACTTGCCTTGTAGTTAGAGACCCAGAAACAAGGAGCTTCACAAGAAAAGGTATTCAACTAAGAAGGTTAAGTGAAGAACATAAATAAAAGCAATGTCCTGAAACAGCTGAAGTATAAAAAGCAAAAGACCAATCAAGGCTGGTTTAAGTACAGTTCAAATCTGTTGAAGTCTGTCTAAAACAGCAAAAGATGGATGGATTTCTGGGGGAGCAAAGGAACAGAAATCACACATTTCCACTGAACTGTTTCAAACTAAGGCCATTGTAAATTTTTCTAAGCTGTCTTAGACTACAGGACTCTATCACATTGAACCCACGGAAAATCCATGCTGTCGTGTTACAACATTGGTTTTCTACCCTGTTGTGTATGTTGGCATTTAGCATTAGCAAGAATTCACAGTGACATCAAACCAAGACCAGAGCTTTGTTACAAAGAAGATACATTGCTGTGAGAAATAAAAGATGTTCTGTTGAGCGCAGATCTTCCATGACAATCATGGCAGATCATAATATTAGAATTTGGCAAGAGAGAGAGAAAGGTATAGTCAAGCATTGATCTTTCCTTAGGGTAGTCTCAAACAAGAGGTGACATATTAAGTACCCTGTAAGTCAAGTGAGACTTTTACCATTGATTTCAAGGAAATAGGACCTTGGTTTCTTAGAACTAATAGTATCTTCTCTGTCCAGTAAAAAAAAGAAAAAAGAAAGGAAAAAAAATCTATATAACCAATTCCTATTATATAAAAAGCCGGTTTATGCCACTCTAGCAGTGTACACTTTATACCCTTTTACAATGTTATGATGCTGAAACAGTGCCAAGCCAGAAGAGCCAGACTCAAGAGAATGTATTTTTCCAGAGGTATTAATTTTGATGAAAATAACATCTACTACTCTCCTTCATTAAAAGATTTCAGCTATGCAGCTTCCAGAGTCAGCTTTCATTTCTTTTTATGTTAACATGCTTTTCCTTTCGAGCTAGCTATATATTTTCCTTTCTTTAAGTTTTCCATGCCTTAGGCCAAGGTTAACTGACAACCCTGGACCATCACTCCATTGAAATGAAGGAGCTCCTTGCAGAACACCAATGAAATCCATAGACGGTAAACATACACCAATCAGATGATATCAAATCTGGGCATACTACACATATCAATACCTTGGCAGCAGTGCTGCCATATAGTTATGGTTTTGTTTAAAACATTTTTGTCAAGTTTGTTTCAAAGCCTTTTTGGTATAACATCTGCTTCTCTAGAGCACTAAGGGCAGCTAAAGAAACACCTGGCAAGGTGGCTTGAAGAAGAGTGAAGTAGGACACCACAGTCTACTGTCTTACTAGTTAGAAACTATGGGAGGGTTTGTATCCACATCTGAGCTTTGTGGCAAGTTGCAATTTTCTGCATTCTCAGATAACAGCAAGAACAGCAGAAAACAGTCCTCCAAAGTCAACTGATTAAAGAAAACCTTTTTCAAGGTTGTGCTTTCCCCATGCCCCACCAGCCCTTGGGGAAAAAAAAAAGAAAATTAAAAAAAAAAGGGATGTGGCTGTGTAAGAAACCGTTTTGAAAGAATCTTAATTCAAATTTCAGTTCAAAGATCTGGATCACTGCTTATCACTCTCTCAACTGTTCTTTGGTTTCAAATCCTGAAATATTTTAAAATAAGTCCACTTAGTCACTTATCTCTACTGAAAAGATGTAACTTGTTCCGCAGTTCATGAAACAGACTGAGCTGTAAGCAAAGTGCTGCACATCCTGCTATTTATCTCAAGGTTATGCTGAGCGTCATCATCAAACAAGTTATTTGGCCCACGTTTAGTTGAATATTGTTTCCCAATGTGGTACTGAGAATTTACTAACAGCATTAGAGAAGCAGAGCAAAGAAGCCTTAACAGAAGCACTGTATTGTCCTAGTGCACCAGTTGATGAAATCTAAATTTTCCCTTACAACAACAATTAATAACACTACATTTTCAATAAAATTGACAAAGCACCTCCACTCCCTAGAGGACCAGATCCACGATGATCATTTCTGGGTTTTGTTTGCCTCTCCTCACCCATGCCTTTATTCCTGCATTTGAATGTGAGAGTAGATGGGAATGGTGAGGAAAAAATATTACTAACTTGCCACTTGGCTTGGTTTCCAGATTCAGCAATGAAAAACCACCAGCTTTCTGATGTTCATGTAAACGTTAACATAGACCTGTGATATGAATGAGATTTCAAGCAACAAAACACTTGCAAAATGCAACTTCACGGAAAGAAATTGAAAATTTGCGTCCAAAGCAAGTCCTGGCCCTGCTAAACCAAAAAGCAGCTGGTGGAGTGATTTATGGGTATACGTGTTGCAGCTTGGTAATGAGCTGTGCTGGAGGATGACTCAGCTGAGCAGTGAGTTATCTGAGCTGGAAAAGAGAAAGCTGAACTACAGATAAAGTTCTTTATCAGAAAAGGCTGGCTGGTTGGTGTTTTTTGTCCTTGATTGCCCTTGATTGTTTGTCCCTGGCAATCTGCTGATCATGACTTCTAAAGTACTCTCAAGATAAAATACTTCAGCAAACAATAATAGATTTTTGAAGGCAGTTTTCACCTACTAAAAAAACAAAAAAAAGAAAAGAAAAAAACCACCAAAACCAACAACCAAACCAAAAACCCAAGAACAAATCCAGGGACTTTACCAGGTTCTAAGAAATAAAGGTGAATTATACAAAAGAAAGCAAAATCTTTAGGAAGGTCATTAGAATTGTTCTTAATGCCTTTTATTTCCCAGGGGTTTAAGCTCATTTTAAAGTGTGCTTTTGAAACCAGTAACATATAATACTTGGTGATATTAATAGAACTTTCTCCAGCTGGTATCAGACAGCACTAGGAATGCAGCTTTTCTGTTGGGTGACTTTGTTCTCCCCAGCTATTCTCAGGGTGCCTGCTAATATTCTTAATGGTGGTGTGCACTGCATGTGCACAGTCCCTCCTCTCTGGTCTCAGCTGGCAGCCCACCATCTTCTCAAACTACCTTCCCCACTTCCGTTGTACCAAGCAGATGATCCTGAGCACTTCCAGTGACAAGTCAGAAAACTGAACTCAGAATACAATACCTTAAGCAGCAGTTTCAAGTCGTTATTTCCTTACCTGCCTTTTCTAACTCTTTCCTTACCTGCCTTGTCTAACTCAGACCATGCAGGAGTAGTGGGTGTGTACAGAGATAGAAGACAAAAGGCATGATACAAGCTTGAGCCCAGCTGAAGCTGCTTATTCAAATGTACTCCAAGACTTGCCAGTCACTTGAAATAGATCATCTGTTAGTAAATCTACTGACATCCAAGATCAGTCAAGTTTTCGGGTGTGAATTTCAGGTAAGTGATAGTTAAGCAGTGTCCTGATGGAATATCTCAGCTATTCAAGAAGCATGCTGGGTACGTGGCTATCACATGAAGTTTAGCCTAGTAGTCTCATAGGTTAATTTCAAGGAAGTTCAGATCAGAAAACAGGTAAGGTCCACAGGCTTGCTTCATGACTCAGATTGCAACCACAGAAAAAAAACCAAGAAGCAAGTCATAACTGCAGACTGACCTTAGCCCTGAGAGAGCTCAAGAGTGCTGAGGATACTGAAATAGAGAATTGCATGAGAGTACTCCTATCTGTCATGGTTTCTTGTAATAACTGCAGACGAAAGACTTCATAAATGTTTCAGGCTCCATGCTATGTGTCCCCAGAGGGCTGCAGGGTAAAGCACAACTTCTGAGAGGTGAAGGGCACAAGGAGACGAGAACCTAGGCAGAAGGTGTTCAGCAGTCAGGAAACATGCGGTCAGACCATGAAGATGCACCCCTTCAGGCATGATGAAATAGCACAGGATTCAAAAAGCTCTTTTGAAAGGTCGCTCATCAAACATAGGAAAACAAGCAAGAGCAGTCTTGGGAAGTCTAAGACTATAAGACAGACCCAGCAATGCACTGGTCTGGCACATGTCTCTCAAGAGGTGCTTTATGAGGGCTGTGATCAAAAAAAAAAGCCTCTTAAATGTTTTTATGCTAACCTTGTGATTTGAAATCCTGAGTCAACCATTCCAAATGCCAGGAATTCAAAGTGTTTTATGTATTGGCAACTAAAGAGACACACAAATCTTACAGGACTTCTATATTTTCCAGATATGAATGGTATTATCTTCTAAAATAATTACAAAGGACCTGAAATACAGTCTAATTTCCACAAGCATACAAAAAAAACCCCTAACTAAATACAGTTTTCTTAATTTATTTACCAACGTCTAATTTAATTTATGCAACACTGATTCATCACTGAGTTCTCAATTTTTTTATGAAGATCAAAGGAAAAAAGAGACTGCAGTCTTATTACCAAAAGAACTATGCTTCTGCCTGAAAAGATCTATCATTTAGCACCATCCTATAGCGTAACTGATTTTTTGTCTTTTTATTTTCATTGCTCCTTGCATGTAGGGTACAGAATTTACAAGATCATTCCTTGTTTGCAGTTTGCTAGAGCAGAACATACAACACATTTTAAAAGTTGAAGCATGTCCTTTTTCCTTCCTTGGACATATATATACAAAACTCTGAACAGGAGAAACATGCACCCTATTGTTACCTATAAAAAGAACTGTAAAAAATTATTAATTGTTAACAAGGATAAAATTGCAAAGGCAACAGCTGGTCAAAAAGAGACCATTCAGGAGATTTACTGCTTCGGAAATCCATGATGGGAGTAAGTTAAGATAGATAATGGCTAGTCATGGGATGTATGAAAAAGTGACTGATTATACATTGCTCCAAACCACTGGTTTTCATTACTGACATAAGTCAAGGTTAGGCAGTAGCTTAGCAAGTCTTAAAAGACAATAAAAAGACCAGTAAAAAAAACCTGGCCATTAGATTTAGCAGAGAATGTTGTGTCCAGAAATACCAGATACCTTTATAAAAATAAAGTATGTTTTACTAAGCAATGTCTGAAAAGTTTTTGCAGCCAAACGGAGCTTGATCTTTAACAGCCAAGCAACAGAGGTCCTTATTATTTAATTAAACACTCATTTTAGCTGACATTTATTTAAAAACCTAAAATGAAGTGATTCTACTGCAAGGCATGTAGGAGAAACAGAAAGGTTTTTTCATATAAGACTAGGAGTCATGAATGAAGCAATGATTTTAGCATAAATAGAATCTGCTGCTAAACAAGAAGTTACTGTGAAACATTATATGCAGACTAGGTGATTTAACCTAGTATGTTTTCAGATCCAAATATTTTTTCAGATCCAAATGCCTTTTTATTTGAAAATCACTTCTGCACCACGCTTGTGGAAGAACATTTTGCTCTTGTTTCCATTTGTGGTGGTCACTACTACTCACGTCCATGAGGACAGTGTCCCTCCATCAAGCATTAGCACATTCACCAATAATTCTTAGATAATGGCTGAAAAAAAATCTGATTTGATTTGGCAGGTAAGCCATGGACTTTTCAATTACTCCTTTAATTTATACACTGTCACACTCTCTATTAAAAATACTGCATCTTTCCAAGAAGTCACATGTTCTTCATACACAGAAATAATTTTGCAGATAATGTGACTAAGTAGATGACTTTGAAGGCAATAAGCCTATCTTCTCAAGCACAAACACCATTATTTTTAATGCCCAGACAAAACCTCAAACGAAGTGCCTGATTTTCCTGAAATTCCCCATGCTGTAACTGAATCCATCTTTCTTCTTTATCTCTGAGCAGCAGTCATCTGGCTGGTGCATGAGGAAGAAACCAACCAAGGCAAACTTGTCGGGGGCAGTGGGTGCCTGAAGTCTGCAAAGCCCCACTGGACCCCTGACTGGGGAAAAGGTGTCCCTTGGTGAAAGACCGTGTGCCTGCAAGGGCACATGCCAGTGGCCATGCACAGCTGCTTAAGGGAGTGTTCCTCCAACCTCCCACCACACAAACAGGGAAGAGACCCTCAGTTATTTGCCAGGCAAAAAAGTCCCCCCATCCATCAGGTCCGCATCACCATTTTCCCACAGAGCCCCTGTTGCAGAGGGGAGACACACCAGCTTTTTGGGTGCTCCATGGGGCAGCTGGGTCTGCACAACTGCAGACATGCAAAATTGGCACAACTTCATTTGGAAACAAACCAGGGAGAAACTCTGTGGATCATCCAAAACAATACCAGATAGAGGTTAGTATGCATTTTGGAGTCTCTAAAGAGCATAATTTCATTAAGCGTGCAAGACCTAATAAGCACAAAAAGGAAATAACCAGGCACTGTCATAACAGGAAACACACCAAAGTCCTGCCTAAATTGGAGCTGGCTGGGAAGTGAGCTATTGTCAGGAACCCATTTCAGACACAGATATTGCTGATTACCTTGAGCAAGCATGGCATAATGGCCAAAAAATCCCAAACTGAGGAGAGTGGTTTGTTTGTTTTGTGGGAAGCAGATCAGAAACGACCTAAATCTTAAATAAGCATATCCTAAAATATGCCACTATTCCATTAAAGTGGACACAAATAGTAATGTTTCAAGTTAAAGGATGGTTAAAAATAAATATAAACATACAAATGCACATCTCTTAGTGCACCTGACTAGGGATGCACATACCTTGCTGAGAGCATTGTAGCATAATTCACACAGGGTGCATAATTTTCACTTCTTTTATCAAAGAAGTTTTCTGTCAAACTACTACATTGCAAATTTACTACTAAACTTGCTTTGATATTTGTGGGAACTTTTTTCCCCCTTTTTTTAATGTCTGGAGGATGGAACAAGGGATCATTTTACTGCCAGTTGGTATACTCACTGACAGTTTAGGAATGGTACTGGACTCAGGTTGGTCCTATCCACAGGCATGTTCTTCATAATTTTCCAAGTGACAGTGGCATTATTGATTTGCACCAAACATGCTCTGCTTCAGAAAAGCACTTTTCAAAAGGTTTCTAATCCTGCTAATGTAGTTTCAGTTCCCTGATCCCAGCTATCCTGGAAATTCATGTGTATCACAGCACACAGCTCCATCCGGCTTTGAGTTTAATTGGGCTATCTGCCTGCACCAGTTTGGAACTGACTTATTTCCCTTCAATGGCGTGACATGGCTGAGAGGCTAAAAAAAACTCCTAACTGCAACAAATCTGAGGCTTCCCCTACAGGAAAAGTAATTAAAGGCATAGGTAGCCCAGCACTAACTAGATACTTGCTAAACCTCCTCTCTCATTTACCTTACAATAGCCTGTCTTATGGCCCTTTTTCCATGTTGTGACCATATATCTTCATGCTACAGAAATACATTCCTATTTTGTCTACAATCTAAGTTAAAAAATTAAACACTAAAGCACAAACATATCTGAGCAAATAAAAGCACAAAACTACTGATATTTCCCAGCATGAGTCAGTATGGATGTGGGAATTTCTAAGCAGAGATAAAGCAGCAAAAATAAGAACATGCCACCAGAGAGCTGGTGTTGCTCCCTGGTAGTCAGCAGTAGGGATGTCTTTTACCATTTAGAAATCATGCCGATGCCATTATTTGGATCTGAAAACATACTGTGCAGACTACTGGGCATGCAGGGAAATCTAGAGGTAGATAGTTATTTCTTTCATGTTCCCTGTGTGAAATAGCAAGGCTCAGTGTATCAAAGCTCCATACAGAGGGCTCATTATGTAAGTGACAACTATAATATTAAACTGAATAGAATGATAATATAATTCAAGAAATCTAATTGCTACTGTGCAGGAAATTCATTTTCTAACAATACAAAGCAAAAGCTGTCTCAACCACTAAAAAAAAATCCACCCCTTATAATTTTCTTTCATTTTCAATTTTATAAAAATGGCCTTAACTCCTCCTAGAGACATCAGCACTTAACTAGTCAATCAATCACCAGAATCAATCACCACACCTGCTGTCTCCATTGTTATTCCTTAAAGAAAAGCTTAAGCAGAGGAAAACATGTACTGACTAGAATCCACCAGAGGCAATTTTACAAAAAGAAAACAAAACCAAAAGAGTATTCTAATCACTAAAATGCAATACCTTTTGAAAACTGTAAATGAAAATTACTCCAACAGAAGAGAAAGAAAAGCTGCAAAATTTACAAATATAATTTATTCATTTAGTGACAAATAAAAATAATTTGAATGTAATAGTTATCTGAAAATAAAAACTCAGCTCTCAATAACTCTTTATGTTCATTATTATCAAAATACCTTGCCAAGGTGACACCTATCATTATTCTTACCTTACAGATGGAAAAACTGCAAAGATCTCAGCAGTATCAGAAATCTGCAAATTAGTAGAAAAGCTGGGAAAGTAAGTCATATCTCTCATCTCTAGTGCAGAGGTTTGATTTTAGACTTGACCATTGAAACAATAAAAAACAAAGACCAATTTCTACATATTCTGTAATAACATCAAGCATTGAATATAGACCTATATTCCCAAGTTTAATATTCTGCTATTCTCATCTCTTAACAGAGAAAAATCATCTAAGACAAGGAGGGGAAGTACAGGAATACTACATAAATTTTCTACCAGTGTGCATTTTCCATCCACAAATGAAAAGAATCATTACAATCATTAATGAACTGTGCTCTTGTCTTTATCTGTAGGTTTAATACTTCTTTATAGATATGTCTTCATGGACCAGATCCATCTGAGAAATGTGATGACTAACACACAAGTCCCTGACAATACATGGTGGGTTTCCATTTATTTCCATATATTTCCATAAGGCAGAAATTTTCTATGCATGTGGACCAGCAGTTCTTCCAGTGCCTCTGAAAGGAATCAGGAGTCTGCATCCCATAGCAAAACATCTTCAAATGATTTAAACAGAACTTACTCCAAGTGGAGATGGCTTTCCATACAGGTGGAATAAAAGCTAGCACAGAAAAGAAGGCAGCACCTCATCTCAGTTTGCAGGATATGCTTGTCAGACAATACCCAAAACAATCCTTGTTTGAGAGCTCACTGTGTGACATAACTACATAATTTGTGTTTTGATCTGCAATCTTTTACTAGCAGGATCTATCCAGCTCTGTGAGACAGTCCACACAAGGGCCTGGGACTCAGTGTGCCAGCAGCAGCACCCAGGGAGGAGTGTCCCACTCTGCCATGAGTTGAGCCTTGCAGGCTCCCACAGGGACTGTCATGCAGGTGTCCCCACAGCCTCCCCAATGGCAGGGATTGATGCAGCCATATCCAGTATCACGTGCAACTGAGAACAGCACTGGGCGTTTCGACCTCAATGGGCTGCACAGCACGTCATCTTCATTTCATTATCACAGCAGAAGGCTGCAAAGAAGCAGCATGCACAGCACTTTTAAAGTCAATGGCACCTCAGTTTATGAGTCAACTCAGATATAAAATAGACTCTCTAACAATCTCCTAAGCCTGTTTCTTCCTGATGGAAATCATTTGTATAACCACATACAAAATAATCTTTTTAAAGTATAGCATGTTTTTTTCCATATCCTTGCAACAAAAACTACATCTTCCATTAAAAATCCTAAATTGCATGATACAATATCATGCATGCTTTACTGCAAAGCACAGTCAACGCAATGGTACAAGAAAGGAACAACTCTGTTGCATGAAAAAAGCAGTATCTAAATAACCCAGAAAACATTTCTTTCACCAGCATCAGTTTTCTAAGAACATACAAGACATACTGCAATTTTTTTCATTTCAGTATTTTAATACAGTGCAGTATTTTGAGATAAATTTAACACTTCAGAACATCTAAATTTTCATTGCATTTACATCTTTGGGGTTTACAGTAGGACAAAAAAATTACACTACTCGGGTGACGTGACATGTTATGTGGCAAACCTTTTCAAACCAGTTTTGGTGACTTTACTGAACTACTTTCTACTTTGCCATAAACGTCACAGCAACAACAATGTAGGTGCTATCTGCAAATGGGTAATGTTAAGGTGTTTAATGCGATTCTTTAGAAATAACAAACAAGGTAGATCCAACACCAGACTCCATTTCCCCATGACTCTTCCATCTCTAACTGGGAGTGAGACTGAAGGGCTGCACATACCGTTAACTAAAAATGAATAGGTTCTGGGAATGTGTCAGTTCCGCTGGAGGATGCACAAAGTTAGTTCAATTTAGACAAGTTTTCTTTTCATGCCACTGAAGGCTCTTTTTCAAAAAACAAAACTATGTCTCACTTCCTGATCCTGCTGCTGGGCAGGGTATCCTGCTACAGGGTGGAGCATTAAATTGTTCAAGAAAAACACTGGCTGGCAGCCAGTGGAAATTTCATGTGCTATGGATCACGCTTCTATTCTACTATGATTCATCAGCTTCAGCAGCCACTGGTGATGGGTATATGTGGCATGTGCCACAGAATATATTCTCTACTACAGTAAAATTGGCCTAAGGAATGTTTTGTTCTTTCTAATGTGTTTAGTCTGGGTTTATCTGAGGCAATAGGAGGTTCTAGCAACCTAACAGCTATTTCAAGGGCAGTTATGGAGTTAATCTCTTCACTTAGTAAAAAATAGTGCAACATGAGAAAACAAACTGCAATTGGAAATTAAGGCTTTGGAGATTCAGGCTGGATATTTTGGGGGAAAATATCTCCAGCAAGAAGCCACCCTGGAGAACCTGGAATAGGTTTGATGAAATTGTCACCCTTGGAGGTTTTCAGAATACACTTAGACAAAACTACAGCAGGCCTAGTGATTATTCTGCCTTGAGAGGGATATTGGACTAAATGTTCTTTCTAGCCAATATCCTATGACTCCACAATTTTACGTATCCTCAATCATTCTTTCTGATTAGTCTGAGTCTTCAACCTGAATAAGCAAGTCATTTCTGTCTTGAACTCAGTCAAAAATCCAGACATGGTTGAACACCTGCAAGTGAATACAATTCATTGCATTGTGCATCACAACATAATATAAAATCAATAAAAATATTTAAATATACTTATAAATATAGAAACAAATAAATATAAAATCAGAACCTTAGGTGGAAATTTGCAGGGTTTCCAAAATTTTTAACCAGATTAATCAAAATACATGAGGTGCTGAAATAAAAATTACAGGCAATGCTTTGTTCATCTGGCATAATGGAAAAAGACATGAGATTCTACAAGCATGAGCCTGAATCTGTGGAAATAATTTCCCTCAACCGACCTCAGAATCAACCTTGTCACCTTTTGCTTCAGATTCTTTGCTTGGATTCTTCTCAGCTTCCCTAACACATTCATGCATTTAAAGAGGAAATAGCACCCTCAGACTGAAGCCTTCCTTAACAAATTTTTCACACTACTGAGAAAGTACAAGAACAGAAAGAGTGTCACTAGTAGGCAGAAGAAGGTACTGTGATATTATAATAATGAACATAATATTAGCATAGGTTTTGCATAGATATAACACAAGATTTTGTTTTTATTTTTGATTCAAAATTTGCGTTATTTCCTTTTTTGTTATGCATTTGCTCACTCTCCAAGGCTAAGTGAGAAGATGGGGTAAGAAGCCCAACTACTGTACATCTTGGATTTATGTGCATAAGCAACTTCATATTCTTTTAAATCCAGTAATCTTATAACTATTGCTGAATGGACTTGCTTTAAATGCATGAAGACAGACAGGCACTCTGCTGTTCTGACTGAAGTCAACAGGAGTTACCAATGGATTTAATTTGAAGTCGGATTAGGACCTCTGTGAAAAGCTTATATATAGAGAACCATGTACTGTAAAAATGTAATCCTTTAGGGAAAAAAGTCATTTATAAAAGCCTTCCTGTGAAGAAAAAAAAGCACACTATAGACGTAGGTAATCATTTAACAAGTTGACAGCTGAAAGTAAATAATTCTTGGGCAAAGTTTCTAGGATGAAAGGTTTGACCTGCGCTTGAATCTGAAAGCAGCAAGCTGATTGACCTTACGATACTGTGGTTTTATTTCAGGAGCTGCCTTCCCCCCTGCACTCCATCACCCACCCCCCACCCCAAAGCTTTCTTCTGAATTGCATGAATATTTCATGACTAACTGTGCATACCATGGCAGACAAAGAGCTAATAGATTAGTAATTTGACCTGCTATTTATTTGAGATGCCCCAAACATGCAAGAAGGGAGACTCTGATTTTCCTTTAGAACAATCATGAAACAATATGGTTGATTCTAGAAACTTTAGCTGAGATAATTGGAGTGGGTGGAAGAGGCAAATGGTAAGAATTCACATCTCGGAATGAAAGGAAATTACTGCACGGTACGGTCAGGCATGATAGGACACAATCACTGAAGTAAAACACTGAACTTCACTGCATTACCTAGAAACCTTGCTTATGCTGCTTCAGCTTAACTTTAGCAAAGGATTAAAAAGACCCAAAGCAAACAAAAACCCCACACCATAAACACTGAAAGAATGAGTTACGTCACATTTATACTGTAGAAATGTAAAAGAGCTCTCCAATTGTCAATTTTTCTTTTTTGGATTATGAGTCTCAGTTAAGATTGATGGAGAAATCTCTTAAATGACACTCAAGAGTTGCCTGTAAAGTAATTCTTGGAAATCATGTCTAAAGATTAAATTGTGATTTAGGGATCTTGCTAGTGAAAAGCATGAAGCTTTTAGACAAAGCAAAGTGTTTTGGATAACTTGCTAAACATAAAATGGAGACTTCATTATTCCCTTTTTCTTCTACCCTCTGAACAACCACCAAAAGGGACAAGTAAAGTACTAGATGTACAAGGAAAGTAAACATTTAACTATGAAGCCATTTTTATGCATTAAAAACATACACTAATTAATACAAACAGAATCTGAAGTAGAAGACAGCATTTAAGTGACCTAGAAATTATTTTAAAAACCCAACCAAACCCAAACTGTATCACTCCACTGTGTAGCCAACATCCAAATATAAAAATTCTTTCACAAATTCAGATTATTAGCAACTGCCAAAAAAGGGGCTAGAAAATGCTGCACCACAACATTTAGAGATACACGTGTGCATCAGCACAGATGCTAGGTTGATCAGGCAATTTCTAGCCTTAGGTGCCTATTTTCTGCTCAAAGTGACAGGCCCTGAGGTTATGATAGCTGCACTTCGGCCTGTTAGTTTCTTGACTGCTGCATGCTCTGATTGTTAGTTGTAGCATTTCATTTGAGTTAGGGATGTCAGGCACTCTCATTCAAAATACATGCAAGTGTGGAACAAGTGCACAGAAAGACTGAAGTTCTGAATTTGGTGAATCTAAGCCACTCCTACTTTAAGGGAATTTATACAGTTTATTATCTAGACATTGATAAGGAGAAAAAAAGAGTATTATTTGCTACCTTCAAGTAATCCTTCCACAAAAATATTGACCAATCTGTGGTCTGGAAGCCATCTACAGATGGAAGACTCCTTCTCCCCTATCACTTCTGTCCATTCTGAGCTTCTTTTGCAAAGGGACATTTGCAAATTTGCTAAATATACTTTTGTTAACCTGTGCAATTAAAGCTTTTCATTATCATCCAGTGTAACCTCTGAAGTCTTTAATCTTAAACTGGAAGCATGGCTTCACAGATACAGCTATTGAGGAGGTGAACAGGTTAAGAGCAGGAATGAAATCTACCCTGAAAAGGAAACTGCATAGACTTTGCTCTCAAGCACCTCTATTAGCCTGCAAGAAAGCAACTGAAGGTAGTCGGAAAATAATTCTGACACAGTTTGGCTGGTATTTAAATTGTAGTAGCTAAACAAAGAAAAAAAGCCAGCTAAAGCTCAAAAGATCCAGGTATCTCAAACCACTCTGCTTACTACAGGAAAACACTGAGGTCAAATAGTGCAGAAGAAAGCTCAAAGTCCTGAAACTTTGTTCAAATGTCTATGGGAAAGAAATGGTAAAAGTCCAAGAGGGGAGGTGTCAGGGTGGGGATTGGGCTGACTCTCTGTGGGAATTAATGAATTTGTTTTCTTTCTCTTGCTTTACTTATTTCCTGAAGATGGTCAAATCATTTCACCTCTTCTCCTTTTGTTCTGTAAAAGTGGTATTATACCCTCTCTGGTACATTTTAAAGGCACAGCAGAGTGAAAGCTGGAAGGAAATAAGCCAAGGAAAGAAAGAAGTCAGACTGACCCACTCAGCATATATGTAAGACAGGGGAAGGTAAAGCTATTTATTCTTGTGCAAGACTAGTGTGATCCTGTGGCTGGCTGGAGCACAAACAGGCAGCTCACAGGCACTAACATGCTGGATGCCTCACCAAACCCATCTGAAATTACCATGCTGCTATGATTCATTAACATCTCCAAACACCATACAAAATAGCTAGACAGAATAATAATGAGAACCAACATTAAAAAAAATATCAAAAAACATTTTCAAACTGTCACTACCAACCTACTGCATCTCAGATGAGAAGAGGGGTGATTTTTCTCTCTCGGCATTAGAGTCTTTATTCAAAACAATTCTGAAGCAAACTGTCTGCCTGGATAGGGCAAAATGACAGTGTTGTGAGTAATCTTTAAAAAAAATAGATGTCTGAATCAAAAACAGACTAGCTACCCTTTTCCATGGCTAATGCCAGAAGCATGATACCTCACCAGCCATTGGTGCTCAGTGTGCTTGGGGTGGCTACCATAAATCAAGCAGCAGTTCACCTTTCTTCAGTGTCATTTCACCTTTGACCATCAATCCTTTCTTTTTTGCAAAAACTACTGTAAGTAGTTCCTTACACAGTCTCTGTAAGGAAATGTCTGTGTAAACAATAAGTTCCTTCTTGGCCCCAAGGTTTGTCTTGAGCCTCTTTTTCAAGTTGTAATATTTGGCACTTAGTCCCTTAAGTGATTTTCCAGTGTCTCTTCCATACCTGCTGAATGGTCTGTGGTCTCCACTATAGGCATACATCATTAAGTAGACTTATTTTAGGTGTTAAAAAATATTGAAACCAGTGTACATCCAAGCTTTCAGTACTTCTCAAAAAAAACCTAAACAGATCAGCTATTCAGAGTGTATCACTTCACTGAGCAATTCTCAGTAAAATCTAGGACAGCAAGGGGTTTGTGCCACAGTAAGTCACAAGAATGTTTCTACATTTTCTCAACAGATTTAAGGTGCAACTCAAATCTCCACTGCCAAGAGAATTATTTCATTTTATAAAAGAATCTACATCAGATTATAGCAGTGGTAGCCATAATAGTAACACCATGATAAATAGTAATTAATTCAAATAGTTCCAAAGTCCCTTTCAGATGTCAGCCTTCAAGCATTCTATAGATGAGGGGAATAATCCCATCCTTGGCAGGGAAGAAAACTGAGATTGTGCAGTGCAACAGCATTTGTTAAAGAAGGAGCAGTTGTAGATCTCAGACACCTCCCTGTTACTCCTCAACTTTCTTATTTTCTTTAATGGGTCGTTATACACACCATACAATTTGGAAGCCTGACAGTGCTTTTGGCTTTAGTAGCTTCAAAAGCTTCAAAAGATCTGTCAGGTACCAAAGAGCCATTTAGTATCTCAGACCTCAGGAATAGCTGAAGTCTAACTCCTGCTGATGAGAGGACTTTTAGAGGTGTGTGATAAGTCAGCCACATATTAAAGTACCAGGTCTGCTCTTTGGTTCTTAGCTGTCAAGTAGTAAATAAAAACTGATGTGTAATGGCAAATACCTTTCTTGGACATGCTTCCAATTCCTGCTCCAAAGAGCCTGGAAAACTGCTAAGAGCAGCTCAAGTGAAGAGAGTGAGAGGAGTACTCCAGCAGAGTGACCCAGCCATGTTCTTGCCTTTGATCACTCTCACTTCTATTGTCCTTAAAAATATGATTGTATCAACTTGCCTTTTATCTTCTTCTATTTAATCTGCATTAATGTGTCTGCAACATAGCTGAAGCAAAATCATAGTCTACCTATGGATTCTAGATCACCTTGAAATATCACACTAGCATTGATTTCCAAAAGCAGATCACAATAATAAAGGCAGGCAGCAACAAACAGACACAGGAGACATTTTCCAAGCAACTAACAAATTCTGTTACTCGGTTTCAGTGCAGAGATTTATCAGAAGGCTGAAGGCTCCTCAGTCTACATCCCTTATCTCCTACTTGTCCTATATCCAAGCAGTAGTATTGCTCATGTTATTAGTACTGGATTTAATTTACTTTCTGGTAAGAGAAAGCAATCTATGGCAGCACAACGGAGGAACATGAGGAAGGAACAGCACACGGGCTAAAAAGAAACACTGAAACATTTTACATGGTTGTAACACAAAACCCACAACTCTTCTTTCACAGCAGCTGTACTTCAGGCAGCATCCTTTACTTCCAGCATGTGACTCCCACAGGGAAGGGAAGGGCCGACAAGGACATACAGCAGTGCAAATAAATAAGTCCATGTCATTTGCATCAATTTGGAGGGAGGCAAAGCTGCAGTTTGACTCCAACATGTAAAGAAAGTTTTACTTCGTTGAGATTTTTCTTGGGGTTGTGAAGCATTGTCAAAAATAACCTACCCAGCCTTGCTCCAGAGCTCAAGAACTCTGCAGACAGTTTTTGTATTCTGGCAAAGGCAAAACTATCCAATAGGCTGAGCTGCACAGGAAGATAAAGATACATAAAAACCCCACAGTTTCTTAAATCTTGACCTCTCAGTATAAGTGCATAACAACACGTGCAAGCTTGTATCTAAGCACAGTTACAAAGAAATCTCCCATAAAATATTTCACTACATATACTTCTCTCCCTGCAAAAAGAGCCTGTGGCAGACATGAACTGGACAACTTAATTAACTACTGCAGGATGATCAGACACAGCAATGATGAACACACAGTAAGAGTCTAAACAACAGAAGAGACAACTTCAGCAAGTTGGTATATTTTATAGTACAGAACAGCATTTTTTTACACAAATAGCAATGTTCAAGGTTTTAAACAGCTGATGTCCACTTTACTAGTATTAGGAGACAGGGCATTTTCCTAAGAGTCAATTTTATTTTCCATATTCATTCCCTCTCAGAGTTGTAGTCTGAAAATATCAGTCTTTCAAGCAGCACAATCATGAAATGTTTTTTGTGTTGGAAGGGAACTTGAACATCATTGAGTTCCAACCCCACTTGCCTTGTACAGGGGTACCTTCTACTAGACCAGGTTGCTTAAAGCCCCATTCAACCTAGCCTTGAACACTCTCAGGGACAGGGCAGCCATAACTTCTGTGGGCAAACAGTTCCAATGCCTCACCACCCTCACAGTAGAGAATTTGTTCCTGATACCTACCCTAATACCTACCTCTAAACCTACCCTCTTTCAATTTAAAGCCATTTCCCCTTGTCCTGTCACTACATGCTCCTCTAAAAAGTCCCTCTCCAGCTTTCTTGTAGTACCCTTTGGGTACTGGAAGGTGCTCTAAGGTCTCTCCAGAGCCTTCTCTTCCCCAGGCTGAACAACCCAAACTCTCTCACCCTCTCTTCATAGCAGAGGTGCTCCAGTCCTCTGATCATCGTCATAGCCTTCCTCTGGACTGACCCCAGTAGGTCCATGTCCTTCATATGTTGGGGCTCTCAGAGTTGCCCACAGTACTCCAGGTGGAGTCTCACAAGAGCAGAACAGAGTAAGAGAATCACCTCCCTTGACCTGTTGCACATGCAGCCCAGGACATGGTTGGCTTTTGGAGCTACAAGCTCACACTGCCAGCTCACGTTGAGCTTCTTGTCAACCGACACACTCAAGTACTTCTCCCTAAGGCTATTCTTATTCCATTCTACACCCAGTCTGTGTTTGTGGTTGGGGTTGCTCCAGCTCAGGTGCAGGACCTTGCACTTGGCCTTGTTGAATGTCATGATGTTCACACAGTCCCACCTCCCAAGTCTGTCAAAGTCTCTCTGGATGGCATCCCTTCTCTCCAGTGTCAACTGCACCGCACAGCTTGGTGTCATCAGCAGACCTGCTGAGGGTGCACCTAAATCCCCTATCCATGTCACCAATGGAGATGTTAAATCGCAATAGCAACCCCTAAGGAACACCAGTCATCACTGACTGCATTTGGACATGGAGCCATTGACCACAATTCATTGAGTACATTCATCCAGCCAATGGAATGATGCCTCTGCAGTTTAGAGACAAGGAAGTCCTGCAGGACAGTGTCAAATGTTTTGCACAAGTTCAGATTAATGACATCAGTCTCATCTCTCTTATCCAATGATGCTGTTACCCCACTGTAGAAGGCCAGCAAATTTGGCAGGCATGACTTGCCCTTAGTGAAACCACGTTGCACCTGTCACAAATCACCCCCTTATTTTCCATGTGCCTTATCGCAGTTTTCATGAGAATCTGCTCCATGATCTTACTGGGCACTGAGGAAAGGCTGTCTATCCTGTAGTCCCCATTGTCTTCTTTTTTTCCCCTTTTAAAAAGAGGAAGGTTATGTATCCCTATTTCCATTATGCTTTTTAAAAATATATAGCAAAAGCAGAAAAGGACTAGACTGAAATTTTATTTCCTGCACATTTATTTTATCATAACATTCATCATGTAGAAATGCAGCCTTAGCATTCAGTTAAGGTACTTAGTGTCAAGGAAAAGATTATAAAGACATGTCTGAGCATGTATCATACCCTTCTTCCTTCTAACAAGTCACAGCATCTTTATGACCCCCTTTTAAAAGGGCATCCTCAATCTCCTTTGGTAATTCCCTATCCTACATTCAAAATGTCCATTTCCCCTGAGGACAGCCTGATGCTGAATTTGGAGAACATAATGCAATCATTATGGTCAGTGCAGTACCTACACTTGCATCAGAAATTCACTTCCTTTTAAATGCATACAGTGTCAGTTAAAACTCCTGTACCTGAAAGGTGTAGATGAAATATGTACTGATGCTCAAGAACAAAGCACGTCATTAGCTCTCCGAGCACAGTGCACTGCAGCATGTCATTATCCAACGCATTCCTTGCAAGCCACTGGGTGGGGGATATGACAATCCCTGAGGCTACATTGCAGAGAAATATCGACATTCAAGCAGTACCAGAAACAGAATATTGCCCAAAACTCTTTGTCATTGGCATCTCCTTTAGTATGAAAGATGGAGGGCAAATGGAACAAACAACAACAAAAACAACAGCAACAACACAAACAAACAAAGAACCCAATCCACTGGTGACGCATAGGAATATTGTCTTCGAGTTAATTTAATTTATTGATAAAAGCCATTTATGAGACACCTCTGTCTCATCTAGAGCCACCACCCAATAGAGGATATATCCTAGGATGAGTCATGCATCAACATGTTGCAATGTGAATTTCTTGGTGTTAATAGGGAGTAAAAAAAAAAAACAAAGAGATAAGGTAAGTTATTAATCCAGTTTCCAAAACATTTTAATATTGTTTCAATTGTAACTGATTACATGATTACATTTTACCTGCTGTACAAGAGGGATTTCTGAAACAAGACCCACAGACTTTTTGTATATAGATGTAAAGTCATGATGATAACTACAGCACCTAACAGGACAATCCCTCATGCTGCAGTGGTAACAAGAGTTCTTGCAGATGAGCTGAGAGTGGATTAGGAAATAGACATTCAGGGACTGAAGCTATTAACTTGACTCCACAGAGCCCTACGGCTGTGTATTGCAGACTGATTCCTCCTCTAGATCTACATGCTGCTATGAACTGGAACAGACACCCTCTGCAGGAGTTCTAAATGTACCATTTCACCCTGCAAAAATCTGGAAACCTACAGAGCTATTTTACTGTATAGTAGTTGCCTCAGAGTTGGCAGTTAGAGGAAACCACCAGCACTGCAACAGAACATTAACTCCAGTGCTTTTGTCACAGGAATTGAACAGCTAGAATTCCTGCATAACCTTGAATAAACTACCTTCTCCTGTCCCTCAGCTGTCATGCAGGATAGCACACTGTCCACTTGTAAGGTTGCTGAGAGGCACTAGTTCTCCCAATACCAAGATACTGACAGCCTCACATGGCCAAGCATATCATGGGAGCACCACAGAAAAGCCTAATCCTATGTGCACAACACAGTTCTTAAGCACTGTGATAGGTTGACCCCAGCTGGACGCTAGGCACTCATCAATGCCATTCTATCACTCCGCTCTGCAACTGGATAGGAGAGAGAAAATACAATGAAGGGTTCATGGGTTGACATGAGGTCCAGAGAGAGCTTGCTCACCAAATGCCATCATGGAAAAAACAGACTCAAATTTGCGAATTTATTGCTAACAAAATCAGAGCAGGATAGTGAGTAGTAAAATAAATCTTAAAACCACCATCCCTCATCACTGTCTCCTTCCCAAGCTCTACCTCCTCCCTTCCAGCAGTGCAGGGAGACAAGAAATGTGTGTTATGCTCAGTTCATCACACATTGTTTCTGCCACTGCTCAGGGAGAGGAGTCTTTCCTCTGCTCCAGCATGGGGTCCCTTCCACGGGCGACAGTTCTCTATGAACTCCTCTGATGTGAGTCCATCCCACAGGCAACAGTTCTCCAAAACCAGCTGAAATGTGGGTCCCTATTCCATGGGGTGCAGGCCTTCAAGAACAGCCTGCTCCAGCACTGGTCCCCCACAAGGTCACAAATCCTACCAAGAAACCAGTTCCAGTATGGGCTCCTCTCTCCATGAGTCTAGAGGTCCCTGTAAGGAACCTGCTCCAGCATGGATTTTCCCACAGGTTTACTGCCCTTTCTTGGGCATCCACCTACTCCAGTGTGGGGCTTCCATGGGCTGTAGGTGGATCTCTGCATCCTTGTGGATCTCCATGGGCTGCATGGGCACAGCTGCTTCACCACAGTGTGTACCACAGGCTGCAGGGGAATCTCATCTCTGGTGCCTGGAGCATCTCCTGCCCCTCCTTCTCCACTGACCCTGGTATCTCCTCTGTTCCTCTCATGTATTCTCACTCTGCCCTTCTTCAGCCTCAATTACATCTGTGCAATAACTTTTTTTCCCTCTTAAAAATGTTATCACAGAGGCATTACTGTCATTCCTGACTGCTGCAGCAGTGACCAGCCATGGGTCCATCCTGGAGCCAGCTGGTGTTGGCTCTGTTGGACATGGGGGAAGCTTTTAGCAGCTTCTCACAGAAGCCACTCCTGTAATCCTCAGCTATCAAAACCTGGCCACACAAGCCAAATACAATTGTAAACTACCATTCTTTCAAATACTGCTATTTATCAACCCAGTCTCATTCTTGTGTATTTATTCTGCCACTTTCTGCTGTGCTCCAGAGGCTTCTGTATATAATCAAGTCACAAACATGTTTTACCTTGGTTTAAATTCTGTTTAATAATAATTTCCTGAGTAGCTTTAAACAAAACTAATTACACACACAGAGATATGTATACAAAATAAACCACTGCTAACGCTACTTTTTTTAAGGACTCTTCAGTTACTAAATGTAAATAAAATTGCAAAAGAAACTCAAGCAAGGTACAGAACAAGGTACAGAAATTGTGCCTCTGGCACGGAGAACACCCACCTTTGACATAAATCTTCTATCCACAGAGGAGTATTTTTCCCTCATGCAATATATTTGTGAAATCCTCAGGCATCCTGAAGTCCTGGAAGTTGAGGGAAAAGAACAAGCTAGAGTGAAAGAATTGACCCACATATCCGTAACATGTTATGTGGCAAGTCAGGCAGACTCAAACAGCCATGTCCTGCTTCATGAGAGCCTTGCCCACATATTGAGCCCCCAGGCTGGCAAGGAGGGCCTGCAGCCCAGCATGGCAAGCACACACGGCTGAGGATGAGCTGCCTTAGGGCTGGATGTTACTGGCATTGCAGACCGACAGGCAAGCTTGTCAGGAGGAAATTCATTCTCCTAAAGCTTGAACCATTCCTAACACAAAAGAAAAAGGATGGTTACAGGGCAATTTTTTCAAACAGCCATAAAAGTTCTCCCTTCTCTCTGCTTTTTTGGGCTAACAGGTCAGTCTCTCTCCTGAGCATTGTAAATCACTTGCTTATTGCTGGTTGAAGTTAATACCATTTCCATAGTTATCTGTGACCTCAAGATTTCTCCCTTTGCTCTTTCATGACACTAGGGGTACAGGAAGATGATTTCATAACATTTAGCCAGGAAAACAGAAACTGAAGCCAAACAGAAAATCAAACTGTGATCTCCCTTCCCATGTCCATCTTTTGCCTTTTCATTCTTTAATTAGTAAGGACAGACAAAATAGACCTTTTCCTTGTTTTAGTTTGCTTATGTGTTTGTTTCTGATAGAAAAAAATTGTCCTTCCTGCAGGAGAACCAACTCCACTCTTCTATAAATAAAATCCATTTGTGTAGATGGAAGTTCTTTTGAGATGTTTCAACACAACTAATTTTAAAAACAAAAGACTAGGAGAGCCTGAAGCAAAACTTGTGTTTTGATCTCACCAAAGTATTGAGAAGCAAAGACATTTATTTGGGTACGTTTTCCAAGAAACAGTTAGGAAATGTGAAGCTCCTTCTTATTTCACATGAAGTACATTAGTTGACCAGCATAGGGTTAAACCTACCAGAAATCTAGCAAAGCAGAGTAAAGATAAATTTCCTGAAGTGCAAAGTAAGACACTATTAACTAAATATTGCTCTTTCTTAAATAAATGGTCACATACAAAAATGCATCACCTATCGCTGTGCTATGTAAGCAGGTTTCTGTACTGAACAGCCTGGTGATTTGCAGATGCCTGGGTTAGAGAAGAGAAAGAGCCCAGACAGCTCTTGTGAGTTTGGCAGAAGACCTGAGAAGACAGAGAAACTACTAAGGGTAAATTGAACATACTGGCAGACCTTTCATACCATATCTGAATAGGATAATTCACAATTGCAGTTCACAAGTCCATACAAGTTCTTGAATTTCATAGGAATGTTTAGGATCTTACCATTTAAACTGTGTAGTCCTGATTTTAAAATTTGAATTGGTATTTCACAGGGAAAAAAAGAGAATTATTAATTTCCAATAGCAACTGTGCACATAAAAAATGTATATACATGTGTCTGTCTCTTTCTGCTTTGTATGTAGGACCTGATGTGTGAAATGTGACTACTGCACACTCTGCTAAGAAACAGCGCAAACTAGACAATGGCAATTTTACATTAAGGAAAGTGAATAAAAAAATCCGTGTCAGAAACACAAAATAGGTATTCACAGTGAAACAAAAAGAAAATTAATGTCCCTCAGTCTGTGGACTGATGATAGGTTTGCCATGATTGCTTTTTTCCCCTGGGAGATTATGTCTCTCAGGAGATAACATCCACTTAAGGGACAATGAACCACTATTTATATAAATGTCCATCACTGAAACTCTCTAAACAATTGCAAATATTGACCAGCATGCAGCAGATTAATTTGGCCTCACTATCTCTGGCATATCTTGTGGATAGGTATTGCAGAATAGCAGATCTCTTACATTCATACTTGACACGTCACTATTGAATGTGAAATTTCCATCAACAACAAAAGAAGTATTTAATAGTAACTTTGTTTTCCTAACAGAGACATATGTCTTCCTAATAATATAAAGGCAAAAGACAAGCAAGATGTTTTTCTAACAAAAACTGATATATTTTTGTCATTGTACTAGGCTCTACCTATGTAAACAGGACAATCCCATGGTAAAAAAGTTCCTCTCCACAAGGAATATCTTCAATAGATTCCAAAACACAAAGCTTTTTTCTACTATAACCATTTAAATGTGGCCTATAATGCACAGATGCATTTTCCTCAGTTGCAAGACCTTCTTCAGTGTGGAGTTTGTTTTTATTGATACAACAAGTCCTTAAATTCCACTGCAAAGCAACTACAATAGTCTCACATTTAACTTAAGAAGCTGTCTGATGTCAACTCTTGAAGCAGGGCAAGACAGCACCAAGTTAGGAGCATCCTGCTGCTGCCTCCGAGGTAAAGATTACAAACTCTGCAATCTCCTCACCTTCACAACTCTCCTTTTGAAACTGTAACTTTACAAGCCTGGAACAAACATATATTTGTAAGACTCACTGTAAGACATGCATTGTCATAAAACAAGCAGGACAGCAGTATGTGGAACAGAATGGAGCAGAATAACTAATAGCCAATTTTCAGAAATATCAAGTAGGTACTGTTTCTTTTCCATACAGTTTTGGATGCTCTATACCTGAAAACCAGACCACAAGAGCAACTCAGAAAACAAAAGCAGGCAATGACTCTCTTGCTCCCTCTTAGCTACACCCTTTTTTGGGTCTAGTAGTTCTAGCATTATACTCTTAATTGGCATCATATTGAAATTCCCGTCTGAGATCTAAAGGAAAAGAGAAAATGTCTGTGTGTGTCTGTGTCTGTGTATGTGTGCACTAGTGTAAAACAGGAAGATGTAGCAGCAGGAAACTGATAATCAAAACTTTTTTTTTTCCATAATGCATTTTAGTTTGTTATCAAGATCTTATTTTGAACGCATTTCAGAGATGTAAATCCCTGCTTTATTCTACTTTGCTGCATCCTTTTAAGTTCTCCAGCAGGGGATGAGGGAAGTTGTTGTGAAGCAGAATAATTAGGGACTTACACTATAATTATTAAGAGCATTGAGCACCAAGGCAATACTAAGACAAGCTGCCTGAAGCTTTCTTGGCTGCAGGAAGTGGCGTTACCAAGGTAATCAGCTTCCAACTGTCCAGCAAGACTGCTCAGGAACTTTGTACGGAGAGGGATGTGCTGGCCAAAGCATACTTCCTGTACAAGAGAACACATGCATTCACTGATAATTTGTAGGACTTCCATGTTTTGTCTTACACATGAGTTTCTAGCTTGCTGAAAGTTGAAAAGCTGACCTCATTGTGAACATTTAAGATCT
Organism: Prinia subflava; assembly: GCF_021018805.1. Classification (NCBI taxonomy): domain Eukaryota; kingdom Metazoa; phylum Chordata; class Aves; order Passeriformes; family Cisticolidae; genus Prinia; species Prinia subflava. Next base: position 18,920,199 of record NC_086252.1, read on the forward strand.
TCCCTATCACATCCTGAATCCTGCAGTTGATTTGAAAATCACATGGGGGTAAAGGAAAGCAATTTGACAGTCACTGAGGTGCTAATCAAATTAGATACAAAAAGGCTGGGTATGGCTTATATATACGTTTTCAGCTATTAAAGTGCAAGGATCCACACTTCTCTCACATTGCTGACAAATTTATTTGCAGTACTTGTGCTTTCCTTCACAGGCCCCTTGTAGCACCTCCTTTGTGCCCGGTCCTGTTGTGTTTGCTGCAGGAATGCAGCCCTTCACTCAGCTGTGATGTGACATGAATTTGAGCCTGACAGCTACTGCACTTAACTTGAGATCCGCACAGAGGCTGTGCTTTTAGTTCTGGAGATCCACAGTGAAGCATCTGCTCTTCACCAAGATAGCAGCTGTTACACTAATCTGAGGCCTCTGTGCTAATTGCTGCATGAACCAGTAGAGCTAACTCCTGTCCCACACTATCTGTTAGATAATCCTGCTACAGAAAGTGGGCAAAACCACACACAGATGGAAGGAGGTGACATGAAAGGAAGGGTGACAGCAACAATAAAAGGGCAGATGTAGATTTCCAATCAGTGGCAAAAGAAAAGAGGCCCAATGTTGCTGCAGTGGCCCTGTGCTTTTCACATGGTGCCATGGCACAACTCCCGTCTGCTGGAGGGCAGGTATCTGAACATGGCAAGGACGACATCAGAGCCTAGAAATTATTCAGCTGCTCCAGCATCCTGATCATGCATCTTCCTTGGAAGGAGCAGGAAGGGTTTTCACCATACTGTGTTAAAGTGCCTCCTCTCTTTGCTGTGTTTTCCAGTTTTACATAACTATCATAGTCATCCCAAGGTATAAAAACAAATAAAAACCCAGAGGGAAAATATGCAGTCTCATTTTAGACAATATTTAGATTTCTCCATTTTATGTGAGTCAAGTCATGCCACAAAATTGTCTAGAAGCCACTTAAAAGCTTTTCAGTTCATTAACAAAAGCTTCAGAGATCCTACTTGCACAGGGCCTGTGGATATAGTTTTACATAAAGGTGGAAGGACCTCCAACATTTCTCCTTCCTAATGCCCTCTATTCAAAGCTGGAAGTAACTCCCTATGTACACAATTTTAACTGTATTTCTATGCTCAGGCTGCACAGGACACCGGTCAGAGTATGTATTTTCTCTTATGTATCCTGGCCTCAAGTAATCAATCAAGCATTTACCTCAGCACTAGAAAGTACCTAGTAACTAATTCCTCAGAATTTTGGTTACAATGACAATCGTAACCAAATGTGAGCCCACCAAGAAAGGAAGGAAACATATTTTTGAGCAATAAAGCCTTTGTTAAAGACATAAAAGCTCCCACAACCTTGATCTTCACAAATTTATACAGCTGTGAATTTAGAATCTCCAATAATCTTAGCTGCCACTGTATCAAGGGATACTATGGCACTTCCAGCATTTTTCCCCATCAGTTCTTTAGAAGTTTACATTAAAAAAAACCCTTAAAATCATTAAAATGTGATCAAGCAGTAAAGACTTTTAAAAGCCACTTGAATGTCTTCACTTCCCACCACCAAAATTCTTTGTGGTTTTGGGAGGTTAAAGGTGGTGGGCTTTTTGTAAGAAATGAGTATTGAGCAAAGTTCTTTTTCATATTAAAGGGTCTAACTCTTTCTTCAAGCACAGCAGAGACAAGACAGCCTGTAAACTGTAAGCAGTCTTCATTCCTTATTGACATCTTTCTTGAAAAACGGTAACCTTTAACCTTGCAACATTATTTCTCAGGGGGCTGATTAAATGAAAAGTCTGTTTTGGTCAATGGCAATTATAGCTGCAGACCTCATGGTAACCTTTAGTATGTATATTCTGCCTTGCACACAATGCCAATTAAATGGTCGACCATCATTCCTTTAGTTCATCTAAAATTACATTATCTTAAAAGATAAAATACTGTTGATGCAATTTATAATATGTCTCTTCAAACTGCAGTGCCAACAAAGATTTATTTCTTTTAGGTCAAAAAAGGTTAAAAGAAGTAAAACAATCTAAAACTTGATTTTCAAAATACCTTTAAAATAGAGGAAATGTAGGTTTATGACATATGGTGATCTGGGATTTTATCCTGCCTTTCATAGAGGGATCGTTTGAATTACAGTATTGGGGAGTTTTCTGTTGTTGTGGGGGCTTGGTGGATTTAGTTCGGGTTTTTTTAGCTTCCTGCTGTATATATCTTCTTCTGTGTATCTCTTCTCCTGCTGCTTATGTTAACCTAAATCTCTCTGAGGTTCAGAAAAGAACTGATGTTTCAAATACACAGGATAAACAGTGTCTCAGGCCATTTAATGTCCCTCTATCTTACCATTAGTGTTGTTAAATATATAAAAACATTTTAGCAAAAACTTATTTGCATATTTGTGCCAGAGACAAATTGAAGAACTTGTAGTCAATTTATGCAAAGACCTTGCTAAAGAGTGACCCAAGGTATCACCTCAAAAGCCCCAGTTTACTGACCTCTGCCTCTGCATGTAGGAAAGCCTGGAAAGTTTGCATCTGCTTTGCTCTTCCCTATTAGCTTTACATCAGTGAAGTAGTGGAGGTTGGTAACATATTTCTTCCAGCCATTTCTAACAGCATTTTTACCTGCTGTTTCTAATAGGAAATCAAAGAGAAGACCACCGCTTTTTAACAGCTTCCCTTTAGACTAATTTGAATACCAATTTCAAATTTCTCATTAAAAGTATTTGTTCTTTACTGTTTAGTAACATCATTCTTTAAAGATAAAGCGGATTTTAAATAGTTTGTGATTAATTTTGTTAGGCCCTGCTCAACTGTTAGAGAGACTTTAAAACCATTACATTTCTACTCTATTCTCCACTATGCACAAAGAGATATAGTCTCTTACAAAACAACAAATTTACAAATCAAAACAGGAGTCAGAGGAAAGCAAGCAACACTGCAGTATACAACCCCTTTTTCAGTATCTCATCACAAATATCAAACATATTTGCCAGTCTCATATGGATTTCCTGTTGCTTTCCATTAAACTTTTTTCTGCTGGCCTAATTAAAAAAAAAACCTTTCCACATCCCCGTCCATTAATGCCCTTTGCTTAATTGTTTTTCTGTTACTGTTTCAAATTAGGATAATTACACAGCATGACTTCTGTCAGCCTAGAGCATCTTCCTTCCAGAATACCTTTATTCATATTTTTTACCTCCACTGAATACTATAATTTTATGTTTTAAGAATTTTAAAGCCTATTAAGTAGCACAATATCACATAATTTAATTAAATTTATGATGACAATCAAAACCAGTGTGAAACATCTAAAATATTTTAAAAGGAAATACAGACAACCCAGTTGAATGAGACTAACAGGTATTTGATCATACAATGCTGTCAGCCAAATGTGAATATGATTATGAGCATGAAGACATCTTTTCTATTGTTGAAAAAGGCACCTAATTGTTTTAAATTTGAGGTTTCTGTAGTTTCTTCTTAAGCCTCATCCTCACCCAAAACCATCTTCAGTGCTGCAACACCTTTATTTATCATTAACACTGAACACAGTACTAGCAAGCAAACCTCCAAAACTTCCTAAAGCACAGAGATAACAACACATTGTATGTACCACTTGTCTTTGTTCATTTGTTTGAAGGAAAGACCAGACACTGACTCATGGTGGATGTGTAGAGTAGTTCATCACCAAATAACACTTTAACCCTATTACAATCTATCAATTTCTATGGATTTCATCTCTGCTAGAAGATTCTACTAACAAGTTCTTTGCTTTGCTACATGCTGTTTTGACCAGGAATTTAATAGGCAAACATACGCAACTACAGCACTTTTAAAGACGAGACTTTTGTTTGCTATCATATGGCAATTTTCAAACACTTGCCAAGATACAGTCATAGTTATAGAAGTACTGTAAGTATCAAAGATACAGCCTTTCCACTGAAAAACTGTTTGAGTCACATCATTAACCACTATAACCTACTGGTGTCAATGTTCTGCAGAATTTGATGCTTTTAAATTTTACATTACTTTGTAGTTTGATATACATCACTGCATAGCACATTCATGACAACAAAGCCATGAGAACTTCACCCAGGTTATGCCAATCACCAGTATGTTTAGTCCTGATCACATATATATATGTGATTAATCATGCCTTTCAACTTCCAACATAAGACAAATTATCGTTAAATTAACTGTATTTATATTTCACATAATACTTAATCTTACATATATTTCAGTACAACTACCATAAATAAATATGCAAGCCAGAAGAATCTCTTGTTTATAACCACACTAGTTTTAAAGGTATTTGAGGGAACAATTTTCCAGGTATTTAGACAGATATTCCCAAGGTCTCAGTACTAATATCCCAACACTGCTGAGAAAACCTGACATCAATAACAAAACTTCCCAGATAGCAGCACCACTCGTATGACCACAGCAATAAGGATCACGTAAGGATGACCATGTTACCATTATGAAGTCCCAGTCGAGAGCACACTAACAAGCACTGTCCCCAGGGCAGGGGCTGGGATGGGGACAGGAGTCCCATAGCACTGCAGTGACCGCCACTTTCACTCCTCAGCACAGCTCTGTCAAGCACAGGACAGATTCTCTGATTCAAGCCACTCAACGGGAGCTGCAACATGCACTGTGTTGATTTAGAAACTGGTACTTTAACACAAATATAGGAACATCACAGAGTGAAGATACATCTTGTGTTGGAGTGGTCAGTGAGTCCCTGAATCACAGCTGTAACAACAGAGTAGCCATCACTTTGGAAGTCCTCACAGATTTTGGTTCCCTCCCAGTTCTTCAAAGTTTATACATTTATTAGGAGGTTTCATTCATTCACGCTTTCATTCTCTTCCTTAAAATTATATTATGATCGCCAATATACTTTTCTATAAAATTGGTTTACCTGGTTAAAATTAATAAAGAATAAAAAAGTGCTTTGGCACCACAAAGAGAGGCTAAAAGGAGAAGTTACAGCAGCATAACTAAAATGGAAAGTATATTTAATCAAAAATATACTGGCCAAAATTTTTATTCCTTCATTCAAGTAAAAATATAGCATATGTTAAGAAACAGAAAAATAGAAGAATCCACTAAAACCATTTGAAGAAAATACACTCTCAATCAAAAAGCGAAACAAAACAACAAGTGCTAATGGAAATATTTACTGCATCTTTTTCTCCATTTTTCCTTTGGCAGTATCTCTATAAAGGGCTGGAGAAAATTTGGAAATATTCCATATCACTTCATGTCTATATAAATATTTTCTTTTATGAAAAGTGAAATGTAAAGGTATCAATTCGCTGAAATCACTGCAACTACAACAGTGATTACTCCTCCTCATTAAAACCAGAGCAGGAGCTCCAGAGGTACTTTAGAGGCTCTCTCATCATGTGGGACCACCTGGCCATAAGGTTCTCAAGCTGAAAAACCTGGAAGCTTTCTAAGTGCACATTAGTTGTTAAGGGACAAAACATCACATCTTGGTTACTACTAAAATAACAGGAGCTACTGGAAATGTGATGCCTGGTTTCCTACAGCCTGTCCTAGATTTTTTAATGGACTTATCCCCAAGTCCTCTGATCAGCCAGACAATTGACAAAAGGGTCGTGATGTTTCCAGAGCTCCATGTGTGCCGGCTGTCCAGCCGGTGCAGGATGCGCACTCATTGACCAGCTGGCTGATGCCCAGCAGAGGCGACTGGGAGCCGCGATGTAGCTGCCTTTTCTCAGCAGGGAGCACTAACCAGGCTGTTCTCTTTTACCCAGCTACTGATTTTTGTGAAATTCCTAGGAATCTAAATATATTTGAGACATCTCATTCCGTTGTTAAATTTTGCAGCCAACGGGTTCAGGAGTTATGGTGAACTAAAAGGAAGAAAGAGAAACACACTGTCTGATAGGCAATCCAGTGCAAACACACATGTTTCTTTGCCATTGCAAATCTGGCAGCAAACATACCATCAAGGTTCTCCACTAATTCTATCAAGGTTCTAGCTGATTTTAACTTCTTTTTCATCTTGTATATGTTTTGCTTCCATTACTCTCCCACAAATGCTACTTCATCCTTACTAAATGTTGCACTACTACTTTTCCCTATCTTGAAATCCTTCTCCCCCTGCTTAGAAGGTATTTCTGTTTGCAGTTCAACCAGGCTTGACAAGTAAATAGCAACCAGAAAGCGGAAACACATTAAAAACATACAGTTAACAAAAGTATGGTCATTTACTACACATTTAAATGTTCTAAATAGAGGGATTTCTACATACAAGATTTATATGTATTTCCAAACAGTGTACAGAGAAATATCCATTAATTATGCCAACATTTAATGGCAAATTTTGCACCTACTTCTGTGTTTGTTATCCTGCCACATCCTGAATTATTCACATGGCTACAACTATTTAGCATTGCAGTATTGCTTGCACTGAACAGCACTAGCACAGGAACAACCTTGTGCCCAGTTACGACATGTTTTGGGGGAAAAGTCGCCAAGATTTCAAGTTCAGTGTGACACAGGACAGCCTCAACACAGTCTGCCAGTACTAGAAGCTTCTTTCTAGCCCTCATCCATCAAGGTGCAGTTTATATATACTTTTAGAAGCAAACACCCTAGAATTTAAAGCCATCAGATAAGCCTGTAAAAAACACAATCTCAGATTCATGCCTACTACACAGCAGGTGTTTCCATAATATAAAATGTTTTTAATATTTCCAGCAAACACAGCCAAGCATACATTTCCAGGATTGTACAAATAGGGGTTATTCTCTAGAGCTGATAAGAAGCAGAATGAGGACTGACATACAAAAATTATTTTCTTATTCAAATGTATAGTGTAACTGCATACAACTGCTAGACTGTCTCTAACAACCTCAACAACAGCAATAAAACTAAAAGAGCAGTTTTATAAAAAATCCATATATATGTGAGATATTGTAGCAGTGACAGACTTGCATGGTATTGTCTATAGGAATACTATGACCAAGCCACTTTAAAAAGACTGCAGAATGTCTAGATGATTATTTTTAAATTACTAGGTCCAAACTATCATCAGAACAGATACTACTCCCAAACCCACTTCTATAAATGACCCAATTCTCTCACCTCAGAGGGGGAAGAGAGTATCACTAGCCATTACTTCTGTAAAGCCTGGACTGGACTTATGACAGTTCCACGAAAACATCAGCTCAGTGCTTGGCTACCAGCAAAAACGCATACAATTATTAAGAACAGAACAGTGAACAAAAGAAAACAATACTATGCTGCTGAATAAAAACATGATTTTCCAGACCTTGAGTGCAGTCCAGACTTAGTCCCATTATTTCATCAAGTGAGAGGTTCAGGGAACACAACAAGGAAGAAGAGAAATATGGGTCAGCTGGTCAGGTTATGATTTATCAGCCTGAGAAAGTGATGGCCCCAGGAGCAGGTGGCAAGAAAAGGGAAAAGGGTAAGGAGAGGATAGAAAACGCTCTTCATAGTCTCTTCTGATATTAGAGACAGGGCCCAGAAAATGAAGCCATCAGGAGCCAGTTCAGAACCAACATGCACAGCACTTCCTCACACAACTGGTCAAACTGTGTCAATCTGAACAAGCCATGTCCTGGAGACATTTAAATAGAGTTGAGGTGCTAGAGAGGAACAAACATACGCTTGGAAGGGAGCCTGGCTGGGGCTGCTGGATAGAAAAAGAACGTTAAGCTCAGGAAATCATCCTGGACTGAAAACAGTTGGAAGAGGGGAAGCTACTGAGAAGAAGTAAGGTATGGGGAAAAGGCAGAGCATTTTCATTCAGCTGTTTGCATATGGGTTACAGATACTGTTGGCCCAGACAGCTTGAGTTTTCCTAGGTTCATACTCCAAAACTGGCTTGCAGCACAGCAATAAACTCTCTATTGATCCTTTCTAACTCAGGTTCAGCCTGTCACTTTTGCTGAAGTAGTTACAAATGGCTATGAATAGAAAATGTTGCCCTAAAATAGTTATCAAGGCCTGTCCTAGCAGTGCTGTGTCTGCAAAATGTGTGACCACAGAGGGAAAAAAACAACCATCTATCCAGTCTTGAATAAAGTCCAGATAAATTAGTATTTTCGAAGGGCCATATTGGGTCAATGTGTTCTCAACCAAAATAGGCTACCCAGCCTTCAAAGGAGAGCTCACCATTTCAGTTTTCAGAAAATCATAATGATACAACCCACACTCAGACATCTTCTAGTAACCAGTATAGCCAGATTTGACACTTTTCTGTTGCTAGGTTGGAGCAATTCTGCTGTAATCTTGGAAATGTAAAATAAAGTAGTAAAATGGGGAAGCGGTCCCAGCAACTATTATTTTGAAGGCACAAAGGGGAAAAAAAGACCAGAAGGTACTACAGCATTTGAATTTGTAACTGATTGAAATACTCATGCTGTCCACAGCTGCATTAGCAGATCTTCCCCAACAATTTTCCAGGCAAAAACCACCATAGCACCACTCAGTCCCACTCCCTTCTTGTTCAGCTTTATCATTCACTATGAACAAAGGCTGATGGGGAGTGGATTAGCAAGATAATTCTTTACAATACAACTCAAATTCATCAAAATTATTTTACTGGTTTACACAAGAATTTTTGTACAAACCTGTTGCAGAAATAGAGTGCAACTGCTTCATCCTTCCAGCTGTAGATGGTTTATTTTCTATTACAAAGTTGCATGGAGATTTCTTTTAGGCAAAATCATAAAGTCATATTCAGTTTGTCACTATCCTAAAGCCACTGCAATGACCTATATGCCATAACCCATTCTACATATATTTGATATACAGTACTCATTCTCGTGAGGCAAAAATGTTACAAGACACAGCAGGAAGACCCAGAGAAAGCATGCACCAAGAAACCTGTGTCCTAAACTCATAAACTGAAATTGCTTAAGCCTTGACAACCTATAGAGAACCTTCTGAGAAATGCAGTGTGTGACAGGTGCAGTCAGCACTTGTATGGGAGGAGTTCCAGTTTTCTGTGCCACCATCTGGGCAAGGCTGCATTTCTGTTGCACTGTACTCATTACTCACTGTGATGACTATCACAGCAGCTGTGATGTCTGCATAACATCCAGGGAAAAAAAAAAAGGCTATTATTTCAGTGATTCACTAGAATTTTATCAGCTTTAAGGGATGTATATGACTTTCAAAAATGTATCAGCTGTTAAACTCAGAACTCCTTTGACATGTTACAATGCCAGCTATGCAACTGACATCTTTGGAACGTAAAATAAAATTTCATGCAGGAGCATTTAATATTCAGTGGAAGCAGATTACTGCTGTGTCTTCCAATAGCAATTTCAGCTGATGCAACATGATAGTCTTCACAGGAAATAAGATCATGGCTTTGAAATTAGAAGTCAGTTATGAACATTGCCTTTTGAAAGCAGGAGGTTATTTGACTCTTATCAAGACTGATAAGAAAGCTGTTTGTCCATAGAGAAATACAATACTGTTGGATGTTGGATTTCAGACGCCACTGCAGGCAAAGTGCAAGTTCACATTGGCTGAGAGAAAAAGAAAAGCTTTTTGTCTTAAAGTTCTCCTAAACCCACAAACAGCATTTCTACTTCCTAAAGCATTTCTAACACTATCAGTACTACTCACTAGCTATAAAAAGAGCACTTGCATTTCCCCTTGCCAATACCATACTACTTCCTAAGCACACACACAGGATTCTGTAGAGCAACTTTTCCATTTGGTCTTACAATCATAGGAAGAAATGGTCCAGTTCAGAAAAATCCACTTCTGGCAACAGGCTATATGTTAGGGAAATCAATCCTACCCTCCCCCAGCTACTGGAACCAAATACTGCTGCTTTTTATTAAGTCAGTATCTCTTTTCCTTGTTTCTCCTCAAACAATTAAGGTTGACAAGCCTCAAATGCCAGTCTAAGGACAGGGTTACAGTTTGTTCAGAACAGCTGGAAGAGGATACAGAAACAAAGTGTGCATGTGCTACCATGGTGCAAATGGACACTCCGCAACATGTACTGTGCCCAAAACTTCCAAGTAAGAAAAGACATTTTCATGTGGCTGTTTCAAGAGGTTCAACTCTCATCCACCAGCAATGATCAGAAGAGGATTGATGACAGTTCAGCAATGCTGTAAGAGCCCATCCTGTCACAGACTTGTAAGTCATCTATCCAGATACAGGCGTGGCACACTTGTCCTGGCAGCTTGCAAGTGCTGTGCTGTCTCCACCGCCTGTCAATATGGGAAATGTTCCTGAACAAGCTGCAGGATTTGAAGAGAGTATAGTTACAGTATAGAGTACTCCTATATTTTGCATACGCTGAAGACTAGTACTACAGTTCTTGTGCTTCATAACCAAAAACAGACACACAAAATCCAAGCACATGATATAATGAACATTAGTTAACGTATCTTGTATTATACTTGTTGTAAAGAAAAAGCATCTACAAAATTCTTTTGAAAGCTAAGAAGTTTGATTGTTCTTGACCAGAAATGTAGGTATGCTTGACTTTACTTTAAAAAATAAGTAATTTTAATTTTTAAAATAATGTCATTTTAATTTAAGATACTTCATTGTTTAAAAATCATGTCCTATAATAATCTGTTTCAAGAAGTGTATTTGCAAACAGAAAATTGTGCTTAGTCCACATATCATAAAAGGTGATCTGCATTTTTCCAAAGTCGTTTTTGTCACAGATTTCATTCTTATAAAAATGACATTATGGCAATGTCTAACATGAAGCCGAAGGCAAACACAAATTCTCCTTAGGCCAGTGGGGAGAGAGAATAAATCATTCCAATCTTCTGAACACTTTGAGGTTAATAAAATGTTGCCTAACATATTTTAAAAGTCAAGTCAATTTAATCTTAAAGAAACCCTCCAAAATATGGGTAGTTCCTCCTAATATGAACTTTCCTGTTTCATTTCCACTTCATCCTACTATATTCAAGTTAAATGTGAGGCTTTTAAAACTCTTATTGCTATTGCAGCACTTTCCCACTTACAAATCTGTTCTTTGCAGAGTCATTGTGAAGTGAGGACAAAGCTACACTGAGGCAGCCAGAAACACCAGTGTCACAAGGGAAAGAAAAGAACACCCCAAAGCTCTGTAAAAGCAGCCCAACAATTTCTATTCATACAAGAATTCAAACCAATGACAAAATACTGTTTTTCTGAAATGTTAATTTACATAAATATTAATACAATTTAGATATAGGTCTACAGTCTGAGTAATTGATGGGATGAGCACAGAAAGACACACTGGGAATGTGTGATTACAGAGTACCATGCCCAAAGAACATTTCTTTCCCAGAACAGCATCCACCATGCCTAGGAAGCTGATTCATCATGATGTATGTGAGTCAGGTTCCCATTACAAAAGAATCATGAATCACTCCTGGGCTCTAGGTCATACTCAAAATGCACACAGCACAGGAAAAATGTTCTTATGCCATGAGCAAAGGAAGTACTTTCAGCATGCTGTCACTACTGCATTTCTATTTAAAAAAAAAGCTAAAAATAAAAGAGAACCAAGAGAAAATTTCAAACAAGCTCAGCAATTCTGACTCCTGCATCAAAAACCCCCGCTAATAATAAAATATCTCTCACTAAAAAACAGAGTCCTGTGCAAACTGGGTAGTTAGCCAGTGAACCTAACTGTAGTGGCTCAGTGACTCCAGCATTTGCTCAAATGAGACTACTGTCTCACCCAAGCAGTGCCACAGACACTTTCCATTAGTTTCCAAAAGGCATACTGGAATACTTTCTATTTCTACTGGATTCATTTAAATATGACAGCACTACTTCCTGGTACATAAAAGTAAAAGAAACAAGTATTAATAACCTATCAATATACCAATATCTCTAAAGTGCAAAACTCAAAGCCTTACATGAAGTACTACCAAATTTTATTGTGTTCATAGCCATCAGAAGAACTCAACATTTTCATATGTTATATCCTATCTTAAGGTCCATATCATCATTTGGTTGTCCCATTAATATATTTTGGCTATGCTAACCAGCAATAAAGACCAATCTTCTGAAGATTATACTTCCAATTCTCCAAGATCAGAAGAAACAAATTGCAACAACACATTACCTGTAGTAAATACCAAGCTCTCATTTCAGGACACACTCCTGCTATCCTAAATTTTTACTGCATTCACCCAGCATAGCAAATTCTCATCTTGCACTGCTCTCCTAGCCTAAGTGCCTAACTATAGGGTGAGATGAGTCCTGACACAGAGGGGGAAGCCAGAGTGCAGAGGTTGTGTTTGTAGACTTCCTGAACATACTAGAGGTAGAAACATAAGGAAAACCACAGCTCTTGCTCACAGTGTTGCCAGCAGCAACTCACACCAGCAAATGACATTATCATCGCTCTAGACTACCTTCCCTTCTAAAACAAGGAAGTCAGCTCAGTGCGGGATATTCCAAACTGTCTCCTCAGCAACTACCCCAAGGTGACCCTGGACTTGGAGGTGTTACCACAGCAGCTCTGTTTAGCCAGGTGTGACAGCAGACTATTGCTTCCCAGGCTGCAGATGCACCTGACCCTCACTGCAGGGCAGCAGCACTGTGCAATGTAAGGCAACAAGAGCTCATGTAGAAGAGAGGAACTGGCAGGTACAGTACTGGTACTGCTATTCCCAAACTAGGAAGGCCGTTATTTAAGAAAAGAAAGAAGAAGTATGACTCAGAAATGAAATAAAAACCACAGAGAAGTTGACTGTGGCTGAAGTGTAAATCAGAAAAAAAACCCAAAACCTTTTCAATAAAGTATTTCTTAAGCATTTTGCTGCTGAAAAGCTAGGTTTGGCAGAAAAGCTGCAACTACTTTGTGATAGTATTGTTCTCCTCCTTGTAGAATTATTTTTAAAACTACATACTAATGCCAGATAATGCCACACCAAGAACATTATGTCTCCTTACAGCATCTCTGCTCCTCCTTCAAGACATTCTCACTAGGGCTTACCGTGCCAGGAGATATCAGCAGTTGTCTCCCTCCTGTGCAGAGCTGGCCAAAAGACTTTTCCCTTTCCAGAGTGTGAAGGGGCAGCTAGCAGGTGCTAATATCCCCACAAATGGATGGGCTTCCTTACCTAAATTGTTAAAGGTGCAGCTTGTAGTAAGTCAAGGGTTCCGCATCCCAGATAGTGGGAACTAGACCCCAGGTGCCTCAAACAGCTTAGAACAGTTAGAAAATACTGAAGCAGTTAGTAAGACTTTTCCTTATAAACTTCCCAATAACTGCTTATATTTCTTCAGAATACTTTCCTTCCCTTCTGAATCAAAACACAGGGCAATGAGACAACCTGTGCTTTAAGACTTCCTTTATGAATATGACCTCCATTTTCTTTTTGGGACCACACAGTAAGTACAAGTGGAAATTTTATTTATTTTTAAATCTCTTAAGTATTCTTCTGGAACTGCTGTTAGGAGTTCAGAGTCTCAAAGCTAAGTCAGACACTGTTTTTTCAGGAATAAAAGCAAATGTCTCTGTATGCGAAACATTTTTGTAAATATAGACCAAAACATACGCAAACATCCCAGTTCCCATAAGAGTAGGAGCATACCTGAAGGAATACTCTGTTTCCATGAGTCTACTGAAAAAGGGACTGTAATGGTTAGGATTGCAGGTCCTTTAGGGTACTTCTCCCTAATGGGTGAAATAACGTTATTGTTGCATCATTCTATCACTGTGAAAAAGAGATAGTAACAGCTGGCATTCTTATGCCTAAGCATCACTAATGTAGGATATAACCTACACACAGGACAAGATATTATCCCTAATAATGCTAATGCTCACCAATTAGTAGCTGGTTTATGACTACCCTGTATCAGCTGTCCCTTCAACCTTGTGTTGAGAGAATCTTCTGGAGTGAAGTAAAATTGTTGATCTGCTCCCACAGTTACTTATCACATCTATGCACAGAAGGCTATTTTTTGGTGGCATGCAGGGCTGTCTTTCCTCAGTCCCTACAATCTCTCCCTATAGTACCAGAAGTAAAACTTGTCTCTCTTCCTCCAAAGATGACCAAGGGACATGACAATGTTCTGTATAGGAGAAGCTGTATAGGAAATATCCATTTGATCTCTCATGAATGATTTCACTTACTACTACTAATTCGCATCAGGTGGCAGAATTTTTCATGTAAAGACCAGTTAAATTTCTACATTTTTAAGCTTCCATGGTATCATGCAACAACAGTATAAATGCCTTCAAAAAGGGATTAGACATGTTCTTGAAGTGTAAGTTGATTGATGGCCAGTAAAATGTAGCAGTTCATGTGGAATATCTCACCCTGGGATCTCTTCCATCTGCTGATTGATTCAGACTGGAGAACACAGAAAGAGTGATCTGTAATTCCCTTACTTTCTCTTTACATGTCTCCTGCTGCTGCTAGCAATTGCTGGAGAAAGCACCTATGTAAGCCTTTTCATCCCGTGACCATTCCCATATTAGTGTTCAGCCTTCCTTTCAACATGTTTACTTTGCAGCATGACAAAAACTTACAGCTGTTCACACCTCTATTTCTAATTGCTTATTAAAGGTTTTCTAAATCTCATTATCCTGTAACCAAACAGCATATAAGAGAAACACCCTTTAAGAGCAATTTTAAAAGCCTTCAGTGCCTTTAACATGAAGAAAAACAACATTAAATTGTTAACTGAGATAGCCAGTATTTCCTTACTAATAGCTGTACCAAGAAACACAGGTATAATGACTGCATTTAATCTGTATCTGACACTTCTGAACTCCTTTATCCTGGTAATAAAATGAGGCATGGCCTTCTTCCCCTTCAGCAGCTAAGCACAGCACCTGCACTCTTCAACTACAACACAACCAGAAACTGCACTGAGTGCTTGGGCCATGTGTTGGCTGGGAATGATGAACCCAGACTCTAACACCAGTAGTGAGACAGAGATGGCAGCCAGGGGCCTGGGCACCCTGCAGCACCTGGCCTCGACACAGGACACCACAAAACAAGTTCACAAGCAGCACCAGGCCACACGTCACAAATACAACACAAAACAAACCAGGGGAAAAGGATCCAAAGATGGCATGTACAGGAAAAAGTACTTTTAACCTTTGTCAAGCAGGGTCATGCTTATGGACAGCAAATACAGTGAAAGGACATAGAAGACAGAGCTGCCTACAAACAGCCTGGCACTTCTGTCAGTCCTGAGCTTGCTGAATCATGAAAACTGCAGTCAAAATACAAAGTGAGGAAAAAAAGTTGAGCTTCTCAGAATAAGAGAATGTTTGACAGTTCCCCCAGGCTGGTCCCCAAAAGTCTCCTCCAGTCAGCACCCCTAATTCATCTTTTAGAATCAATCAGATTAAGTGGCTGCAAAAGTCAGCCTGGTAGGCTACCTCTGAATGACCATACTGGAATGGTTCTAGCTCCTCCACAAAGCTAAAAAAAACTCACTTGTACTGGGAAACATGGTGATACTCCAGCTGGTACCAGACTGGATCATCCTCAGTCTAAACTTGCCAAATAGTCAAGCATAAGATAAAGGAAGCACCCACCACATCTGGCTTTTGGAGATTTAAGCAAAGAAAAGGGGAGTGTTTTTCTTCAGACCATACTAAATACTTGGTTAACTCAGCTGCAATGTGGATAATCATGGCCTTAGCCACAAAATCACATGTACATAATGTGTACATGTAAAGGTTTCTCCCAGCATTACAACACTAATCACTGTTGTTCAGTAGATTGAATTCTGTTCTATCACTAGTAAATGTAGCTGTGTTAAATATTATTTACTTTTTAGTTGTTAAAAGAAAAAAAAAACCTAAACCCACAAAATGCAAAGAGGTGCTTTACATTATCATAAATCAAAGGTCTTTCAGTTATGATTCAGAGAGTGGGTACTGGGAAATGCAATTACTGTTAACATTGAAGGTCAGAACAATGTCCTTGTGCCATGAACACTTCCATTTCTAAGCAAATACAGGTAAACAAGGATTTTTAACATTATTTGTCATACATGAATATGTAACATTAAATGTTAGATGTCATAGTAAGGGGGTTGGACCGAGTTCACACCATGTAGAGAGTAAAGAAGCACTTTCCTTCCTCTTTCCAAAATACTTTCTCCCTTTACTTCCAAGAGTAAACAGACATAAAAGCCAACTCTTAACCAGCTGGTGGTCTACTGCTATTATTCCTATGTTAGTTTTCACCTTAGGTTGTGCAGCAGCTTCTTTTCAGTCTCAGCCTCTGCTTTGTTCTGCTCAGCAATACTGTTTTAATGATTAACTGAATAAATTAGCACCAGAGTCAAAACTGAACATTGTACAAGATCCTATCACAATGGCTATATTTTAAACTATGAGAGTAAACAGTTACTCACAGCTGTGGTGAACAATGGTTAAGAGATAAAAGTGCATGTAGTGCTTTCCTTTAAAATGAAAAAAGAACAAAACCCAAAACTTAAGAAGCTTTAAACAGCTTTGTTACTTAAAAATCAATCTTCCAGGAAAGAGGCAGCAGGAGATTAAAGCATACCTGAAAATCCACATAACAACTCTAAGGATAACAATCTGCTAATATACACTCCAGTGTCTTAAGGGTACCTTGATACACACATTCACTGACATACAGTCCAAATAAGACCAGCCTGCATCAAAACAGGATCCACCAAACAGCTTTTGCAAACACAATAAAAATACCTGGCTATCTAACATGAAACCTTTGATATACTATTGCAAAAGCATTAAAAAATGGCAATGCAGCCATGCAAATCTGTTAAAGTATTCATCAGTAAGCTATTCACTGATGACCTACACTTCCTTGTGTCTGTCCTGTACAATGCAACCACAGTCCCTGATTCCTAGGTGGTGGGATAATGCAATTTTTAGAACACTTAATTACTCCAAATGAAGCAGACTTTTCTTGGACATCTTGTTTTTCCTATAATCATGGTTCAGAGATGAAAGCTGAAGTTGCAACTAGAATCTAGAATTCTATCATTCAATTTAGCTTTATCCTACATCCCAGGGAGCTTTCCACAGATGAGCTGGATGCTTAAACTACCCAGCAGAAGTTACCACTTGGCAGCCAACTCCCACTTTCACAGTCTGCCACATGGTGGGTGCTTCCCAGCTCCTCCCCAGCCTCTCTGAGCTCCAAAACATGCTGCTGAGAGTACACAGCCTGGCAGTGATATTCAGCCTAAGTGAGACAGTTTGGCAGCTAGAGACTAACTGCTAATTCAATGCCTTTTTCTCTCCTCTTCATGAATAGCTCCAAGATGCTGCACGTCCTCTCCCTGCCAATTCTTGTATCACTGGAGCAAAAAGGTGGCAGCCTCTCTCAGAACTGAGTATCGTTGCTGCATACTCAGCTCTATCATTTGGTATGCTTTACACACTGTTCTGTGATCTGGCAACAGTCCTGAGTACAAGCTAATTTACACCTTCAGTATAATGGCTTTTCTGTCTTCTGCAATGCTGGAATATATTACATGCAGCTGAAACAGAAGTCCAGCAAGTCACTGTCTGCCATCACCTTGTAAAAAGAACAAAAAACAGCAAAGAGAAAGAGATCATTCACATTTTTACATAGCTGGTTTTGTTTCCAGTCCTTCCTGAGCCATGACA
This sequence comes from Prinia subflava, assembly GCF_021018805.1. Lineage (NCBI taxonomy): Eukaryota > Metazoa > Chordata > Aves > Passeriformes > Cisticolidae > Prinia > Prinia subflava. The sequence continues at coordinate 18,937,838 of NC_086252.1, forward strand.
GTCTCCTCTGTTGTTAACTACTTCTCTCCTGCATACCCCTGGAAACAACCCAGAAAAAGATTCAAATACCAGAGACATAAGAGATGCAGCATTTCAGTTACAGAAAAATGTTTCTGAGTATTGAAATGTCTTCTCTGTTTAGAAAGACTTTGCATTCGCCCTACTAAAAGAAAAATCCATCTCAAATTCTTTCACTCCACACAAAGTACATAAAGAGTGGGATTTAAGAGCTTGGTGTTGAAATCTTCAAATCAACCCTTACAGCTCAAACCCATGTTTCCAAGTCACAGGGACAGAAGTGGGGGGAAAAAAAGGCCAACTCTCCCTTTTCCTCCCTTTCAAAAAATGTTGCAACACATTTCTCAAACCTAAGTCCTATGCCTCAAGCCACACAACTGTCTGACTCTGTTTCCTGAACACACCTTAAGATTTACGTAACTGTGTGCGTGTGCCAACTGCACACAGAAATGCACTACTTAAGGGCACCAAGACTGTCCTTTCACTATTAAGCCACTCTGCTGTATGCACAGTTAACCACAAGTACACTTATGTCACCACATGAAGGGGTCAATATAGCAGAGAGAACAGCAACCAGGACAGCAGGACCACCTCACTCAGACACAGTGCTAGCCTCTGCCAGGCCAATGTGACCATGAATCTGAGGTGTTTATGTGTAACAATGAACTTCATCTCATATTTTGACTTCCTTTAGGGATTTATTAAAACTTTTTCCATATGCCCAAACATGGGTTCTGGGGAGAGTTTAGAGGTGAAAATGCAACCGACAGACAGCAAATATGACTGCAGTCTAACTGTGAGAGACTTCAAGTGCCCCTGAGTCTTGTACTCAGGTATACAAGACGCATGACATGAAGTGGAAATAAGACATACAAGGCCAGAGATGTAGATGGGCTATTTGAGGGTGAGCAGCAGTGTGAGAGTAAGCAGCAGAGAGTGTTAGTGGTCACTAGAGACAGTCCAAGCTGAGCACCTGGGCTATGTCCTGGGCCCACTTGCCTTTCCCTGCCTCACCCCACCTTGCACAGGAATGCTCAGCTCTCATTCATTACTGATTCAAAGGATAGGGATGACTTTACAGTTGCTTGGGCATATTTGGCCTTTGCAGCACAAACACAGCACTAGGATGTCTTGGGGACCACAGCCAGCTTCAGGATACGGGGAGCGCCTTTGCACCACAAAGCAGTGGAAAACTAAAGAGGATGAGAAACACTACCTCTAATGTCTCCATGACTCCAGCTCCCCACCCACACAGCAGACTAGCTGAGCTCAGTAATTCAAGTTACTGGGTTTTAAGAGCAACAGGCATGCTTTCTCCTGCAAAGGGAACATCCTGCCTGCTCTTGGTTTCCAGGGTCCCACCTTGCTTTCCTTGTCCTGAATGGCACAGGCAAGGCATGCTGACTGCAGTTTTTACATACTGAGTTCTACTGTCTACACCACAACAAACTTTTAACAATGTGCACATATAAAACCCCATTCCCAAACAGTAAACAGATCAGTTCTTTACGATATTCAGCTCCATCTGCCTCCTCTGTTTCTGAAAAAAACTGGCAGTCCCTGCAGCAGAGCAGCCAGTTTCCACAAGAAGTTTGACCCCACTGGGCTAGCTATTCATTTTTGCAAACTCACACTGATCAAGCCTAGTGTAGCCAGGGATAAGCACACATGGTTGCACAGCAACACTGCAGAAAGATGAGCCAAATTCACAGGGCTGTGGGTTCCTAACTTCGTTAAGAAACCTTAATTTTTTAACGCCATGTTGTCAGGCACTGATGTACTGCTTAAGTAATAGTGCTTAAATAACAAAAAAAGGAAATTAATAGTTTCACTCTTCAGAATGAGCACAGCAAGATACAGTATGTAAATTAAGTTCTCCAACTGACTGTAGTAAGTCACTAATCCAACTCTTTGAACCCAAAAAGAGAGTTGCAGCTAATTAAAATATATCTTCAATTACTGGACTCTATTACAGGTCTACGTCAACCAGGAATCTTGGTGACAGCTGGCTCTGGACACGTCATCTGTCATATTCCAGGAAGATTTTCAGTCATTTCCTGATAAATACACTCTACCTACTGACTGTGTAGGGAGATAGCACATTTTAACAGGAAGCCTCACTATGCTGTCATGCTCCTTTTTTAATACTGGAAAAGCATATAATTGCCAAATAGAAAAATATTTGGTAGTGAGTGATCTCAAAGAAAACAAGCTTTTCCTATTTTTTTATTTTTCTTTTAAATGGTACTATTTTTGATACCATCACCCAATTATAATGTGACTCCCTAACTTTCCTACTGTTATGGATTCTTATACTAGTCCTAAGATTCCTCCTAATCAAACTTTATTACACATTTTGTCAGTTTTGTTTGCTAAGTAGGTCGAGCTAAGACATTTAGCTAGACTAAGTGTCACATAGTGGCCAAGAAATATAATCTAATGATCTCTTTTGGGTTTTATGCTTAAAAAACGAAAATAAAAATATTAAAAGTCACTGGATTGAACTGGCTGGAATTTCATAACACAACTCTTCCAGTGTACAAGACCTTCAAAAGATTTCAGTATCTGGCTCCACAGTTACATCTTTGTTTACAGCACAGACATCCTGGGATTCTCCTCTGTAACACCATGTGAGTCCAGGTGCTGGTATGTGGGACAAGACAGAGCCTGCATGTGGTTAAGCCTGAAAGGCAAGATTGAGCTTGAATGAGTCTGTCTTGGAGTCAGCCTCAACAAGCTCAAGACTCTGTGCGTGTGGCATACACAGCTCGTGTTTCCATGACTGTGCTTCACCCACTACTCCTGTATAGGCTCTCTGAGCAACATAAGGGCGATAGATGGATGGCACATCCAAACTAGATACAGATGAGGAGGAAGATGAAGAGGTGCTGCAACACCAACGAGATGTCTGTGCTTCAGTCAAAGCTGGCAAGCAGTTCAAAAGCTGTGCTCTGGGAACAATTATCTTACTAGACCTACGGTTCAGATTGTCAGTGGTTGTGGAATAGAATAAAAGCAAAGCTAGGAAAAATCAAGCATTTCCACAGAAGTAGGAAAGGGCAACATGTTAGCAAACATGTAAAAGGGTAGCCTTGGGTAATCAGGCAATACAGGCATTTCCAAGTTCTTTTCTTTCACAGCCTCAGGAAAGGGGCTAGAGTTCCCATGCTGACCCTACTCCTACAAATCAGAACAACCCCAAGGACACTGGGGAAGCCATGGTGTTTACAATCTCTATGTCGTACTCCCAAATCTACAGTCGTACTCCTAAATGGTCAATGATACCCTGAAATGGCCAAGAATCTGGCCCATAAAAATCAAGAGGGAAAGCTGTCATGCATGGTAATCTAAGAAACCACTAAAGGCACTACAATGTAACTCACCCAAATACCAAGGGAAAATGTTTCCTAAAATTAAATAGGAACATTTCTTAATATGTATGTATTTCTTAAGAAATACATACATACAGCGTTTTGTGCCCTGCCCCAGAGGACATACTTGTCCCTGAGATATGTGTAATTTCAAGTTAGCCAAGTCTCTAATTAACCTGCTGTGCACAGTTTATCAGCTCCGGTGTTTTTTGAGGCATAACATTATTGGGAGCTAACAGCAAGGGTGTCCAAGTTTCATTGCATAACAAACACACTTCAGCATTGCTGGCCCCAAGTTTTTGTAGACTCAAGTTGCTGGTCCTCATTTTCTCCCAAGAGCTTTGCTCTCCAACAGTCCTGGCTTGACAAACAGCCCCTTCCTGCCCCTTCCTAATGTATCACAGTGGAGCTTAAATTATCAATCCTTTATCTTATTCTGAGGTGCAACTTCCCTCCTGAAAAAAAATGCTCTGCTTGACTAAAAACAATCACACCTTACTCTCATAACAAAGGCTGTTTGAGATTAATATACATTTTACAATGCAGATTGTTGCATTCTTGCAACATGAGCCACTTCTCAGAGCTGCATATGTGGGATTCTTCTGTGCTGCATCTATATGTGGGATGTTCAGTACAACAGCCTCATTGTAATCACACAACTTTGGCCTTGTGTTGGAAAAAAATGGAGAGAGCTTCCAGAATTGCAGAAAGATCAAAGGTTGAAGCCAGGCATTAATGACCTAATAGGCAGAGGTCTAAAAGTCAGCAAACTCCCTAACCTTTTAGCACAGCTCTTAGGTTACTTGCCATTATTTTCAAATTACTGCAGCTTCTCTGTTTCTTCTCAGTTCTCATTCCACATTTTTGTAGCAGATTACAGATTCCCTTATTTTCTTACAATGTAAAACTTAGGATCCTAGAATTTAATTTCTTCTTGCTTGATGCTCTTTGTAGCCATGCAGTGGCTTCATCTGAGGCTTCCAAAATAAAATCTGGAACTGGTGTTACAGACAACAGCTGTGGTTGACAGACACTACTACCAGCACCTCAGTCAGCCTTGAAAGCAAGCAAGCAACTTATTGATTGCTGAGTACTGCTTATCAGTTTCAACAGTTACTGGCTGTCCGGCAGTAACAAAAAACAAACAACAACAACAAAGTCTTAGCATCCAAACAAAGAAACAAATGTCCTCAGAAGTCTCCTGTGCAGTTAAACTGAAGTGCTCATAGAACACATAACTAAATATACATACTGCCACTATCTAAGTTGTACAGGAAATAGGAAGCTATTATTTTCTGCTGCACAGCTTTCTCTGTAATACTAATATGTTAGCATTCCTTGCCTAATATTAAAGATGTTAATGCTCACTGATAATAAGAACTGTGGGGTTCTTACCTGAAAATCAAGTTGGCATGGTTTCTAGTTGTTCTCAGGATAGCACTAGAGTGTTTGAATGACCTTAATACTCCAGACTATTTTGTAAAACAGTCCTGATTTTCCAGACAAAAGAAAGTGGTTTGCAGAAATTAGTGCTTTAAGTTTTTACAGCTGAAGTCATTAATGATTTTCTTGCTGCCTTTTAGTTAAGACACTGTTTTGCCTATGCAGACACATATCATAATCTCTTTGATTCCATTGCAATAAGTAAGGTGTATCTGAAGTAAACGTATAATCGAGAGGCACAAGAAAAAGGGGAAAACTGCTATATATCTATATAATAGAGAAGCTACTTAATTTTAAATAAGAGGCTTCTTTTGAATTAAAATATTTGTTAAAACTGTCACCTTCCAATCTTGATCAAGCACATTTCAGAGGTATAAATCCAGGTAATCTGGAAACTGCTTGAAAGTACCAAGTAAGAAAGATAAAACTACTTTATCAGCTCTCAGATAACTAAGTAAAAAGAAGTTCAGAAAATTTCTACTGATTGTGGCTGGTGTTCCATCAAAACTGGCAGCAGCTAAATAGAGCAAGTATTAGAGAAAGTACTCAGGCTCAACAACTGAAACAATATTACACCAAGGAACACAAGGAAGAAGTTAAACACACAGCCATCCACTCACATACACCACCTCTTTGATGACTCAGCCAGTGTTTGACAGGTCATTTATGATAAGCAGCGTATAATCTTGATGCATAATAGCATGGCCTGTTATTTCCCTAAGTCTTCTTCTCTCACAAGTTTTATACAATCATAAAGCAGTGTTGTGGAGAGCATGCTGGCAGAAACACAAAGATCTCACTGATGTGAAAGGCAAAGCCTTTGCAATAAGCTTTGCCAAGTAATGCTGTTTGCTAATGCTACACATTACTAAACACTGTTCCTGTGTGCGTGATCTTTAATGCTAATATGTAGTTTGATGGAGCAATATCTAATAATAATACAAAACATTTTAATGAAGTAATCCATAAATTGATAGGTATGCTCTATCCTAAGAAAGATATGCAAAGTGTCATTTCTACTGAAACGAAATTCCCAGTTTATGATATTCAGTGCTAGAGATATGAAACAAGTACTGCTAGAACACATTGGTAGACATCATACTAGAGATCTGTAACAGTGCATTGCTCTTGTTTTAATTTTACCACACCTCAGAAGAGGTCATGGCATTATGAAGCTACTGGAGATCAGCAACAAATCATACAAGGGTTTGGGTTGGAAGGGATCTCAAAGACCATCTAGCTCCAACCCCTGTGCCATAGGCAGGGACACCTTCCACTAGACCTGTTTTCTTCACCTTTCATCCACCCCTTAATGTTCCCACAGTGCACAAGTCCCACTGGCTTTGCCACACTTGTCCCCACAGGTCCAGTGTCCCACCAGGATGGACACTGGAGCAGTGGGGCCACTGAGGAGCAGGGATCATAGTGGAGAGCTGTCCTCTGCAACAGTTTTGGCTGGGTGGGAGTCTCCTCCCTGGCTCCTACCCCATCTATGCATTCACCCAGGGCCAGAGGCAGCATGAAAAGATGAGCCTTAGTAGCATGAGATGTCAGCACCTGTGGCTGTACCCAGCTCACAAATCCCCTATCCTAACTGCAGAACTAACTTAGCACCAAAAAAAGACCTTTTTTGCCCAAAACTATGCTGCAAATGACACAGAGACAGAAAAACAAAACCTTCCCAAATTCTGCATTCAACATATTGTATTAAAGAAAAAGCTGTAGATCTTTATGCTTTGTTGAGGAGGATTTTCTAAAGTCTTGTTCTCACAGATGTGATATCAGAACTTCGGAAACATCCCAAGAAATTAAAAGTCTTTCAAGCCAGGTGAAGTACTAATTCAGGAAACAAGTCATGAGAGGGAAGTATTTAAGGCAACATTTATAAATCTACAGTGCAGCCAACTGGGCACATTTAGAAAGCACAAATCTATTAACCATTTTGGTACAATAGTGATGATTGTTCAAGAGATACTGCCATGCTCCACTGAAAAACACCAGACACATTTGGTAATGGCATGGTTTTAAAATTTCAATTTCATGCAAAAGAAAGCTCAGGAATTGCTTTTCTCTTCCAGGCAAGAGCGGAAATTCCTGATGCAAGTAGGGAATTGCCCAGGGATACTTCTCTTCATGAACACAGTGTGCATATTAAGTCCAAACCCAACCTTCAGAAAACCTCCTGAAGGAACTGCATTAACTCTACAAGATGGTTGTTATTCCCTCTGCAGGTTCTGTTGCCACTGATTTCCTGACATTACCCTTAAGTACAGATTAAAGCTACTTGAAAAAATTGTTAGAAGTATTTTTCACATTTTTCATGAAGACTGTTGTGGTTTATACTGATTCCAAGTTCAATTATCCATTTTCAATAATGCATACTGGAAGGGAGTAAGGATGCAAGAGGATAACCATTGTTACTGCAAAAGAGATTTTTCTGCCAGTGTTCCTAAGTATATAGGCATATTTTTCACCTTCAGATACCATCACCAGGGAAAAAGACTAAGTAAAAATGGTATAAGAAGGAATAGGCACCACAACGAGATTTTAAGATTAACTAAAATTCAAGAAATTATGCATGACTGACTTGCTGGTTTAACAATAGGCATTAGACTTGTGTCCAAAACACCACATTGACTCCATCAGGTGAGCTGCTGTCAAAATAAAAAAAAAAAAAAGGCATGAGAGGCAACAAGAAAACAGCTAGCTGTCAGACATATCACCTGTAAAAAGGAAGATCCAATTTATATACCTACCTACAATACACTTAAACAACTGCTGGGCAGCATATGAAGCAAGCAAGGCAAAAAGGGCAGAAATTGGCACAGAAGCTGTATTACCTTTGCTATCAGCTCACTAAATCATCAATGGTCATGTATTTGTAGCAGCTTACTATTTCTTTCAAGAAACACTAGTTACAACACAAAGTTATTAAATAATATCTGCAGAACTCTAAGAATCTTAACTAGCTAATTAAGTCATGTAAACCAGGGATCAACATATTTTCTTCTGAAAGAGATACTCTCACAAACTCTTTTCTTACCTCTATCCAGTTCTCCCCAGAACAGTGAGGACACTTTCAGAATTCCAAAGTATTCAAGGTCTTCTTCACACATAATAAAAAAGTTTAATAACAGTATGGAAAGCTCTGTTTCAACTTAACAACTCTCTGAACTTTAAACACATTGTTCCCCACCTTGTTTGAGAGATGACAGTGCTCTCTCCTTCCCATTCCCCTCCAGCACTCTCATCTCCCCTCCCCAGCTTCCCAACCACTGATATAATAACAGAATTTAACACGTACAGGTATGTCATGTAAGCACCAACTGGCAGCCACAACTAGTTAACAGTTAGAGGGACGTGCTTCCTTTCATACCTGTTTTACCATTCCCGAGTTTGCCAGGAGAGGTCTGGTTCCATCGATGCATGAGTGAAAGGTGAAAGACAGCATTTCCTTCTCAGACCCCCTGGGGGGCTGGAGTCTGCCTGCCAACACAGCTGTGTTGTCACAAACCTAGTGGAAATGTGCCATCTCCTGACAATGTGGCTATGAACACACCTTCCCATCTGTCTCTGCTCCTTTGTTTTTATCAAGACTGGACCAGCTAACCTGAAGGCAAATCACCTGGACATGCAATGTTCCTCATTCAATTCTTCTTCCCCAAAGTCAGGCTGGCTGAGGACATGGCACACATTTCCTCAGCTCAGAGACAGCAATATCCAAATCCCCATTACCATGGCAAGCTGAGAGTTGCTATACTCCAACCACAGCATCACTGCATTCCTGTGCCACAAAGATACACACAAAGGTGAAAGAGTCATGCCATCATTGCCATCCTGTACATAGAGGGCGCAAGATGACACTTCTTATTGCTGCCTACTCCTAGCCATTTACAGGGACAGTTGTATTGGATGAGATGGGGCTCATAACCTGAACCCACCCAGGGAGGTACTCCATCTTCTGCCTCATTCCTGCCAGAGAATGAGAAAATTAGAGAATTCATAACCTCTGGGCAGCTAGCTCTCTCTTTGAAAAGTTGCACTCATTATTCCCCCTTCCAGGAAGGTATGTATATGCAGGACAAAGAAAAAAAATGAAGATGGCAACCAAGGGGACACCAAGAGTATTATGAAGCAAGCATGCAACGCTTACACTGTATAGTTCATGTCTAAAGGGCAATTGTTCCTCCAACATGTGCTGTCTTGTATTGTCCAAGAGCAACTTCATAGTTCATAGTTCTTCAATCAGAGCATTAAAATCCCCTGTTTGTAGGGTAGCCTTTTCTTTTGCTGCAGTGCACTTAGCAGTGCAGTTCACTCTTCCATACACTAAGATCCGTACAAGATTCTTGACTGCCAGCACTGCAGGCTCCTTACAAAACCTGCCAACTCAAAGTTTAAACAGCCCAGTTGCCCAAGTTTAAACAGCCCATCAATTCCCTGCTCACAGGTAGCTTGCACACACTGTACTGCAACTGCAGCCTTTTGGTTCCAAAAGCACTGTGAAAGTCTCATCTACTTGGTAATCAGCTTTCATCACTGGAACCCTTCATATCAGTCAATGCAAGAGCTGAAAGACTAGATCCAAGTCAGGATTTGCAGTCTCTGAACACTAAGAGTCCCACTGTTTTGAATAGTGCTAACAGCTCCATCAGAGATTTTCTTTCATGCACAACTACCTCTGATGTCAATGAGACAACTGACTAAGCAGGCAGCAGTTGCAGTAATATGAATCTGGTCCAACAGGAATCTTTCATATACTGAATTAGGTAATAGCATCTGTCTCCTTCATAAAAATCCTTTTACACTGGTCATGAAAAACACAGATACAAAAGACCTAACTTATATTTCCATACAAAAATCCCCAGAAGGTATAGCACACTGGAAAAGAGAAAGCATTTGTCTCTCCCCAAGCTCTTTCAAGAATAAACACATAGTCTTGGGTTTGCATGGCCTCCTCCCCCTCAGTGGGGAGCCACAGAGGTGGCTTCTGTGAGAAGGTGCTAGAAGCTTTCACCATGTCCAACAGAGCCCAATCCCTGGTGGCTTCAAAGATGGACGTGCCACTGGCCAAGGCTGGGCCAATTGGAAAATGGTGGTAATGCCTCTGGGATAACATATTTAAGAAGGAATCAAAAGTTGTAGCACAGTTTTAATTGTGCCTAGAGAAGAGCGGAATAAGAACATGTGAGAAGGGCAACATGCAGACACCAAGGTCAGTGAAGAAAGAGAGACAGGAGGTGCTGTAGGCACCAGATCTGAGATTCCTCTGCAGCCTGTGGTGAGGACCATGGTGAAGCAGCTCTGCCCCTGCAGCTCATGGAGATCCACAGGAATGCAGAGATCCACCTGAGTACAAGGAGGAGCCCCACAGTGGAACAAGTGGATGCCTGAAGGAGGCTGTGAGCCCGTGGGAGGCCCATGGAGAGAGGGGTCCTACTCCCAGGTTTGAGCAGCCTGTCCTCCAAGCACCCCACGGAAGACTGACCCACACTACGGAAGCCTGAGGGAGACTGTTGCCCGTGGGATGGACTCATGCTGCAGCAGTTCACAGGCAGCTGTTGCTGGTGAGAAGGACTCATGCTGGAAACGTTCATGGAGACCTTTCTCCTGTGGGAGGGACCCCACAGTACAGCAGGAGAACAACTCCTCTCCCTGAGCAGCAGGAGAAGCCTCAGGTGATGAACCGACCATAACCCCCATACCCTGTCTCCTTGCACCACTGGGGTAAGAGGTAGAGCTGGAAGGAGAGAAGAGTGGAGGGAAGATGTTTCTAAGGGCTTGTTCTACTTCTTATTATCCTGCTGTGGTTTTGTTAGTGATAAATTCACTTCATATCTCTAAGTTGGGCCTGTTTTGCCCACAATGGCATTTGATGAGTGATCCCTCCTGGCCCTAATCTCAACCCATGAATGCTTCATTAAATTTTCTCTCCTCTGTCCAGCTGCAGAGGGCAGTGAGTGAGCAGGTTTTGAGGGTACCTGGCATCTGGCCAGCATCAACCCACAACACATATACAGTCATGTGGACTTGGATTGCTTGTCCTCATGGAAAAGAATAAACTTAGCTTACATATTAACTCACTGCTGTACTCCAAGCTTACTTCTAAGAGCAGTTTTTAAGAAAGGAAATTCAAAATCACCAACTCCCAAGGAAGCACCTCTAGGTGAAATGCCAGTCATCTGTTGTTTGCAGCATAATTTACCATAATTATTTAAATAAATCTGGCCTATAGAGTTATTTTAAGTGGGATAGACAATCCAAGCCTGGAAGCTACTACATAAATAAGGCTGCAGAACTCTGCTGGTAGTGCATGATTCAATTCAGTAAGAAAAGGCAGGTATGCTATTGATACAAAAATGTAGTTCACAGCTCCTGCGCTGTAGAAGGGACAAACCAGAGCAGTAAGTTGCTTGGAAGAGTTTGCTCTTCAGGCTTTCCTGGAAGTCTGAATGGCCATATACATGTAAAAAATACCATTGTGAACACATCTGTCTGTACCCAGAGCACAAAGCCTCACTGCATGGATTTTCAGGCACAACAGTATACCCAAAACGTCATTTCTCATCTCAAACACTATCTGACTTCAAAACATACATCATGATTTTCAGAAGTGCTGAAAATCTAAAGCAGCTGGATATAGTTAATGTAGCTATAAAGAACTCCTAAGGAAAGCAGTGCTGCCACAGCCTACATGTAACAGCACAGTGTTAGTGAAATATGAAATCCCATCCCTAATGCAAAGCTCCTTATGCTTTATACTTCTTAGAGAATTATAGAATGGTTTGGGTTGAAAAGGACCTTAAGGATGACCTAGTCTCAACACCCCTGCTGTGGATAGGGACACTTTCCACCAGACCAGGCTGTGCTAGGTCCTGGCCTTGCACACTTGCAGGAGTGGGACACATACTCTTGTGTAGTATCAGCCACAGTCTGATCCATCACATACTGTACATTCAGAGTTTTGGGACACATACACTACTCAGGAGCCAGGGTGTAAGTTTTACTACTGTAGCTATTCTCTGCACCAGCTTCCCACTTGGATGCATTTATCGTGCAGAACATCTCACTTTTGCTTAAATTAAACCCTAAGAGCCCAAAAACAATACTTTTACTTTCACCTCTTAATTTGTGGCCACTAATGTTGTTCTGACAAGCCCTTAGATAAGTATGCCACTTCACTTTCTTGGTCATCACACAAAACTCCTGCAGCATGCTTTTAAAAGTGGACAGAAAACTATCTTTCTGAATAATTCTCGTTTTAATTTCAGCAACCAAATTGCACTCACATGGAATGAATAACTGTTACTTCAGAAAAATCAAGTCTTGTCCATATCCAATCTTTGGAAGTTAAAAGAGAACTCAGATCTAAAGCAAGCAAACCAAGCAAAGCAATTCCTTTTTTCCCCTCTCTCTCCATCAGAATAGATGTTAATTGGTTGCCCTGACAAATAAGTACTGGAAATATAAAAGTAAATGCTAAAACCTGCAACATATAAAATAGCATATTTAAGAAGTATATCGAGCTTTGTATAGGATAAACGACCTATCCGGATATATCAGCATGGAACAGTGGGGACACCCTGTGGCCACTTAGATTCTTTACACATTAACGTTCACACAATTCTTAATCCATTTTTCAATTACTTTCGTAAATTACATGCGAAGTCACATAAGGACTGGGTCACAAGAAGACCTGAAAGCAATAGAATTTACTTAGTTAACTTCCCGCCTACCACTTTATCTCTGCAGTTGCTCTGCTCTCTCAGTTTTCAAGATCTTTTCCTCTTAGATATTTTCTTAGCTTCCAAGCTGAAGAGAAAAAAAAATTAAAGAGCATGAGCTCCTTAGGCGACAACAGTAACCCCTGACAGACATGCATACAGGTAAAAAAACAACATTCTAATTTAATTTATTTAGATTTACAGCAGTGTTCATAAAAAGCATGTTCTTTTCAGATCTAGGCATTCTGCCAACATGAGATGAAATACATGTGCAAATCGCCCAGCAATACTGTAAGCAAAGCAACTACAAGAAAACAGAAGGCTAGTAACTCTTGTGAACCTGAACACAGTTCCTTTCACACCTTTCCTTCCAAGGGAGGAGCAGTTTCAAGATAGATGTGTGTGCAGATTATGAGACTGAGCACTCCTCACAGACAATTCACTGCCCAAAACTCCCTCTGTTTTCATACTTACACAACAGACTTCAGCTACACACCCTGAAGAAAAGGTCTCCCAGCTGTTCATGGGACAGCTGTGGCTTCACCAGTCAAGGTCATAACAACACACTCACTTCTGAGCAAGTTTACTTCACCACTTAAAAGAAGAAAGCAAATTAACATCAAAGACAATTAATTTTTAAGGTTTGTATGTGCATATTTTCTCACTACAGGAAAGAAGAAAATTTTCTTTTAAATTTACAATTTTGAGCAATTAATTATTTCTACTTAAGATGCCTACAAAGGCTGGGAACAGCCAGTGCCAAATCCCAGCGTATATGTCCAGGTATTCCCATGAAGAGATTCTGCAGTTTGCATAGTCCACAACTGGAGTCAATGTAGAGCGGCATTCCAGATGGAGATGTAGCAATCTCGGACTTGCCCCAAGCACTTTGCACCTGTACAATCCATTTACAAGATTTGTTCTTGTACACATCTTCTTTAAAGCAAAACACACATCTCATCTTCCCAAGCAAGACATTCATATTTTCCACCAGGAACAGACTTTTTTATTTGCCAGTCATAAGAGGTGGCAGCTCAAACAAGATCTTGCAGAAGAAAGCACGCTCTACATCCCAGGCAGTTCTCTGGCACTGCAAATCAAAATTCATCCAGTACACTGAGCTGATGTAGCATTTCTGAGCTCCAAACACCACTGTCCACTAAACTGAATCCTTAAAATAATCACATTTATGCTAGCACCAGAGCAGTCCAAGTTATTCTCAGTGTTGAAGTTTGCTTAAACTGCACAGGTAAAGGTTGTACAGATGTTACAGTCAAGGAAAAAAAAATGTTCTCTACTACCTGCGCAAAACAAGAGTTCATAACGATACAAATGATCAACTCAGCTTAAATCTGCTCCCACAAAATACGCCTCTCAGCTTCTCTCACACTTGTCATCTACAGCAATATTAGAAATTATCTAATGATTCATCTTGAAAGCATTTTTCATGCATGCTCTTACTAAAGATTTTTTTTCATCTAAATATTCACACACAAAACACTTTTGACAAAGATTTATCTATTGGCTGAACCTGACTGTGCTCAAATTCACTACAAAGCAGGCTCACAAGCACTTGTCTGAAGTATACATGTACCTGCAGCTGTGGTTGCCCAGCCTCTGACCAGTTCAAATTCCCACAGAACACTACTACAAAGATTACTTTCTGGCTATTCTACCAATCTCATTCTATTTTTTGGGGGGGGAATCAACAAAACCACCATGAAAAAGCACGTAGCTTTTGCTTTTTGTCAGTAGTATTACTTACAGTACATCGGGTAAAGAAAAAAAAAAAACAACTGGAAGCCTCAGAGATGATCAGAACACATCTAAGAGCCTACTGCAGAACGAGGTAGAATTTCAGTCTTAAAGGAGGCAAGAGGGACTGTTTGGGCATGCTCTGCTTTTTTCCCAAAACCCACAAGGACTGCTGCTCTCCTGCCTTCACATTCTGCACACAGACCTTCCTTCCCACACCAAGCATCTGCAGCAATTATTAGACCCAAGAATGTGCTGATATTAGACATTCACCCCAATGCATCAGGCTCTGCACTTCCTCAGCATTGTACAAGGAAACAACTGAGAAACACCTGTGCTAAATAACACCAGCCTAATCCACTATTAAAAGTCACAGTTTGTGCTCCAGTCTGCAAAGGCTTCTGCTGAAGAAAGGTGCTGAGCTGCCAGTGAATCATCACTGAGAAAGATAATCTGAGACCAAGACAGCTTAATAAACAACTCTGAAAGGATTTTACAGAACCCATGTCTCATGTCACGCTTGTATAAGCTGTTTACAACAAGGGGCTAAGAAAGAAATCCTCAGGGAGCCACACAAGGGGGCATATTCTTCTCAGAAGAGTTATGTGATTTTTGGAATGAAGTAATCTGATGTACAAATGAATGAGACAATAAACAGTTTTTAGAAAGGAAAACGATAAAGCTGGATTCTGAAACTAAGCACAGCAGGTAGCAAGCTTAGGGAAGGGTGTTGAAAAGATTCATACAATTTCTCAAAAGCTGATACACTTAATCCCTCAGAAAAAGACTGAACTGCTACCATCACTCTTGAGTGTAATACCAGATTTCACAGGTACAATGCAAGCATGAACCCTCCTCATGGCTTCATCTGACACATGATTTATATTACTTTTCAATTATTAAGGCAAACGCTCAGGACTATACCATGCATTATATCACTATAAATCCACTGGAAAGCATTTCCCTTAGCCATGGAAAGAAATCCATATTTGTTAACATACCACTGCAGTAGAGACTACTGTCCAACTACTTTTGTGCAATATTATCAGAAATAGGAGGCTTGTCTCTTAAGATTCTTGCTGAAGTAAGTGAAATGGTTCAGCCAAATCAATCATAATGAGTAAAATAATATTTAAAAACACAGCAGATTGAAATTAACCTAATTCTTAATGTGAAGTGCAGCTCTCTTCAAGTGAAACTTGAGATAAAACACTGTGTAACAACTTGTTCCATCGATCCCTAGGTTCAATCTATACCACATACATAGAGTCAGGATACCAGCCCTTAAATGCTTTCACATTTTTCACAGATGAGATCTAATTCAGGAAGAGAACCATAGGAATAATAGTTAATAGTTAATAAAAATATTGAACAAATATACAGCCCAGAGTTACCATACCCATTTCTATGAATCATATACAACTGCCTTTTTTAAAAATAATAATAAAAAAATAATACAAGCTGGTCAGTTGGAGATGATGATTTTGAAGACTGATGGTCCTCTCTTGTGTTTATACACACTGTGTTTACCATACTTGATAAATTAAATATGTCCACAGTCAGCCTAAGGATGCTTCTAAAACAAACCAATCAACAACAACAAAGCCAGCTCAGTTGTTTTGTTGCCTCTGGCAATAAGTGCTGTTTATTCATATAAACATCATGACCAAAACTTTTGACCACTGAACTGCTCTGCAGCAAGAAGGCTAGCATTCTTCTCCTGGGTGCAAGTGGATGACCTATGAGCACAAGATATGTATTTGGTATCATACAAACATTCCTTCTCACAGGATATAAATAATTACACATGATCTATTACACCAAAACCAATCAGGATTGCCGAGTATTAACAGCAGGTACACAAAACACTCCCGCTCCCCTCCGATTTTTCCCTAATTCCAAAGTCTCTCTGGATCTCTTCTAATTACCCAGCCACATAACATTCACAACTCCCAAAGCAGGGACACAAAAGCAGAATTAAAATTATTAGCTCAACACAAGAACATGAAAACACATAAACACTGGACCAGCCTAATGCCATTATTTTTTAAAACTCCTAATAATACTATTTCTGATTCAGAGAAGTGTGTTGTAAAACATTCATGATAGTGAAGCTGTCTCTCACCTAAAACAAGCCTTTCTCTTTCCTTCTTGCTGCCTGATGTCATCTCTCCCTTAATCATGCCTTTCTTTATACAGGTTGGTGTTTAAAACAACTACCTCACAGAAAAAGTTCAAGTAAATTACAAATAACAAAATCAGCTCTTCAAGATCAGCTATGTGAATAAGTAATTCCCCAGTGGTCATTCCAGCAAGTCTCTGCTTCCACATAGGCAAAACAAATTGCAGAAACAAAGCCGTAAGACTCTGGAGCTGTTATCATTTGACAATTCATTTAAATTTGTGAGCCCTGTATTAACTTACGAGGAACAACTTGCACGAGAAAGACTATTCGTATAAACTGGAGAAACAAAACCATGCCCTCTACTTTTTGTACAGATAACCATATACACCTTATAGAGCACTATTTAATTTCATTTAAAAATAAAAATTGCCCCACTGTAAGACAAATTCCCAAAGTCCATTGCTTTATTAAATCCTCACTGAGATTAAATGTCCCTTCTCTTTTGTATTTTTTAAACTACCTCACACGCTTCAAAACGTGACTAATGAAGGGTAGCTGATCGTCCCTCTGTCTGCCCGTCTCCCGTGCCAGCCAGCGGCGGTTTCAGATTGCCGGCCCTCATCCAGCGATGGACAGAAACAGTCCTACAAAGAACTCACTGGGGACAGCAGTACGTTCACCCTGCGGATTGCAGAAACCGGCTTTCCTCTGCACTAAGTACCAGCTATATTTGGGAGAGTCAGCAGCAGAGAGGCACTGCTGCGGGCACCGAGCGCTCTCTGTGACCGCCGCTCCTCCGGCCCCCTCGGGCCCCGCTGGCCAGCCGGGCCGGGCGCCAGGTTCCGGCGTTACCACACCGGGTTCTGGGCACGTCGGTTCCCGCGGAGGCCGCGCCCGGGGCTCACCGCCGCCTCAGCCGAGCGCCCCGTCTCCCGCAGCCCCACTCCCGGGCCCACCTGCCGCTGGCAGACGACCAGGGCCAGCCCCGCTCACCTGCGCTGGCCGCAGCGCCGCCTCCCCGCAGGCACAGACGGACAGGCTCCAGCCGTCCTCTTCAAAGCGGCCGGGGCGAGGCCGGCCCGGGGCGGGAGCGGGATGCCCGGCACCGGCGCCGTGAGGGAGCGGCCCCCGCCGGGCGGGGCGGAGCGGGACGGGCGCGAGGAGGGCTCCTGAGGGGGCACGCGCGGGCTCGTGAGGCAGGGCGGGCTCAGGGCGGCGGGGACAGCCAGGTACACCGGGTACCGCGGCTCTTGCGAACAACACGACGGCGGCCTGCCGCTTTTTTCCTTTTTTTTTCCTTTTAAGCTTTTACCAGCTTTTTGTGGTAACATTTGCAGCCGCCCTCGCACCAGAGCCGCCTCCCTGCCCGCGCTGAACACACGTGAGGCTCCCGCAGGGAAACGGCCGCAGCGCGCGTGGCAGCGCCCGACAGCGCGGGGGCCTTCCCCCGCGAAAGGAACGCGCTCCCTGGCAGGCTCCGCGGCGGGACAGTCGAGCGAGAGAAAGAACATGTAACAATAAAAACCCGTTCCGAAGCGCTACTCAGCGCACCTCAGACACCATTTCGGCTGCAGCCCCGCGGCGCTGCCCCCGGCAGAGGGCGGCCAAGGGCAACGCCGCCGTGCCCACTGACATCCGGCCCCGGCGGCCTTGGTACAACCGCCAGCGGACAGGGCACGGAGACAGGCGGTTGCTCGCGGTGCCTGGCACCCCCGGCCCCGCCGTTGTGCCTGGGCTGCAACAGGCGACGTTAGCAACTGCTTACAAAACACGCGTGCTAGGCGGCATGTCGCCCCTCCGCGTGTAACCTTACGGAGATTTCACTGGAAAGCTCTGCCATTCTGGCACAGAGAGTGGGTTACTGATCCCCCGCCATGTGCACGCTCTCCCGGGGCCACAATAGCTGAGAGGGACTCCTAAACGCGGCCTCCCAGCTCCGCCCGCCGTCAGGCGTGCCCGCGTGGGGATGCCACTTGAGGGGGGCCGATGCGCGGGCCTCTCCCTGGGGTTGCCGGCCAGACGGGGGCACACACCAGAGACACAGCACGGCAGAAGAGGCCGAGCCGCGGCCCCGAGCCCTCGCTGGTGCGGACCGCCTTGTCTAACCAAAGGGGCAGCAGCCCGAGCCGTACGACGGGGAAAGTCCCGGTCCCCCGCGGCCGCTCGTCCCCACGCCGGCGCCGCTCCCGTCCCGCACTCCGCGAGCCCGCGGGGAGCCGGCGCGCGCGGGCTCCGCATTGGCTGTTGCTAGGTGACGTACGCCGCGCCACGTGACCGGTGTTAAATGCCGTCCGGCGGCGCGCGGCGCGCAGAGTCCGTCCCGCTGGCGGCGGCGGGAGCGCGGCTGCACCGCCCCGGCGCAGCGCGGCGAGCATGGTGGCGTGGCTCTGACCGCCTGTCCCCGGTGGGGACGGCCGCGGGGCGGCGACCCGCGCCCCGGCGGGCGGGCGGGGGCCCGGGATGACCGGGGTGCTGGACAGTCTGATGCCGGACATGCACACCAGCCAGATCTCCGCCGGCAGCTACCACCAGCACGGCCTGCACAAGCCGCAGGAGTCCCCCACGCTGCCCGTCTCCACGGCCACCGACAGCAGCTACTACACCAACCAGCAGCACGGGGCATCGGGCGGGCCGCCCTACGGCCCCGTGAGCTCCTACCCCTACGCGGGCGGCGGCACCGCCCCCTACTCTGCCAAGGCCGCCTACGACGTGGGCTACGGGGGCGCCTACGGCTCCTACGGGCCCTACGGCAGCAGGGCCTCTCCAGCCAACAACGACTCTGGTACGTCCGAGCCCCGCGTGGGAGACGGCTCGGTGAGCCTGGCGAGGAGGCGAGCGGGGCTCTGGACACAGGGTGGGCCGCGAGAGCGCTCGTTCCCGGTGGGTCGCCCCGACGGGGCGGGCGGTGATCCCAGCTGCG
Organism: Prinia subflava; assembly: GCF_021018805.1. Taxonomy (NCBI): domain Eukaryota; kingdom Metazoa; phylum Chordata; class Aves; order Passeriformes; family Cisticolidae; genus Prinia; species Prinia subflava. The sequence continues at coordinate 18,957,194 of NC_086252.1, forward strand.
AGCAGGGCCCGGGGTGGCGGGGGCGCCTCGCCTCACTCGGGTTGCCGTTTCTGCCGCAGCAGAGAAGGAAGACTGCGAGCCGGAGGTCAGGATCGTGAACGGGAAGCCGAAGAAAGTGCGGAAGCCCCGGACCATCTACTCCAGCTTCCAGCTGGCGGCTCTGCAGCGACGCTTCCAGAAAACTCAGTACCTCGCCTTGCCCGAGAGAGCGGAGCTGGCGGCCTCGCTCGGCCTCACCCAGACGCAGGTAAGGCTCTCCCGCCGCGGGGCCCCGGGCACGTCCCGCCCCGCCGGGGCCTGGCACCCTCCGCGGAGTCAGTCAGGTGCGAGCGTGGGAGGAAGGCCGGCCCGTGGCGCCTCCACAGCCCGGGGTGGGAGTGCAGGCGAAGCGGCAGCGCCGCCGAGGCAGCTCCGGGAGCGCTCGGGGCTGCGAAAGCTGCGCGTCCCTGCCTCGCCGCGGGCGGTCTGGGCGCCGGGAAGGCGCCTCAGAGGCAGCGGCCGCCTGACGCCCCTTTCTCCGCAGGTAAAGATCTGGTTTCAGAACCGCCGCTCCAAATTCAAGAAGATGTGGAAAAGCGGAGAGATCCCAGCGGAGCCGCCTCCCCGCCGCAGTTCTTCGCCGCCGTCTCCCTCCTCGCCCCCCGCCTGGGACTTCGCTCCGCATCCACGTACGACGGGCGGAGCCGGCACCGCCAGCCCCAGCCCCGCCGCCGCCTTCCTCGGTAGTTACTCGTGGTACCCGCCGGCCCCCGCCGGCCCGGCGCATCTGCCGGCGGCCGGTCCCCTCCCGCAGCCGGCGCAGCCCCCGCATCACCACGGCAGTGGCAGCATCTTCTAGGCGCTGTAGAGACTTGAGCCCGCGGGCCGCACCCGGCAGCCGCGGGGCACCGACGTGCAGCACTGGTGTGTTTGGTGAAGCGTGGCTCCGGCCCCGGCCATCCCGGCGGAGAGGAGCCGCTCCGCGCCCTGTCCCGCCCCGTTGCCGCCGGCGGCGGGGTCTGTGTGCATTCAGCCCAGTGGGGTCCTCCCTCCCGCCGTGAAAATAACCACACTGCGGAGCAAGTACTCCCTTCCCTTCTCCTCTCCGTCTATTTTCCTCCTCTTCCCCGGCATTTTCATCAAACCACCGGTGCAGAACTCTGGTTAACTTTACTTTTTATTTTTTTAAAGTTGATAGGTGCCTTTGCGGATAACCTCACTTTGATGCTGGGGATTAAAATAATAAAACGATAAAAAAAAAGAAATAATTTTTATATGTAGATTTAAAGCAGAAGCTTCCCGTGTTTAAGGTATCCCTTTTAGCCGTGAACGAAACCGTCCGGCGGGGGCAGGGGCCGGTCGCAGGCGGCGGTGCCGGTGTCGGTGCCCGTGTGCTGCCTCCGGGCTGGTTTCGTGCCCCGACGGGGCTTCCCCGGGTCGGGCGCCAGCCACAGCGAGCCCTCCTCTCCGCCCCCTCCGCTCTGCCCCCGCCGGCAACCAAGCCACTGACATGCCCATGCCCCTGATCTCTTTGATGTCTAGCGTCGTGAAAAGAAAAAAACCAAACGGTATTTTTGGTTATTTATTATGGAAAACTTATACACTCATTAATGTTTCTTTTACAATAAGCAGAGATTATTTAAATAAATTATTGTTTCCATGGTGCCCACGCTGAGTTCTTGGGGGATGGGGGAGGTTAAGGATGTCGACCTCAACCGGGCGTTCGCTGGGAGGGAGAGCTGCGTCCCCTCCACTCCCTCCCCATTGTAGCTATTCGCCGCAAGCCTGCAACTTCCCCCTCCTTCCCCTCTTTCCCGTCCACAATAAAATCTCGCCCCTGATAATCTTCTCGGCGAGGCCATGAATCACTCAGCGCTGCCTGCAGCAGCCCAGAGCTGCCCCCCTTCACCCTCTCCCGCCTGCTGGCGCCAGCGACATTTCGCCGGGACAGACTCCTGCCGTCTCACTGCTTCCCAGCGCGGTCCGCAGGGCTTGGAGACAGGGCCGTGCCCGGGATTCGTGCTAGTCCTGGAGCTGGTCCTCGGGTGCAGTCCCGACCCAGAGGCATTTTGCTTTGCCCTTCCGGCCATGGCACCCAGGCCAGGGATCTTTGCTTGGGCCAGAGCCGGTGGCTGCCCCCAGCCCCTCTGTGGTGCCTCGAGGGCTGGAGGCACCGACTGGACTCTCTGAGATGTGCCCCTTGAGGGCTGGACCCCTCAGACCCCTCAAGGTGTTCTCCTCTGGGGTGCAAGCCCTTCAGCTTCATCCTGCCCAGCTGAAATCCTCTGGGATGTACCACGTAAGGGCTTGTACCTCCAGGCTGAACCCCTTTCCGGGCAGCACCCCCTCCAAGTTGCAGCTTCGTGAGATGTATCCTTCTAGGGCTGGACCGCTCCAGGATGTAACCCTCTGGAACGCTCCCTGCACCCCTCTGAGCTGAACTCTCTCTCTGATGACCTCTGCTGCACCCTCGGGATGCCACCTCCCGGCCGTGCCCCTCCGAGCGGTAACCCTGAGGGACACAGCCCTGCGGGCTGCACCCCTGGAGGCATTGTCGCTGCAAGAAGCGGAAGGGGTGAAAGAAGGGATCTCTGGCCTTCATCAACGACAGGGCCCGCCGTTCTTGGAGAGGGCACGGGGTGAGAGAACCATGCGGAAAACCTCATTGCAGACAAGATGATGAAGAAGGCCCAGGCCAGCTTGCCCGGGGTCGGGAATGCGCAGCCTGGCCGAGACTCTTCCGAGAGGCCTTGGCATGAGCGGCCCGGGCGGGGCTGGGGAAGGCGGAGGGGGGCGGCCCCACAAGGAGACTCATCGGGAGGAGCGGGGGAAGAAGGGGGAAAAGAGGGAGGGGGGAAGAAAGGGGGAAAGCGAGAGGGCAGATTGCTTCTGAGAGCTTGGGGAAAGCTTGGGGCGAGGGGAGGCGGGGGTCGAAGGAGGAGTGAAGAAAAGCGAAGAATGACGGGGGGATGTTGGAAGACGAGAGTCGGATGCAAAGAAAGAGAGATGAGAGAGTGTGAGAGACAAAGGGGAAAGCGGTAGCTGCTGCCGTCCATTGCCGGCGCTGATCCGGCGGCGAGGATGGGGACGAGAGCCCAGAGCCGCCCCAAGAAAAAGCGGGGCTGGCCCAACCCATCTCTCCCCTCCTTCACCCTCCTGCCGGCCGCGGGGAGACCTGGCGGCAGCGGTCTCAGTCGCCCGCTCCGTCCGAGGAGAAGGAACTTCCCTGCTGGCGGACGACGAAGCGCCAGGGCGGCGAGCACGGAGCGGGGCGGCAGCGTGGCGAGCAGCACCGCGGAGCCCCCACGCCCCCGTGGCCCGGCAGGAGCTGTGCTCCCGGCAGCGCGGTGTTCCCGCGGGCTGGGACGGGGGGCGGAGGGGGTGGAAAAAGAGGGCTACACCCCTTTGGCAGATGACAAGTTTTGCTAAATCTGTCGTCCGGGATGCACGAGGAAGCCGTGGGAGCGGGCCACGGCCGGGACGGGGACGATTCCCATTCCTGTTCCTTCCCCGCCCCCCCCGCCTCATCGTTTTCACAGGCGCTTCTCGCAGTTAAATAAAGTTCCCCCCAAACATCTGCGCCCCGGTCTCTCCTGCCCCAGCGTCTCCAGTCCGATGCAACATTCCGGTGCGGGGTGTTGCTCGGCCCCTTGGGGTCGGGCAGGATGCCGACAGCGGCGTGGGGTCCCTGGAACAGGGATCTGCCCAGCGGAGGAACGCTATCAGCGGCCGGGGAGCAGAGCACAGCACACCCAGGAGCGGAGCCTCCGAGCTTTCTTCCCGTTATTTAGTATTTTATTGTTTATTACTCTTTATTTGCTGTCTGCTGGTAGCAGTCCTCTCCGGGCTCTCCGCACCTGGTGTATGCGGTGGTGTTTCTCGTGCTGCAGCATCTCCGTATCTCCCGCAGCCCCCCCGGCTCCGTGTTTCACCCGCTGCTCGCAGCCCAGCTGCGGCTCAGCCGTGCGGGGCTCGGCGGCGGCAGGCGGAGCAGAGGCGCGTTCCAGCAGCTCCGGCGCGCTCTGCCCATGCACACGGACAGACATGAGAGTGTTCGTGACCTGTTTGCTTCAGCTCTTCTCCTGTCCGATAGTGCGGGGCAGGCAGCCCTGAGAACCACGTTCCCCCTCACAAGCCGCGCGGAGATCGGCCGCCCGAGGCCGGCCAAACTCGCGGGGAGCGGGATAACCGGGGGGGAGAGACGCCCTGGCCCCGCAGCGCTCCGGGAAGGGGTGCGGAGCAGGGGAGGGAGCCTGGTGGGGAGCTGGGACCATTCCACCCCACGTCCCAGTGCCGAGGATCCCCCTTCCGCCCCCCGGCGGGCCCGGGCCCGGCTCCGGGCCGGGGGGGGCGGCTGAGCGGGGCCGGTCCCAGGGGGGCCAGCGGGGTAAGTGACGGCTCCGCCAGCAGCCCGGTCCGGGAGGGCGGCACGGCCGAGGGGACACCCTCTGCCCCCCCGGAGCACGGGCGGGGCCGGCCGGGCTTGGACCGTGGGGAGGCAATTTACTCATTTGCCCGGTGAAAAGAGAAAGCACGAGAAATTCAATTAAAGCGGCTCTGGCAAAAGGAGTTATTTGAGGCATGAATGTCTCCCCTAAAGCTGCAGCAATCATGTGGCATTAGACACTTCCGGAATCCTATAGCCAACTTGAAAAATCCCAGACCCCTTTTTTCCCTAATTTTTGCTCTGATCTGTAATTTTATCCACATTTGCACTAGTTTGAGCATTCTGGCTCTCCCATCTGAAAGCCTGCAATTACTATATAATTCTTCGCAATTTCACATGTCCTAATATGGACTGTAATTTTTGCGCAAGACAATTTCCTGCTATTTCAAGCATCAACATTGTCAAAGTTGTATGTACATAATAAATGGGAATATCAATGCATAGTTTTTAGCATAACATCTTGACTCCTCGATAATTATATCCGTTCGGAGCCTACGCAGAATTAGCCTGAATTGCATGGTAACTGCTGCTGCTTTAAAATTTTTAAAAATTACTCATAATTTTCCCAAAGATTACCAAGATCTCGAGTGCACAATGTCATCAGCGTAATGAAGAGTAAACATTTATGCTAATAATCTGCAATTTTTTTCATCAGCTATAAAGACAGAGGCTATATAGCAGAAAATTTCAGTCATATTCTGCAAGAGCAGAGCTGCAAAAAGGCTGCTGCGCTCAGAGGCATGTGCATCTCTGGGGGATCTCAATCCACATTTGCACTCTCAGGATATTATTATTGTGCTCGGCTTCTTTTTTTTTTTTTTTTTTTTTCGCTTTCTTTCTCCCTCCCCGATCCTCTCCCTCTCTCACACACTCTCTCGTTCTTCTAACTTTCGTAGCAAAAAGCCGCGTTCGGTCCTTTGGTTTGTTGTAAAGCAAAGAGCTGTGCCCAGCGCCTCAGGGACTGAGGCGGAAGGTAAGGGTGGCGACACAGGCTCCTTTCTCCAGGGGGTAGGTGAGTGTGCGGGGCGCGACGCGGACGGATGCCCCGCGCGGCCGGGAGAGGGGGGAAGCGCCGGCGGCCGCTCCGCCGACCCGGTCTGCCGGCAAAACTTCCCGCCGGCGGCTCCGGGGAGAGGAAGGGAGCGGGACGGCGGGCCGGGCGACGGGGCTGCCGCGCACAGCCGGGCCGGGCTGCGCGGCGCCGGAGCGTCCCGCGGGCAGAGGCGCGGAGCCCGGCGCGGGCACAGCGGCGCGGGACACGCTCAGCCCGGGACTGCCGCGCTGCCGGGGCTGCCGCGCCGGCGCTCGCTCGATTTCGGCGGAGGTTCCGCGGCGCGCGTTTGTCGGTTCCTGGCGAAGGGGAGCGGTACTGCCCGGTCCCGAGCCGGGAGGCGGGGGGGAAAGGCGCCGGCGCGGGGGGGACATGGCGCTTTTACACTGGCACGAGAGTGGCGGTGGTGGCAGGAGCGGGGTAGGAGGGCGGCTGTGGGGAGAGCGGAGCGGGCGGCGGCGGGGATTTCGTATCCCCCTCTGTCAAACGAAGGGAGCAAATTCCGAATGCAAACGGGCTTGGGCTCTGATATTTGATTTTTTTCTAGTTTCAGGGGCCGTTCTGTGCTCTGCAATTAGATTGACACATGTACAACATCCCCAGCTATTCAAGGGGGTTCGCAGGGACACTCCAAGGGGATTTTTTTCCCTTTTTCTTTTTGGGTGGAAGATATTAAAGAGGTATCTGTTGTTTGGCAATTTTGCTAAGTCTGTCTTCATTACTTCAACATTGTGCATTTGCTAATTTGGAAGCCCCTTCCTATTGACAGCTCTGCTCCATACACCTGCAAGCAATTTGCAGAGCTCCAATATAGGAGAATTGCAGAGATGGCAGCTCGCACCTATTTTATTTTTTTTCTTCGCTTTTCTCAATGCACAGCAAATTTGGCTTTCAGTGCGTTATCTCTTTTGTTAATGCAAAAAGATTCCCTGGGCGAAAAAATTGCTCATAATTACCAGAGAGATGGGGAAACTGCATTAGAATAAATAAACCTGAAATTACTGTAATTATGTTGTGTTTGATGGGCTCGGCTTGTAATCAAGAAGAGAATACAGTGAAATGATGCTGACCCTCTTGGGTTTGCAGCTGTACGCGCACTTTGGGGTCTTTTTTTGCAGAAAAGAGTCATTTTGATCATCATTAAGCTGTGTGTAACCTATTTCAGAAGTGTTTGAAAATGAGGGGCACTTTTTTTTTTCCCCCCAACAAGGAAAAATATATCCCAAAATTACATTTTGCCATTTACAGGCTCATCCATAAGGTTGTATTTGCCGGGTGACAATTGGTAAAGGTATAATATTCGAAATCAGGGCTTAATCATTGTAATGAGGTATTGTTTCAATATAAGCACCTTTGGATTATTCATAGTTTAATTAATATCCTCATTATGAAAATCTTTGAATCAGATATTTGATGAACTACTTGTCAGCAACAAGGCAGAATTAATTAGGCCTGTATTGAGATTAACATTTTCAAATGTACAATTATAATAGCCTCTAACTCAAGACCGCCTCGCTGAGAGAAAACTGATAATTTCTCTATTTGAACTGTTAGCAAGACGTTATTGAATTAGGAGACGCTAATATATCTTTAAAGCCCTCCGAGCTGCTTGACCACCCCACTTCGGCCCGGTCGGAGGCGTTTGGTCCCCGGCAGAGGCGCCGCGGGAGCTGTGCGGGTCCTGGGGCGCTCCGCTCGGGACTTCGGGCCGCTGGGGCCCGGGCTCGGGCCGTGGCGGTGCGGGAAGCGCGGAGCTGCGGAGCTGCGGGGCGTTTTCCGTGCAGGATTCCGCACCCCGCGGCCGCCGCGCCGTGTGCGCACTCGGACGGATGCTGCGCTGCGCCTCGGCTGCGCGCCGGCCCCGCGCCCCGGGGAGCGGGCGCGCATCGCGGGGCCGCTGAGCACGGCCCCCGGGGGCTGCACAGCCCATCCCTCTCGGAACCTGCGGGCAGGAAAGTGCCTAGCTGCCGCCGGCTCCCTGCGCTCTGCAGCGTTTTACCCACCCCAGCAGTAGCCACGGGCTGTGCCCGGCGCTGCGTCAGCCCGGGGAGCGGGCACGGCTCAGTCGGGGCTGGGATGACCGCGGCGGTACCGGCACAGCTTCGCCTCCCGCGGGATGCGCGTGTCGGCAGCCGCTCGGCTGTCGGGAGGGGGGCCGGGGCCCTCCCGGCCCGACCACATCCCCTTCCCGTCCCAGCAGCTGTGCCCGGTTCCCCCCGGCTCCGAGCGGCCCCTCCGCCGAGCGTTCCGCGGCACACGGCGCTGGCTGCGGCCGGGCGCACGGCGGACAGGCTGCCCTGCCCTGCCCTGGCCGCGCCGCTCCTCCGGCTCGCCGCCCGGGTACGGCACCGCCGTCCCGCCGCGGAGCGCGGAGCGCGGAGCGCGGAGCCGGGCCGGACCCCGCTCCCGGCAGCGCTACGAGACAGGGAGCATGCGTGTCTCTTTTTCCAAACCATAATTTTACTGTCTCAAAGAAACTTTATAACTTATGTACAAAGATTTGTGTGGGTTTTCTTTTTTTCCCATTTCCTCCCCCAGATACAAAGCAATAAGTTAACATTCTCAATATAAAACTAAACTTTGACATATAGAACACTAAACACAGCCGAGCTCAGTTTATCACATTTTCCGAATTTCACAAGTAAAATGTCAAGATCTCAGTACACAAAGCATCATGTTTTACAGCCACACGAAACAGAACGGAAATAATAATAATAATAACAATAATAATTAAAAAAGCTAAATTTGTGCAACATGTTTACAGAACAATAATAATAATAATAATAATTAAGAATAAAATATGTACAGCGAGTAGCTCCTGCACGTCAGTTTGTGCATTTCGACATCGGGCCGTCTTCGCGCGGGGTGTGCCCTCCCGCCTGCCCTCCCGGTGGGTCCCCCCCGCCGCTCTCCGGCTCCCGTTCCGTCCTCTGCGCCTTGTTTCACCTCAGCAAAGCGCTGGCAGCTGCTGCAATTCCACTTCAGAGTGCCAAACAATGCGCGTTTATTTCCTTTGTTAAATACGCGAGAAATGCGTATCATTCGGACCAAAACGCACCGCACCAGCGAAATATGAAAGTTATTGTGAAAGTTAAAATCGCATCCTTCCCTCGTGGTGATTTACTCGGGGAGAAGCGGGGGGAACGGGACGACAGACCGTCTGTGGTTTTGTTTAAACTGTGCGTCCAAGCAGTACCCTCAGCAAGCTGAGTTTGTTTCTAGCACTCTCATAGTGGTAATTTAAATCAATAAATAAACCCCCTGTCTTCCCCTTTTAACAACAACAAAAAAATATACAGATGGATAGTGAAAGGTACAGAAAATGTCGCGGGAAAGAAGCTCTGGTAAATTGTACAGCTTCCTTCCCCCTTGCAATCGAAGACACCGTCAGATCGGTGTAGTAAATAAATGACCTACATTTCAACAGACACAGACAGACAGACAGGACAGAGGAGAGGGCTTCCCCGCCCCCCAGACATCTTTTTCTGATTGTCCCACAAAGCCGCGGCCGGCGCTCGCTCTGCTCCCAGGCTGTTGTGCCGTGCTAGGGCCGCTCCGTCAGCTGTCAGCGGTGGGAACCGGCCCGCATCACATCTGTGCTCTCCTGCACCGGGCCACCGTGCAGCGTCCTAATGGCTGGATGGGCAAGAGACCTCCTGTTTGTTTGTTTGCTTGGGTTTCTTTTGTGTTTGGTTGTGGGTTTTGTTTGTTTTTTTTTTAATTCTCTCTCTCTTCCCCCCTCTTTTCTTTTTTTCTTTCCTTTTATTTGACTTAGTTCGTTGTTTGGGTTTGGTTTTTTTTTTTCCCCGTAATATTTTTAATTCTTTTTGAGACCGATAGTGCTTGCGTTAGGGGAAAACGTACAGATAATCACATCAGCTGCGGCTGCTGCATAGCTTCTTGGTGGGCCGAAGGATACCACGACGTGTAGCTGGGGATGTAGGTGCCCGGGGTCCCCGACGAGGCCTTACCGGAGGCGGAGGTGGTATTCCACACTGGAGGCACTGGTGGTGAGCTGCCCGACAGAGCCCTGCCGTTGGTCAAGGCGCTGCTCTCCAGGGCGGCCCCTCCTTGCTTCATCAGCTTCTTGAATTTGGAGCGCTTGTTCTGAAACCAAATCTTCACCTGCGAAGGGGAACGGGGCAGGGCTCAGCATCCCTCGGTACGGTCCAGCACCCCTCATCCCTCCCAGGGCACGACGGACCCCCGCACCCGACGGCCCCCCAGCTTCTCTCGCTCATTCCCCCGCGACTGCTGCGTTGTTTTGTGACGCCAAGGCACCCAGCGGGACCCCTGGGCCCGCTCCCGCGGCTCTGCGGGGCCTTCCACAGCCCCGGAGCGCCCCGCGGCCCGGCGGGTGTCGCCCCGGGCAGCCCGCGGCCGTGACCCGTGTGCATGAAGCGTGTGGTCTCCCACGCCGGCGGTGGGGACACGGAGGGGACACGGGAGAGGGGCCGGCTCAGTCGGAGCTGTACCTGGGTCTGGGTGAGTCCCAGAGATGCTGCGAGTTCGGCTCTTTCGGGGAGAGCCAGGTACTGAGTCTGCTGGAACCTCCTGTTCAAAGCCTGTAGCTGCAAACTGGAGTAAATAGTCCTGGGTTTGCGGATTTTTTTCCCTTTCCCATTAAAGCGAACTTCCCCTCCTTCTACCACAGTGCTTTTCTCCGATTCGGCCCCTACAAACAACAAACGATGCAGAATAAATAATAATAATAGCAGCAATAGCAATAATAGCAGTAACAGTAATAGCAGCAGCAGCAGCAACAATAACAACAGCAACATCAACAATAACAATAATGAGAAGGAAGAAAAGTGAAGCTCGAGTAACGCTAACAAAGGCTCCGGGCGATTATGGCAGCCCAGGCTTCTTCCCAGAGAAAGTTTTGCTATTTTTACAGGCTGCAGTTTAGGTTTAATTACCCTTAATTGCATACATTGTTTATAGCGCTACGCAATAAATAATTACGAAGACTAATACGTGCACATCTGGGTTGGTTTCTTTTCCAGCCAAGCATTGTGTGCTCTGTGTATTGGTCTCCTGTGATCCTCAGGCTCTCTCGACTAATATTTTGTAATTTAATTTAAATTTTTCCCCCGGTAGATTTTTTTTTAACACAACACCCTCCCTCCCGCCTTGCCTTCCCTCCTCCCCTCCCCCCTCCCCAAAGCCAAGTGCACCTACCTGTCTCCTCTAACCGGGTCTGAGTCAGGCTGGAGCTGTTGGGGTAGGACTGCACTGAACTGATGTAGGGGTTGCTCGAGTGGCTGCTGACCGAGTTCACATAGGGGTAGCCCAGCGGTCGGGAGAAGGACGAAGCTGTGCTGTACGAGCTGTCAGGCTGAGAGTGGCCCGCGGAGTGTAAACAGTGCATGGAATAGTGTCCGTGGGACATGGGAGAAGGAGACATTTGCTGGCTGGGCGGCCCAAACTCCATAAAGACAGCCTTCCCTGAGACGGGGCTATTTAGACTCTCTGGCATGGTAGTCATGGTCATTTCTTGTCGCTTGGTCTGTGTGTGTGTTCTCTCTTCAGCTTGCCTTTTTGGGGTCTGTGGTGTTTCTCAGGACAGGAAAGAACCCAATTTAAGCGAAACAGGGTTTTTCACTTTCCATTCATAAGAAAATGGAGTTTGTCTCTTTGAAAAGTCTAAGCATGATGCTGTAGATCTACACAAACTCGCCTAAAAGCTTTGACTCAGCCAAGGCTATGAATATTCATGAGACGGCGGAGCTGATTGGTCCGCCGTCTTGCATAATCGCTTTGGATTGGTCCGAGGCGCTCGGGGCTCGCCCGGACCCCGGTGAGCGCGGAGAGCCGGGCTGGCAGCGCCGCGCCTGCCCGAGCGCCGGCCGCACGCCCGCCCGCTCCGGCCGGCCCCGCCGGGAGCCCGCTCCCATCGCGGGCCGCCCGCTCCCACCGGGCAGCGAGGGCGCCGATCCGGAGCTCGGCGGAAGGCACCGCAACCCCCTCCGCCCTTCTCCGCCCCTCGCCGCGAATGCGGCGCGGAGGGGACAGCAGCCGTGCTCCGCCGGCCCCGGCGGGCTGCGGGGGTTCTTGCGGCCGCCCGCCCCGCTCCGGCCCGCGGACAAAGCGAGCGGCCCCCGCCCGCCGGGCCCCGCGCACTCCGCGGGCGCGCAGGGGCTCTCGGCCCGGCCCGCGGGTCCCAGCGCCGCCCGCACCTCCAGAGCGCGCCGCCCGCCTGCTGCTGTCATTGTTTCAGCGGGAAAAAAGCGATCCAGCCAGGCAAAATCGCCCTGAAAGGGCCCAACGGCGCATTTGAGCTTAAAATGAAAACTTCCGCGTGCGTGAGCGGTAAATGAGGTGGGACTTAGGAGATCCTCCCCAGAAAGCCCACGATGAATCCCAAATTACTTTGCTAGATAATTAGAAAGTGTTGATAATTATTTCTTTCATAATTCTGCGGTGTGACTGTAACAGGAAAATGATCTTGTGAAAGTTCACACGTGCAGATGTATTAGTTACTGATTCATTTGATTAAATGCTAGTCTCAAGTGCTCTGATCCACAGCTGAAGGCGGCCCCATTAGCATAACACTGATGTTTAATTTTCATACGCATAATTAGCCATATATTTAACACTAATAGCAACATGCAGCCTTCCAGCATTAAACAGCCTGGGATTTGATCTGGCCTGGGCTGAACTTTCCTGGTTACACCTAGGCTGTCTAGGGTGCGCAGTTATCACGGCACTACATCTATGTAATCAAGCGCATTTTGGCAAAGGGAGAACACCAATAAAAGTGAACATTCAAAACAAATCGCAGCGTTGATGTCGTTAGAGGCATTAGCGCCGGCAGCGGGGCTGGGGCACCCCCGGCAGAGCCCGCACAGTGTTCAGGCTTTCAGGCTCCTTCGGGCAGCGACGGCCCTTGAAGCTGCCGGCCCCTGACTGTGCAAAGCTGGCACAACCGAGACCCTCTGCTCCTTTTTTTTTTTTTTTTCCCTCTCCTTTCATTAGTGGCTCTGTCGGTTTTAATTGCCCGTTCCCTAACACTCTTTTACCTCCCTTCCCTCCCCGCTCCTTTTATTTTTTTTTTCTTTCTTAATGTTCTGGGCTCTTTTGCTTTGCTCGCAATGCGCGAAGTTCGTTCTCACTAACTCTCCGAGGCTTGGCGCGGAAGGGGCAGTGGCGGTGTTTCCCCCCGGCAGCCAGCTCTGCCCTGCTGGCCACGAAGTGACCACCCGAGGCGGGTCAGCCACCTCGGCCGGGTAGGGAACAGGGCGCCCCGGCAGCTCCGGCCTCAGCCTGACAACTGCAGAGAGGGGAGGCCGCTTCGTGTCCGCCGGGGCTGTCGTCTCCTCCGATCGGCCGGACACAAGCAGTCCCGGGGCGAACCGCAGTCCCTGCAATCCCGCCAAAACCCCGCGGGCCGGTCGGTGAGGCTCTGCTCGCCCCCGTCCTGCGGAGCAGAGCCGCCGCCCCTCTCTGCATTGATGGCCCCGGCCAGCGCGGCGGGTCCGCAGCCACAGGACGTCCTGACCCCACGGGAGCGATTGCCACATCGGAACTCTCATGGTGCTGGCCCGCCAAGACCTTCTGCATGACGGGCTTGTGCGAGCGCTGGCTGTCCCCGAGCAGCCGAGACGTCTCTTCAGTCTCGTTCGTAATTAGGATTACAAAGGTGCGCTACCAATGCCTCCGCGTGGCCGGTAAAACTCGCAGTCCCAGCAGAGTTACCGGCGCAACTTCGGAGCGCGGTGATTACCAGGAGCTGCCGGCAGTCCCCCTACGGCGGGCTGCGGGGGTTTCCCTGCTCCCGGCTGCCCCGTCCCCGCCTCATCCCACGCCGCGCTAAGAGCAGGACAGCAGGCAGAGGGACAGACGATGGTGAGATGCTTGGTACCTGTGGTGCTATCCAGGGGCTCCCGGCGTGGCCAAAATCCACGGCAGGCGCCTCTGGTGCGGCTCCGGGACAAGCCGGACATCCAGCTGCCCCAGTGCCCCAGGGCGGCTGGGCGATGGAATGTACAGGAACAAATAGATGCCCCTCCAGCCAATGCCGACTGTCCCTCGCACTGTTTAATCTCTGTGTATCTGTAAACTTGGCTGCATCGTTTGTTTTGCAGGTTTTATGGCCTTCCAAGCTCCTCTCGGGGAGGATGAAGCTGAGTGGCTGCCCCGCGGTGTCGGCCGTATTCAGGGAAGGGGGTCCCTGCTTTTTGAAAGGCTGCTGTTAGAAACTATGAGAGCTGAGAGCTCACTGTACTTGAATGAAAGCAAACAGCAAAGTAAATCTGTAAGAAAGGAGCCTACTTCTGTCCAGGACCGCTGAGGGAGTCAGTGCTGAGCCACTCCGGTTGCCTGAATGTGCAACTGGGCAGCCCTCAGCACGCGACCCCATCTGCCTGCAGTGAGGGGAAGTTATTTGTACCACCCCACTGCTGCCGTGGGCCTGGAGAACTTCTGGGAGTCCTTTAATTATCTCCAAGGCTACTCCACGTTCCACAGGCCCAGGTCCTGCTCCAAATACCAATACCCGTTTGGCCCCACAGGGCAGTCAGCAACTGGCTAAATTGCAAATCAACCCCTGCATCCTGGCAGGCCCAGGACAGGACTGCAGAGAGCACAGGGCGAGTGAGACCCGCAGCTCACGAGGTCCACTGGTTCCAAACTGTGCAGGAGTCAGGGCTCGTGTCCCAGACTGCAAACTCCTCTGCCTCCATAAAATGTTTAAACTGCAGAGTGCTCTCCCTGAACTAACCACAGAGCAGTGATTACCCCAAACTGGCTAATTCTTCAAGCAGGGCAATTATTGATCCCCGGAGAGGTGTGCTTTGCATCTCATTTTTAATCACTTTTTGTGCTGTGTAAAAAGAGGCAAGAAGTGGGGGCTTGCTGCTGGGAAGAATCTGCTCCCTCTGCCTGACACTCTCAGGAAACTTTTTTCCATCCCACTAGAAGTTACAGCCTGGGAAACAGCACTGTGTTAATCGCAATGAGGACAAATTGACTCCATACCTCAGCTATTAAGGGAAAAATGCTATGTTTCTCTGTCTTCTCAGCTGCTTAAAGACTGTATCACATGATATCTATTTGTCCCACATAGGAATTGAAAGAGAGAGGAGCCACTTTTTGCCCATAACCCCAAATAACCCAAACCCTTTGCCATTTGCAGACTGTGCTTGGCTGCTCCAAGGGTCACAAAAAAGCTAAGGACTTTTATTAAATACTCACCAAGCCATACATAGAAAGAACTATGTCCAGAGCCAACCCCTCAAATTGTTTTTTCTGTCCCCTGGAGTGACTTATGCAACACTCATTCCCCTCAGAAATTACAGAAACCTCTGTCCAGAGTGAAACTTGAAATCCCAGAAGTACAGCGAGTCTTTCCACTCCTTGCTCCATCTTTAGGCTTCTTCCACTAGTTTGGTGAGGATTTCTGCTCCCTCTGAGGTAATCACAAGGGTATGTTCAAATTGTGCCGATCTGAAATTCACATTTAGCAGTTATGAGGGGTCAAACACATTCACCATGCCTGGAAACTCATTTGTTTGGGGTTTCTGGGCTGTCAGTGACGAGTTCCATGGCTTAGGAAATACGAAAAAATAAAATCAGGCACCTTTTATTGTCTACAGAAATTGCAGTCCATTTATCCTCAAGAATCTTAAATTCGGGGGATCCTTCCATTATTATTGGCTCTGCAGCAAGAAAAACAAAATGTATTCTAAAGTTAGTTGCACTCCTGTGTGGACTGTGAAATAAGCAAGAAAGGAGTATCCCAGCAGGTAGCTCCCCTTCCACACAGTCCCATCTCCCTGGGTTGGCATTCTCTTGACACACTAAAATGTGAACCGAAAAAGAAGACAAAATAGCAAGGTAGGAAGTTGCCCATTCCTCTTTTGTAAAAGCATGGAATTTTAATCAAGCTTTAATTAAGACCGTGTGGATAATAACCAAAGCACCAACCACATTTATAAACAACAGATAGTTTTAAATATTTGAATTTTTTAAACAGGTTTAAAATGTTCATTAAATCAGCAAAACAACAATTTTCTTATTTCCCTCTAATTGCCGCGCCATTTAGCCACACAGTGAGAAAGAAGGCTTTTCCCCCAGCAGTTCTCTGACTGGAAGTGAGCACGGCCAGCCTGCGGGGCGAGGCTCCGGCTGGTTACCGCCGCCGCAGTCCCCAAACCCAACAGCAGCTCTGGCAGGCAGCGAGTGACTAAGTGCCACCAGGCTGCTCGGCTTCAGGGACACGATCGCATCCCTCTCACCCTCCTCAAATCAAGTGTGCTGGCAGAGTCCCTGCCTTGCCAAAAAAATGAATCAAGCATTGGCAAAATTTATAATTAACAATTCATTCTTTTAATCTTGTAATTTGAAAATTATTTCGTCGAAATAGTTCGTAATGCATTTTTAAAATGGTGTTTTATCTTTTTCCTAAGAGGTCAATCTCACCGACGTCCCTCTGTCTGCACGGTTATTTCCATATCCCAATAAAGAAATGTTACAGGTCTGGGCTGCTCCGTGTGTGCTTTCTTAACAGAAAACCATAGCAGAGAGTTACTAACCTATTGTGAACGCCATTCCCGCTTCCATTAACAAATCACTGTCATTGGCTACAAAAGAAAAAAAAAACCGCGTTTATACATCTTGGTTTTTTGGTGTTTTTTTTTTTTTTTTTTTTTTTTTAGAGAACGCAACCAAGCCCTTTGTTTAAACCCCTTTTTAGCTCGCAGGTACTGTGCACCCGAGCCCCGTTATGAGCCGGAGCACCCGCCGAAAGCGATCCCACCCCGGCCGTAGCGAGACCATCCCGACGGCGGCTCCGTCCAGGCCGGGAAGTTTCATGTTTTAGCAGATTTTTCCTTTGCCCCGTGACAAACTTTGCGGCGCGGTTCGGGCGCGGGCGGGATGCGGAGGCGCGGGACACGGCGGCTGCCGCCCGGAGCGGGCGGGGGAGGCGGTCCGCAGCGCTCAGCCGCCCCGACAACTCCGACAACAACGAGCGACTCTTCCTCAAAAATACCCACGCGACCCCCAGAGAACGAGGCCGGGGATGCCCTCCGGCTTCTCAGCGCTTTAATGTCCCCACCGGCAGTCCCCCGCCCCGCCGGGCCGGCAGCGGGCGCGGGGGTGTGGGTGTGTGTGGGGGGCTCTGCTCGCTTTGCCGCCCTCCCGCTCGCCCTCCCCTCATCGCCGGGCGGAGCGGGGGAGACGGGCCCGGCGGGCGGGGGACACTTACCGTGGTGCCACACCTCGGGGTGCCCGTGAAAGTACGACCCGATGCCGTGGCCGACGAAGAAGGGGCAGACCTGGAAGCCGCCTTGGCGTGCCACGGAGCTGCGGGGGCAAAGAGGACGTGTCAGGGTGCGTGCCCCGACCGCCACCCCCGCTAGACGGCCCCAGCCCGGCTGCCGCGTTGCTGCCGGCACTGGGTCCCCGCTTTGCGACCGCTCCGAAAGACACTGATTGAAGAGAGCACGGCTGAGCCATTGTTAGGTTTCACAGTCAACGTGCCTGCCAACAGAGGCTGGTAGTTCCCGTGCCAGCCCTGCTGCCTAGGTAAAACGGCAGTGTGTATTCTCCCTGCTTGACGGAGGGTAGCCTTTTCCACAAGCACACTGGGAACTCATTTTAAGATGGCACAGCTGAAGTTGCCAAGTCGGGCAGCCAAGGCCTCAGCACAAGGCGCAGCCTCTGCCGAGTTCTCTCTGAGTGCAGAGTCTGTGCTGGGCTGCACACCCAGGGCCTGCACTGGGTTTCCTGCAGAAGAGGCTCCTGCTGCCAACAGCGAGAGTTAAGAGCCCTACTACTTCGCTTTCATAATACTTCAAACATTTAGTATAAAAATGTATTGAAAGTCCAGCAAATACATTTATGCTAAACAGCAATGTATTTCTAATGAACCTATTGCCACAGAGGCAAAGCCAAATCATAACAATTACAGTGTTTCAGTTCTGCCTGCGAGATCTGTCCTGTCTTTCACGGCCTGCCTCAGGGAGAAGCATCTCTGAGAACTGCCTGCAGGACCATGGCTGGGCATTGATCCCTACCCACTGTAGGAAAGCAAATCCCTATCCCAGTTCCCCAAAACTGGAGCACGTGGAGATCCATGGGGTATCCTCTGGCTGCTGGCCCACCCCATGGCTGCAGGCTTCACTTTCAGGCTCTCCCCGTATTCAAGCAGTGGTGGAAGCAGTGGTGGATGGAGTGATTTGAGGCAGCTCAGCCAGGAGGCATGCCCGTATCCAAACCAGAAAAATGCAGAGATTCAGGAAGAGCTGGAGATGGATTAGAAGTGACAAATGTTACCCTTGTGCCTGCATATCATCTCCATCCTATTTCTAAAATCAAACAGGAGCAAGACAGGAAGGCGTTCAGCCTGAAGAGATTTTGTCTATAACATTAAAAGCTTAATTTGCTTCTTTGAATGAAGGTAGGCACTGAAGAACTTCAGGTTTGTCTGTGTTTACATCTTAGGAAATGCTCTCTCACAGTTTCACTACAGGTGGAAAGCTGAAAAAGTTAAGAAACTCAACTAAAAGTAAAGCTGTTGCAGAAATTAAAGCCTGTTAATCCCCATGGGGTAGCTTTTATTCAGGTGCAAAGTGGCCTCAGCTTGCTGTACAAAGTAATCCCCTTTGCACACCAGGCTCCACAGACTCTGCAGTGCTGGCTCCAGTGCCCACGGGTCATCGTCCCAGAATTTAATGCCACTCAATTGAGGGACATGCTGCTCCACCACAGTAAAACGGCAGTAAGAGAGAAGAGTTGGTTAATGCTACAGTGTTCAGACCTTAGAACACGTTTAAACAGGATTTGTACATTACCTTTTACCTACCCATTGCTCTGATATAAAGACTGATCACGTTTCTTCATTAACTCTGGAGAAGAATGGAAAATTCATGTTTAGCTACCCCCAAACTCTGAAGTACTGGCAAAGAGGTTACTGATAAAGCTAGAAATTGGGGCTTCATTTGTTTGCACTCAAAGTCCAGACTCCATAAATAATTTGTATATACATAAACTTTATATATAACTTATTTTAAAAAATTTAAGGATTATGCAATGAGAAGTCCTACTAGAAAGGGAAAATACTTTCTCCCCTGCCTTTCTATCATGTCCCCCATATCTGGGTCAGAGACCTGGCCTGCTGGCTATGATGCTGCTGAAGGCCAAGCAAGAAGTACGGAGAATGGAGATGAGTTAGAAAGCCAGATTCCTCAGAAACACAAAATCCAAGATCTCCAGTGACCAAGCCCAGAGCAATGCAAATGATGATTCCCATATGAGTGAAGGGATTCTCTGAAGAGAGATGGGAGAAGCCATCCATGCAATGTGATAAGGTTTTCTTTCATTTTCTTCTGCCAGTCTTTTTTCAAAGTCATAAACAATCACACTAACTGTTCAGCTTTGCTGATGTCCTTACATGGCATCCCTGGCCACTGACAGAGCATGGTCATTTTTTGTATTACTACAGGATTTTTTCTTCCAGAAAAATCCATGTTCCGTAGCAAGACAGAAATAGTTTCTCTCCATGCAGCTATTCTTCTGAGCACCACAGCTACATACTTCCCAGTGAGCAGGGGAAGCTCCAGCCTCACTGCTGCTGGCAAGGAGGGTGGCAGTAGCAGCAGGAGCTGCACGTTGGACACCCAGCGCACAAGTGCCGGGGCATGCAGGAGGCAGTGTTATAACAGTATCCTGTCCTCATGCAGTCAAAGAAATTATTCATATGCATCTCAGTGGAGAATTCTACCACTCTCTTGACATACAGCTTGAAAACAACTGTTAGCATCAGTACTTCAGTGGTTACTGCCTGTGATCAAAAGAGGGGATCCTGGAGCTCACAGGGCTTTGACATCTACACTGACAGACACCCTGCCCCTCCTTCCTCCCTCTTGTTTACATACAGAGCCTTGGTACTCTCCACATAAAATGTAACACGGTCAACAGACCTGAAGTGATACACTGAAAATAGGATGCAAGTATTAAACTCAGTCACTTTCAATCTAGTTTTAGTATTTGCATGATTTTCAGAAGGTCCTATGAGGCATTTCTCTCCACAACTACTAGCTTTACTTTGGAGTATTTAATAAATCCTAGTGAGCTCTTCCATACTTGAGGAGTTAAACACCCAGTTTTCATAACAAAACAAAGCTGCTAATCCTAGCTACAACTTGCAAAGGTAATCCTGTAAGTAGACAGGTTGGCTGTAACTTTGAAACAGCTCTGAGAAGAGCAAATTGAACTATTGGTCCTGGTTAGCCTCTCTGGTCTCCAGGATTCCCAGGCTGTGGAATCTGATTAAAAAATCAAGATGCCAGGGAGTGGAGCATTTTTGCACACATTTACCATTTGTTGCTGACAACAGCTCAACATTTTGGTCTCACTGTCTCACTGCCCAGCTCAGGACCTGTCAGTGGTGGCCTTCCATTGCGGCTTTCCCACAAGACAGTCTTACAAGACTGCAGCCCCAACTTCACCAGATGCTTCTTGCAGACATCCCAGCAAATCACTTCCAGAGCAAATGCTGGGGCAGCAGAGGTAAACCTCACAAGACAGCATCAAGAGAAAAAAAAGGTTCTTCAGAATAATCATTGTTAAAAATACCCATTGACAAATTTATCATCGCACATATTGATCTTTGTTGCCTATTTGGGCAGAGGTGAATTGGGCAGGATTAAAAGCATAACTATTTAGTAAGCCCAGTACTTGATTTTATGTTTTACTGCCACGTGTGCCAGCCCAGTGGCTGTGGAGTCAAGAGCAGCCGCAGAGCTGCTTTTCTTTTGTTGATGGCAAAGCCAGGCCAAGGGTCTGGCATCGGGATGGGATGGCAGTGACCAGCTGGTAAAGGAACGTCACTGGGGCCAAGCTGAATCCTCCTGGAGCCATTGTCACAGCCTGTCACACGGTGATGTCACGCTTCGGAGAGTGGAGATAGGAGAGATGGGTGTCACTTGCCATCTGAGCATCCTCTTCCCATGTTGCCAGACAACAGCTAATTCCCTGAAAGGAGGGATAAGTGTGGAGACATGCACTGCTGTCCTGACAGCAGCCTAACAGGGAAATTGCCACAAAGGAGGAACAGGCAGGACTGACTCTCTAGAAAGCTTTCCGCGATACTCAAGCTTCCCCTCAAAGGAGCTCTTGGGTGATAAATCCCTCCTGTTAAGCTGAAAAGCAGGTTGAAAGAATTTCCTTAGGGGGCTGTTCTGTACAGATACCCTACAGGAGCACCTAGAGGAGCATTTTCTTTTTACCAAATGTTGTCACTTTATCCTCAAGGTAGGTCTGGTCTTGTATTCTTAGCACCCCCTGAAGAAAAAGTGAAACAATCTCATTTTCAGCATTGATAGCTACTGCTTCTCAGGGCTCTGTGGTGGCACAAGAGAAGAAAGAATCTGACTGATTGGACAAGATGGCACAGACTGCTTTGCTGCCAAGGATGAGCTGATGAACTGGGTGACCCTGGTGAACCGATCCTCAGCCAGGGATGCTTCTCCTACAGTCCAGCTTCTCTTACCAGGGATGAAACTGTACCCAAAACAGTCCTGCAGAGCAGCATGACTTGAATGGCTGCAGTTGTTAAACAAATTTGTCTTACCCTTCTTGGCAGTGAATATACTTGAGAAACACTGAAATTTGTAACAGCCCCATAACAATTGCATTCTTAAGTAGGGATCTGATTTTTTTTAAAATCAGAAGTAATCATGTTTGTCTTAGCTATATTATTAGCAAAATGGCCACTGAATGGCATACTTGTTTGGGGTTTTTTTTTTAAGTATTGAAACCAGACTCATCCTAAACTATATTTATATGTGATAAAAATACCTGTTTTGAATAGTACCATAGTATCTAATTTGAGAAATTACAAAATTCTACAGGGAAAATATTCAAGTGTTTGTTTTTTTTTTTCTGAAATAGTAATCCTAGACTGAGGGAATACACAAGTTCAGGGATTCCCTATAATGACAATAAATGTTGAGGTATAATTAGTAATATTTTTGAAAGCCAACAATTGTTTTTTGAAAGAAAGGTACATTTTAGTTTCAAACTGGAACACAAATTACTGTATTTTTCTTACAATAGCTCTGAACTTTTATTTGAGGTTCCCTGTTCCTGAAAGCAGACATGATGGATTGAAATAAAAGATAATTTATTGCAATGCTTACTTTCAAGTGCAGAGAGAAGCAGTGTAATTGTAATTTACAGTAGCTGTCAAGGAAAATCTATCACAGATGACATTAAAATGACTTATTTTGCCTGAGCCACTTATTGTTTAAATGTGCATAATCTGATAGAAACAGATTTTTTAAAAAAATACTGCTTTATAGTTTTCTAAATTAATATCAAAACATGTACTTATGAGTTAAACATTTTAAACCATTTATTAATACTTTCATTACTATTTTTTTGTAGGAGTTGAAATTTGGTTTATTTAACATCACTTTTAAGTTCTTTAGCTCTCTACACTTACAACACTTTCATGCACTTAGACTCACTGTCTGAAAAGCAGATTTCAAACTAGATATATTTTTGTCTGAAAATATCAAAAATGGTAGAAGAAAATGGATCATAGGGACCAATTCCATTTACAGTGGAACTGACCAATGGTTTTGGTTTGCCTTCCAGTAGAAAGAGGTTAGCAAAGATTTTTCTAAGCAAAGCAACTCACGACTCCATGCAATCTTTTATTTGCAACTTGTAGCCGATGGGAGAATGAACTGCTATCAGTGAAATACTCAGTGTCAGCTACTGAGCTTCCATAATAAAGACCACGCTAGAATATTGACTGCAAACTTACTCCAAGATATAATTATTCTGAAACCTACTGTAGAAAGGAAATATTCTCATTATTTGTGCATAAGATACATTCTGCATATGATTGGAGCACCTTTACAGAAAAACTGATGAAAGAAACCTGGACACATTTTCATTCTGATGCACCTAAATGTTTTCAGCTTGTAGGTGCTTGTTGCCAGGCATTTATAATATCTAACATTTGTGAAACTTGAGATTTTGATGTATATATATGTATTATATGTCTGTCTGCAAGCAAATGTCAAACGACAAATAACCTGAAACACACAGCTTCACCAAGCCAAGGTGAGCTTTCAGTAGAGGGAGTGTTAAAGTGGTTCTAAACAAATCAGCACATTTAAATCGTCACCACGATAAAATCTTGAGAAATAAAGTTAATGACCTGCTATTTCATATGCAGTTTTGAACAGCTACTAGCTTCAATTAATCTGCTTTGCAAAGGGGACACTGACTATATATTTACATTTTGCAAGTATACTGACCTCCGTAACAACACAGCAAAAATCCAATGTCACATTCAACTCTGTTCTTTTTCTTTTTCTTCTTCTTTTTTTTTTTTTTTTTTTTTTTTTTTAAACAGCTAGAATTAATGTCATGAATCTGTAATGAAATGCATTATCCTGCATGGAGATTTATCAGATTTTCCAACTGAATGCCATGCTTTGCTAGCACTAGCTGGAGTTCACCTGCATGTTGGTGTGGCGTGTGGCTCTTTTTTGTAAAGAGTTAAGTTGAACACAAAAAAAGGGAACAAAGGTCAGCACCCAGCCGCCACTTGAATGTGAGATTTTTCTTTTTATTCCCCTTGATGTATACTAGGCTCTGTGTTATTAGTCTTAATGATGGAAAATTGTAGTGTTGATACAAATCTTTTTTTCAAAGTAGTAGGCGGGAGCTCCATTTGTTAGTAAGTTTTTTTGTGACTAAAAGCCATGGACAGTACATTTATGTAGCAGTAAAAGGCCTAGATGCTCTTTCCATAGCAGAGCTAATTATTCCTACTGTGACCTTACTGATCTACCCTGTTCCTAGTACATCTCATCTGCACGCCTGTTCCTCTGTGTAGATGGTGTCAGAGAATATGAAAAACCCTATAATGAAACCATTTTCATGATGGAGAAAGGCTACTGGAGTTGCACTTGCTACAAAGAGGCTCAATTATATGAGTAATTGTGATAATTTTCTACATTCATAGCCTTCAATGGGGAAAAAAGAATGAGAGCCACAAAAGAAAATTACTTTAACAAGAAAGTACAGAGAGTAAAAATGGAAGAAGAGACAAAAAGGGGGAAAAAATAACCAGAAAAAAAAGTTTAAAAAATAGATCTGGAGGGAGGAATAGCAAGACAGGGAGAACAACAGAAATGCTCAAAAAGCCTATGTGCAGCTGTGTTGCACAATTAAATTGAATTTTTTTTCTGCAGTTGATGAATGTGACTACTGCAAATGTGCCTCTGTAGTTAGCTATCATTTGTTGTTCCGTGACAGGAAAAGGATAATTACCTCTCAGAGAGAATCAAAGGCTGACATGCCCTTTAGACACAGCCATGAATGCAGAGCTCGATAGAATGCTTGAATAAGAATCCAGTGTTCTGTGCCCCCTTCTACTCAAGAATAAATTTTGTTAAAATGCAAGAGCACCACCAGTAAATTTGTTGAACCCTAGGTGTTCAAAAATATGAGGTGCATCTATCGACTCATCCCATTTGCAAAAATAAAACTACATTTTGAATTCACTTCTATTATATTCATGGACAGTAAGATAGTGAGATATGCATTAAATTTCTTTTCCCAGTAGGGGTCTGATTCAACATTTCCTATGAAAGAACAGAAAGACACTATCCTTTTTCTCCAGGCTAGTTAGCCTATAATTTAAAACTGTCAAAAACACAATTTTATACAAAGTCTTCAATAAAAGCTTCTCAGATATAACCCAAAGAGGTTTTACTAAAGTTTGATTCAGACTCTGTTACAATATTTTTAAAGCTATAAATACATCTAACTGATATTTTGCCGTTCTGTTTTTTTTCTTAAAGTATTTGAAGATTTACAAAGAAAAAAAAAAGGCAGCATCCTTTCAAGGTGACTAAGCCTTGCAGCTTTTAAGTAATCAGAATGAATTCAATAGCTTGTTGGGACCATTAGCAGTCCGAAGAAGTATTGCTTAATGAAATGTATATGATATATGTCTATTTCTTTCTTTTGGCAAACATTTTAAAAGAATCCATAGGTACCTTCAAAAAACTAAGACGCCTTTTTATTTAAATCCATCGGCAGAAGAGTCATGACTGCATTTATGTGAAGGCTAGAAGAGATGCAAAATAGGGAAAAATCTCTGAATGTCAGCTCTTTTTTCCCAGTGACGTTTGCAGGCACTGCTCTTTGTAAGATCAGAAGCTCTCGAGTTAAATATTTTCGTAGTTTTTAAACAAAGAGCTTATTTATGTTGACTAATTCCTTTGTAACATTCAAGGAAAACAATGGTTTCTAACTGTCTTACACTGTTAGACAGATGTGGTGTAGTGTCACACACAAATAAAAAATAAACAAAAGCCCACTGCAAATTACATCTGTTAATTTAAATCTACTTTATGAATATCTTTGTCTTTTTCTACATTTATCTTTGCTGACCCTGGCGTAATTCACTTCAAAAAAAATACCTCTTACCCAAGGAACAACATTATAGCTTGGCAGTTCACATACTGATATCAGACTGAAATGATGGTTTTGAATCATAAAACATGTCATCAGCTTTATACCAAACCACCAATAACCTTTGTCCCATTTGCCAGCCCTCCTTTTACTTGTCAATATAAGGCTTACCTGATTGTGTTTCCAATTACAGAGAAGGGAGCCCCTGGTCTGCAAGCTGCAATTGCTTCATCTCTACATTTCCTGGCAACCTCCACTAACTTTTCACCAGATTTATCCACATTGCCCACCAAAAAGGTTTCAGAAGTGTCACCATGGTAGCCATTGTAATACACCTAAACATATGCAGAAATGTAAAGACATTTTCTCATTTTGCTTCCAGAAACAAATCGTCGTCTTAATTAAATCCATCCTTTCTAGGAACAAGCTAGATATTGCAACAGATAGAAGGGTAAGTCATATTTGCAAGACTGGAAAAGCAAAACATTGCAGAGGAAAAAAAAAAAAAAAAAAAAGCTTGAAAGACTGCAAGGTGCCTAAGGGTTGCCAATGCTGCCAATTATAAATTCAAGAAAAGCAGAAGCTGTGCATCAGTGCCCAGCAGTGCACCAGGCAGTGACACTGCTCAGCCACAGGACATGAGGATAACTGGGCTGCTTGTGAGAAGACGGCTGGGGGCCACGGGTGGGCTGAGGCAGGCCTTGGGGGTTGCTGGGTGCCCACCCACGCTGGCCCCTGCAGCCAGGGAGCTGCTTGTACCCCAGAGGGGCAGGGACTGAGCCCCAGCCCGGCCGCGGGCACGGGGAGCTGCTGGCGCCTGGCAGGGAGGTGACATCTGCAGGCTGCAGTCCCCTGGAGCGCCGAGGTGAGAGCCATACCTGCTACCAACAGCCAGAGTGAACCCACAGGAAACATGCACCAAATCCATCTCAGCTACTGCAGGGTTCTTTGATCTCATTTTTAAGCTACAATGTGGCATTAACATTGGATTTTACTTCTGATTTCCAGAGATGAATTTTGAGAGAATAAATGTACTGCTGTGATATTGAAAATTTTCATGTTCTGAAAATGAAACATGCTGCTGAATTAATTACATTTTTTTTCTTTTCTTTTTGACATTTCATAGGTTTTAAATGTTAGCCCTCCTAAAATTCTCTGTTGAGCACCAGAAATCCTGGCTATGCGCTATGCATTATGGAGCTCTGCAACACACCATTAAAATGGAGTTTGCAGCTCTGCACAAGGCAGGCAGGACCATAACTGTATGACCAAGCAATATTTCCCTACAAAAAGACAAATTATAATGGTGCACAGTTTTGATCTTCTAAAACATTTTTTCTCCCCCAAACAGTGGGCAACTATCCTTCGACAACTAATTACTCACCAAGCTCGAACCACTGAACTTTTGCCACTGGCAAGCTATTTGTGAAAGACAGACTCACATTCTTTTTGGTTGATTCCAAACCAAAAAAAACCACCACAACCCCCAAAACCCCACACTACACACAGTTTATCACAAGGCCAGGTTTTTCTTCAGGCTGAGATATAAAGAAAATGCAGGCCATGAGGAGCAAGGCGTATTTTAAAGAAAGGTGAGTGCCAGCAAGGGCCTGTGTTGCCACCGCTCTGGCAAAACCAGCTGCAATCCTCTGCTCTACACCTCTTTCTGCCAGTTCAGACTACCACAAAACCTTTTTTATTTTTTTATTTAATGCCCATTGGGTAGTTTTAAAGTAGATAGTTCATATTTCAACTGAACTAGTTTGTTTTTAGCTCTAGCAAGTAAAATGCACAAATCACCAACATTAAACATCATCATCATCCTGGAAAAGCAAACACAGATTTAAAACATAGGAAAGTTAAAAAAAAAACCCCAACAAACAACAACAAAAAACCCAAGAACAAACCAAATAATAATATTTACTGCTGCCCATCAGCTGCAATTACATATTCCTGATGTTAATAAACTACAACCCCAGCAACTGTAACATATGATTTCCTTAAAATCCAGTGAAAGAACCAAGTCGTAAGAAACATTAACCTGGTAACAATAGGCTGAAAATTGCACTATGCTGAGGATTCAGTAATGGAGAACACTATTGTCTCTATACTAAAACATATTTTCAAGTCTGCATGTTTCAAGCCTAAAAAATTCATATTTCATCTATGAAATGCTACCATCTTAATTGTGCTAAAATGGATTTTTTTGTTTAGATAATCTGTACATAGAGCTAGAAGTATTTACACTTAACAACCTGAGTATTATTTAATTACTCTATAAAACCTGTACACAATTATAAACAATTTGTTGTGCAATATTTACTTTGATTTTTATTCTGTCCAGCTGTGAAATGTCCCAGTTTTGCTCATTAAAAATAAGCTAAGAGATCAGTTAATAATGCTGAAAAGTAGTATTTTTTCCTCCGCTGTTTTGGACTAAGCAATTATCACACACAGCACAGTTCAGTTTCAAAGATAAAAGAAATCCTAACAAAGACAGTCAGTAATTCCCATCCTTGCAGAAATCTTCGCATTCACAGAAATGTCAAGATTTATTTTATTTTAGGAGAGTAAATTAAAAGCAAATAAATATATGTCTGCAAAAAGACCAGTAACATTTAGTCAGGCATTTGTCAAGCAGAGTGGACAAGGTATGCACACTATGTTAAGATAAAAATGTTTCATTTAGTTTATCATGGGAGAATGTGTAATATAGTCTATACTTTTTTAAACTTAAGGTATCATTACTACCCTGAACAAAAAGTAAAATGAACCTTAAGGAGGTACAAAGAAATATGATTTAAATCCTTAGTTGTTGCAAGCTGATTTAGTTTAACAAACTGAGCAAAGCGACACCAGCTCACCAAAGTAAAAATGAAGGCCAAAAAGTAAGTTTAAAAATGCTAGACTGCACGGTGTAAACCTGATAGTCAGAATTCTAAGATTAGAAAGTATGGAGATGGGAAAGAATTTAAAAAGATCAAAAACCCAAGCCAAACCAAATCCAGTTCTGGATCACATGTGAGTATATAATGGGAAAAAGGTCATTGACCCTCATTTTAATAGAAAAAATATTTTAGAAAGCTTGAATCTCGTGCTCAGAGGTAGGTCTGCTGAAGATTTCTTTACTCTGCCAGTATGAAAATAGTTTCAAGTTACAACTAGGTTCTTTAATGATTTGAAAATCTTGTTTTTACAAGATTCTACTCCCTTGTATGAGACATATTATTGCAAAATAATGGTGGGATTCAAAAAACATCTGTGTTCATATTAGAAATAAACAGCACTTCAGAAAAATAAAAACATGTATAGCAAAAAAGAAAAAAACAACTTCTGCAAGACACAAATTATTTTTTTTTCATAAATGAAATGAGAATTAGGTTTCCAGTTCCTGTGCTTTCTTGCTCCTAGGAAAATGCAGCCTGTGTTTATTTAAGTAGCTGTAATTGATGATTCCCTGGAAATATTAAGTCCCAGTTATATCACACTATTTCTGTTTCTGCTCAAAAGGTTCAGGGCTTCTATACCAGAAATGGAACACAACACTACCTTCGGGGATTTTAATAAATGTAGGGAACACTGCTAGCAAAAGAGTTGCTGTCCAAATAGACTGACATACCCAGGCCAATGCAGCCTCTAATGACAGAGTAAGATAATGTCAGGCCCCACTCAAAATCAGCAGGAAGAGGAAGATCAATCTTGGCAGAGTGAAGGAAAAATGCTGGCTTTCTTCATGTTAGCTCATCTCATACATATCTATCTTCAGCTGCTGCCCAGTACTGTGGTGCTCTGCATTAACTACACAGTGGATCAATAACAATTACACCTTCTCAAAAACATGACACATAGCAGGATTGGGTTGACATTTCACTTAGGCCAACATTGATCTCAGTGCATCTGATTCCAGTCCTAAATTCAAGTCAGGCCTGGGTCTAGCTGGAATAAACACACAGTTAAAAACAAAAAAGGAAACCAGCTGCTTGTGCCTTGGCTCAGAAGTAAACAGCACATCCATCTGTGCATCCCCCATCTCCAATCCACTATTCTTCCTGTTGCTACTAGTGATTCTAAAGTTGATCAAAGACTATTTTTTATATGAATTACTCACCGTGACATCAATGTTGATAATATCTCCATCCTGAAGAGGTCGACTGAAACATAAACAGAAAAAAAAATAACGGTGACAGACAGTTCCCAACAAAGGGAATGTAAGAATAAACACCTAATGACACATACATAAAAAATCAAGGCGTAGATATTTTGTGATGGAGGAAGGCAGAAGCAAACAGAATAACCATTTTTAATGTTCAGCTCTGACTATTTAGAGAACAAGTGTAGCTGAATATAAAATAATGAGAAACAACTACCAGAAAAACATATCAACATCTGAAAAATCTACCATTATATTTATTCTTTTTCTCTCACTAGGGTTCATATTTTACTTTGTGAGTATCTGAATGTATTGAGAATATTAAAAAAAAAATCCCACATAAATTCAAATATATTTATTCCTTAGCCTATACTTATTTTGCTGTATGAACAAAAAATCAGACCATACTGGGTTTTTTTTCCCACACACACTAAACTCAAAATGCAGTACGCTATTTTTCTTTAAGTGTCTGGACAAACAGGTTAATATTTTTTTCCCTATTTCACATATATTTCTATAACAGCTATCAGCATCATAGGGTAACAAGTTCTGCATCTACAATGCATTTAAGAACAACATTTAGTTAAGCTGAAGTATATTCAATATCAAATACAATTTATTAATTTCAGTTTAACATTTTAATTTCCGGTTGTAAAATGTACATTATTGAGGAAATACCTGTCAGGAATACCATGACATACCACGTTGTTTACAGAAGTACAAACAGATTTTGGAAACCCTCCATAGCCCAGAGGTGATGGATAGGCATTCTGTCTGATTATTTCATGATGAACAATGGAATCTATTTCTTCAGTTGTCATGCCAACCTAAAATATCAAATATAACATCCTGTTAAAAAAGCAAGGAGAATTTCTCATATTTACTGAATGTGATTGCAGCCAAGCTTCAATGATATACTGGATGTTTCAAACCAGCTGCTTTGATACAAAAACACTATACTGTCCAATATACTTCATTGATGTATGAACTTTTTTTTTCTGAAAACAAAAATATTTTAAATAAAGCATGCAGTAGAAATGAGCACTCAGAGGTTCCTAGAAAACCTAAAATCCTGCCTTTCTGTTCTTTTTTCCGTATGTACTTTCTCAAAGACACCAATTTCCCATGGCATCGTTTCAGTAGCTACTATAGAAATGTCTTGTTTCAATGCTTTCAGTCCCTTAAAACACATTACTTTCTCCTTTAATTTGTAAAAGAAAGGTTATTAAGTCTTCTAATTGCCCAGTACATTCACCATAATGTATTTAAGCATTTTAAGAAATTGTTTTCCAGGTGTTCCTAAATTTTATAAAACATTGAAATATTTAAGATTCAAATTTTAAGGATATTTTACTTAAAATTGAAATAGCCTGGATGATCATAATGAATCTACATATACTGCCCCATCATTTTTAGAAATCTTCATTTTTATGCTTGATGTTTGTTGCATTCATCTTTTCCTCAAGATTTTACATATTAAAAAAACCCCTCTCATAAATCACTCAGCCATTTTTTGGGTATCCATGTAGTGCAAAGTGCACATACTTAAAATAACACTATTGTTGCTTTTCTTTTGGATCAGCTCTGTCGCTGGAATGGTTGGAGCTGAAATTTGGTAGGGAAACCTCTCTAATTGAAAAGTACTTTTGAGGGTTCCTCTGTAAATTGATTTTGTTTTGAATGAGTTCCGAGTCTTTGAAAATCACACTTTGAACAGATATGAGTATCATTCTTAGCACACTGAAGGAAATACCACAGTGGCTGTGATTTTGGAGTAATGTGGAATACAGGCAGGCCGTGGTGCAGGAGGCAGTTATATATTGAAATACTGTGTGTGGCCATGCACAGTCAATACAGAAGAGTGCACTCATGTCAGCACACAGGGCTGAGGATAAAACCACGTCTGTTTACTCAGCTGAATTTTGCTCAGCACAGGAGCGTTGTGGGGCAGGTGAGGAGCAATGAAGGTGGGTGCAAGACCAGGATTTGGGATTTGCAGCAGCATGGCAGCCTCAGTGCTGGGATGACAGCCTTGGCAGGCTGTCTGGATTGGGTATGGCACCCGTGGGTTCTGCATAAATACAGGTTTGTTGCTCCTGCCTTTGCTCACACATCTTCATCTTTAGCCCACAGACAAACTGAACTGCTATGTACCCAACTGGCTGCTGTCTACTGCTGCTCTGCTCAAGCAATTTGATGTGGTTTTTGGACACTCAGCAGACAGCTCTCTGGTCTCTGCATGGCTTACGCTCTGAAAAGTTCTGCTTTTAACAGCATGTGCTTTACTTTTAAAGATACTTCTGCTAGCTAGGCAAGTTTGGGGTGGCACCTGCTGTGCCCCTAATCCCTTATTCGGAACAGGGCAATTCAATGGTATATAATAAAATATTTTCATGTCATAGAATCTGCAGTTTTATTCCCAAATCTGTAACTCAAACCCAGGAAAGCTATCATATATAATACTGTATTGTAATTTGAAATCCCACAGGCAGTAATGGCAACATCAAAACCATGTTCAAACTATATCTCTCTGTATCCTTGGATTATAATGCACCTTTGTTATACTGGGGGATCTTACTGCCACCAGCTAGAGCACCGGCAAGAGCCGGTTTGGGGGACAGTGTGCAAGGTGGGTTCCACAGGGCAACAGAAGAGGTGGAGGGATGGGACTCTTCAGGTAAAATAGGAATGTAGAGTTTACCTAATGAGAATAGGCTAATAGGGCTTGGTTTGTTTAGTCTGGTGCACAGCCCTATTGATGCATGAAGGGAAAGACTCAAGGAAAGGCAGGGAGTTGTTCAAATTAAAGAGAGGTGTTGGCACAAGAACAGATGGGTATAAACTGACCACATGCAACAACAGCCTTGAGAGCAGAAAGTGCTCACTGTCAATGAGGGAGGGTTTTGGAGCATCCTCCCAGTCAGGGGAGTCTTGGACAAACACATACTTGTGTAAAACAGAGCTCACCTCCAGTCTATGACTGACCTGGACCATGGTCTCAGCATTGCAACTCCAAATGCCACTTCTCTCCCAGTATACAGGTCCTGGATATGTAATTATTACCTTATACCCCTTTTTGCTCCAAAACACTCATTATATGTGTGTAGTATTTTGCTATTATGTATGATTTGGCACATAACATGAACTGCATCATAAATGACACCATATTGCATACATGTGTATTTACACATGATAACAACCAAAGAGTATTTCTGAAAAACCTCTCTCATTCAAAACCCACATTGCACCCTGATCCTTTGGAAACATGTATATGCCGTTAACTTTAAATGAGTAAGTTTTATTGTACTGAGAAATAATTGAACATTAAAAAGTTAAACATGCACAAAGCTATGTAAGATTAAAGCTTCAGGCAATTTTGTTATTTGCCATCCCAGGTCCAGAACTAAACCTTTGTGAAAGAGTGATGAGAGCTGAAAGAAAAATCCTCTTTTAAGTCAATGGCATTGACCTACAGTCCCCATCTATCTCTGCATCTCATAGCTACTCAACCCATTTCACCTTATCCAATATGCTATTACATGAAATACCAAGGCAGGGCTGAAAAAAGCATTTCTTCATCTGCAAAACCTGGTAGCAGGCTCCTCCCTCTACATTTTTTCTTGGGAGGTATCCTAAAAAGCATACTGTAGGAACATTTCTGGAAATCATGAGGCTTTATTATCAATGCACTCTGGAAAATTGTGTAGAATTTGGCAGCTGCTTTTCCAACAGCAGCTCTACGAGTTGTACTGGATCCCACAGGGCTGTGAGGGCTGAAGGATGAAGGCAATGGAGAAGGCAGACCAAGTGTGGCCTTGTACACATGCAGAGCTGGAAAGCATGAGATATATATCAGATAGATGGGCCGTGAAATGAAAGGAAAAAATGTGGCATGTGCTTTAGGAGACACTCACATGATTTGACACAATCCGAAGAGAGGGAGATTACAAACACAGAGACATTACACCTGAGCCAGTGATTATGCACTACGTAGGTCCAAAGTACAGAAATAATGGAACAGGCATATCATGAACTCAATCAGAAGTTAATAAATCCCTATTTTTTAGGATCAAACTTAAAGTTGGATGCACATTATAGCAAAGTTAAAAGAAACAAGAGTAGGAACAAACCCCAAATAAACGAAAGCATAAAAGACACCCAAGCTGTTATGGGACTTCTGTAATTGTTACCTTTAAGCCCTTTCCAGCCAGAAGCAGGACATGACGGGCCAACTGACAAGCTTGACGAAGCCCTTGAATCTGATCTTCATTCTTAATTTCTATGTCGTCTCCCCAGTCTGGTACAATGCCTGTCGTCACATAGTCTGGCTTCTTTATGTGCTTGGAGAAAAAGGATTGAAAATGAAGATCAGAAAACTGAGCATGACAATGGGATCATTTTCTCAGATACTGCCTCCTGCTTCATGGCAGCTTGCCCTTTCTGTCGTAGTATCGACCTTCCTAAGCCATCAGGGCAAACCCTCAAGGCTGCCTCAGTATTTCTTCCACTGCCCTTTTGAACTTAACATTGCCTGTTACTACTGACTTACACAGTCTGTTAGCCTTCCCTGCTGAAACCCCAGATACTGCAGCTGACTTCCAGCACAGACAGTCTCAAGTTAGGAAACTGGGAGAAAGACTTAAAAACTCTTCATTTTCTTTTGCAAAGAGGGACATTTTCTACAAAAGGCATCTGAACACTGGAAGTGATGGGAAAAAACCTATAGAATTAGTCTCAAAATTAAACCTTATCAAATCCCGTATTTCTCATGCAAACAAAACTCCTATTGAGAAATCCACGAGACTGTTTTTTGACTAAGAAGTTTAGAATTTAACTTATTTTAATTTAGAGGCTTTTACACAATAATCTAGTTCATATGCTGTGCCCAAATTTCTCCATCCATAACACAGAGGTATCCCTATTAGCTATGTCAAGGAAAGTGTAATAAACCTCATTTTTTCCACCCAAGAACTTCTCAGCCCTTGTATGAGGTGAAATTTAGTATCTGATTTTTAAAATGCACAACAATTTAACGTTTATAAACACAAAAGCTAGTAGGAACAGCAACGTCTTGCACAGAGTTGGAAATGTACTTTCTCTCAGAGGGTCCTGGGCTGCTTCACTGGCTGCAGAAGAATTCCTTTGCCCATGACAGCCAGGCTGATTTTCTGCCATGCTGGCCACAGGGTGAGTTTTGCACTGACTTCACAAAATACAGGGTCAAGCTGGCAGGCAGAAAACAAAGTGGGCGTTTTGGCTGTACACCAAACAACAACAGGGTGCTGGAGTAACAAAGAGTGAGGCAACTAATGAACTCTACTGGGACTTTCAATAGGAAGACTACTGTTACTGCTACAGGTATTTCATGTTTATATGATAAAAACTGTGAAACTAACTTCAGTGAACTTATGTCAACAGGATTTCAGATTCCTATTCCTTTAAAATGAATGCCATATCAACCTTAACAACATCCTATTGCAGTCATTTGGGCCTTAGTTAAAAAAAACCAACCCAAAACAACACCGTTTGTTGGATTAGTTTGTTGGATTAGCAACTCCATACACAGCATCACCCTTGCTTTCCCCTCAGAGGGCACTTATCTATTAACTGAGACATGATCCCACTGACCTCTAAGAACTGTGAAGGGAGAAGCCCAAAGCAGCATTTATACAAATATCTATGTGGACAGTTCCACACCAACATCTTAAAAAACACTGTTATTTCAATATGTTTTCTGGCATATTCTGAATAAAAGTAATAACTTTGCCCTCAAGTTTTCAGAGTTCATAGATGTGGACTGATTCTCAGACATCTGAGAACTCTGATCTGGGAAGACAACTTTTCATAATGATGATATATTTGTTCCTCTTTATCCTAAATGAAGCATCTTAATACAGAAAATAAAGTTTTAAAATTCTATGTATTTTAAGCTTTTGAAAATATATAGAGCAGGTAACCCTATGTTCTCCCTGCACACAGAGCTTCCACAGCTCTTAGGGCTCAGAGCCCTACTTCCATCATTCTTACATGCTTTCCTGTCTAACAACCTTTTAGTATATCTGGCCCACGGAAATGCCCTATATTTGGCATGAGAAATCTATATTGAAATGAAAAACAAAATTGTAAAAAGTACTAATACACATCCTGTGAAGCACTGTTTAGAAAGAGTACTTTGGTTTCTTTTGGCTAACGGGAAGATACTAAACAGTTAATCTGTATGCTGTAATTAAACAGGGAAAAAAAAGAAAAGGAAAAAAAAGGAAACCAGAAGTGGAGCACATGTTAAATTTGCATTTGCATCAAAGAGTCCCTTTTGGCTCCAAAGTAAATAAAACAAAAAATATATGTTGCAAGGAAAAAGAACACTCAGGCACAAAAAAGACAAGTTTAAAACACGCAGTGGGGTTGCGGGACAGCTACCAGCAGGTATTGTATGGTCTCTTTCTGACATAACCAAATAATAAACCATCAGCAAAATACAAGCAGTTTTGTAATTCGTTTGCTAGAGATTTATACAGAAGGGACTCAGATGATTATAAACGATTCCTACTGACTTCTGGTAAAACTGTCTACAGTTGCTCCAAACAAGAATCTGGACACAGATTTGTCAACAGATAATTATAATACTCACATTTATTCTACTATAACTGAACACGCCCCGGGTTTGAACTGCCTCACAACTAAACACATCACTGTGTTTAACATGGTAGACAGCTGAACATCAGCTCTCCTATTTCCAGTAACAGACCAAGCAACAGGACAGTGATGCAACCCCCAGCTGTTGGACAACAAACGCACTTGATCCTGACTGCAATCAAACTCTACACTGGCTGAAGAACAGATTAGGTAACAGAAATTGCAGTACCTTAGGAACTTGGTGAGCTGGAGAAACCATGGCTGGCCAAACTATACTATAAGCAGCATTTCTTTGTCCCTGAAAGAAGCATCTTTGCTGATGATTGCTTGAGTGCCTGAGCAGGTAGTTACGATTGCACAAAGAAAAGATTATCTGGCAGCCAGTCACAGAACCTGTTAACAGATAAATTAAAAATTATTAACATTTTTTCTATTTCCACATTACAAAATGGAAAGTATTACAAAAAGAAGGACATCATGTAAAACAAAGCACAGAACTCATGTAGTTGCTGAGGGTAATTCAAATCTTGTAGTGTTTAAGAAAGAGCAGAGAGAACAAGAATAAATGAGAACAAAAAAACTTCCTGAACAATACATTGAAGCTTTACAAAATGCCAAATCTGTTTTGGTTTGATGCATTAAAAAACTGTGGGTAAATTCCCCACTATTTACAGACAGGAATGATGCTCTAACTGGCCTCTGCTTGGAGCAATTTGCATGGCTGCACTGTTCAAGGCTTGGCAAAGCAGTTAATAAGACACAATAGCCAGAAAAAGAGAAGACAAAAAAAGAAGACAATGTTATTTGATACAATATTTTCAGCTGTATTTTTGCAGAATTGGTCACAGATTTGAGCATAACAAAGGTAATGTTGCTCTTTGTCTTGTTGCTCAAGACACAAAGAACAGCTCATTTTGTTCAGGGGGTAACACAAAAAACTTCAGGAGGTACTTTTAATCTTGGCCAGAAGTAATTGAACGGATTAAAATTTGAAATGTATTTGGACTATTTGAATCAGATTTCCATTTAATTCACATGGGAATTTGGGACAAAAGTTTCATAGCTCAGACTTAGTTGTTGGGCAATGACAAATTTTGCCTCCGCAAAAAAGGAGAAAAGGAAAAAAAGCAAAAAAGAAAAAGGGGAAAAGAAAGGGCAGTTGGGGCCCAAAGGCTCTCAGAGACATCAAAATCAAAATAATGCACCACAAAAGACAATGCTAGTGTCAAAACCAGGAAATTCAAAAGGATTATTGACACTGCCCAATTACATTACAACTACACACAGTGTGTATTTCCACTGCTCAAATGTTCTACAATATAAACACAGGTTTTTTTCTGAAACTTAAGTTTAACATAACAGTTGATCTGCTTCTGAAAAATGTCATTATGTATACAAATACAAGAGCAATCTTGTGGCAAGTAATCCAGATGAATAATTATTCTTCAGTAAAAAGTTTTTGTTTAAACAGAAGTAACTAAACATTTTTATATCACAGAAATTAGGAAATTAATCTACTACGTATTTTGTAACTATGTACAAATGTTTGTTTCCAGAAGAGTTTCCTTCATATCTTGCATGTTTTTATTCTACTGTACCTTCCTTCCTTTCCTTTGGATGCATTTATCATGTTCAGATGCAGAAATTATCCTTCCACATGTGCAATCTTTCAAAGACAGCCCTTTTACAGAATTCCATGAAATACAGAAAATTCAAGTTATGCACTGTTTTAGAGCCCCAAACCCAGACTGAATGAAATAGTTGCATCGGGTTTGCATTAGAAATGTTCCTGACTGTCTCTTTGCACCGGTCAGGGTTACATTTAGGGACTAATATCTGTAAAGCTAAAACCTAGGTGAAGAAACTTTTATTCAAGCAAATTTTTCTGGTGTTTTTTCTGTTGTCGGGGTTTTTTTGGTAATTTTGTTTGGGGTTTTTGCTTGTTTGTTTTGGTTTTTTTGTTTTTCTTGTTTGTTTTACTTGTTGATAAATAACAAAGTGAAGCTGAAAGGTGAGGTTCACCTCAAGCTCTCAGTATAACCTAAAGACCCAATGGAAGCTGCCTGCTTCAAAACATTAGAAAGTGTCTCCAAGTGGAGCTGCCCAGTTAACAGTGGGCTGGATTCATTTGGTAGCCTATTAACTAGAATTTAAACAGCACATTCATAACCTACTTTCCTAGAGTCTCCTTCACAAGAAAAAAAATCACCGTCCAATTAACAAAAACCATTCAAACATATGAGAAAAAGAGAAAAGGTCACCTAAACTGCAACTGTAAGCATGTCCAAAGAAGCCAAAGCATCCTGCAAACTCCCTGTCTGGTTTGCATACATGTCTGGAATTTGGAAGCACAGAATCTGCTGAGGCAGCAACTCTTGGGCCATCAGAAGTAGCAATCACTCTGACAGTGCAAGTAAAGTTGCCTCTTTTACAAAGTGCAGTTGAAATACCTTGCTCTTAGCACTCCTAAAGGTACTACAAACATATTGAAATCCCACACTCACTGATGTGGTTAGCACAAGTCCACATGGACATCAATATGTGAACTTGCATTTTAAATGCTCTCCTTGATGCCCAGAATGCTCCCTGGGCACCTTGTCTACTGTGTCACAATTTCATTGGGGAAGAAAAGGTGCTTGTCAATTATTCCCAATCCGCTCCCCCAAGTACAAATTCTTAAATACATAAAATCATATTCGTGGGTACATGTCTATCGACTAGCTCACATTCAAAAGGGATACCTTTTTATATAGAACAAAATTTTTACCTCTATTCTCTCAAAGATACACTGAAAGTGTTGTCACAAAATAACAAGATAATAAGGTACTGTAGCCTGTTGTTATTCTACTAAGTACTCATTATAAACCAGATGCATACGAAAATATCTGCTACTTGAACAGATGAAATGAGACAAGCAAATAAGTATCACCATTCTAAAATACAATTCCTAAATTATATCACAAGACTTATAAACACAGGACAACTAAACCTTTATTTGAAATAGAAAAAATTATAAGAGAAAACATTCTCTTACAAAGTAAAAATAAAATTAAATAAAATGGCATTAAAATACAATGAAGTTACTGGTCTATAATGAAAATCTGGACTCCATCCACACACTTCCTTCCTTCAGAAGGCCTTCTAATGCCTCCACAGCTCCTTTTATTTTTCAAGCTCCCATATTCCCAGCTAATTTGATATAGCAACATCATCAATCACCTGAGACAGGAACAACTGTCT
This sequence comes from Prinia subflava, assembly GCF_021018805.1. Taxonomy (NCBI): domain Eukaryota; kingdom Metazoa; phylum Chordata; class Aves; order Passeriformes; family Cisticolidae; genus Prinia; species Prinia subflava. The sequence goes on from NC_086252.1 coordinate 18,996,143, forward strand.
GTATTCTCCAAGTCTGGCTCAGCGATTCCCTCCTCCCCACGCCTTACACCCATCAAAGCTTTTCTCAGCGCCTTTATTTACTCCTGCAACACTGGTGCTCAAGCACATCCTTTTGTTAAGCTTTCTGTGTACACTAATTACTGCGAGATAGTTCATAAACACGGCATTCATGCACCTTCCAGCAGAAGCTGCAGTCACCGGAGAGCACGGCGTGTAAAGCTGGGTAGGCTGGTAACAGAGCAGGACACAAAGTTGACCCTTTATGTGTTTGTTCTGTACCCTAACAGCAAGGCTACCTCACCTGCCACGAGCAATGCAACATTTGCTGTCAGCTGCACTAAGGTGAATTATCAGCAGTGTTACCGAATCCCATCAGCAGCTCGGATGCATGGAGCACAGAAAATCCCTGCCAACTGCCCTGCTGAGCCCCCAGCGAGTCCCACCGAGGATCCGCCAGCGCGCGCGTCCTGCCGGGGCCGCTGGATTCCTCAGCACACCCTCCACACCTCCTCTGCATTCATAATGCAAATGTGCACCGTGAGCTCCCCTGAATCACCAGATTAATACATCCTCTGGAGAAATTACATTTGTTTTCCTTTTAAACGAGCCAGTCAGAAGGGCTGAATATGGCATTCAAGAATTATGACGGGTGGGAGCATTTTTAAGTGACTGATTTTGCAGCACAGTGTGCCCTATATTTATTAGCCTTTTACTCTAGGGCTATTTTAATTGTTATCTGTTCATGCATGCTACACTATATAATGAAATGCTCCCATTTCACTCCTAGAGTGGAGAGTTTTTTATGTGTATCTCTATTAATGACCCTTAATTAAGTTGATTTTAGTAATTTAAATGTGATTTTCCTCTGGTCAAGAAGTATTTTTAATGGGAGATATTGAAAATGAACTCTCACATAAGCCCTTTTCTAATGCTTCTTGTTTAACAGTTACAGCAATTTATTGAGCTATGTTTCCAATGAATGAAGTGTGGGGTAGCTGGGCAAAAAACTGCTCATTTACATGATTCATCAAATGTGATTGTTAGCAACTTTTTTTTTTGTATTTATTCATTAAAGATTTCAATTTTCCAAGCAATTAACAAAAATACTACCAATGGATAAACTTCATAACAGTTCTGAGCTACAATAAACACAAGGGTGCATCTTAAAAGAGACAAGAAATAAATTAACATATTTTAAAATGATTTAGTCATAGTATCAACAGAAGCAGAGTACCTAAATTATTTTGAGATTATGAGAATTAACATCCAAAACTATTTAGGAAATAAAATTGACTTGCTCTTGCTAAAGTTAACAACATCAAAAGCATTGTTCTGACAACTCTTTTCAAAATATGTGATTTAATCTTTCTTTTTAAACTGAAAAAAGAATGATTGTAGAGATTTTCCTAATATAATACTCATTGGGAGGTAAAACACTAGAGAGCTTCCATTTGGCTTGTCAGGTAATTTTAATACTCTAGCATAATTTAGGTTCCTGTGCAAACACTCATTTTGCTGAAACTTCTGAGGATTCAAGTTTAAAATGAGGTATTAAAAATCACTGAGGGTAACAATATGTGGAATCCAGCCAATGCAAGTAGGTAAGAATACATAGCTTCTTACTGCTAATTACCAAATGTTCCCATTTTTCAATCCAAAATAATGGCTGTGGTTTGAAAGACCTTTACTTGTAATTGTAACTCTAACTGTCTAATAAAACACTGACTTTGTAACCCTCCTGTTGCAAAGGTATGTCCAAACTTCAAAAATAGGATGGGAAAGATTAAAGGTCCTTTCCAGCTCTGTGTAACCTGTGTAGCAGAAGAGCAGCTCACATTTCACATGCAATAACCTGCACATTTGCTAAAAAAAAAAAGAAAAAAAGAAAAGAAAAAAAAAAAAAAAGGAAAAAACCTCCAAGAACAACATAGGGAAATGCCCGAGGCAGAAGTTGAAACTGATTGGGCAAAGTAGAAAGACAAGAGCCCTTGAAATTAAACAAAAGCAAATTCATTCTGTTGACAGATGTTGATTACATCAAAGCCCTGAAAGAACTTTTTTTTTGTTTCTCTTTTTTTTCCCTTTTTTGCAACTAATACCTCCACATTTTCTGTACATTATGGATATAATGTATCTTAATCAACATAATCCAACACATGATAATTCTCAAATTTGGTAAAAGTATATTGTAAGAAGGTCTTAATGACAGGCTTCTCCAAACAAGAGTGTATTCACATGGTCATGTCTGCATACCCGTGCTGGTCACGCCATCATCAGCCCCTTACTTCCAGGGGTTAACTGCTCTGGCAGCCAAATAAAATACAGAGAGCGCTGTGTAATTATGGAGACAGTCAAAGGGCAGACTCTATTTTGAAATCTATTTGCACAGACAAGGTCTTCCAATTTCGCTTACAGGAAACAAGCTGGTAAAGGGGGTCTCCTCCTCTCCAGATGCTTTCCACACGTTTTTCCCACATCAGGAAATCGTGGACATGGACACCATGCAGCACTGTTTCCTGGATTGCAGAACTATGTCATTACAAGGAGAAGAGCAAGTCCGTGCTTGTGAGAAATATTTCCTCCTAATTGGATGTATTAGGGGAAAGCAAAACCCACAAGGACTACTGAAAATGTGACTAGCAGCAATTTGTAAACAGGACGCGGCCACAGCTGTCACGATGGTACTGGAAAAGAGAAAGCAGGAATGAAAGGGTAAAAACACTCTGTTTTTAATAGCACGATTGGGGAAATGAAATATTCATCAGGATAGATGTGACTTCAGTTACAACAGCAACACATTGGTGAAAACTTCAACAACAGCATGCTTATGACCCTACCCTGATAAACCGAAACACAGGCCAGTATCTTGCAAACATTATATTCTAATTGGGATTGTTTTATTTAATTTTTCTGGAAATTAACGACAGATTTTGTTTAGTTAATAGAGGCATTAACAGACCTGTTCTTGTTACTCTCCTAAGAGGCAATGAAGCAAAGCAATGGTCAAATGGTGACCGACTCCATGGTAGAAGAGTCAGCCCCTCTGCCAGCATCACTGTGACTCCTCTGTGTCACTGAAAAAAGTCACTTTTGGCCCTCAGTTACACTCCTTGCTAATTACAATTCTGCTCTTGCTTCATGCAGAGTGGAACTGGGCAATTTGTTGGCTATATGCCAACACAAATGAGTTTGTAAATTTATAAACTATATGGAAACAGATTCTTGTTTGGTTTTACTTACTATGATTTAGTCTAGACTAACAGACTGAAATGATGAATCAGTGCCTTCTGGAATAGTGCTATGCTTCTAATTCATTATTCACTCAAACTTAGGGCCAACAAAATAGCTGTTCTGCAAGTTGGTAAACTGGGAAACCACAGAGAATCAGAACCCCTTCTATTTACAGGAAGGATGACAGCCTAAGGGTACTTCATCCCAATAATAACAACATTCAAGTACCAGTGCCCAGGTCATGACAAGCCATGACCCTCCCCATAGCTCCTTCAGGAAGCTGGCTCGATGCCACCTTTTATCAGCAGCAACTGACAGTGCAACTTCAACTAACAAGAAGAAAAAAATTAGTATTATATCCTTAAAATCTCCTTTGACCAGTTGAGCAGTTCTGTATATATACAGACACACGGACTCACACCAAGGCAGTATAAGAAATAAATTAACTGACTGAGAAGAATTCTGCTATCATTAAACAGTACTTTCCCCTTTTATTATAGGATTTAAAAAGCAAAGAGTACAATCTAACTATAGCTGAATGATACTCATTAATATACCAAAGGAAATGAATTGTCTGTTACAGAACACGGGATCAAGCTGCACAGACATTGGGAACAGGGCACTGCAGTACTCCAACAGAGCCTTCCATCCCGGTGTTATTTCTACTACATTTTCTCTCTCTGACAGAAAAACGCAAGAAGAAAATAAAAAGACAGTGTTGTCTAAAGCAATATCACTGCAAAATGAGATAAGTCCAGTACAAAAGCTGGACAAAGCAATATTAAGGGTTTCAATCACAGTTACTATCAAGGGAATTGAGGCTCCAGATCACAGCATCTGGCAAGTTTCAACCTCTCTGACTAGCAGGACAAACATTCCTCTTATGTTACTGCATTCCTTTATTGAGTAAATTAATTTATCATAAAATGAATAAATTAGAATGAGAAACATATCTGTTCAGGCTTCCACATTTAACTACGTTTTCCAAGCATTTTCTATCTGTCTTTAGATTTTTTAAAAGATCAGAGAAATTCCTTTTGCTTTAAAGGTTGTTTATTGTATTAATGATTTTGATTTTGTAGGGAAGTAACAACTATTGGAACAAGTTCATTTAAAAAACAGTAGTTTCAGATTAAAATAATAAGCTATTCAAATAGTCCTTACACACACCACAATACCAAATCTTGTTGTTTATATACACCTACCCACAGCTCTAATATTCATTGAACCCTACTGAGTTAAAATCTTTTCAGGTGCTCTGTGAAACAACTGTTTTTCAACTGGCATGTTTATGTCCTATATAGATGCCTGACACAATATTAAATGTTGAAAAAAATCCTACTCTAACCTCTTAAATTTCCACCTGAAATGGAAAAAACATATCTGGATCACCATAAAATCCATTTCGCATCCTTTCTGTAGGCAAGTAACATTGCTGAAATAAGAGTAATCTTTGCATAGGAAATTTAGGAATGCTCCTGAACATTATATAAGGATGTTCTGTGCATCTTGACACATGGGAAGAGAATAGGCAGTCAGTCTTTTTCCTGCAGTAAGTATTTTCCATACACCTGCAGACAAATCTCTAAGGACACAAGATGATTTCTGAATCACAGGTCAGTTTTATCCCAAAATTAAGGAAAAAAGTGCCTATGGCCAGCAACTTGGGGATGAATGTCTTAATAAAATAAGATTACATTACTAGTCATTCGGTAAAATTGACAGCTAGAATTATTTCTTGCCTCATGTTAAAAGTTAATTACTTGTATTGTCCTGTTTTTACATGAAAACACAAGTTATCCTAGGACAGTAGGTCTCTACTCAGAAAACACCTATGCGTCCTTTGCTAGAGTGACGAGTCTAAGGCTGGGGAATTACATCCCATAATGCAGATTTCCAAATATATGAGCAGAGAGGTCCAAGAGTTTACAGCTTTTTCTGCTGAACTGCCGTGGTGGTGGTAGAAATAAGCTCTTATTTTTATTTCAAGAAAATGCTCTGCACAAGATGTTCTAATCAAGAGCTTGCTGCAGATAACCTGTAGCATCCTGATTAAAACACTTATTTTTAAACCTGTCAGTCATTACTGTGTGCCATTAATGCGTAACTTGGAAGCTTATTCATAAATATGTGACATTTGGGTCACTGAGTGAATTATAATGATAGAATTATGGATCAAATTCGGAAGAGTACAGTATAATGTTTGGGAAATGTTTTAAATGTTTTTTAAACACCTTTCACTTCTCTCCTTGCTTAACATTTACAAAGACCTCTTTTTAGCATAAAAATCCCTGTTTATCAAACACTGATACAGGAAGAAGTTGTTTACATTTTCAGAAGTACCAACATACATCACTTATGACAAAAAAACCAAGCACTCCATAAGAAATGCTCAATCACTGTCAATCATACACACTAAAATATACATAAACCTAAGTATGTGGTATGAACTGTATTAGATTCAAACTGAACACCGAATTACAACTATAACAAACAAAACCCAAATAATTACTAGTGACTCACAGCCCTATTTACACATCTCACCAAACTATTGGAAAGGTAGGTAACCATAGAAACATGTCAGCCTAAATTCAGCACTTCAAAATTTGTATTTAGTTTAAAATGCTGACAATTCTGTTTCTATTTGACAAAATCCATATTTTTAAAGGCTTCAGTTTTTGCTTTGGGACTTAAATGCTTAAAATTATTTCACCTGTTGGCTACTAATAATTTGCCTTTTATTTTTGATTTTACGCGAGTAAAAATTGCAGTTTACTCTCAGTAATATAAAATGCTAATATATTTAATATTGCAAATTAATTACTAACATTTCTTTAATGACTGAAATTAAATAACAATATGAAACAAACACTTTTGCACTTACTATTAAATGTTTTGCATATAGACTTTTTTGAGCTGCACACTAGCAGAAGAAAGAAATTACTCAAATTAACTGTTAAAGCTGAAATGCTAATAGCCTTTTCAACTTATAGTTCTTTTTCACTGACAATTGCAATTTGCATGGCTTAAAATTTAATACTATCATTAGTACTAATGTCCTATATTTTACTTCATAATCTAAATGAGAAAAATATTATTTTTGTAGTTCACTGGCTCTTATGCTTAGGCTGTAATGTTCGGTGTGTATTTCATTATGTAGATGAGCAATGGAAGTTGTCTAACATGATTTAAATGGGTCAACAGTATTTTCCTATTCACATTAATCATCCAGACAGCCACACTCACACAAAAATAGCCTTGAAAACGAAGCTAGGAACTCTGTTTTTATCACCGCCTCTTCCCAGCGCTCCAGCAACAGCGACCACATGCTCCGGGAGCCTCGGGAAGGGCAGCCCAGGCCGGGCGCTGCCCTCGCCAGCGCTCAGCTCCCGCCGCTGCCGGCCCCGCTCCCCGGGCTGCCCGCGGCCCCGTGCCAAGAATCATTCTCGTCCTGCGAAGCTCAATGGGAGCTGTGTGTTGACAAACTGAGCAAATCTGAATCGGCAAAATTCATTCTTGGCACGGGGACACACGACTGTGCTGAAAGCAAAGGCGCGCTGCCCGCTCTGCTGCGCTGGCAGCCGGCTTCTGCTGGCGTAAACACACTTGTCAGAGCTCCCACTAAAGTCAAAGGACACAGGATGAGGCCATTTATTGCCAATTGTTTATAAAACACATCAAAATTAAGGGTTCTGTTCTCAAGCCATGTAACTACCATCTACGGCCCACTTCATATATGGCATATTGCAAATAATGTGGCAATTTATAAAACCATAGCCCTTCTGTAGAAAGGGAAGCTGTTCTAATAAATACTAAAGGGGAAGAACACAAGTATAAAACAAGGCACAAATTAACGGAATGATTGTGTACCAAACATTCAGACTCATTTATTCAGAAAATATATTATTAAGCTGAAAAAGAAAAAAAAAGAATAACTCATTTCTGAACTATCTTCACTGGGTTATTCACTCATGTTGTATGGTTTATTAGACTATTCTATGTCTGATTATTTAAGCTAGACAGAGTAAGCAAAGAGTCTTTGCATTTAGGTCTCAAACTCCTTTTTCTACACTGAAAAGGGTTTACACAGTCTTTTCTGCACAGATAGTAAATCTCTAAGAAGAAAGAAATGTTTTGCTTTCCACAAGATCACAATAATCTAACTTGCCAGCAAAATATGACAGGCAATTCTTCTGAGCATGTTTAGCTACCTTGTCTGCAAAACTGGGCAGTAACCTGTGAAATTCTCTACGGGGACATGCATTTAATCAATTACTAATTTGTAAACTCAACTCAGAACTTCTAGGTTCAGTCAATTACACACTAAGAATCCTGCTGCATATTTTTTACACATGGAAAATGTGAAGTCTATCTCAATCTAAATGCAAGGCCCACTGAAAAGTGATGTGACTGTGAATTTGAGTCTTACAGCCCTGGCCACAATTTCATAGATGTCAAGTCTCCTGCTCTGCCTTCAGTAGGCAAAGAGCTACAATAAAGTTGATTCTGATGTGGCTGCTTCTCTGGCAATGGCACAGTCATTGGAAGCCTTATGCCCATGCCTGGGCCATGCCTGCTCATCCTGCAGTGCCTGGTAGCAGCCCACTGTCACTGCTTGTCACACCAGAGAGGACACGAGAGAACTGCTGTCCTTTCCCAGACACCCCAGGTGATTATCTTCATCTGGATGAACCTTCAGCTCCAACACCCCACCAACCTGTTTGCAACACCCATCTGGTTTCCACAGCTGGGGATACTATTGCAGGAAGCTCTGCCAAAGTCTCTCCATCAGCTACATCATTCTATACTGATTTTGTGAAGTAGCTTTTACAGAAGAGTTATTTGGACAAAACAGCCTCCAAATGAACAAAAACAAGACTGTCTTTATCAAGGAGAGTTTAGAAACAGCCACTTCTGCAGTCTTTGGTTTGCTCTGCAATTACATTCTTGCCAGAAAATGTGTATTAGTTAAGAGTACTCTACAACTCAAACCTCTTAGACAACATAATGGTACTACTCAGAAAACTCCTAGGACAGTTATACCAGCAAAATAATTCTTTCTGGTACAACTTGATCCTTTTGAGAAACTGATTTAGGCTTCCTAGAAGAGAACTATCCTCATGAGATGAGCTTCTGCTGATCTAGCAGGGTGTGTTAGAGCATGAATAAATCTTTATAAACCAAATCAAGGCCCACTACTGTATTTACTTTTTAAAAGAACACACATTTCTACCATGACTCACAGGAATTATGTTAATAACAATCAGTGCAGAACAGCCATCTCCCAGGTGTTAGTTCAAAAAGGACATGGCAATGACATTAATCATCACCTACCATTTCACCCACGAGGCACGAGTGTCATTCGATGCTCAGCTCTGCCCAAGCGACTACGGGCAACGTCTCCTCTCAGTGTCAACCCCACACGTCTCCGTGAGATGCCTACCCACCTTGTCCAGTGGAAAGGAGCTCAGCAACAGCTCTAGCTGAGTTTACAAGCAAACTCAAGAGCTGAGATATCAAGCAGAATAGCGGCAGATCTGCAGTGACTGCACCATTTCTAACATAAAGCATCTCCATTTTACATGGAGAGAAGCTAGGAGTTCACTGCTGCTTCTGCCCAACTCCATCTTCACCTGTGTCTATCAGTAAATCTGAGCCTGAACAGCTGAAATTCATATGAGGAACAAACCTGTCATTTTCTTTCAATGTTATGCCCCATCTGTTGACTTTCTTTTTAAAAATACATAAGGCAACACATAATTTAAATTTATGTGCAAGAAAGCATGAAACAGATAATCTGAGAAGTGTACAAATTTCTACAGAGAACATCTGACATGCTGTAAGTATTCATGTATAAATTCAGATTGTATTCATTACTGCAATAGTTGTTAATGGTTCAAAATGAGCTTGATCTAAAATGAAACATAGCTTTAAATAGGTTTTAACAATGAATACCTGAACATAAACATCTTTAAAATGTGAAAGCTAGAGAGTTTATAGAGCTAGTTAGAGTGGCTGGTTATTTATAATCTGAACTCAGAAGAGAACAGTGGGACTTTCAAAAACACACATGGAAGTTTTCTCAGGCTGCAAGCTAGAGAGTATGTCTGCCAAAAGACCTCCAAGGAGCTCTGAAGAGCCCTTTATTCTCCCTTCTAAGGCTTCCATGCATCAGGGCAGCTTGTTGAACACTTTGTTTTAACATTCTCCTTTTTCCTCAGAAATTATGAAGGGAAAGACATTACTGAATTGGAAAGGACATAATCTCTAAAAGGACAACAAACTTACTTTCCATATCTTGTTTCTATGTCATAAAACATTTCCAATGTTTTTCACTCAAATAATGTTTTCAATATGAAGTATCTTAGGGGAATAATAATTTAAAAAAAAAATCAAACTTTCCTTGTCCTCCAAGGAACAGCCAGTTACCATGCAGATACAGCCCTTTGCCACTGAACAGTTCAGCTGGTAACATTTGCCAATCACTTCTCCCAGATAATTTCAGAAACATAGCACTATAACATAATAACTACGACAAAATAGAGAATTCTGACACTTCTTATTATACTAAACATAGCCACATACTATATTGTCCTGCCTGAATTGCATCCAATAAACCACAGCACCTTAGCCTGTGGTACGCAAATTTTCATGCATACTCCCTTGCATTTTACTCCTGCAATTAAAACATGCACTACTCTGGTCACATGACACATCTTATGAAGTGAAGGCAACTGCACTTAAGTTATTATATATGACTATGAATCTATTAAAGATGGGGCATTTGTGTCTGTCACATCTCTAACACAATCCAGCAAACCAAGATTGGGGCGAAAGTGAATATTTAATTATCCAAGCTGGACAGACTACATGGTTCTGATACATACCAAAATACGCAGCTGTTTTCAACTTGTGACTCAACGAGTCACAAGCTGAATTTGATAGCAAGACTTTTATTTAGAAAGCAAGTCCATTATCAATTTGTTTCAGCTTCCTACATGGGAGTCCACATTGCCACTGGAGGATGTAAGCAAAGACAGTGCTCAAAAAGCTTGAAGAAGAGTGAAGCAACAGGGCACAGCCAGGGAGGTCTGCTCTCAAGCACAGGGCAGCTTTGCCCCTTCTGTTGTTGGGCAGTTTGTGCCTGCCAGGCAGTCTACTCACATTTCTGAAGAAGCACCCTGATAAGAGCACATCACTGTGCAGCACTGGCTGTGAGTGAGTGCCTGGGGCAGGAGACTGCCCAGGCTGGGAGTGCTGGGTAGATGAAGGGACAGGGAAACCTGGGCACCAAGAGCCATGGAGCAGAGGAACATAAGCTTTGATGGCAGCTGCAGAGACAAAGGGTCAGGGAGAGAAAAGTTACAGTGGTTCAGACAAAAGTGTGAGTGTCAGAAGAGAGCTGCAAAACAAAAAAAGATAGATAACATGGGAATTTGGCAATCAAAACACAAGTCACATAAAGAGGGTAAAAAATTACCAACTCTTCGTAAGAGAAGAAACTCTTACTATAAAACAACACAATTTTAATGTTTTGAAACAGTTCCTTTAAAAAATGTACTAGAGTCTGTTTTCATCCTAGATAACACCAAAGGCCAGTGGTGTGACCTGAACTGGTGAACACAAAATACAACTTTTCTTAAATGGAAGCTAGAACTTGACTTCATACAATGCCTTCCTACTTAGTGTGTTACAAATTGCTTTAAATACTGGCAGGCAAACAGCCATTATGCACTTAAGAGTTCATACGCAATAATACTTAGCATTTTTATAGAGCTTTTCATCTTCAAAGTGCTTTACAAACAACTCATTAATCTCAACCAATGCACCTGCAAGGTAGCTGAATACCTGCATTGTAGGTGGAGAAAGACACAGAAGGTTCAATGACTCATCCAAAATCCTGCACACTACCAGCCTCAAACATCCCTAGCTCCTGGCTCCTAGTGCCATGAAGGACCTGAGCCCCACTCTGTGCTGAGATCACCCCTTCTCTTCAGCCACTCGGCCCTAGGAGAACTTGTTTTACTGCAGGGCAGTGACAGAGTGCCAGCCTAGCTGGAGACCCTCCCTCTTCCAAAGCTGCTAAGTTCCCAAGGACTGCTAGCTTCCACCAGGATCACCAATTGCAGAAAGTGGGAAGTCCATGAGAAGCCAAAGCGAGACTCACAACATAGATTCTCAAGCTGATCCACCACCAAGCAGAGAGCTGAAAAAGCCTCTGTGCTGGCAGAAGCCTTCGCCTCTCTCCCTAATTATTTCTAACTGCTGCACAGACTCCAGAGCAGGGGATTGCTACAAGCTGGACAGCAGAACCCTGAAGCCTCTTGCCTCTGAATACTGCCACGATTCAGGAAAACAGCTCTGGTGTTCTCTGACTATTAAAAACTTGCAATGAAATTGTGCCTTCATGAATGGTAATTCTCTTCCCCGTTGGTGACTGGGAAAAAAAAATCTTAATGTGATTATACTGCATGATTGTATTTTCAACTTTCTGAGGTTTAAAAATCTGATATGATTTTTCTTAAACCTCAGAAATACCAGGAATGTCAAATCTGGAGCAGATGAGAAACGTGGAAAGCGTGAATAATACAGTATCTGTACTGTGCTACAGCAGACTTTATATTCCCTTACACAGAGAAAATGAAACATGAACTTTTAGTAATAACATCTTTATTTCAGATGTTTATTAGTGACTAGATTTAAATATATAAATCTGAGAATTCTTATCTGTTCAGTCTTCACATTTGTAAACCCAGAGCTTAGCAAGGTTCTCCAGTCACTGTGGATCCTCCCTGGGTAAAAAGCTCATGTTTAAAAATATAGGTCAGTGTGACAAACTGCTACAATAACAGAAAAACAAACCCCACTTTTTCTTAAGATAGCGAAGAAAAAAGTCTCTCTACAAGTAATGGTATAACATGTTAGTTAAGCAAACACAAGCAGCAAAAGATAAATGAATGGCAAAAATGTGGGTAGCTAAAAGAGTTCTGCCAGCCTGCCCAGCTGACCTGGGTATAAAAGGCAGAATAAGATGAAAGAAGCAGCCTTTAATTACTCTTCCCCATCTTAATGTTTTACACTTATAAAGAAAAAAAATAACAAGCCCTCATAATCCAAAACAACATGAAGAAATAACTCCTGATCACTAAGCAGAAACTATGAGTTCTCCATATTTAGAAGACTTTTAAGCTTATTATTTCATTGATTTAAAGTGAGCTTGCGTCTGACTGCCAATACCACGCTTTTAAAAAACAAGATGTCAAATCTATAACTCCCAATGAAAATAAAGGCATATAAGAGCAAACTAAAAATAAAACATACAGGAAGTGCAATTAAATTTAATTACACTGAACACTAACATTCATTCTGCAATCACAAAAAATATTCTAAAAACATTTTCTAAATTAAAAACTCCACCATAATATTCTACAGCTAAAATAATATGCAATCGTTATATAATGCAGTTTTTCCAACAGAACGAAACAGATTAAAGAGCAGCATGAAAGTACAAGATTAAAATATGCAATTGTATCCACTAAACTCTGGGAGACCAAAAATGATGATGCAGTAAAAAACCACCCAACACCATAACAGCAATGCCACAACATTTTTTCTATTTTGTTCAATAACTCATCACTTTATCTGCGTGCAGTAATGAAGGGATAGATGTCACAGCAACTCGTGTCTGGCTCTGTGTGCTCTATTCTTTCCTGCTTCTGTTTTCAGGGTAGGTTAAAAAGAATCTTTTCTCCTAATCATCAGCAAAGCTGTACCAGATTTCACTTGTGGTAAAATATGCTCCCCATCAGTACAAACATAAAAACAACAAAGAAAATAAAAAAGCAAGAGGCAAGGTCTGAGCAGTTTTCTTTCAATTCCCTTGGGAATCGTGGTTCTATAGGTCTTGAATTCCCAGGCAGAGGGGATCATGTTCATCAGTTAGGCAGCTCCTCTGGGCCTAAGTCCAGGTAGACTGCTTGTCTAAACTTGATGAAATATAGGCGCCATCAGGTAGCAGCAGTGGTCAGGGAGACTCCAGAAATGTGTAACTGAAAACTGAAAAATGAAATTAAAACAAGGCTGTAGCCGAACAGCCTCTTTCTACAGGATGCAATAACTGCAAGGCAAAGAGTTTATAACACACAGACTGCTCCTTATATACGTTGTCCTGCCTTTTCACATAAATAATATGAAAACTGGATTGAGCAGACAAGCATATTTTAACACACATTGATTTTAAATAGAAATGCTTAGGAGAGAAACCACTGTGACAAATACACATGGCTTGAATAGACAAAACATTGAAAAGAAGTCATTGCCCTGTAATCCACTCTCCCTCCCACTACATTACTTCAAAATATTTTCAAATTAAATTTTCATGCTAATAAGTATTGCTAGATCAACAGCACTGGGATGTGGTGTCTAGAAGCACTGCAAGCTACCCATCAGAGCACATCATCATTTCAAACTGTCAAAGAGAAGAAGAGGCAGCAAGACTCTCACCAGATGTGCATTTTGACGTGCTATGGCAATGTGCTTGTTTGAGAGTGGAGAAGGAAAGAGGAACTAAAAAAAGGAAAATTATGAATCCCTAGTTGATAAGATCACTGTAACTGGGTGTCCTACAGGTAGTTTTAGCACAGAAAAGGCCTTTCCAGACTGCACACATGACCAAGTACGACTCTGAAATCACAGACTGCAGTGGGCCAGCAGGACTGTCACTGAAGAATGCTCAAAAGCACCCAAGATTTTATTTTCCTCTTGATTCACAACTGTCACAATCAGAACATCATGTCTACTAGATCCAAATATTAGGGAAAGAAAAAACAGTTTAGATTTCATGACACCGACCTCCACTGCAGCTTTACCATAAAAGAGGTTAAAACCAGAAGTAGCTTGTCTTCAAGGTGATCTCAGCCAAAATTCACATCTCTTCAGAATAAAAAAAATACCATAACACCATAGAAATATTTGTTGGTAGCCTCAACTTTACACTCCAACTATAGCTATACATGGAAAGCCACACAAGGAATGAGGTTAAGTGTGCCAAACTGGCTCAGTAGGGTTTCCCCTGCACAGCTATGGAATACCCATGACACACAAATCCCAAACTTTGCAGATATGTGGTATGTTGTTTTTATGTGCACCCTAAATTCAGCTTCTGGTCTAGGTAGGGTAATTCAGTGCAAAAACTTGAGTAAAAGAAATTCTGTATCTAAATCTAGAAGGCCACTTTACCTATGTCCACTGCTAAACTGTGTGTTTGCCTGGTAACTCAGGAGCAGCAGACACGAGGCCAGGCTCAGGCCCTGCTTCATCGTGCTGATGCTGTGCTGCCACAAAACCCTCCAGAAATTACTCCCTCAGTGCTAGAGTTTCTCCATCCATCAGCTAGTGCTCATGATTTCAGCCCCTTTCAGTCTCTTAGCTATCTGCACTGTGAGCTCTCAGAGGCAAAAAAAAGTTTTATTATATGCTCACAGGACATTTGATCCTGTGATTTCAGGGAGTGAAGCTATCTGCTCTAAAATACAAGGTAATTCACTATTCGAGGTCCAGAATTTCTTTAGGAATGATTCAATACTTCATTCTTTCTCCTCAAATGCTATATATTACTCTAAACAAGCTTATAGGCTGCTAGAGATCTCTCATATACTCTGCCACCATTCTTGATGTTTAAGTAACAGAGCATGCAAGCACTGAGTAGCCAGGCACTTCACAGTTTGATCCTGCACGTAGCCTCAGCAGGGTCATCTTCCACTATAGATTTTAGGAGTCTGTATTTTTGTTCCCTTTAATTTAATCTCTAAAGATTGTGAAGTGGTATTCTTTATTTCACTGATTTGCTGTATGAGCATAGAGAACATTAAATCAGTGATTTGGTTCTTTGCAGAACACTGAGACTTGTGTGTGTTGGTTAACACTGCATTTGTGAGCCTGAAGAGTAGAAGACTGAAGCAACATGTAAAGGAGAGAAGAAGTTTGCCTTCTGTGCTGCCCAAGGGAGCAGTGAACTGAATATCTTGAATTAAAATCACAGACATGACTTTCCATTTCACGCTTTCCACCCTGTTACTTGTTATTATGTTGAGCCTTTGCTTCTGCATCTGCAGCCAGGTAAGACTCTGGCAGGCAGTGTAGAAGCTGTGCACGCAAACAGTTCTCACTCGCAGATAGCCCCGTGTCCAACTGTGAACACAGACACAGCACTGTAAAATCCACCTTGGAAGCACAGCAGCAAGACAACTCCCTACAACAGGGCATCCCACTTTCTTGTTAGAGGCATTTCCAGAGCTTTGTGATATTTTCCTTCGAGGTCAGTAGCCTATGCACAAAGCTCAACACCACACCAGGGCAGCACGCTTCTGCAGACGGTGGAAAAGTCTCAGAGCTCTGCCATAGGAATGGCTCTTCTCTGCTTAGAGAAAGCTCCAGCTGAGCTTTAAGGGAAATTCTGCAAGATGAAAAGTGATTTATGCAAAATACTGTTCCAAACAAGGTCAATTCTGCCTCAAGAATTTTGGCTGGGCTTACTTTCCTTAACTTCTGGCATATGGAAATGTACCTGTCCAATACATTTATCACAGACTAAACACTGGCAGGTACAGGACACTACCTGGACCTGGGCACCCAAGATGTAAGGCATGCAGAGCACAGAACGCATTCAAGAAAAGCTGAAACTAAGTACTCCTGAGGAACTTGTCATTAACTTTGTCTCTATGTGGTTTTAGCTGTAACCACAATGGTGACGCTCTGGTGCCAGGGCAATGGGCATCTTCCTACAAAGGAGAAAAGACTTCTTAGTCTGAAATGAACGGCTACGAGAGAAGGTGTGGGTCACTAAAGCTGTTGATGTTGCAGAAAACGTTGGTTTTCAGCAGCTGTCCAGGACATCTGTTAATGACTTTCCCTCATTTAAAGGCAATCTTAGCTAATGCTGAGAAACCTAAGCTCACAGAGAAACCACACCCTACACATCCACCCACAGCCAGAAATGATAGATCTCATAAGAAAAAAGACACCGTGTGCTGCCAACAATACATTACCTCTCCACTGAAAGAAGAGAACAATTAAACACTTTATTGAAAAGGGAATATTTTTCTCTCGTGCCTCAAACCATAAAAGTGCATGTCTTCCCCAGAGCTGCTGCATAGTTGAAAAGGGAATAATTCCTCGCCTGCCTGATTATTTTCGAGACAGGGAGGAAACTACCTTAGGATCATTTAAAAAATGTTGAAAGTGTACTACAATCAAATGGTTTGAACTTCCACCATGCATCACTTGCAGCTCATAATGCTAATGTTAAATTCTGGAGACATGAGTCTGTCTACAAATTAATGGAAAATGTGAATTAATATTTTCTTCCAGCTAATTGCCCAACTCATATATCACACAGTGCAGCCAAGCACATTTTATCTTGAAAACGCTCTTGCACAAGTTTTAAATCACTTTTTCTCATTTGCCAAAACAAAAGAGAATTACAGCACATATTTAATTGTAAGTCTGGAATACCAGGAAACAGTCAAGTCTCCCCAAAACCGTTATCTGTATATTCTATGGAAATTTTTTAAAAGCATTAGGTTAGAAGTACTGGAAGTTACTATAGGTGAAGATTAATTGTTTGAGTTGTACATTTCTGAATTTCTTTTTAACAGTGAGAAAAATACAGACATAGAGATACTTCTACCATTTGAATATTAATAGTGCTAAGAAGATTTTTATGATTCATTCTTAACATGAGAATGGTATCTAATATGCTGAAATTTGTGGTTAAATATGCTCACCAAAAAAGCAAGCTATAACAATTTTTTAAAAAGAAATACAACTCCTGTTTCAAAATGCACCATCAGAAAGGTGGAAACAGACTGATTCAGTAGCATATGGCAACAAAAAAAAAAGTCTGAAATGAATATTTTGATTATAGGAAAAAAAATCATCTAATTTTGAGTCTTTTCCTCTTAGAAATACTGAAAAGTTTGAATTTTGGAAAACCATGAGCATTACCAAGGTCTGCAGATTAAAAAAAAATGCAAGAAATGAACTGTATCAGAAACTGCTCAGTAAAAGATGCAGTAAAGCAGGTACTTTATTTATTTAACCACTTCCCAGATGCAGACCCCATAGCACACTTCTGTACAGTAACATGCAGAGTCCAACATAAAATGGCAATTTAAAAGCTGATTACCAGTTTTACCATCCTAAAGGTCAAAGCCATGTCTGATCAGAAATAAAAACCATGTAAAATTACATGTCTGCAGTCTATCTAGAGCTTGTAAACCAGATCACATTGCCTCAGTCACTTGCTACACCTTCTTTATTAGTCCAACGAATCTTTCTAACTTGTGTAATGCTTCAGGATAGTTTGATGATTTTCATATAAATACCCTGCTGGAGAAGAGCTCATTATTCCTTTAACAGACACAGTTTTGGCTAATCTAACTATGGAGTATAGAAAATACTGACAACCATGCATGACTCACTAACTTGTGCCCTCTATGGCAATAAAATGAAATAAAATGAAATAAAATGAAATGAAATAAAATAAAATAAAATAAAATAAAATAAAATAAAATAAAATAAAATAAAATAAAATAAAATAAAATAAAATAAAATAAAATAAAATAAAATAAAATAAAATAGAAACAATAACAACAAACCAAACCCCAACTCATTTCTAATGAGACTCGGCACTTCTGGGCAAGCTTGAAGCTGTACTGCACCAGAATCAACTCCAGCTACTCCCTCTGTTTTTATAAAAAATAAAAAAGGCTTAAAACCAAATTTACTTATTTCCTCCTCATTTTACTAACAGAGGGGAAAGAATAATACTCTCAGAAAAATGTTGAAAACAAACATCTCTAAAAGGCTCTGTAGTGACAGAAGAAGAAGCATCTCACAAGGTCTCACATTCTGGTACTGGAGACAGCTAGAGCTTCTAGCTAGGTGCAGTTTCCAGGTCTCCCACTGAGGAGCCTGTGGACAAATTCCCAGTTCCACAGGAGGCTGAACAAGGCAGCTCAGCCCCTTACCAGGCACACAGCCAGCCTGGGAACGCACCCTACATGTGCAAGGGATGTATCACACCCCGCCAGTCTGTACTGAATTGACTTTAAAAACCTGGCCCACAGTAAGTCACACAGATCGTCACAGGATTCTTATTCATTGTTAGGGAAGCAAGATCAGGAATCATGTATGTATGTAACACAAATGTATGTAACACAAAAGTAACTCATTTTACATGGGATGTCTTCTCATCAGTTATTTCCCTGTGGCTCTAAACCCTGAAATTTCATTATAAGAAATTAGGGGCTTCTACTCTACAATAATTCACCCGTATAAAATAAATAGATCTCTAAGAGATTACTATGATTTAAATCATCTAAGATAGAATTGTAGACATAAATGCAGTTCTTTCATGTCTTCTACTTTATTACCAATAAAGTGGCACAGATTCAATTATAATACCTGAAACTATCATATCTAATCAGACCATTTACAAGCCAGTGAACCAGCACACAATCCACACTATTTCTAACTACAAACTGTGACAGTGACTTGATGTGCCTGTGTTCTGGGTGCTTCCTAGTTTTCTTTTACAAAGTAGTAAATTCAATTCACAATCCTATGTATCACCTGTAAAATTCTTTTATACTCTTCAAGAAAAGGTGACAGCTAAAATGCAGTTCAACCCACTGCTAGTCCATTCTGCAATGCATCATTTGAGCATACAGAATTTCACAAAGGTTTGTGGAAACCACTCACACCCCAAAGGGTTGTGTGCCTTCTCCCTGGGTTGAGAGTGTTTGAATTCTGACATCAGCAACGTGGAGACTATTCAACTTCCCTGTATAACTACTGAAAAGTACTTTTTAATTTCCCAGTATCTTTCGGACTTTTTTTTAATAAAGGGTTTTTTTAGGCTAGCCCAAGTCCTTCTGATGTGTGGAGAAAGCATTTAATCAGTACACCAACTTCCAAGATCCCTGCTGCTCAAATGCACTTATGCAAAACCAATTCCATAATAAAGAAAACTTTCGTAATTTATAAAAATGTAACATCAGATATATTAAAAAGAAAACAAACAAAAAAAGAGTCTATAAAAAAGTAATTTTTTGTCCAATAAAGGTAGAACAGATACCGCTAGGTGAGCAGAAATCCACTTTAAATTACTTTTATCTTTTGGTATTTGAAATTAAATTATACTGAACTGTCCAATTCGGGGAAATTTGGATTTCATTTAATCAGTCTTGTCTTAACCATGACAGTTTCACTTTCTCGAGTCTCTGTAAAAGCATATCCCCTGGGGCAGCTGAATAAGGTTTGATGCCTGAACGGAAGGTATGAAAGCTTAACAAATTTAATTCGCTAGGTCCTTTTAACTGGATGACAGACACTAGGTTTTCAAGTGCGCATGGGGCTGAAGACAGATGTAGAACATGGACACACAACTTTAGCCTGAGAAAGGTTATGTGGTAGAAAAAGCGCTCATCAGAGAACCTCAGGGCACGGGGGCCAAGGGGCGCTGCAAAGCCGTGACACGGCCGTGGCAGGGTGAGGTCTGCAGTCGGACGGGCTGGCAGAAGAAGGACGTACTTATGTCAGATTACTTCAGCAGCAAAAACCACCACAGCAAAACCAGAGCGACACATTCCTACAGCCTTCCCGCTCCGCGGGGTCCCTGGGAGCCGCCGGCCCCACGCCGAGCCCGGGGAGACACGCCTTAAGGGCAGCTGAGACCGGACAGCTGCGGCCGCCGCTGCGAGCCGCGGCCACCGCTGCGAGCCCCCGCCGCCTCACACCGCCCCCGCCCGCCGCCTTCGCGCGCCCCGGCCGGCGGAGCGCTCCCTCGCAGCCCTCGGCAGGGGCGGCGGCGGCGGGACCTTTCGCTCCTCGGTTTCAAAGCTAGCTCCGACTGAGCAGCGGCGCGGCGGCGGCCGGCGGGAAGGGCGGGGCGGCGGCCGGGCCCGCACCTCACCCCGGCGGCGGCGGCGGCGGCGCGCACTCACCTCCGCTCCGCAGCGCGCGGGCGGCCCTGGGCGCCGCCATGCTGCCCACGTGAGGCGGTCACGTGGCCGTGTGCGGCGGCGGGCCCCGAGCGCTCCCGTCCCGCCCTCGGCCGGCGCGAGCGCGGTGTGAGGGCGGCGGGCGGGACCCGCCCTACCCGGGCAGCCCGCACGGCCCGACACGGTCCGGCACCGGGCTCCGCGCTGCCCGGAGGTGCCACTCACCGCCCTTGTGTGCGGCCCCATCCCGCTCAGCTCGACAGCATCCCCAGCGGGATTGGTGGTTGCTCCTCCCGCCAGCGGGGGACGGGGCAGTGAGACCGAACTGCCGAACTGGGATCGGTCCCGTGTGTTACAACCATACTAACCATGAGTGCTGGAGCTACCTCATAGTTTCTTGCCATTAAAAAATAAACTTCAACCAACTAAGCAAGCAAGCAAGCACCACCACGCTGCCTTCAACTTCATTTTTGTGAATAAAATATGACCTTCTCCTTATGAACTAATTAATGCAAAGGAATATCTCAAAGGCAGGTGCCAAGAGGATGGTGCCAGACCTTTTTCAGTGGTGCCAAGTGACAGGATGAGGCGCAATGGCCATAACTAAAGCACAAGTTTCACCTCAGCATGAGGAAGAGCTTTATGCTGAGGGCGGCAGAGCACTGCAGCAGGCTGCGCTGGGAAGGGCTGGAGTCATCCTCTCTGCAGACATTCAAAACTCACCTGGATGAGTTCCAAAATATAGAAGTTATACAAGTAATCCTTTCTTATATCCTCACCCTCATGTAATGATCTTTGTTTCCTTACATACATTTATGTGCACGCACACAGTGGTAACCTGTGGGATAAGTAAATTGTCAAATGAGAACTGAGGCTGTTTATCTCCAGATTTATTTACATCCTAGTACAGCCATTAGCAGTTTTTAACTTCCCATGCACAAGTTTTATGATTTAGTTAAGAATAGACTCAAAGCCCAAGGTGGATGGGAATGCTGAGCATATTGCACTTCCGGCATTTCTGATTTTAAGGAGCAAATTCCAAGCATTCTCTGATTAAAAAAAAAAAAAAAAAAAAAGTGCTGTGATCTTAAACTTTGCTAGTAAAAGTGCATCTCCTTATCAGCTATCAGAGCATGATAGGCAGCCTATCATATAGCTTATATCCAAAGTACATAGTAGTTTAAAGATCAATACCATACCTTGCACTGCCTCCAAAAAATAAAACATTCCACTTCTTATAATCACATTCTGCATGAACTGACACGTTTCATCATTACTATTCAGTGAGAGGAGAATGATAAGACTGCCACAGAAATAAAGATATAGCAATAAATACAGAGAAAGCATTGCTAAGCTGATCAGTTACACCTCATGAGCACCATTACCACTGCTCACTGGTGAGAGCTATGCACGTTTCATTTGCAGGGCCAAAATGTGCACATCTTCACTTTGCTCCTAATTCTACAACATAGTATGGCCTTTCAGGAGTGTGAATTGCATTAGGCATCATTTTATCCTCTTTTGTATCTTGGCAAGGCTTTAGGAATCCAGACACTCAACCATTAGTTCTATAACATCAATGTGCATTGTAGAGCAATCACACATTCTGCTGCTTGGCCTAAGAAACTACATACAATCTTGAGGGGGTGTGCTTGTGTGTGCCTACAGAGAACAGCACACTTCACTTGAAAGTATCCATGTATGATGAGTAATTCACCACGTTTTCCTCAACTGTCACTAAAGGAGAGAAACAGAGCTCTAAGGTAGCCCAGTCTCACTTTCCTTATCTGAGTCAGCAAGTGTTTCCTACTCAGTGGAATGAGGCCACTGTTAGAGAAAATGAAGTGAGCACTTGGCTTTTGTCTGCATCTGTAAGCCCTAAATTCCTGATTGTAACAACCTGAAAATTGGTTGATGGCATAACAAAATGGAGGCAATCCTAGTTATGTTGCTACCACCTTTGTAATTACCTTGTCCTTAAGTGTCAGGCTATTTCACAAATACTTGTAGGTACTGACTAGTGGTTAGATTGGACCAATTATTTTTGCATGCCAGAAGACAAGAGGGGATCAATCAAATTACGATCAATTACATTTCAAGTGAACTGTGTAATATTTGCAGTCTCTGGATGCATCTTAAGCCTAACAACAGTCATTATTCAGTAGTCCCTAATTTATGCTTGATGCAATTTTTCTCCTTTTGCTAAGAAATACAAACAACAGACAGTTTTAAGGACCTTTATAGCAGTAAAATGGGGGTGAATATCTCAGAAAAGAGAGACACACCAGAATCTAACACAGCAAACCTGAAAAAATCATACTTCGCTGTGTTCAAGTTGTCACCAAAAACAAATACATCACTTTCTTCTTCATGTGTATAATTGCCTTTGGGTTACAACTGGCAAATCCCTTGAAATGTTTAAGATGGACAGTGATGTCTCATGATGTCCTGAGTGTCAGGTTGAGAGGTAGTTTTGGAGAAATCACTTTTCAGCCCAGGATTTATTCAACACGTCTGTGTGAAAGACTCCTTGAAGAATGTTTCATATCCCATCTCACGTACATTGGTTCTGTGCTGTCAAAGCCACCAAGCACTAGATGTAGAATCTCAACTTTATTTCCTTCCAAAATTGGGCAGACTGATATTAAAATAAGCAAAAGTGCTAAAGAAGACATAAAGTTTGTTTTTTACATGCAAGTTTCACAGTAGTCAGTAACAGCCTGTAAGACAACAGTTGTATCTTACGCACGCACAGAATCTTTTACAGAGTAATATAAAAACACACTTCTAGTTTAAGTATAGCAGCTGAGGTTAGGCTTAGATCCTAGTTTCGGAGGTTAGGCTTAAACTTTCCTATCCAAGATTGTCTTAAAAGAGGATTTAGTTCCACAGCAGCTTTTGCTGATGAGACTGGTGCTGTTTGGGTCCTGCTCTAATCACAAATAGGTCTTTTTTCAGCACTGATGCTCATCTGACCAAGGCTGAGAGAGTTTGGAGCCTTGAACTTGCAAAAACCCAGGAATCTCCTACATCAGTGATACAAAATTACATATACAGGTAAAGCTACCCCGCATATAACTTACATTACACCTCGAGGGAAAGAAAAATAACATCTTTACAGGTCCCCATCATATTAAATTCATTCTAAGCAAAGATTTTCTCTTTTCTATGAAACTATGAAGTTTTAAAACATGAACACCCCATATAGCTCAGAGAAAAGCCTAACTAGAAGAAAGGGAAGCATCTAAAAATAGCAGCTATTGAACATGGAACACCTCCCTTATTGCCCTACCATTTAGAAACAAAAAAAGGGATGTCAAGCTCTTCCCATTGATCTAGATTTTCTTTATGTTTTCTCTCTTCAGCTCAAACTGTGCAACAACCACAAATGGAGAACATACCTCCTGTGTGAGGAATGTTTACAGCATTACATGTTCTTTATTTACTAAAGAAAGAAGCTAGTGCTACTCTCAGAAAAAAAACAGTGCACAGCACTGCTCGTGCTATATAGATTTTTTTGTAAAGGTGAAGAGGGAACTCTGAATCCTCTTCCCAAGGCTTTGTCTTCATTGTGTCATTGCCTGAGATTCCTCCAGTTTGGGTAGGAGCCTTCTATCTGAAATGAGCTTGCAAGAGCTAAAGTTGGACATTTTTTCCAACCTTTTCTCTCTGCCTCTGCTCTGGAGAATTAAAAATATTTTGAACGTGGAAATCTGAAAATGGTTAGATTAATGATCCTTTGGACACTAACTTGCACCATTCCAGATCTAAAAGGATGCTCAGATACACAGTGTGTAATCTTGTTTCTTGCAGTACCTGTTACTGAAGGGTTTAGTGCAAGGAACAAAAAATCTGGTAAGCATGTATTTGAATGAGTAGCTATGAGTAGAAACTGATAGTTTTAATATTTTCTTTTTACATTGTAAAAAAGGTGAGTGATAGGGAGGCAAGCTCGTTCCTACAATTTTCCCACCAGTTATAAGCCAGTATGATGGGAGATAGCATGCCCTGCCCGAGCTAAGCTTGCATCTATTTGCATTGCGTTGTGTAATAGCCTTCCATTTTTACTGGCTGCACTAGATTTTTAGCCTCACAATTCTAAATATTGTCACTGGCGTGGTTAACTGCCTTTTGTAAATCGAATGTTTTAATAGAAAGAACCCAGGGGTTAGACTAAAATCTTTCTGATCATTGGAGAAGAGTAAGCAGTGTAAACCAGTGGAAATTACTGAAAAGCATGAATGACAGCATGGGGAAAAATATTTCTGATTACTTTAGGCTGGTTTTTTTTTTCAGAAAACAGAAATATCTGCAACACATATTTGCTTGTGAGATACAGATGCTAATATTTTACTATGCTGTCTTTTTTTCAACTTCAAGTACAAATTATCCTAGCAAGCAATGTTTCACAAAGCAGTAGCATTACAGAATAATTTTAAATTTGAAAGCTGAAACTCCAAGGTTTTATATGAGAGGTCGACCAATATAACAGGTATTTCTAGTTCTAACAGTTTGATACTGAAGAAAGCAGGTCAGAACTGACACTTTGAGGAAAGGTAAAATGGCAAAATATGCAACATGAGATTTTCAGGCTTTCTAGTGTCTGACAGTCATAAAATATGATAAAGGAGAAGCATAAAGAACAACAAAGTCTCAGTGAGAGACAAAAAAAGGAATTGAAAAAATCTATATAAGCACACACAAATCCTTCATACAGACATTATGGGCTGCTTACCCTCCTGCTGACATTGCAGAGAGAGACAATAGGTCAGTCTTGAATTGCCTAAACTGCCACATAGCAGCTTTGTGTGTTGGTTCGTAGGAGGCAAAGACATTTGCTGCCCAAAACGGTCCCTTCAGCAACACACAGACCTTTATTCCCCCAACTACAGCAGTTAGTGTCCTTCCAATCCTGCAGCTTGTGGTAGTTTGCTTTCTCAGTTCTGAAGCTATAGGTATTCTGTTGTATTTCTTGAGATTAGTAGTTATTGAACAAGAAGTTGCTTCCTAGGATCTGCAGTAGGTAACTTTTATGTTTCAAAATACCTGAAAGGGAACAGTTTGACCCAGGTTTCTGAACATAAAAACATTTTTCAGAGCTTTATTTACCTCTTAGGACAAAATCTTCTATTAGCACCGCTGACAATATCTTTATTGGAAGAAAACTTGTGTCTGTCAATTGAACTAAATTCACTCTTTTACTGAATTTTTTTGAAGTAGATTCACTGTTGCCGTGGCTGGATTTCTAAGTGATGGAAGGGCAAAGCAGCATCCTGATGCCAGAAGCAACTATAATGAAAAACTTTATAAATATACTCGGATCTTATGTACACTCTGAATATTCAAATACAAAAAACTCTCTAAAATGCTTTATCAGTATGTTGTGTAAGTTTCACTTGAAATTTGAGTGAAGTGACTGAAGAATCTGGCTTTTATCAAAATGCAAAAAAAGTCACATAAACTTATTATTAATAAGACTATTAGTGTTTGTTTTACGTTTCTATTAGCTAGTAATAACTGAAAAGAACAATAGCAGTTTAAGAAAGCTAGGATAACAGATTAAGTATCTGAACAAAAATATTTTTAATCCAGGATTACTTCAGCATCATATTGTGCCCAGAATTGGAGAGGGCTCCAATAGCATTCAGCTTCAACTATCCAATTCTCATGCTCCCAACATCTAGAGTGAAAGAGTTGCTACTAAAGCCTCAGTGTTAATTTTTCAGCTCACAAATCCACACAACTGAACCCCTTGAGCACCTACTTGCAATTCCATACAGACAGCTGTTAGTAGTTCACAGGTCTTCTCGGCACCCAAAAGTCAAACACTACTTGTGTACTACACCACAAAGTATTTGCTTAAATAAAGTAGGAGGTCCCTGTTCTTCGTTATGTTAATACAGAAATACAAACATCACACAAAACATACTGAACTTTTACAAATAGTATTACACTTTTTTATTGCACAATATGACTCAGTGAACAGCTAGAGTTGCTGCTGTGTGTACTTCTCAGACAAGCACCCTGCAGTTCACTTGTAGGTGAAATTTGTTGTCCTGTTGAAAATCATGAACAAAATAGCCAGACTGGCACGCTAGGACTTTGTCTAGTAGCATCCTGAAATGTGGGCATTTAGCCAATTTTACCACTGATGCACAGTCTCTAAAATGTTAGCTCAAACAGATGCACTCCACCAGCCTGCTGAAGGAAGCTGGCATATGCCCCACAGCAATGTCAGAAGAGCTGGTGCAGTTCTCTAGCTGTCCAGCAAGATTGCCTCCTTCTCTTTGCCAAGGGAATGCATAGTCCAGACAGTTAAAACCACTTCAGGCCACTAGCAGGGCTACTTTAATTTGCTGATGAAGATTGCTTCAGATAATTGGCTTAATTTACTGTAATGGATTAGGGTGTACTCACACGGTCTCTCCTGGTAGCAGAGCTGCAGAAGCTCTAATCTGCTGCAGGATGGAAAGATTCAAAGTTTCTAGACCTCTAGAAAGCTGTTTATTCCTATTTCTCATGCCAAGAAATTTTGCACTTGACAGGCACATCTCAACATCTTAGAATGTTCCCATGACCATACTGGAATGAGAAACCACTAAAGGCACTGGAAGCACTAATTCAAACTCTTTCAACTGTGTCAACTTAAAAAGAAAAAAAAAATCTGACCTGTTATAAAAAAAAAAAATCTGCCCTGATCAACTAAGTGAGAGAAGTTTCACTACTTGTGAATAGCAAAAGGAAACTGTGATTAAGGAAAGCAAGTTTGTGCTTTTTGACTCACTAATTTCTAAGTGGGCAAACAGCCCCATAGGCAGTGTTTCTTCTTGTCAGTGCTACAGTTTCTTCAATGGCTTAAGCTCAGGGAGTGTTAGTGGAGGCTGCCCCACAAGCACCAGAAATATCCTGGACCTCTGTGCAGGAACCAAATTTAAGTACAATTCTTCAGTTCAACTTTCCCACTTCTGACTTATCATTAAGATCTGAACATGTTCAATAAAAAACCAAATCCATCCACAGAAAAAAACACAAACTCCAAGTTCCCCAACTTAACCTCAGCCTTACTGCTACTATCAGAAAAGGTCTTTCAACAATTGCTACTATTGATTAATAGATTTGGATACTACAGTAGATGAAAGACATATGATAGAGCCAAGATATACTAATCTGGAATTAAAATTTCTAAAAACAACTTAATAGAAAATACAAAAAAATCCCACAGGTTCTAGACATTTTAAAATTGTTCCACTTCCTCCACATCACATCAGATAGTAGAGAACTGTCAACCTACAAGCTCCAGTTTTGAAAGCTGGACCTGAATCCCATTAGGACCATCAAACATTGTTAATAAATTTCAATGATCCTTATTCAGATTAAATCCTCTAAAATCTGAACTACCAGAAAAGATAACAATTTATTCCTTTGAGGGAGGACAGACAGGATATTTAAGAACTAACCTCAGGTCTGAGAAGTAATGGATAGCAGAACAGAATCGAGAACTATATAAAGGCACTTGCTTCCTACAGATTTAGGTTTCCTTCACTAGAAGTGCTGTTGGAGTCCTCACAAAGTCTTGGCTGGTTCCCCAGCTGTGGGGTATCTTCCTGAAAATCATGAACCTGAAAACCTGCAGGTTTGAAAAAGAATGTGCTTGAGGCACTTTAGCAACTTAAACAGAATGGGTCTGTTTGCTTCCAGCAGGACCCACTTCTGGCAAAGGGTAGAGTCTGTACACGGGAAACACCAGAGAGACCACAGAACCAATCCTGTAACCTGCTCATGATATTAAACTTGCACAGGCCCTACACCGTACAATAGGATCGACAGAGAACAGCCCAAGGAGAATCAAATTAGGAGAAATTTCAGATTGCTTAGATTTAAATATTACCTTGCTACTCAAGTATCTATTAAGTCTTGATCAAAACAAAAGAGCAAAAGAAAATCCATACAATTGAAATAACAGTGTGTCTGAGAATCTACATCGTTTATTTCATCAAGTGCCCCCAAACCTAAAGTACAACATTTTTAAATCTACAACACAAAAATAGAAAATATTCAAAATGCACAGAAACACAAGTCACCTTTAATGTGATTAAAACGTCACATGAGATTTTCTGCAGTTAAGTGGCAATTAGGGATGTGCTTTACAACACTGTATAGATATCTGCAAGTCTCCTGTACAGGAAGGATCCTCAAGCTTGTGCAAGTCGTTCTAGGACTCTTCGGTAATCTGAAACGAGCTGTTGGAAGCTCTCTTCTAACTGTTCCCGTTGCAAGTTTAGGTCTATTTGGTTCAACTGATTAGTCATCTCCTCTGGTCTTAGACACCTTCTCATCTTGGCAAGTTCTCTCTGTTTTTTCTAAGCAATCAAACAAACAGTAGTTTGAACACAGCCAGCAATCATCAAGAATATGGTATTTCATTATGGTGTTTCATTAACATTTATTCCATTTCAGTATCTAGCTCTTTAAGATGTCCCTAATCCCAAGGGACCATGTTTGATTAGTACATTTGTTCTGTTAAAGGCTCATAGTTTCTGTATTGCTGATGAGCTAGTGAAAGGAGGAATGGTTTCACATTTTGTTCCTTAAGCAAACAGATTAAGGCTAACAGTACACCTACTACTGAAGATGTATGGCACAAAAAACTTGACTGTAGAAATCTGACCAGGATGTTTAGTCCTACATTAACATTAATTACACTGGTGTCCCATTACGTGACTGTTCAGCCAACTAATTTCCCTATAGCTGACTATCAAAAATTAATCTGAAGCCTCCAGTACACAGAAAAAGCTTCACAAACTCTTACAAATTATTCAAGTTACCAGAAACGCAGTAAAATTATTTGTAAGCATAAACATATTTGTACAGAGAGATGATGAGTTGTCCTTGCTCTGTCACGTGATTTTTACCTGGTTCTTAAAAACACCTCAAAATACTTTTGTATTTTCTTTACCCAGATATACTTTCATATAGCTGATACCTATTTCTGAACTACTCAGTTCTTCAGGTACTTTCCATTCTTCAGTCTTCTCTAGCTTTGTAAAAGCAGAGTATCACTCAACACTTCATTTAAAAAGAAGTTCTGTGTATGCCTGGTATCTTATCAATAAATCTTTGCAATACCTATGGA
The DNA here is from genome assembly GCF_021018805.1 of Prinia subflava. Lineage (NCBI taxonomy): Eukaryota > Metazoa > Chordata > Aves > Passeriformes > Cisticolidae > Prinia > Prinia subflava. The sequence continues at coordinate 19,025,510 of NC_086252.1, forward strand.
ATCAATGTATTAAAACAACAAAATTTCACTAAATTATTCTATTTCTAACAGTTTAAGTACCAAAGCCCTTTTGTGCTCTAATTTTACACTTATCTCTCAAAGGAATATCTGTTTTCTTTTTGTGATTGATGCTATGAGTCAGGAGGGAGGAGTGGAGACTACAATAAACTGTAAATGAGTAAGACCAGAAAAATGTTTATAATCTCCCAAAGATTCCACAGCTGGCAAAGTTCAGCTCAGAAAAGGAGGTTCCGTACTTAAGTCCTGATGAGGCGTTCAGGCACGTTTCTGGCCAATAATGAAGAAATCTTTCATTGTTGAAAGGATGTGAAAAGCAGCATAGATGTCTAGATTTTAGCTTCACATTAGCTCTATGTAGTCAAAATGAGTAAGATACTCAAAATATATGATGAGCTACCCAAACGAAAATAGAGATGAGTACCTTTTGGCCAAGCTTCCGTCAGTAGTACAACTAAAACTCTATTCTAGAATTAATTCAAAGTCTGCTGAATTAACAGGAGTGTCTGTTTAGACTATAAATAGTAGCTCTGAAAAAAGGGTGCCAGCTTTTAAATGCCCACTACATCTGATACTGTACCACCAGGCCATCTTTAAGTTACAGATTCCTGCTAAAATACAAACTCTCTTCGCATGTTTCAGATAACCAGTTGTTTCAATATCCATTTCTCCCCCAAATATACTACAAGCATATCCAGGTATACAAGGTTTTGAAAATTGCCATCGTTAATGTTTTACCTGGGCAGCCTCAAGAGGATTCTTTAGGAGCAAGTTGTTGGGCTGGGCAGAAAAGTAAATTCAAGTACCAAAGAAAGTATTACAATTATGGAAAGCAATGCAGCAGTGGTATTTACTTCCAAGAGGGATGACATGAAGAACCAAGACATGACCAAGGAGGTGTGTCTACCAGCACAATCCACTAATGAAAATCAGAGTATGTCAGAAATGGAGAAGCCACAGTGGAACTGAAATTTCACAAGCTGCTCACCCATTAAATTACCTTGGAGTGATGCTCTGTTAACTAATATACCAAATCTTTTATTTCCTGGATTAGTACTACTTATACAGAGAGCAACACATCTTGCTGCATCAGTCATCCCAATCTAGTGATGCCACATGCATGAAGGCCTCGGTATCTTTAGCAACCACTTCCTTGCTAGTGTAAAAACTTCAAGGGGAATAGATGTATTACATGTTTTTCCCCTGAGGTTTCTGCATATAGTTTTTTTCACTGCTACTGTTAGCCACAAAATAATTCTAAGGTGGAATACCATTTTTATTAAACTAAGGTAGTGTCAACTTAGTATTATTCTACATCTGTACAGCACTGTTCAAAGGAAGCTATCATAGTTTATGTAATAAAATGACACCAGTATTAGAGTATGCAGTAATATTCCTGATTATATGTTTATAAAGTTTGGTTCCCCCCCCAAAATTACCCTCTATATTAAAAGTTTGTTTCATTGCATTTTTGAAATCTTTTTGAAAACGGCAGTGACTGAAATTTACTGGAAATTGTTTAAAATGAGTGTATGAGTAAGCTATTTACTAGGTAGGACTACCATAAACAAGAAGACTATTTCAGAACACGAAACTTAAAATCAGAGAAAAAAGGTGTTGGCTGCTTTAAGGATTCTTTAGAATCCACACTGAAATAGCAAAAACCTAAAAATGCAATGTTCCAAAGTAGCAATATTGCATATTTAGCAATACATAATCCATTCATTATCCATGCACTTATTGTGTGCAAAGGCTGAAGTGGAAACACCTGCTAGAAGCACTAGAATTGAAGCTGCTTATGAACTTTTGGATTTTGCCTACAGAACCTAAGTGATGAGTGAGTGAACCAAAACCACATACATAACAGTCACGAATAACAGTTGCTGAAAAATCACCTCATTTATAGTGGACACCGAGTAAAATTTAGCAAATGAGACAAGACACTTGTGAAAGAGAGTGTGTTTTGATCAAGGTCCTGGCACTCAGCATGACATGAAATTATCACCAGATTACAGAGGTATTTAATACAATGCTGGCCTCTCATTTCTACTAACAGCCCCTGTAAGCCCAACATGGCTACAAACTTTTGCTATTTTGGTGTAACGGGATAAAAGCTGCTTTAGGAAGGTTTTCAAGCTGATCAAGGTACTCCTCGTGCTCTGTGTACCTTTATATGCAGGATTCTGGTTTGCTTGTCAAGTACTTAATTGACAACAGTAGCTAACATGCTAGTTACAGCAATAAACCTGGATTTATTTGTGGCCTTTTTGACTCTTGATACAAAGACCGATGCCATTAGCAAATAAAATAGAACTTTTTAAATCTGTACCTCAAAGGGTCAGTTTATGCAACACAGACCAACCCCACTGAAAATCCAGGATGCATAAATAATAGGAACTAAGAAAATTACTTGGTACTATGTTTAATAGTTGTGTGACTTTTACTGCTGGTATTATTTTATATTCCACCTGCATGGAGTTAGTTCTATGTTGATGTGACTTGATTACCTCTAGCAAGCTGTTTTCTTAAGACCTAGCAAACAATTAGAACAGGAATCAAACTATACCTAGTCTGCAGTGTGAACTTTACCTCTCTTTATATTTCCAGCTTGTCTATTTAAGGGAAATTTTTAACCTCTTCAAGAAATTGACCATTTTCCCCCCTTAAACCTACCTGGACATAATGCCCCTTGTAGTCAGACAGCATAAGCTTAATAGTAACCTGCTGGAACTGGGCAGGAAACAGTCAGGAGCCAAGCACAGGATCTTCAGTGCTGCTGTGCATGAATGTCCTCTGCATCTGTATCTATGTCAGCTGAACACTGCATAACTAATAGTAGTTGATTGGCAACATAATTAACATCAACTACATTTATGGAAATTAAAGTAAAATCAAGTATAATTAGCCTTGAAATAAATATTAAATGATACTTAAGTCATATACACCTTATAGGGCCCAATCAGTCTTCTTTTAACATCCAACCGATAGCTTCTGGACTGTTCTGCATCACCCATATTTGTTGCACGCAATCGGAGAATTTCATAAACTCGTCTTGTGTGTTGCTAATGAACAGAAAGGAGAATAAAAACCACATCTGAATAAAGAAGTCACTCAACAGAACTCCACAGGGAGAAATACTGAAATACTACAGTAATTCTTCATTTTATCAGAAGACAGGGGCATGGATAAATCTGTCCTCCTATGAGATGGGTTTAATGAATAAACCTTTTTTTTTAATTTCAAAACCATTTTCTTCCATGCACCCAGTGTCTGATCTCTCAAGTGTTGCACCAGCTGTAGAGGTGCTTCAAGGACTTGCTCTAAGTGGACAGCAGAAAGCCCAGAAGCCAGAGTCCAAAAGCATTTCTAAGAACAAGAACTGGATCTAGAGTGACATTAAGCAATACCAAGAATATCCACTTTACTAATTTTAACAATCCACATAGACCTACTGCTCTTCATTAGGCCCCCTGAAAGTTCTAAATATGAACATGAAACAACAATATTTAAAGTTTCCTGCTTACTAGGAAGAATATTAATTAGCAAATGGCAAAACTGAAATGCTTTTGGCAGCAGGATTAGAAAGTATGACATCTGAGGAGAAAATGATGTTGCTACTGTATTAGTATTAACTTGCACCTGTATGAAAACAGAACTTAGGACCAAGGGTTTTTTTCTGAACAACAAAGCAAAAAGTGGTTTGTTTGCTACATTACCACATATTTATATACTGTTAAAAACCAAATGAAACTTATTTATCCTTTCAGATTTAAAATATAGAAGGCTGCAGATGTGGCTTCCTTATACAAGCTATACCATTTTCACGAACACATCTGAATATGGCTGCCCATCCCTTGAGGTTTAAAGACTTCAGTACAGCACATTCAAATACATTTTTAATTAAGCAACTCTAGTATTTCACTACCATACTCAAAAATAAGTTTAGAGGTGCATTCGTAAGTTGTTTGCCACTTTAGCATTCTGCATTCCCAAAACAACACTTATTTGCAAGAATACTCTTAAAAGAAATCTAAACCATGTCAAATTCTATTACAATAGAATTTGTAGGTTAAAAAGGCATTTATCTAAAACCATGAGCCATGTATCTCCTGATATACCTGTAACAACTGTCAAAACAAGCCAGTGTGTAAATTCCATGTCTCTAAGTTTAAAATGAATTGTACATGTTTGATAAGAATATGTCCAACTACAACTGTACTGATTTAATACCTTATTTATTTTCAATTTTTGTTGAGCTTCCGTCACCATTTCTTGACTGAAACCTTGCATTAACTTTACTGGGGAAAAGCACAGCAAATCTTGACAGAGCTTTACAAGAACAAAGTCTCTAAGCTTCACATAGTTCTCAGATGGATCTTCAGCTAGAAAGAATAAAAAAAGCGTATCAGCATTATTTGTTTTCTCATCTCTGGTATGTAATCACAAAGAACTATGAAAAACAAAAGCAGATGCAGTATTCATCAGTATATAAACAACTGTGCTTAATTGTAAACACTGTTATCAAAGGTTTTAATATTTTGATGATAGTAGACATCAAACAGGTCACAGAAAGAGAAACTTTAAATAATTTGTATATGCAGTGCTGTACATATTCTACATACATATAATGAAACTGACTTGTTTAAACCCATTTAACTCCTTTGAAAAAGAAGTCTAGCCTAAAAATCTTTTTTCTGTATCTTTCAGCTATTCTATATTTGACAGTGGTAGAACGACTGAAACACAAACAAATGGGGAAATGTGGGAAAAGATTGGTGAAAATATCCTATTGCATACAAGTAAACTAGCTGCAGACATGTCTTGAGCAGGAGTTAGTCTTTGTTAGCAGGAAAGGCAGGAAAAGGTACAAGAACCCAAAGGACAAAACTACCCAAACTTAAAAGGCTGAAAGGACCTAAGCAAAAGCTGATTACGATTTCAAATTACTTCCTTTTTACTCAATAAGACAGCATAGCTATTGATGCATCACTATCAAAACTGTTATTTTAGTTTTGAGGCACACTGTAAATAGTTAAAATTTGCAGTTTTAGGATGATGAAAAGCAAAACAAAGCTACCAAGAAGGACTGGGGCAGAACCTTTTGCCGCACAGTGTATGTGGCACCGCACAAATAACAATTTATTTTTCTGGTTGGGTTAAAATGTATTGTGCATGAGTGGCCTCATCTTGTATGGCAAGCCTTGTAACACTTATTCTGCAAAAGAGATTGGAGAAATGCACTAAAGTAAATTGATTCATTCTTTTGCACTCAGATTCAGTTAAAAGAAGAAGACTGAGGCAGTTTCTGTCCAGTAAACAGTACCAGTATACATTTTGGTTGTGTCAGAATGACAAGGTGTAAGCAGAACAAAATATTTGCTGCAAACGTGAAACTCAGAAGTAATTTTAATTAGTAAATCATTAGCTTTTTACAAAGAAATTAATAGATCTTAATTTCCTCTTCACAGAAAGGTTAAAGGCTTTATTTCACAATTTTAGATGATATGTAACTAAATATCCTGGCATATTAAGACTGCCCAAGCCAAATGACCCTCTCAAAAAGGACAGTAAATACTTCTCTAAGAGTTGTAGCTTTCATGACTTGAGTGCCATGTAGAATATTGCAAGCTTTCTTCTACTTCATTCCACAAAAACATTGAACCCTGTTTTAGTGCACATTTACTGTTTGCTACAACCCCGCACTTAAGGCACTGAGCCATGAACATGTCATTGGATTCACGCAGTAGCATGTTAAGACTTTGCTCATCCTCAGTTATAAAAGCTATGTAACAGTTTGTACTCTGAAAAGGAAAAAGTAAATGCATGATGTACTTGAGTTCCTGTTGCCTAAATTAAGTTATACTTTCTCAGGTTCCCACAAACTGAATTGAAATTATGAGGTGGATTATTTTGTTATGATGATCCAGCAGCAACACATTATGAAAGCAAGAAGTCTATTGAGTTTTAATTAGAATGGAGAGTTATTTATAACCAAGATGAGAAAACACATAGAACTGAATGGTCAATATGTTTGAACTGCATTTCTTCCTATACTAGATTTGAAATCACAGGCCTGATGTCATGCCTATGGCGATTTTAAATGTTAGTTTTATTATGCACATGGACCCTTTATCTGTCATTTCCACAATCTTTTGTTTTTAGGTATTTGTGCACACACATCTAATATGGCTACCTTCAGCCAGTGATACATGCTCCTAGAGCACAAGCTCTCCACAAACTCTTACTGTCTGTAAAATTTCAGCTTGCACACTAATATTAATAGGCTACTTTAGTGTCCTCCTTCAAGTTTGAGTTTTGGATAAAAGGGCTAAGTTGAACAAGGAATCTGACAAAGCTTGATCTCTTGGCAAACTCAGCTGTGTATCTCACAATGAAATAGTTAATTAGCTGGTAATCCATTCACGCTAGGGATTGAATTTTCCTGGTGTGCTGTTCTCTGAGTTAAGTATTTAAGAAGCTACACTATATCCACTTTTGTAAACCAGGGTACTGTTAATTCTGAACTGAGCAGAAGCTACATCTTCAGAAGGCCTTAAATTCAGACAAATGAACATACAAGTTAGCCAAACAACCTGTGGAAGTTCCTTATTAAAAATTTAACACAAACCTGTTATATCTAGTACTGTAGGAGAAGACATATAGTATCTGTGAACTGTTTCAAGCAGCTGAGCACCATGGCCTTCTCCTTGGAATGGTGGCAAGATCAGCATCTGGCTACAGACAAAGGAATGCATTTTCAGTTCAAATGAAAGCATTCGGAAACATAAGGTGAAGTCTTAAAAACAAAATGTTATTTCATTTTAGATTAAGGTATGTGCAATCTTCATGTTAAAATGTAATTTTTAACCGAATCTTAAAATTGTTAAATATTCAAAACATGTTTGAGATTCCCTCCGCTTCAAGAAGGAAACAATGAAATAAATCAGTGCATAGACAGCTAATAATGGGGATTTTTTTAAACAAATCAACACTATTATAAACAAGTATTGGGAACTTCAGCAGTTCCCTCTTCTGAAATAAAAGGCAAGGCACGAGTTACACCGCCAATTACCTTACACGTGGCCGGGTTTTGTCTGGGTACACATAGTAATTATAGACTGTCATGTAGCCTACGGTCGCAAAGAGCGTCGCTCCATCCTTATTATACTTCTCAAATCTGCAGATAAAACAGAAAGCCAAGCAGGTCAATTACAGTTGCGCTCCCATGCAGTGTCCATTTTCTTTTCCATTCTCCAACTGAATTTTCAGTGTCAGCAAGCTACTCTGTGAGGGCCCAATGGGTACACCTGCTATGTTCTGAATGTACAATTCACTTAATTGGTGTGCAGCAACTTGGATAAATCAGACCTCTTTACAGCACTTCAGTGCACTTGCCTATTATAAAGATGAATAGGTGGCAAGTAAAAGAAAACACAGGCAAAGCTCATTTTACTGTTTAAGCCTACATTCAGGGCTCTAACGGACAACAGCATTTAATTCAGCTCTATTCTCAAGCTTTCCCAAAGCATAATGGAGGAAAACTCAAGCCTCATAAACAATGTTTTTTCTTTCCTGGGAAAAATATCATTATACTGCTCCAATAATTGGCCAGCCACAATTAAAATGCAGGCTTTGTGGAGGTAATAAGGTCCACTGTTGCTTTAGAACTGTACTTACACTAGAAAGTAGTTCCATCTTTCATCATCTACATCAATAAAGCTAGCAGTTTCAATAAACCACATCAAGAACGTCTGAAGCCTTTCATGATATTCTCGAAAGCCTGGACATGTCATGTCAGCCTAGGGAAAAAGCCAGGAGGAGTCAGGTGAAACCTATCACAGATGCAAGAGGAAAGCTTATGCAAAACCTAATTAAATTCTCTGATATAAAAAAGCATGTTTATGATTAATAAATGGGTATAATTATAGGATTTATACACTACAGTCAAATCATTACAGAAGGTGCATCGCTGCAAAATAAAATTGAACTTGATTGCTCAAAAGCAGAAGTTTAACTTAAGTTTTCATACCTTATATATCTGATATGTTATATCTTCACCAGCTTCCTCATTATGGATAGAATATGTGTGTAGCAGCATTCCAAAGGGCTTGAAGTTGACCTCCTTTTCCAGCAGAGACACAAAGTCATCTGTGTTTGTGCAAAAACCAGGCGGAATGATTTCTCTAATTTTACTTTCAACATCATCTGCCTGAGGATTACAAAAAGGGGAAGGATTGGTGGAAGATTAGAAAAAGACAGCATTGATGTCACTGTTGTGTTAAAGAAATGAATACATGAGACACACTATATCTACCAGTAATTTAAAAAACAAAGAGGAAAGAAAAAGAACAAGCAAGTACTTGTGTTGATCATTAGTGATCTTCCAGCAAGTAAAAGAACTCCAGTAAAGTAAAAGAATGAGATCAGAAATGTCACAATCCAGCCTCTGTAAGCATCAAAAAGCTCTTGGTTACAGCCTAAGTTCAAGAACATTTATGTTTAGAGATTGTTACATTTGTTCAGGCTTGACTAAGAGCGTAGGTAGCTATTCTATAAGCACAGCATGTTCGGAATCCAAGACTTTCCAGACAGCAATTCACCAAGACTATGCTATGCTACACAGCCTTGCAGAACTCAGGCTCCCAAACAAACAGCTTACAAGAGGTATTAGGTGATGCAGAACTAAGTGGAGGAAAAGGGACAAAGATCAAAACCGGTAGCTCCCAAATAGGAAAGTGACAGCTAGCACACTCTGGCATTCTTACGGCCTCCTGCTTGAAATGCCTGTCTATAGAATCAGCTGCAAAGCACAGCACAAACTCAGGCAACCACATCCCACATTCTAATAAAAGAAAGTTTTGAAAACAAAGTTGGACATAAAATAGTACAACTTATGAATACTGTCAGCAAATCTGACCTGTAATCTAACATACTGTGGAAGACAAAATATTCTGACACCAAAATTTAATTCAGAGATTATTCTTTTCAGATAGCAAAGTTAGAGACTATCAGCTGAGCAGACTTCATAATCCTTTTCAGACCCCCAAAAGACCACTTGATTGAATACATTTACTACTTCTTTTTAACCATGAATATTTGATGAAGCTTCACAATAACGTATTACTGCTTCTCACCAGGCAATAAAACTTAATGAATTGGTCTCAACTTAACAAAACCATACTCCTCAATACAACTCCTAAAAGCCTGACATTACATTCAACAAAATGAGCTTACATTCAATTCAAACTTTCCTCTGGACAATGAATCCAGGTTTTTACTTAATGGAGTTTGCCATGAGTTCAGCTGTAATGTTTGTATTGTATCTATTTCCACAAGGGCGGACACAAGAACACTTTGTGTTAACTTACTAAGCAGCTCTTTCACACCGTTTACATGCATGATGGGTATTAGTTCAAAACCAAGACCCTTGCTACTTAGCATTCAAAACAGGGAAATTAAGATGCTTAGAACAAAATACACTACAAAAGGCTAATACAACATGCTACTAATTCCTGTCCTTTCAACCATGGGCCCTTAAGCAGAAGCAATGCACCTGCAAATGAATAGCACTTTATCATTCAGTTACATTTTTAGTGTAGAGAAAGACAGACTTAGTTCAGCACAAACAAGTTTTATTCTTAATGGTTTGGTACTACCAACATTTATATTTATATTTGGAGAGAGAGCTATTAAGCAGTTAAAATACAGCTCTACAATACCTCGTGTAAGAACTCAGCAAAAACGTGTACAATCTCTACACTCATTTCATTCTCAAAACAAAGAATTTGTTGAGAGTACTCTTCAGTATTCTTCATAAACCAAGCTAAAACCAAGCATAAACCAATTCAGTATTCTTCATAAACCAAGCTAAAATACGTTTTCCTTACACTTACTGATTTAAGGACATTACACAAAACCAGCCACTTCTTCAGAATCAATGAATTACATTAAAAACCATATTTATAAGGAACACAATTTATAAATGCCTTTTTTGAATTGTGCAAATGCGTTGTTTACACAGATCTTACGTCTGCACTTACAGAGCTGTAAGAAACCACAACTAAGAATGTGTAGCAACTTGCATTTTATACAGCTGAATAAACATCCAAAACCAATCTAGAATTAAAACTGTATTTCCAAGCAACAGTACAATAATTCAGACTATGTGGATGACATCTAAAAAGGGTGAATATACAGTAGGAAGTACTATATACACAATGTTTAAGTAATTTTGCTTCCTCTCACATTTCTAAGTTTCTTCATCAGTGGTGAGAAGGAAGCCAAACTGTGACCTGCTCAAAGTCTGTAAGGTAGCACATCTATCACTACCTTGTTTTCAATACAGCAGAAAGAATTAAAATATGACAGAGGCTTAGCAAATAAAGCTCTACATAATACTTCTTGATTCTACATGACTACTACATATTTTCACCTATTGCCTCCTAAATGTTCTCTCCCATTTGAATGGGGTCTGACACAAGAAAATACAGTCCTCAATTATTTTTAGGGTTAACAGGATGTCTCCTTCTTACAGAGCAAATCCCAGAATCCCCAGTTTGAGCAGTGGCAGAAGTTTCAGTCATGCAATTTGCAGTTAATAAGACCTGAAATAATGGAATCTCAGTGTATCAACCACATAAAAAAAAATTATTTCACTCAACCCTGCAGTTTTTAATGGAAACATTCAGTACTTAGTAGGTCCATTTCAAACGCTTCTCTTTGAGGTGCCCATAATCCAAGGAGGTACCAAAATGTGTTTACTGCCTTCCCTTTTGCACTTCTTTGACACTGGTGAGAGGCTGATTTTCTTTATCAGAGCAAGACACTCATATCTTACCAACTGGAATGGATGCACAGCAGCTTCTCTTCAGAAAAACAATTCTATTGACTACTACAGCAATGTGTAACATAGGCAAAGCCACTTACAATGAAGCAGGCATAAACCTAAATTAAGCCAGCCAAGAGTTGTTAAGCTTATAGTTCATGGAATGCTGCCTGTAATGTATTGCCTTCAGAATCATATGAGGTGATGACAGGGAATTTGGTATAGGCTTGTAACTATACTTGATTTGTAGTAGGACTGCTTCAGTGGGTAATGTCTCTTTGTACATCACATTTGACTCCGGGTAATTTTAATTTAGAAATTACTATTGTACTAATAGGCAGCTATGACATTTGCATACTATGTAGATGCTGTTTCAAAGTGACTTAATTTAAAGTCACTATAGAAGCATATTTGAGAGTTGAATTTCTCTAAAAATTCTATGCACGTATTTCAGAGGGGAGCAATGGAGTGATCAGCAGTATTACAGTACAAAAGCACCAAATATTGAAACAATACTTTTTAATTAACTTTTGTATAAAGCAAATGCATACACTAGATGCAAAGCAAGCTACAGAGTTTAGTGAAATACTTTACCCCTATCCCATCATAAAACGCAGATGAAAAGGAAGATACTGGAACAGCTGCAAATCTCAAAGCAGCAAGCAATTTAGAGGTCATTGCTATTAATATTTACACTAGAAGGAAAGCAGTTTCTCTTCAGTTATTTGAAAGAATTAACTCCATTCAAGGGATAAAATTCTGTCTCCTTTCATTAAATGAAGTGCCAGCTTCTGTTCAAAACATGATCATCCTTTGCTGAGGCTTCCCCCATAGTATAATCTCCTTCAAGATGGACCTAAACCATGTTATGACACAAATATAACTGGAGTTCTGCCTTTTGACATTTCAGGGTTGTATCTCTTCCTCATATTCAAAAAGATCTTGGAGAAAAAAAAATAGTGGTATTGGGACAAATATTTCTGTCAGTCCCTAGCAGGGATAGCAGCAGCTGCTTTAGCAATAATGAAACCAAACTTAATATTACAGAAAGAAACCACCTGCTGTTGAATGAGCTTGTATGGGTATTTGGATACAAAATCCTCAGCTGTGAATAACTTCATGGAGCATTAATAGCAACTTGCTTGTAACCAGTTATGGTAAAGGCAGAAACTGCTGTCCTTTCCTAAACCTCATCTACTCACAGCACAAGATTGTGAATCTTGACAAGACCTGTCCCGTGTGGTGGGTACTCTGCATCTTAGTACAATTATCATCAAGGAGGAGAGATCAGCAAACAGTTAACTTAGAAAATAAATGTTAATATGCATTGAAATCAACATCCTGCTGTAATGACAGCTTCTGTTCTAAGCTCTGCAAATGCGTTGTCTTAGGGTGGTTAAACTGATGGCAAATACAAATGCAGAAAATGCTAGTAACACTAAGGGAAGCACAGGGTAAGCAACCACATTCTTCCCCTTCAGTCAAGGCATGTAAATGCTCTGGAATTCATACACAAGTGCTGCTCAGAAAGATCATTTTTGTCCCCATCTCAGTCCCTAAAGGAATTGGACAAATAATTCAGTATAGGAAACAGGGCTTGAAAAAAGTAAGCATTCTGAGCAATCAAAAAAAGTTGCAGTGTGCATAGGGCAAGATAGACCTTGTTTAGACCTCCAGAGAAGTAAATTGGGTTTGTCATTTGTACAGAAAATAGATGAACTAAAAAGGTGCTTTGGTGCAGATTCCTCTTCTATTTTGAAATTACAGCAGTGCAAGGTTGGACAATTTGATTTTAACATGTTTAGTATATGGCAAACAGCCTTTCTTTTTTTTCCTTATTTCCAAAAAATCATTAATTAGATTGAAGATCATGACCTTTCACTCCTCAGACATGTTGCTCTAGCCTCCAAAGTATTTCAGATATGTCCAGGAACTTAACCTGTTGAACTGAGTATATTCTAGCACACCTTCAAAACAAGGAAGGGCAAATCTTTAAAATCATTCCAATGTATTTCTCCTTTTACAATAGGTCTTGCCTTGAAATTATTTAAATAAACTCCAAGGAGTTTGAAAGTAGTAACTTAAATTCTACAAGTATTCTATAAGCCCTGAAAACCTGCGGGGAAAAAAAGAAGAAACAACCAAGCAAAAACTCTGCAGGTAATTGTATTATCACATTCCTTTATGAATGATGTAAAGCATACCTGATACCCATACAGAAGTTTATAATCTCTTTTCTGCCTTACTTGTTCCCCATGTTTTAGAGAGACACAGTCAAGCATACTATCTCAAGAAGTGCTTACAGAAATCTTCTTTTCACTGATTCTCTCCATCATAAATCCCACCAATGCTAGTCCTCCTCCTGGTCACAGTTAATATGAAAATACAGACTTCCCAAGCTGAGGTTTATTTTGTGGAACTGGCTTTGGCATCAACACCTCACATCATCATTCTGTTTGACACAATTTTGATTGTACTGTCAGGGAATGGGAAATCTACAGATGAAGTTCAAAGCTTTTTACTGGCTTAGCAAACAGAAGCTTTGTTTATTTCCTTATAATTTAAACCATGTTTAGGTGGGTGACTACTAAACCTGGAACTGCTGTCCATTCCAAAGTAACCCTTCTCAATGTTGTGTTAAAGACAGGCAGACCTGTGCTTACCTCCACACAGTCAAACTTCTCATTCACTTTGGAGGCGTACTCAATGCGGAAGAGCGTTGACAGGTTTCCAGCAATGTAATACAAGAGGATCTTGAGTCCCTTGTAGCCAAAAGCAACTTCACTGAGGAAGAGAAAAAACAACCAGGAACGTGATACGTAACAAAACAGTCACATCACAGTGGTTTCATTTCACGTGACATTCACATAATCTTTCCCAGTAATGTAAAGTAAGCTTCCTAATGGGAAAAGAGAATCAAATTGGATGTGCCCAACTAGACAGAGATCATGTCTTACACTGCTTCTATTGTGTGGAAACATTCTGAATTCAGTAAGGCAGTGCCTGTGTCCTCACTGTGACAGCTCAGGAGAGAATACCTGAAACAGCCAATACTGTGTTTATGCTTTCTCAACAGCTTTAACTCATTAACAGTTATTTACACTGATTGAGCACTAACATTTATTAAATACTACTTTGCAGTGTAGTGTAATATTTTGGAATAAACTACTTCAATCTATAGTGTGCAAAGCACAGATAACCAGGTGCAGCAATTTGTGGAGTTTTTAGTTGACAGTTTCTATTTAGCTATTCAATCTAACCAGAAATTAGTACATGCAAAAGAAGTACAGAACACAAAAGCCTTTTTTACATTCCAAAAATACAAGTTGCCTGAACACAAATTCTATACTCTCACGAAGAATAGAGAATTACTTTTCTGAAAAAAATGTGCAGAAAACAGTAATGCTCACAAAGAAACAGGCCATTTTTTTGTTGGTATAGGAAGACTTTTTTTTACTGGGATTTTTCTTTTATGATAGTACAGTCATAATTTAAAATTTGAAATGTAAATGCCAGAAGAAGAATTTGCTTGTTAGCTAAACTAACAGACTGGAGATTTCTCTGATAACTGAAATTATAATTATTGTCAATGATAGCTGCAGTAGATGTCTAGTAGTGTAACGAATTTATTAGACTTAATATAGGTAGTTCATCCTAATTGGAGTACTTAGAATGCTTTCAAAAAGAAATGGAAATTAAGAAATACAACTACTTAAAGAAGTCCACAGAAACATGCAGCTGGATTTTCCTTAGGGTTTTTTGCGGGTCTTTTTTTTTAACGTATGGTCAGATTGTTGAATATCACTGTACTGAAAATAAAAAATGACACTTCAGCACTAATTCAGCATACTCAAAATGAAACAAATAATAGTTTTTTACCTACACTTTAGGGAAGACTTTGATACCAGCATTCTCCTGCAGAAACTGGCTGCTCATGGCCTGAACAGGTTACTCCTCTCTGTGTGGACAGCCATGCCCAAAGAGTGGCAGGGAATGGATTAAATGCACCAGCCAGCTGTTCCCTGTGGCATTCCCCTGGCTCAGTGCTGGGGACAGTCCTGTTTAACCTCTCTGTCAGTGATCTCAATGCTCTCTAGGCAGACTGCAGGCAACACCAGGCTGGACAGGAGTGTTGGTGTGCTGGGCGTGGGTCACAGCAAGGGACAGACTTGGGGAGAGCAGCTGCAAAAGGAGCTGGGGGTGCTGGCTGAGCACGTGCCCAGGTGGCCACAAAGGCCAGTGGCATCCTGGCCTGCATCAATCAGCAAAAGCAGCATCAGGGCAGCACTTCCTCCCCTGCATTCAGCATTAGCACAACTTCTTGGTTTTTAATGATTTGGAAGCAACTTTAGGTTGCTTTTTAGGTTTAATTTGAATCTGGAAACTTTAACTTACTCATCTCCAAACACTTGATGGCTGTACTCTGGGTTAAATGTTGTGTTCTCATCCTCCAAATCCTCAGGAAAGCGAACTGAGAAAAAAAAATAGAGCATGACCACGTCACCACCTTCCATTTGTTTATCCACAGATGCCCTGCTAGCTGCTCATGCAGGTTTGCACTAGAGTCAGACAACCCTAGTTAAGAAACGATGTGAGGGTGGCATACAAATGAAATCAAGGCATCCTATACAACTTAGATGCATCTTATTTGATCTTATTTGAGATTATCAAATCAATAATCAGACTAGAACTGAGAAATCGACACAGATGTAGACATGTATTTCATAGGAAGGTACTAGAATACTTCAGCATCACTTGTACAATAGTTAAAAAGTGGCATTACCTAGCTTCAGCTGAATTGCTTCATTTGTGTTACACTTGTATTCAGCCAGCTTCTTCTCCATAGCAGTAAGTCCTGAAAGAAAAAGGTTTTCTTAACAGTTAGGAGGTGTCCAATCTCTCTGTCACTATCACTCAAAAATTATATTAGAAAAAGGGTCATAAACCAAAAAAAAAAACCCCACACAATACAAAACCACTGAACAGGAAAGACTTGAAAAGCTACAATATACCACAATATGTCAATACAGAGGATAAAGAGAGCTATCTCACACACTCCTTTGGAACTAGAAAACATACAAGTACCTCTTTTTAGTTTCTGAGAATTAAAAGTTATTACTATAAAAATATTAAGTAGTCTAAGTTACTACCAATTAAATATATATTTAATGATGTCAGCAAGAAAATAAGAATTCATTATAACATGCTACTTAAGTAACATGTTATAATTATTAACACGTTATTCCTGACATATGTCAGGATACTTCAGGTGTTTGCATTCAGTCATTCTCATAAACAGCTCTTAATGAACTACAGTGGCACGTACACCACTAGCAATTATTTAGCAAGCACTACTCTTCCAGAGCGGATGTGGAAGAAAAATGCAAATAAACTGTATTCAATCTAATTTCCAAAGCATAATCCAGGACAGAAGACATGTTTCACTTCAAGTATGTTCCAAATGCTTTACAAACACAGCCCCCCTTCATTTCAGAAGTACCGTAAGTTCTACATAGTACTTCAGGCAGCAAGCCTTAAGTAAACACATTTTCGAGTTTTTAATTCCCTGCCCACCGCCAGCAAGCTCGTGGCCACGGACACGGAGATACACTCTGACACGCAGGAGCAGGACCCCGGGAGCTGGGCGGCGGAGAGGCAGCCGCGCTTCCCCCCTCACACCCATTCCCCGTCCGCCCGCGCTCCGTCTTCACCCGCACCCGCCGGCCCCGAGCTCACGCTCCCCTGCCCCGCACCCCGGTCACGGCGCTGCCCCCGGGGCCCCCTAGCCCTTCAGGGCACGGAGCCGACCGCGCCCGCTGCCCCAGCGGCCGGCCCGGGACTCACCCGCCATGTCCGAGTCCCGCGCCCAGCGAATCAACCCGCGCGCCCGCCCGCCGGAAATGAGGGCGCGCGCACACGCGCTTCCGCTTCCGCCCGCCGAAACCCGGCGGGGAGCCAATGGCTGCCCCGCGCGGCGCGCGCAGCTCGTGCGCATGCCCAGCACTGCCTCGAGCCTCGCGCCGGCTCGCGTGGCCGGCCCCGCCCCGCCGCCCCAGAGCGCGGGCCGGCCGGCGCGCGTGCGCAGTGCTGCTCGCGCCTCTCACGTGCGGCGGGGCCGTGCGGGTGTGTGGCGTCGCGCGCCCGGTGCTGCAGGCCTTGTCCGGCCCTGAGCGCGGGACGGATCGAGCGTCCCCGGGATCGGCAGCGACCGTCTGAGGGGCCGCGCCCGCCTCGCTCCTTCTTCACGCACAGACCTCGCTTCTCATTGCTGCCGTTATGCTTTGGCCGAACAAACAACCAGAGCTTTGTCATTAATTAAAAAAAAAAAAAAAATTATGTGCTGAACCGCTTGCTGCAGCCACTGCGGGAAGGACCATGGGGATTTTTGCCATTTTCTTTCAAAGGCTTGGCTTTTGATGCACATTGGTACTCTGTGTTTGGTTGGGCCGGGGTAGAATTACTTTTCACAGTGGCTTGTGTGGGGGTGGTGGGTTCGATCTTTGAGGGTCCCTTCCAACTCAGCTTATTCTGTGATTCTGTGATTTGTGCTAAACACAGGGTGTATGATACAGAGATGTTTTATTGTTGAGCAGGGCTTACACAGAGCCAAGGCATTTGCTGCTTTTTGTAGTGCCATGCTGGTAAGGATGTTGGGGCTGAAGGAAAGGTTGGGAAGAGACACAGCTGCGATAGGTGTTCTCAAGAGCCAAAGGGTTATTTCTGACCAGGTGGCATCATGCTCAGTATATAAAGTGAGAGAGAAAGAAGGGAGAGCATGTTTGGGATAATGATGTTTGTCTTCCCAAGTAACGGCTACAGGTGATGAAGCCCTGCCCTCCTGCAGATGGCTGAACTCCTTCCTGCCCATGGGAAGCAGTGAATTAATTCCTTGTGTTGCTTTGCTTATATGCGTGGCTTTTGCTTTTCCTATTAGAGCGTTTGTATCTCAACCCACAAGTTTTCTACTTGTTACTCTTCCAGTTCTCTCACCTGTCCTGCTGGTGGGGGAACAAGTGACTGTATGGGGCTTGGCTGCTGGCTGGGGTTAAACCATGACACTCAGCAGCTAATATATATATATATATATATATGTACGTGTGTATATATATATATATGGATTTGCTGAACGAGATGCTTGGGTAGTCAGATGCTTACCAAATAGGCAGATTTCTAGCTAAACTGTTCCTGCTGGCAGCAGGGACATAGGCATATATGTAGTATGTGAACTTTAAGATACATGCAGAAAGTTTTTGTTGATAACTATAAAAAGTAGTTTTCCAGAGAAAAGTTGTTTTAAACTTAAGTGAGTCATGGTTTCATGACCATCATTACAAACTACCAGCTACTGTATTGTAGTTTATTATCTCACTGTGTTATTTGAGTACCAGAGTACCCTTTTAATGTTTTCCAGTGGCATCTAATAAAAGACACTTTGTTGGGACCTGGAAATAGCACAGCAAGACAAAACACGCAGTATTAAGTTTTATAAGCACTGTGATTGAACTGTTGAAACAAAGTATAAACTTACCTTTTCTTAAGGCTGTGACCTGCGTGCTTTTCATTTTGAGGTATAAAGCATATACTTTATACATATAAAGTGTGTTCTCTGCTGATAAAGTATTATAAAACCCTTTCAGAAGTTACTGAATTACAGCTAGATTTTGGGCCTCTGGTTCTATGTTTGAAATATGGAGCTACAACCGATTTGCCAAGCTGCCAGAACATCGGTCTGTGGACAGTTCCGGCGCTTGAAACCAACAGGTACACCTCTGCTGACCCTCAGGGCACGGCTGCATCTGTTACGCCAGCAGTGGGGTTCAGCAGCACTGAAAAAGGCTCCGTTCCTCACTGTGGAGGAGGCACCAGCAGCCGCCCTGCCTGTGCCCTGGCGGGGCGGGCGCGGCCCGCACCCGGCGCTGCGGGGCTGGGGCAGGGCGGGGCGGGGCGGGGCAGGGCAGGGCGCTGGCCCCACAGCGCTGCGCTGAGGCGGCGGCTGCTGCGGCGGCGCGGCGGGCGGGCGGCTCCTCCTCCTCCTCGGCGGGCGCAGCATGGCGGTCAAGGTGACTCTCCCCCCGCTGCCGGTGCAGGAGGAGCCGGGCGGATCCCGCGCGGGGCCGGGGGCAGGCGGGCGGCGGGGGGAGGCGGCCGCGCTGCTGCGGGATTCCCGCGGGGGCCGGGGAACGGCGCCGACGGGCGCGGTGATGGCGGGGCGGCCCCCGGGGAGCGGCAGCGCAGCCCGCGCTGCCCCCGCCCGCCCGAGTGGCCCGGGGGGCGCGGGCCGGGGTCCCCGGGGCGGCGGGGGCGGCGCTGGTTGTCCCGTGGGGCCGGGGCTCCGCGGCGCTCGCCGCAGCCGGGTGCTGACAGCTGTCACCGGCGCGGAGCCCTGTGCCGTCCCGCGGCGCGGTCATGGCTGGGGCTGGGCCTGTCGGGCTGACAGCGGACCCCGTATTGCCGCCTTTGGCCGGCGCGGCGGGGTTCATCCGCGCTCTGACAGTGGCCCGGCTAAGCATTAATTTGCTTGTGTTTACAGGTGCATTCAACCAAAAGAGCGGATCCCGTTGAACTACGAAACATTTTTTTGCAGGTAAAAAGAGCTAATGTTGTTCGAGTGTCAGACTACCGTGTTTTGCCTTTCCGGCAGCTTGCCGTGGCATCAAACGTGTGTCGTGCTGGTGGAACGCTTAAAAGTTCACTTTGCAGGCACAGTGTATTGAAGGGGCTGTCAGGCATTGAGGAGAAACTGCTGCTGGCACAAATTGTGATAACCATTTTCAAATTATAATATTAAATAAGTTCCCGAATTATTTTCTGATTTTCTACAAAGCAGATAATTGTAACAAAGTACTGTTTGTTTTTTTAAAAAATAGACCTTTTTAGAATTCAAAACCGTTCTTCTCCTATGGCTGTATGTTTTGTCCTTGGGATTTATATGTGTTCTTACAAATGATTGGACCACTGGCAATGTTTTTAGAACTTGAAATCGATTTGTCAAGATTTATATATTTCATAATACTGTCCCTTGCAGGCCCTTAGAATTGATGTATATAAATAATACTATGAAGGTTTCTCCACTCCTGTAGTTTCAGTAGAGCATTAGAAAGGAAAATCCGGTCGATCCTAAAAGTTTGATGATAAGCTTTGAATCAGGTATATAGAATAAGAAGAGCAAGAGCTGTGTTTTAGGGCCACTGATATTTCAAAATTGCTAAAATTATCTTTTTTCCCCTAATGTTGAGTGTTAGACAGGATATTTAAGAACCTTTTCTATATTTAAAAAATTAAGAGTATAAAAATAGAGCTAGCACTGTGAGTAATTAACCCTATTATTTAACTATTTATACCTGTCTTCTGATTGTACTATACCATCTAACAATTTGCATAAATGATAAGTAGTCAGAGAGACCGTTTTGCCTGAGAGAGAGGAGTTCTATCCCGACCATAATTTTGGTGGCCTTTTCCTTTGCATACTGGATTACACTGTAATGTTGCTGGAGTGCAAAAACTTGGAATGCTGGCATCAAACTCAACATTTAGTTTCCAGTATAAAATACTCCAACGCAGTCGTTTTTGATTGACATGGCATTCAGCTTTTGTAGATAAAGATTACTGTAGAGTATGTTAATAAAATTAGCAACATCAAAATATAATTTTTAAAACATATATTAATACAATATAAAAATGTGATTCTAGAACATCTTTTTCCAACTTTTTGCAAGATGGTTTTGCACATTTGAATGGAAAAAAGTTAAATGTGGTGTCAAAACACTCTATTCAATCGTAAATGTGAACTCAGTATGATTCTTGACATCCAGTCAGTAGAAGTTCTTGCTTCTGGAAATAAGCAATTGAAGTTCTTGATAGTGGTCATACGGAGGACGGTGGTGAGGAAGAACATTGTACCACTGGATGCTGACATTTTCTTCCTGACAGTATTTGTTTTATTAGCCTGAAAAGCAGATGGTCTGGTTTTAAAAATTGGCTTTTTGGTCTTCCCCATGTCTGTCCTGTTTTCTTCAAAGAAATGTGTAAGTGAAGTTGTGGATTGTTTGGTGCTCTGACAAATGAAAAATAGGAGAGCTCTCCTCACTCCCTTTTAGTATCAGAGATTTTGCAGTAAAAAAAAAACATAGAAAAAGGGTTTATATTTCTTCTGCATTCGGTTGAGTTTGAAATTGTATTTTTGATGCTTAGAAATCGAACTTAGTTGCAAGCTTTAATTCAAAAGCAATCATTTTTTTCAGGACTAAGTCACAGAAAGTCTTGTTATGAGATATTGCAAGTGTTTAGGGGTCAGATACGTTGTACTCTTTGCTGAGGTTGCTGGCCTCTTCTGTGAGCTTCAGCTAAAGGTCGTGCATTCCTTCCTAAATTTGGCTTCCCTTGGACATGGTTAGAAGGGAAGATGTGAGCTCTAGGCCTTGTCACCATCCACCTTAATCATAGAGCCTACTTAAATTTCCTTCTGTTCATGCATGTCTCCTGATGTTATACCTGCCCTCTCACTGTACAGTTTATATTGTATCTTAAAGGATATTTAATATATACTTTTCTCTTCAGAATTTCTCAAGTGTGCTGTCTGCTTCTTCTAACTGTTTTAAACTGTTGAAGTTTGATTTGCATTAAAAAGATTTGCTATTTCTCTTAATCCTGTAACTAGGAAATGCAGGCACTGAAATTTCATGTCTGTGCACCATGAAATAAGTTACCTCTTAGGTGTTTGCAAACCACAGACTTCAGAAACAGCCATAAAAAAAACAAATTTTGTAACAAATCATCACAGAAGGATAAAAGAGTTGGGTGGAAAAACACTTACCAGATTTCTTAGTGCACCTTCATTATTTTTCTTAGAGAAGACACAGTCAGCCTTTGGAAAATATTGTTGAATTATTCCCTGCCTGTTGAATTCAAGTGTGACCTATTCAAGCAAGGTGGAGAAGGAAACAAAAAGAGATTTCCAAAGCATTGTTTCTGAAAGTGTGTGATACCTAGCACCAGCTTTTAAACTTGAGTAAGGGGTTTGTATGTTTGTCTTATGTGAGGATGTTTTTAAAAAAGTCTCATGGAAATTCATCAAGTGCTTACCTGTGGCAATCCACAAATGTAGACTTTTGTGTTTTAAAAAATTTTGTGTTTTAAAGTAACACAGTTCAAGACTGAGAAAAGCACGGATTTAATTGATCTGTTATGTTGTATATTCAAATTAGGTTATAATTTAAAATCGGGCTAAAATATTCTTGACTTAATTTCTCTGGTGCAAACATAGGACTAATGTATGTACATGCTTAGCTACTTTGTTAGGCCTTAATTTATTGACTTGCTGCCAAACTCTTCCAAAATGCCGTGACCTTCTCATATGGAGCTCCATGTATCTGTCAGTTAAATTATTTTTGTCTCAAAATATTTTTAACAAAACTTCCCCAAAGAGTTTTTGTTGTGGAAGGTATTATTATAAATTATTATTTATTATAAACTCAGAGAAATTGGTATCTGGAGAAAAAAAGGTGGTGTTTAGGTTTTGACTGTCTTTGACATGCACTCTGCTGTCATACAGTTGACTTTAGTGGTTCTTGAAGATGTGCTCCATACTCTGCATGTTTGATGGCCTTCATACATGACATTTTCTCTGGATTTCATGTCTTGCAGCAGAGTTGTGCTTCATAAGGCATTTTTCCGTCACTTGTGTGTATGGCTGAGAAGAGAACTTTCAGAGTGGATTCAAGGAAGCCACAGTTTCACTGTGCTGTCATACTGGCAGCAGTGGTGAATTAAGGGATTCCTGTCCACTGCTTTGGGTTCCTGTTTTAGTGGAAATACTCTATTTTAATTCTCCATTAATTCAGTAATGTGGTTTAAAGTGCAGTCCTGCAAACAGCTGTCATTACAGTTGTAGGGTGGAAGGGGAAGAGGTGATGAGGTGGTATGAGGGGCTGATACTGTGGAAGAGATACATGAGATGCTGAAGCAAGCACTGTCTGTGTGTGAATTTTTCCTTAAAAACATTAGCTTCAGGATAAAAATTATTCTGAACGTTTATTTCTCACAAAAAGAGAAAATAAATAATTTATGTTTTCCAAAATGATTATAGTAAGATTAGGAACAATTATTCAGAAGATATCTGCTACTAGGAATTGTAAGAAAACTTGTGTGCTGTGTTTTCAGTGTAGCTGCAAATGGAATGCTATAGCATGGTTGTAATTTTTATAGATTTTTGCTATTAGCTGACAGTTTCTGAAATATGTAGTTGTCTTCTAATTAGAAGATACTGGTCATTATGTGAACACATCTGTTGTACAGGGAAATCTGACTGTTTGTATATAAAACTAGCACAGTATCACCTTTACTTTAATCCAGCCCTTTAATTTCAGAGCAGTTATGTGCAGACAGCTGGGCACCATTTTAAGTTATATTCAGTAAAGATAATAATTTGGTCATGACCAATAATTAGCATCTAAATGGATTAACTTTTGTTTGTGTGGCTCTGTTTTTTATTTTTACTCTAGTATGCAAGTGTTGAGAAGGATGGTGAGCATTACATGACCCCAGAGGATTTTGTGCAGAAGTACCTGGGGCTGCACACGGATCCGCACCACAACCCTAAAACAGTGCAGCTCCTGGCTGGAGTGGCAGATCAGACTAAGGATGGGTGAGAATTTTCCTTTCCATTTGAAACTTGTAGTGCGTTGTTAAATGTGTGAGTGCATGAGTTGGATGATTTCATCTTCTAAAGTACATTATTGATTTTATGACACTTTGGGCTGATTTAAATGAGTACAAGTACAATAGACTATAAATTTGTGAAAACAGAATAAATTATGATGTTTAATATGGATTTTTTTAAAGCTAAGATTTATTTTGATGATATTTTGTTAAATTCTACAAAAGCTGAGGAAGCTGAACAGCAGGTAAGTTAAGTGTAGTGTGGTTGCCTTAGAAAAGTGCTTTTTTGTATATCCGTGTCCATCATCAGGTGCTTTGTAGAGTTGTCAGTACCTGTAATTAAACACAGAAATATGGAAGAGCTTTCTTATTTCTGTAGTGTGCCATTCAAATCCAACCACTGAGGTCTTTTGGAAAGTGCTATTAGAAGAGAGACACTAGTGACTTCATGAAGGAAGAAGTTGTTTGCCTAATAAAGATCAGGTCACACCACATAAAGCTTTTCCAGCTGTGCTTACTGATGCTCCTGCTTGCTTTGAGACAGTTCCCTGAAACCAATTTACAAAATATCTGCTCAGCTGAGCTAGTGCCCTCCAATTCACCTGTCTTCCAAGGAGCCTTCTCTTTTGGTGTATGCAGCCTTCTCGTTGTGGCCTTGGATTGTAGTAGAAGGCCTGGACAGTGTTAAAGTAAATTGAGAAGGTTAAGATGGATCAGAGAAGGGGTCAAGAATGCAGAAGTGAGTGGTTATTTTTTTGAAAAGAAAATGCTGTTAAAATAGTATGCAATACATTTGCAAATATGTAAATGTAACTTATTTTAAGATGAAAGCTCCTTAACTTCCTTGCTTACTTAAATTTTGGTTTTGTTTTCCTGCATTTTGCCATAGAACATTTTATTAGTTTGCTGGGCAGCTTGCATAGTGTCTGTGCTATGGAAATGAAATTGTATGTGCTGTGTACTTCTTACTCCATATGACAGATATAGGATTTCCTGTTTGATGTAATGCTATATGGTTTTTCTTTTCATAAGGCTGCAGCACTTTAATAATATATTTGATTATACATATATTTGATAGATCTTAGTAACCTGTCTCTGTTTCAAATACCTGGCTGCAGTTTGTTGCTTTATTATGGGTTGAAAAGGTAATTTTGTATGTATCTGTTAAAGTAATAGTTTAATTGATAAAGTAAACCAACATGCTTAGCATATTGTTTCTCTAAAAGCTGTTGGTTATCTTTTACGGTGTGCATTTCTTCAGGAAATGTCTTATAAAAGGGTCTTACAGTAGGAAATCAGTTTGTTTTAATGCTACAACAGAACTTCTAGGCATTGCTTTTTGTTACTTTCCCTGTGAATAAGATTTTGTTGTTTTTATTTTTTTTTTAATCTGGGTAATATTTGAAGTGAGATAATCAAGTATGGGTAAGTGTGCTTTACCACCTCTTTATGGGAAGAGTGGGATTTTTATTTTGCACTGCCATATAGTTCAAAGTGTAAAATGTTTGTGTTTGAATACTTGTCTGAAATGTTTTTCTAAATGTTTTAATCTACATTTATATTTAATCTATATTTCATGCAAAGAATTTGTTATAGCCCCATTATCAACATCAGGGGTTTTTTGCATTCACATTCTTTTGTTTGTAGAGAGCTGTAATATATCAAAATCCAGACTCTAATAACATGAATAACTTGTAGTCTTCAACTGGATTCCAGGATGCATTGCATCTTTCTAAGGACTTACTTAATGAAGTCCAAGGAGGTATCAATAGTCCTGTTCTGTACATTTTTTACATAATACTTCTGCATGAAATGACAGCCCAGTGTCATGCAGCAAGTCATTGAGAAGCTTGGGGTTCTGTTACAAAATTTCATTCCTGCTATCATATTCTCTTAGCCTTGCTTGCCCTTGAAATAAATACTCAGAGTGTTGATGGTTGCTTCCATTGTTAATATTTTTTTATTTCTTTTAGGTTTAAGTTTGGCACTTTACAGAAACAGCACATTTTGGAACTGCGCTCTGTAGTCATGTGTTTAAAAAAAAGTGGTTTTACTTTTTTCCTAACGGTAACTTGATCCTTACTTAACTGTTCCAGAGCACTATTGCCTTCTCCCATTACTGCTGTACAAGACTGGTTTGCTTTAGTGGAACTCATTAAGGTAGTTCTTAAAACAGATGACTGTTCACTTCCAAAATGTTTATTCCTCATTGTTACAAGTGCATGTTCTTAGAAATTTATCTGATGACCTCTAAGTTAGAATTTGATTTAAACTTCCCTGTTATCTATTTAGTACAGTAGGATTTCACTGATACTGAAAACATCCCATGACTTCAGACTAGCCAAAACCAGATAAAATATATTCTTCCCCCTCCAAACCTTCAGAATGTCACAGTAGTAATACAAAATTCTTCATTTTAACAGCTTTTTTTGGGTACTCTTTTTATCAGCATATCATTCTTAAATCTGAAATGTGTACTTAAGTGAAATCCCCAAGGAATAGTTGATATTTCACCTAATGGAGAGTCACAACAGAGCTATACATAATGTCTAAAAGGCTATGTTGTGTGGGGAAAAATTAGAAAATACTTGCAGTAGGAAAAAAGGAAAGATGGAGAAGAATTGCAAACACATGGGTTACTTTGTGCTTTTGAAGGGTAGCAGTATAGAAGAAATCAGAGGAAAATAATTTTTTTAAAATGTTACAAATAAAAGGAAAGGTGAGTGATTTAATATTGTTATGGAGTGTGTAATGCAGTGGGTTCACTGGATGCTGTTTGAGCAGAGATTGGGTGGGAAGCTCCATCATTCTGTTTAATCCAGCTCTTGTTATTTATCTCTGCCCTAGTGGCTAATGGAGGATCACAGAGGCTTTCCCTGCTCTTAGGCATTGCAAGTTGAATATGTGGAGGGGAAATTGGATGTGTCTATCTCCTTTTGCTGTAGGCACTGTTCTAGTGGGACTGCTGAAGACATCTTTCAGGTTCAGGCTTCTGTGAATGCATTCTACAGAGATCAGCACTTGATTTTGTCAGTAATGGAGTTAAGCTTCCTGGTTACGAGTTAATTTGTGTGTCAGCTTTATGCATGTATGCGAGATATATTTTGAAATGATAGTATTTACAATTATTTTAAAAGAACATTTGTTTCTTTGATACTAACCCTTTATCAAGATTATCCTTTGGATGAAATTGACTTTGCATGTGAAGAGACATTCTCATATCTCTGGTTTTTCTGACTAAAATGTGGTAAATATGATAATTTTGTATTTTCAGTATCTTAATTATTTTCAAAGTCACTAGGTTTTTTCCTGTCTTGTGCAGTGCATATATACAAGAATGTTAACGAATTTGACCTTCTTAAAGCATCTGAATTCTGCTTCATGTGTACTCAGCTAGAGAAAGACTGGATATAGTAATGAATAGTGTGAATATTGTGATTTTTCTTATCTTTTTTCTTTTCCTGTGGGGGACAGACTTTATACTTGGCTCTTTAGCAGTCTGGAGTAATGTTTGAAGTAATCACTATGAGCTAATGATCTCATATGATGCATACCAAGTTGAGATCAGTTATGTACATTTGCTAGGAAAATTTCTAGGAAACAGTGATATTCTCTGCTTTAACAGCACTTACTGATACATAGTAAATTTTTTGTTTAATATAAAAGATACAATTGAAATTATTGTTCCCATTGATTATTTAATGCCAATATATGTATTCTGTCACTTATCCCATTATTGTCTGGTGCCAACATAATCCTTTAAGCTTAGTAAGGTGATCTTACTTAATCAGGTTTATCTTTCTGCAGCTGTTCATACATACAGGACACCTTCTGAAGGGTTTTTTTGTGTCAGAATAAGCAGAGTTCCTCTGGGAAAGTTACTTACTGTTATCCTAGTAAGATACCTGTGCATACATTCAGGTCTGAGTTCGTGTGGTGAGCAGAAGGACTTGGATTGAGCAGTGCATCCCAAGTTGTGCACAGGGACTGTCTTGCATACACAGCTCTTGTATGAATCTTGTCATCTGCTGTTACACTCAGATCCTTCCCTGCCTTGCCATGTCTGTCCTTGAGTCCAGACGTTTTGTGTTTGGCCCTGAGTACATGACTTGGCCCTTCATGTTATTTTTGGAGTGGAGTATTCTTTCCATATGCATAGTAAAGTGTAACTTTTTCTGAACCTGTTTGTTTTTTATGATTGTGATGTATTGTTTTAAGAAAATGTATGTTTTATAGTGTATTCCTGTACTTGCATTACAGTATCTTTTCTTAGTAGAAATACATGTGTTGTAATACAATGATCTGTAAATTTCGTGTTGTTAGAATTTTTGCCGTGTTTTTATGTCTTAATTTTCAGGTACTCATTACATTTATAATTAAGAAGTAATAAGTTGTAGGTGTTCAGTGAAAAATCAGTGACTTCATAGAGGAAGAAACTGAGTTGCATAAATGTTAACTACTTAAATGTAACATACTTTTCAGTCTCTAGAGTGTTAATTATTTTAAGTTAGAATTTTATTCACTGTTTATATCACTTTTTTGAGAGTATCAAAATGCATATTATCATTGGTATTATGAAAAATAAAAAAAAAATCTTTATAACTTTTCTGTTTTCCTTTCTAGGTTAATTTCCTTCCAAGAATTTTTGGCATTTGAATCTGTTTTGTGTACTCCAGATGCAATATTCATTGTTGCTTTTCAGTTATTTGACAGGAATGGCACTGGAGAAGTAACATTTGGTAAGAATACCTAAAGAAAAACAGTTTAAGAAAGTGATTATAATAGTATCTGTCATAATAATGGTTCATGACCACAGGTGCATAGAAATGCATTTTGTGCAGTACTGTACTGTTTTCCTAAGACTCTGCATGAGTAGAACTTTCTTCTCTGTCTCAATTCAAGCTTAACAAATACACAGAGATAAAATACATTTTTCTCTGTCTTCTTGAGTTGAGGTTTTTCATTTTCCTGAAGTAGTAAATACAGTGATGTTCAGTGTCATCCTAAGTAAAATCCTATATCATGAACTTCAAACTCCTTCAACCATGAGGGAGTTTTAAGATATGCTATGGATGGATCTTCACATATCCTTGAATAATTGTCATTTCATACAGTAAGAGCTCAATACAGAAATTAGGAGGTCTAATAATATGATTTCCTGTGGTATTGTTCCTTTTCTTGAGGAGCAAATCTTACTTTAATGTTATGAGTGTAACTTACAACTAGATCATATATTTGTAAAATTAGGAAGAAAATCTGTCCTTTGGTTTTGTTACCTAATCACTTAGGTTAGTAATTAGACCAAAGTCTTGAGGCTAACTATACTGCTTTGTGATATTGCTAAATAACTGTTACTAACAATGCAGTTTAAGGAGGACTAGGCTTTATTTTTAAAGCTTCTTATTTATGAAAATTAGATAAATCAATGGTAAGAATTTTAATAAATGGAATGAGAATTAAATGTTATTTCTATCCAAAAGAATAAACCACTCAATAAAGAAAATACAAACTATGCTTGGATTTGTAACCACTTGGTGTTTGTACTATTTCATTATTATGAAAATTGCTGTAACTTGTTGGGAAAAAAAAAAGCAAAGGTCTTTTTATGGAAACAAATTGTTTGATTTATGATGCCTGTTAAATTACATCGTTAACTGAAGAGTCAGATACTAAGCAGTTTGGATGCACAACATCTTGAAAAGAAAATCTTAAAATTTAAATAAAGATGAGGTCAGTAAATGCAGTCATTAGGAACTGGACAAAGTACTACAATCAGTGTGACCGTGTTAGCAATGGTTTATTTAATAATCTTACAAAGTGGGGATTTGAATTTGGTAGCTCTCATGAACACACTTGAAATAGTTGGTTCCATAACTGAACAATAAGCCATTTCAGATTGTATACAAATTCCTCAGTTAGACTGAGATTGTTATTTTTATATAATTAGAGTCTAAAAGAAAACACAAACAAGAGAAATTGTAAAACAGAAAATTGGTGGTTTTTTTCTGTCTTCCTTGCTGATTTTCTTGTAAGGCTGATAAATCTTGAAAAGGAAATTCTTGAGGGAATTTTAAATTTGCTATTGGTTTATTGAATTTTTTTTACAAAATTAATTGTATTGCACTTACTACTATATTTAACATTAGGCTTTTAATATGGTACAGTGCTACAGTTCCCACATTTACTGCTGCTTTTTGTCCTTCTTTGTTTGTTTGTAACACGTGCTACTTTTACATCATACGCATATCATACATATTAATACAACTGTGAAAAACGTGGATAATGATCTGTGACATCTTCAGAATATGGCAGACAATTTCCAAATCAGTCTTGTGGCTGTTTCATAAATGAGACCTGCACCCTTTCATTTCATACCACATAAACAGAAAGGCACAGGGCTTAGTTTCATGTGAAAACAGGACAATATAGGAATGTAAGTTTTAAAGTTAAAAGTTTTAGTAAATGATTGGAAATGTACTGAAATGAGGTAAGTTTAGCCAATTGGTGTGAGAATCACTATCAGACAAGTCAGGTCTTTTATAGACTGTACTGTCTCCAGTCTGCAGGTAAACTGTGTTGGTTATGAGAGCAAATACAAGTCAAGATTTTCTAGCTCAGATGAAATGCTCTGTGGATGTGATTACATTCATGCCAAAGCTGCCTCAAACCAGTAAGTCTTGCCAGAATCAACATGGATCTACTGAGGTTTTTTTGCACTGTGCATCCAAAACAAGGGACAGAATCAACTGGGGTCTGTTAGACCAGTAACTAGAACCAACACTGGCCTTGTGTGAGACACATGTTCTCAAAAATGCTCTCATCTACTCAAATTTTCAGTTTTCTGAGGGAAGTGTGCTTGTTGAATTTTAGAACTGTCTCTGTTTTTGAAAGCAAGCTGCTCTAGTTGGGTTTACTTCTGTTTGGGATTTATTTACTGACATGATTTTGAACCATTCTCAAGCACTTCAGCATTTTACAGTCCTCTTGACCCTCAGTCTGCTGCTTGTCTCTTAAAATACCTAGCTTCCAACTCTCCAGTGATGAAACTATTGTGTCACGGAGGAACTGTCTTAGAAGAAGACTTTAGACACGATTTTGTAGAAATACTTGTATGCTACGTTAATCACTGTCTGTCTGCCATATATGTTGAAACATGAAGCCTTCTATCACTTTAATGTCATCTACTGTTTTCTTACTGTTTTGGGACACTTTTCCAGGAGCTGTGGACATCCAGAAATCCTGTATGAATGAC
The DNA here is from genome assembly GCF_021018805.1 of Prinia subflava. Lineage (NCBI taxonomy): Eukaryota > Metazoa > Chordata > Aves > Passeriformes > Cisticolidae > Prinia > Prinia subflava. Next base: position 19,056,262 of record NC_086252.1, read on the forward strand.
TGCCATAAGTGTGTAGTTGGTATTCTGCAACATGGGTAAAGTAGGTCCATTGCAAGAACATGAAACTGGACCTACTTTGCCTGAGCAAACTGCACAGCACGCTCAGTGCTCTCTACGTGTTTCAGCTGCACTGGGCTTGCTGTCAGCATGGTGAATAAAAAGCAGTAAAATGACTATTTTAGTAACCCATTGATACAAGTGACAGTGTAGTTTAAACAAGTTTTTAATCATGGAGAAATAGAGAAATGGCATGTATTTCTAACCAAGTACTCCTACATCTTCATCAGTGCTTCCTAGGTGAATATTTTATGTGAAATGTGTTGCTGCCGAGCCCTTACAATACTGCATTATCCATAAAATATTTAAATGATAACAGCTGAAGCTGATGAAGACAAGTGGGTTTTTTTCAGGTTGTTGTCTGTAACCAGAGAAGACTGACAAGCGCTTTGCTCCTTTGATTATGGGATGTATTGACTGTGCTACTTAACATGAGTGAAATATTCAAACACACTCCATAAAATTAACACTATTGTACTAGGGAATATTATTTTTATTTCTATTCTGTGCAGATCTTCTGACCTGAATTCAGGTTAAAGCAAACCTGAATATTAAATCTGCTCAAGCTATTTGGTTTTTTCTGATGTTGAAGTAGATAATCTTTACTGTGTTTAAAAGGTGAAGTCTGTGATTATCTGCAAAACTTCTATGAAAAATAGGTTGTCTAACTGGAAGTAAAAGGATTCTTTGTAATTTATCTCTCTGGCACACCATACAGTGATCTGGACTGCATCACTTTTAATTGGAATATACAATTTCAAGGCATTTTCCAGCTGTTCTTCCTTGTAGGGTCACCACAAAGAAAGCCATTCTCTGATGAACTGGAGAGTTTCACAGATGCTTTTTCAGTTAAACACACATGCTGGTGTGGATAGAAAGAGATAAATATGTTTATGATTCTTCTGTATTCAGAATTATTTTGGAGATAATTGGAAAATATTTATGGAACTGAATTTAAGGCTTTTAAAAACATCCTGCACTCAAAATCTAATTACAAATATTTTACAGGGTATAACAGCATCTTCTTCAAAGGCATTGGGGGGGAGGAAGGCGATCAGATGCCTCATATTGCAACTATGTGAAAATGTACAATATTGGTGAACTGAAATAATAAACATCAGTTTAATAGTTACAGCATTTGAGTATACAGGGATACTGAAGTTTGCCCAATCTGTTTTTTTAGACAAGTTTTAATCTGAGAAAGAAAGTGTGGGTTTTCCTTAATTAAAGGACGTAGAGTTTGAGAACACTGGAAGAAGATGAGCAAGAGAAGGGAGTTGAGTACATGTTTATGCTTTGCTTGTGGGTATTATTTCCCAGGGAACAGGAATCACTTCTAGTACTCACTCCTTCACCATTTCTAAAAGGGCAGCTGGGTTGAAAATGCTAGGATTTGGATTTCATCTTAAAAGTTCTGCTTTCAAAAATATTACTGGCAACCATAAAGACTGGAAATATATTTTAAAATACTAACAGAAAAAATACTCACAATCACATGACTACAGACACGAGAGTAGAAGGGAAAAATCCATGTTTTCATTGAGTGCAATAAACTGGAACAGTTTTTTTGGCCTCCTGTTCTACATTACATTCTACTACATTAGTTGCGTGTTTTCAAAGAGCGTTTTGCTTAACACATGCAGATAATGTAGGAAACATCGCTGTTAGGACTTTATTTTTTCCTTTTATTTCATGTTACGTGATTTTTTTCAGGCTTAAAATACAGTTTTGAATGCTTGTGAGCAGTGCAGAGTGGGAACCACTCTTACTACTACCACTACTACTATTTTTTTTTCAAAACCTTAGTTCAACAAGAGGGAGCAAAAAAAGAGAACTTCATGTTAAAATTATATGTATTGACAACTTTTTATTATGGCTGTCATTCATCTTTCAATAGAATCAGTAATCCTTTTAAAATAAGAGTAGAAATAAAATGTAACTTTCTATTTAAACTTTCTCATATAAATGTAATTATTGTATTTCATGTGGATTACTCTTAATACGCTTCTCCTGCATCAGGTGCTACAAAAATGTCTTTCTGCCTTTAACTGTCGTTCCTTATTTTATCCTTCAAAGTGAAAATACGCTCTTAGCAGAAATAGTGAACAACAGCAATATATAAATGTTAAAATTCCTTATGTACATTAGTCGTGAAACATGCAAAAATTGGACAGTAGATTACTGCGTAGACAGATTTAAAGAAACCCAAAACAACCCTGTTAAACAACGAATCTTCACCATACTTATGCTGCTGCTTAAAACTTACCACTTTTATATTTTTGTGTCCCTAAGAAGTGTGATTGCTTTTTATCACTGGTGTGAGGGAATGGCAAACTGTTAACAGGTTGATGGCACTGGAATTGTATGAGCTTTCCACTCTGCTTCTTGGGGAGCTGATATGTCAAAATAAATAATAGGTACTGCTGCAAGGTTTACTTGGAGTATTGAGCTCATCCCCACAATGGGCCACCAACGAGACCTCATAGTGTTTATAATTTAAAGGATTCTTCCTCCTTATATGAAATTGATTATTGCCTAGAATCTTTGGGGTTTTGTATAGTTTTTCTGAGCCTGATAGGTAACAGTGTTTGATGGAAGTTGAGCTAGTCATGTGTGTGCTGCCTGCAGATAGCTGCTCCAAGCATCTATAATTTGTTTAAAATGATTGGGTGGGGAAATTCTGAAGCAATCTTGTGAGAATGTGTGTCGCCTTGGAGGTAATGTACTAGTACACTAGAGTAGTAGGTTTATTGTTCCTGGGGCTGATGGTAAGTTGAGTATGTCATCAGGCTTCTGACTTGTATGCCTATCTGAGAAGAAAATGCATTACTGTAAGCCTGGAAAGAAAGTTATCAGCTCAGTAGGAAAGAATTCCGCTGCAGAAAGGTGAGCAAAGAGTGGAAGACATTAGTAAATGAGCAACATGTATTGACAGGGACAATGAATGCGTTCTGTGAAATGTCCTACTAAAATGAAAGGCTTGAAAAATAATTTGCTGTTTGCCCCCTGCAGAATAGCTCTGTTGGAAATTTGAAACACTTGTAGTTTATCTTAATTTAGAAGCATTACTAGGTTTTGACTGAGGAAGATGAAAAAAAAAGCAAAGCCAGCACCTGTACATTAATGTTGCCTGTTTTCTTTGTTGTCAGTGCTTTGCTTCTGCTGTGAAAAATAAATTAAAACCTGAACATTTGTTGATAATTCAGAGTGGTGAAAGTGTAGGTGATGATCACATTGTGTGTAATTTCTGCAGTGTGACTGGTTGTTTGCTGCTTCTCATCACACAAGTTGTTAGCTGTGGTGATGGCTATTTCCCTTCGTAGAGGAGCCAGCAGAATTGGATTATAAAGGTATTGTTGATACATTGTGAAGGAAGTGCCCCTGCTCTTGGGGAGACAAAGTAAGTTTTAGCACCTAACAAGAGGTGTTTGAGTATCACAGGTGGCTTTGGTAAACTGGAGTGTTCCATGGGTTTAACTGGGTCAGTTACTTTGCTGTGGGGGTGGCGAGGCACTGGTGCGAGTTTCCCAGGGAAGCTGTGGATGCCCCATCCCTGGAAGTGCTCAAGGTCAGGTTGGATGGAGCTCTGAGCCGCCTGCTCCAGTGGGAGGTGTCTCTGCCCATGTCAGGGGGGCTGGAACTAGGGGATCTTGAAGGTTCCTTCCATCTCCAACCATTCTGTGCCTCAGTGATTTTTTAAAACAAATGCACAGATTTGCCGCTGTATCCCAAGTGTTTCATAAACCAAGCCAACATGAAAGTAATTAAGCATTATATGCAAAGGTGTATCTTTAAACCCAGTCTAATTTAATACATGCAGAATATATTGAGTGTCAGAGATTGCATGGAAGAGAGAAGTGGGGAAAGCACCGCAGTTTTCAGAGAGGCAACAAGCTAGTTTGGATACTGTTTATTAAAGCTAGTTAGCCATTTCTGGAATTCATCAAGTACCAATACACTCAACTATTGAATAGAAATTTATTAATTAATTTAACTATTATTTTTCTGTGCTGAAGAATCTTGACTTGAGATACGTTGATGAGTAGTTGTAAATGTTTTTATGAAGAAAAGATTGAGTGTAGGAAATTGATTCTTGTTTTTTTAAGTAGTATACAGTTAAATGCTTGAGAGTTGTGAAAACACCAGGGGCTTAAGTCTCACTAAAAACAAGTGAAAAATCTGTCTCAGTGAACATGGATGAATAAGAAAATAGAATTTTTAAAGAAAAAAGGCTTTTTAAATCTAAGATAAGAGAAGCAATTATTGGAAACAAGTGAAAATATGATTTAAATTTTCTGGCTGCTTCAGCACATTCTTTTCTAGGTTTTCATTCGGGAAGCTCAGCGTGTATTTGGAGTCAGTTTTACATAGTGTTAGTAGTAGCCAGTTGGCATCCTGTTTGTACACTGGTGGCCAAGCCAGTAGAGCCAGCCTGTGTTCTGCTCTGTTTGAAGTTCATTGCCATTTTGCAGGCTCCATTATGAGCTGCACTGACCTGTTTGTGTTTGTAGTACACGGAGACTCCAGAAGCTGCAGTGAATTAGTGCTAAGTAGGGAATTTAAATGTGCATACCTTTACTCCTTGATTTGCAACCATGATGAATAAATGTGCTGCAAACAGAACCTTCAGAGGAAGTATGGCCAAAAGTTCAGCACTATGTATTTGGTGCTTTGTCTCTTTTTTCTTAACCCTCACCTTGCACATGGATACTGGTGAGTAGGTATGAGTAGTCAGTTGCAAATAGTCAGAACAGTTTTTTAGGTTTCTTCTTGTAGGTTTTCTAACAAATCCTTTATCCTACTTAGCAGTGGAAACTAGTTTAAAGTGTAGAGTGTTGACTCTTGTGTTTGACCTTTATTTAAGGATTAATCACAAGCCATAATCTGCCCTTTGAATATATAATCTCTGTAACTGTGGAGGAGGTGATCTAGCCAAGGGATCTGACTGTATACCCCTGGTTTGAGACAGACATTCTGGACATTTCCTTTCCTTTTCTCACTGAAAAGATGAAAACATATTGGATTTCCTAGATTTGCTCTAGAACTAATAGACTACAGAATTGAAACTATGACTGAATCAAGTAGTCCTGTAGCATAGAGAAAGCAATACATTTACTTCAAGTAAATTGATCTTGATAGAGTTATCAAATGATAAAGTTCTTCTCATTGCATTTTGTTTGGCAAAACTTTAAATGTATGAAAGGTGTGTTATCAGCTGAAATATTTTGTATTTTGTTTTAAATTTTAACTGTATGCCACATTTTATTTTGTTGTAGCAGATTCTAGGTTGATAAACCATTTCAGATACTGTGAGGGAAATTTTGACAAGTGTTCATGTGGTATGCGTAGATGTCCTGTTATACAGTTCATGTGTTTGATAATCTGCACAAAAAGCAGGCTTGTTTTTCAGCATGGCAATGCTGTTTATGAATAATGCATGCTGTTTTTCAGATGAGGTTTTTGCCTGAATTCAGATAATATGTTTAGCATTGAGATTTCAGTTGTACAGTATGCATGTGGAGAATTCCATAATTTGGAATGGCAGGTTTTTTTCTTCATTTAAAGGAAGACATCTCTGTCTTCACTTATCTTAAAACATTTTAATAACTGAGACTACCAATTATATTTTATAGGATTGGATTTTTGTACTAGGGCCCTATCAAAAGCATCTAATAACGTGCTTTCTGCTGAGTTAATGATATGTTTAAGATGTCATTTCTTACACCTATCTTCAATAGCCATATTCAGACAGTGTGATTGTAATAATCAAGTTTCAATCAAACCGTACTTAGTATGACAAATATTGCCTGAGATTGTAGTGCAGGTATTTCTGCTCTTGATAAAGGGCTTAATTTGACTCCTGGCAGAGACAGAGAATCACTATTGATTTTTATAACAGAATGCAAAATAATTTTTGTTTGTCATGCATGAGGGAAATTGCTTCTTAATTAAAACTAAATAAAACACACTTCATGGTTTTGTGCAGTAATACAAAAAGTAGCGTTTGTGTCTCAAATGTGTTCTTTTACAGGCCTGTAATGGTTTAGTTAGCAATTATTCTTAACAAGCTAAAAACACTTCTTAAACAGCTGCTGAAATCATAATTTTTTTGTATTCCTCCTGGAATGTTTGTAGATTTACTGTACTCCAAGGCTCACCTGTTGTTTTTCCCTCCCCAAAGCAAATGTCAAAGAAATATTTGAACAAACTCTTATTCATCATCAAATCCCGTTCAACTGGGACTGTGAGTTTATTCGACTGCATTTTGGACATAACAGGAAGAAGCATCTTAACTATGCAGAGTTCACTCAGTTTCTTCAGGTCAGTTATTAACCTTGTTCCAAAGTTGGAACTGAAATTCATTTAACTTTTACTTACACGCTAATACCATTACAATTTTTGAGCTTATTCTGGTAGTGATAGTACTTATCTGATACTAATCCTGGCAGCTAATGATGAATTGTTATTTCTCCATACCAGTTTTGTAAGCAGTGTGTACTCATTGTGCTGTAACGTGAATACCTTCCTTTAAAAGAATGGGGCAAAACATTCTGTTTATGAAATTAACATTTTACTGATAGTTGTTAAACAAAATGGGTTGAAGGTCTTTTTTGTTATAGGAATTCAATAGCAAAACTAAACTCTACCAGAGAAAGTTACCATCCTTAATATAGGCAGTTATTATTGACCATAAAAACTCCCCTGTAGAGGTTTTAGCTTCTGTAGCATTTCTTGAGTTTTATAAACATTCTAATACTTATCACTTCTTTTCTCTCACTGGCATGCATGCTACCACACACATTCCGGGAGTTCAGTCTTACATGCAGCCAGCTTGCAGGAGGTAAATCTGATTTCCTGTGATGTTGCTGAACAACCCTTTAGGGATTGGGCTGTAAAGAATTTCACTTGTTGAACTGCACTTTGTACTAAGCCAAAAAATGGCATTTAAAACATATTATGAATTGAACATTATAGTAGAAGGAAGGAAAGGAAAATATCATCTTAAAAGGATGGAGAAAGAGCAAAGTAGGAGGAATTTACATTGTAATTCATGGAAAAGAAGTTCACAGAGTTGTTGGTAATTGCACTGAATTCCATAAATTAAAAGACAATTACCACCTTGTGATATAACTTATAATTGCCTGTCTAGTAGATGTGAAGAAAAATAGATTATGCACTTCTAGAGCTGCCTTTGATGCAAGAAAAGTTTTGACTTAAAAGTAAGGAGTGATAGATGTCAATTGACATAATCTGTAATTATTGTTCAAGATAAAAATACCTCATAGGGTCACAGAATATTTTGGGTTGTAAGGGACCTTTAAAGGTCATGTAGTCCAACCCCCCTGCAATCTGCAGGGATGTCTTCAACTAGATCAGGTTGCTCAGAGCTCTCTGACCTTGAATGTTTCTAGGGATAAAACATCTACCACCTCTCTGGGCAGCCCGTTCCAGGGCTTTACCACCCTTATTTAGTTTAAAATCATTACCCCTTGTCCTAGCAAAGCAGGCCCTACTAAAAAGTCTGTCACCATCTTTCTGGTAAGCCCCTATAAGTACTGAAAGGGCACAGTAAGGTCTCCCAGGAGCCTTCTGTTTTCTTTTCCTTTCCAGGCTGAAGAGCCCCAACTCGCAGCCTTTTCTCATATTGAAGGTGCTCCTCTATCATTTTATGGCCCTCCTCTGCACCTGCTTCCAAAATGGTTTGTTTGGAACTCAGAGCAGAGTTATAAATGTCTGCTCTGGTTTTATGTTTGTTTTTCCAGGACAGTGCCATGTAAGATACAGTAGCCTCTTACTGACATGATATAATAAAAACTCCTAGTAGGGAAGGGTGATGTGGCTTGCAGTAATTTCAGTATGTACACAATTTGGGTACTTTTATCCCTCCTTTTATATAAGATTGTTTTTTTTCTTTTGGTCTAACACCATCTTTTGGGGTTTGAGACTTTAATCAGAGCGAGTTTGTTGTACCTGATCTAGAAAATGTTGTTCATGAGGTTATGAAAGTTGAGAAATTACTGTAAAGGTGATATAAGCTAGATGGTTTGCCCTCTTCTTACTGTCTGTCAGAACGTGGTTATTTTTTTAGGAGCTTCTAGAGGTCTTAATGACAGCTGAATGGGCTTTATTGTTTGCTTGAATAGAAGGAAACAACTTTTTCTGGACATAGAATTTACAACTATCATTATCTTGAGGTTAGGTTACCACAGTGATCTTTGTAGGAAGGTTTTTACAGTTTGTATAGGAGTTTTAAATTGTCTGAAATGAGTGACCATTTGTGACATTATGGGAGACAGCTGTTTGGGGCAATCTAAATCCATATTATATAATTTTCACTGTCCTCCTGTTTATTTTCAAGTACTTTCCAATGAGTTAGTATGTAATAGCCCAGTCATATTTCATCTTGGATATGTAAGAGATCAGCTCACTTTGTGTCTTCAAGATCAGTATCAGAAGTTTTTCTAACACTTAAGTATTTAATTAAGGAATAGATAGCAGGCAGGACATGGGTAGATGAAGTTCATTTCTTAAATACTCTAGTGAAAGTGCATATTTCCTTACAGCTGAATTGAGGCTTTTCTTTGCAGAGGCATGAATCTGTGGATAAAATCAGTATGCAGACTTCTCATTTTAGTTGAGCTGCCCTTGAAGTTTAAACTGCAGTTATGCTATTGTCTATATGCACAGACCTGTTGGAGCATAAGAATATGAAATTAGTGAAAGTTTTGTGAGGAGTGGGTTACAGAATTTGCTTCTAATCTGCTATCTCTGAATATTCATTCTAGGAGCTGCAGTCAGAACATGCAAGACAGGCCTTTGCACTGAAGGACAAAAGTAAAAGTGGTCTGATAACAGGGCTGGACTTCAACGAGATCATGGTTACCATTCGCTCCCATATGCTAACTCCATTTGTGGAAGAAAATTTAGTTTCAGTAAGTGTTAACAAAAAGCGTCTTGAATTCAGTGTTTAATAGCTGTGATGTTTGAAGTTGGCTCTGCTTCTCTCCCACTTTGTCTTCTACCTGTTTATCACTCACTGCCTCACTGTGCTAGAGATCATCAGCTTCATAATGGAGTGAAACGTGGCAGCATTCCTTGGCTGCAGTAGTGGAAAGGTTGGCACTCTGGTTTACATGTTTCAAGTGCCATTGGAAGCAGTTTGAGTTAGTCTACTGTACTTTCCACTGGAGTGGGGCAAACTTTGCTACAGAAAGAATCATAGAATTGTGGAACCATAGAGGAAAAGACCCTTAAAATCATCAAATCCAGTGGAAGTTATTTAGGACAAAAGCATCCAGTTTTTATATTTGAATATGTGACATCTCAAGAGCTGGAGACTACTTACAGTTTTGTCCTTTTATATACTCTTGCGTTCTTTTCTTTTTCAGATCAGAATTTGGAAAATCAGTATGTAGATTCTAGAGGTAGAATGGTTACAGCCCTGGTAGTTTGGCAAGATCTGTAGGTAAAGTAATAACATACAAGTTATAATCTGAGAGCATGTAGTATGAAATTACATAAAAATGAAATTTATATAAAAGATAAAGTAATAACTTTTATCTTACTATCTTACCTATAAATCTTGCCTTGCCTTACTCATAAAGGCATACTGTCTTCTATAAAATGTAGAGTATCTACTAACTTTAGACTTTGAAGTAAATGGTCATTGATGTATGATGCAAGAAATCAGTGCCTTTATCTAGAGGCATTTGCATGCATTTCTCTTTCAGAAGATTACTCAGTGACACTTCTGATGTGTCTATCAGATAACTTGAATAATAATCTACTTATATGATTATTTCCTAATTGTTTCCTAGTGTTTAATCTTTACCACAAAAATAGTATCCCGTCTAATAATTCTCCCCTCATGTTTCTATTAAAAATATCTTAAAATGACAGGAATAGAAAGATACCTTTAATTCTCTCATAATTTGCTCAAATGAATGTTTCTGTAATTGTAATAAGATGTTGTAGAAGTCCTTAAGGCACTTAACTATTTTAATTTAATTTTTAAAGGTAGCTGGTGGAACTGTATCACATCAGGTCAGCTTCTCCTTTTTCAATGCATTTAATGCCCTTTTGAATAACATGGATCTTGTTAGGAAGATATACAGTAATATAGCAGGTACAAGAAGAGATGTTGAAGTTACAAAAGGTAAGATGTATTTCCTACAATTTATTAATTTTTTTATTCTGTCCATTTTGTAATTGGTGATGCACATGGGTTAAAGTGAGTAAGAAGTGAGTTTATGGCCACTGGGAAAGTGGTTTTTTTAGCTGTAGCTGAGGTTTTTCATCCTCACAGATTAGTGAGTATTTTCAGTTAGCTCATTAAAGAGAAGATTCTGGCAGGAGTTGCGTTATTGTTTGAATGAGTAACTGCAAGTCAGTATAATACTGAGGATTTTACAGCTCCTTGAAAGAGATGCATTGTTGCTTAGAGACAGGAAGCTCCTAGGAATGGGTGGGATGGGTTAGGTTTGAAAATCCGAGTGGTTTTCTATATAGGTTATGCCAGCTAGTACGTAACAAATCCCTGTGCGTGTGAGAGGTTGCCCTATTTCAGTCCTGTCACAGACATAAGCAGATTGCTTTTGTAGCCATTTTATGACATTTTATCACCAGTTTTACTGCCTGTATGGATGGGACCAGCCAAGCCATTGTGTGGTAAAAAGCATGCCAAGTTCTTTTTATTCTTTTTCTTCTTCTCTGTTTAGCTTATATTCATATGCTCTGCATACTTTTCCCTGAAGGAAAGCATATGATGCTTGTTCTCATCCTCCAAATTGTCCTAACAAATTGCCTAGCAGTGTTTTTTGGTACAGATGCATAAATACCTCTTGCTTGGATTTGTGTTGAGAAAAAAGGCTGCTGTTTTCACTGCTCACACTTGTTAACTGCAACTTGCCAATTATGTCATAAATATGTTGTGTAATTTGGCCAGATGGATACCTAAGCTTGGAGTCATTCAGAGCTATGAGAGGAAGAGGTCTGGACATGATGGGAATAGATGAGTCAGTTGCCCTTAAAGCTGTGAATAGTGGTCCATTCTTCTGTTTTGTTCTGTTTTGCAGAACTTCAGAAGCAAGAATCACAAAGTGTGGGTGTTTTATTAAGCTTGCTAATTTGAGGATTTTTGTTGTCTTTGGTGAATATTTATCCTAAGTCAGAGCTGTGGAGTCAGACTTGGTCTGTGTTGGGAAGGCCTGTTTCAGGATAGATGTGCTCCTAAAGATACCTTTTCCCTTTGCCTTATGGATTTTGCTTCTTGGTGATGGACTTCGTTTTTATGATATTAAAGTTGTTTGAAAGGGTTCAAAGAGGAAATGTAACAAATAATACAAATATTGTATTTCTTTTTCCCTTTTAAACCCAGAGGAATTTGCACACTCTGCAATCCACTTTGGACAAATTACACCACTGGAAATAGATATTCTCTACCAACTTACAGACTTATACAGCGTTACTGGGTAACATAATCATGAATTTTATCATTTTGCAATCATAATTTTTGTGTTTCCTGTGTGACCTCTTATTTTTGTGCTAATTTTAAAAGGCTTTGTGTTCCATTATATTTTGTTACAGTAATTTATTCAGTGTAAACTGATTTTGTTGTGTGCATGGGTTTTGTAAGTGAATTGTGTATGTCAAACACAATTATTAATTGTTGTATTATACGTATACATATGAATTAGCAAAATACAACACTCCCAAAAGGCTACATTGCACTGGTTGATGTTCTGCATGGATCTTTAATGCATGCAAAATCTTACATAGAAATAGCTAGAAATGGTTTGTGTATTATATTCCTTATTACTAATAGTGAAGAACTAGCTTCTGAATAATCCATGTTCCCTTCATCTCTAAGCATTCTTTAATGCAGTGTAGCAGATTTCTAAGGTCTGCATTCAGATATGACAAGTATCTTTTTTTAAACTCAGATGTACTTTGTGAGGTGTGGCCAGGAATACTGTACTGAATATATTTGATGCTTTGTCTAACCATAATTTGCTTTTCTCTGCCTTGTGTAAAGGCGCTTAACTTTGGCAGATATTGAGAGAATAGCACCCCTGGCTGAAGGTGCATTGCCTTACAACCTGGCAGAGCTCCAGAGGCAGGTGGGTAGAAAAAAAAAAGTTGAAATTGAGCGAATGTTAACATGTACTTGCAAATGAAAAATAAGAATAATGCACTTTAAAGAGATTTCTGACAAGTGGAGCATGCTGTGTATTGCTGTAAGGATAGAAATGGTGCAGGCTGTTAGATATTCTATGTGTCTAGACAAGGTATGAGGTGTCAGAATGGCCTGTTTGGATATGAGCATATATGGATACTGGGATTCCTTACCATCAGTACATTTGTTCACCCCTGGAAAGGCTTTTCACAGGACACAGCCCTCCATCAGCCTCTCCAGCATGAGTCCTTCCTGTGGAACCCAGTTCTTCACACTCTCCTCCAGGGTGTGTCCCCTCCACGAGGTGCAGTGTTTCAGGAACAGGTTATCGTGGGTTCTCCATGCAGTTACAGCCTCCTGGGGCTGCATCCACCTCTTCCTGTGTGGGGTCCTACCGGGTCTGCAGAGCAATCTCTACTCCAGTGCCTGGAGTACCTCCTCCTGCTCCTTGGCTGACCTTTGTGCCAGCAGAATTGTTTCTCTCATATTCTCTCACTCCCCTCACCAGCTGCCATTGCACAGGTTTGTTCTCCCTTCTTAAATATGTAACCCCAGAGGTCCACCACGGACACTGATGGACTTGGCCTTGGCCAGCAGTGGGTGTTGACTCTGTCAGATGTGAGGGAGGCTTCTGGCAGCTTCTCACAAAGCCACCCTTGCATCCCCACCTCCAGCTTTGCCACACTACTCAACACAGGTAGTAAAAAATACAAGTATTAAACGTAAAGCTTGTAAATGTGTCCTTTTTTGAAAAATGGGATGAAATTATTGGCTTACCCATTTACCTAAAATGATACTTGAGTTTTACTGTACCTGCTAGCTATCCCATCTAGACAGTAGAAGGGAACTTCAAATATATTGGGATTGATAAGAAGGGTAGAATTAGAAGATGAAAAGTATTGTAGTGGAATGTCAACTCTTTATTTCACCAGAGGTTTACATTTACGTTTGCTAGCTTTGCTTTTATCATAGTTTCCTTAATAAACACTACACATGTACAGTAGAGCATAGGAGTTCCAGGCTGTGCAGTTGGATGTTGATATACATTGCTTCTTACTTCAGTGGCTCTTTTTACAACAGGAAGACCTAAAGATTTAGGACCAAAGATTGTAGAGGTGTTTGACTTACATTGTTTTAGTTACTGTTATTGGAGCAGAATTTGATAATTTGGTTCTCTTTCAAACATACTAGTCTGAAGCAGTGTCTGCTCTGTTCCTAATGTTGCTGTCCCAATGTCCTTGGCTGTCCTTAGGCAATCAGACATGTCTGAGCCAATACATGTCCAAAACCTGCTTGGTGGTAGCAGTCTTCCTGTGGATTCCTGATGACAACAATGATGGAGTGGAATGCTTCAGAAATATGGATACAATGTTTGTCCAGACTAATAAATATTTTTAAGAAGTTTTGTAATGGCATTCCACTGCCAGCTTTGGTGTTAATCAGTGTTTTCGTACTCATGTCTCTGAGCGAGTAAATAAAATACTAACTTACTTCACTTTTCAGAACTACCTTTGTAGCTTGGTACTCTTTTAAAATGAGCTCACTGGTGAAAGTTTCACTTATCACTAGAACAGAATATACTCTTTTCATACTCTTGAAGTAGTACATTATATTTTCATCTTATTCTACATTCTGTGTTAAAACCAGACACCAGAAAGCATAATAATTCCATTTTATTTAGTTTATAAGGAACAGTCTTTTATTAGCCCTTATCCTAAGTGAACAGTAAGTGTCATTTGTCAAGTGTATTGACAAAATGAAAGATATCTGTTCATGAAGAGTAAATATCATCTCAGTGCAGTCCAGCTGTCCCTGGGAAATGAAACCAATTCTGTAATCAGTTTTATATGATTTAAAAATCCCTTTGTAAAGAAAAATCTAAAATTTTACATAAAATCACTCTATATAAATCTGACAGAAATGAAAATTAGCCTGCTTTCAACCATGTTTACTTTATTGTCAATTTTTTTCATTGTGTAAGATTTTTTTAAAGCTTAGCAGCTGAATATCCTATGGGGATGACAGCTACAGTAATTTTCTCTTTATAAATATTCATGATTTGAAAGCTATAGCATTAATTACATTCATTTACATATCCATCTGAACACACAAGCAAACTGAAAACTTTGTGAACACTTATTTAATAATATAAAAGTGACATTTCCTTCAGAAAGAATTTGATTTTTTTTCAGTGATGCATTCACTAAGATTAATGTCTAAATGCAATGATTGGATTTTGATGAGAACCGTGTGAAGCTTTGAAAAAAGAATAATCTTAAACCAGCTGAAAGGCAGCAGGTGTGCTAAACTAGGAGAAAATTTCAGTGGAATGAAGAACTAGTTCTTCTATGGCTTTTTGGGGTATATTATTGCATGTGTCTTTTATTTACATGAATCAAAAGAAACATATCTGAATTTTATAATTTATTTTCATGGGTTTTTTTTATTATCCTTTGAGTGGTTTTGTGTGTGGTTTTTTGGTTGTTTTTCTTCATAAGAAATCATCGTGGTTTTACAATAATAAGGACATTCTTTGGATTTATTGTTTCTGTTGCTTGTAAAGGCAGTACTTTTGATTTATGCTTTTTTTTATGCTGGTCTGCATGTGCAGTGTGTAATTTTGGTGCTACCTAGAATTTCCCTATTCTTCTCTGTTAAGCTATATTGTGGGGGAGGAGAATGTCTTGTGGAGGGAAGTGGTTTTAGCTGTACCTTTTTATTCTGTAGAAAAATGGTGTAAAATAAAATCCATGGTTTTATACAGGTAATGACCTCTTGGCTTGACCTCATAGGCTTTAGTCCTGTATTGTGTCTATGCCGTGTAACACTTTATGGGTGCAGGGGGGTTTTGTACATGCGGTGTAACACCAGCCCAAACAGAGCAGCCTGTGCTGTGTTTCTGTGGTGTGTCAGTGAGCTGAGTGCCTGCCTGGGCAGCCTTGGAGAGGGAGCTGAGAGGGCTGTGTGTGGTAATCTTTGTGAAAATTCCCCATGTGCATCGCTCTGGGGTCCGGGGACATTCCAGCTGTGGCAGGAGCACAGCTGCTAACGATACAGGGTACTCTGGGGAAAAACAGGTTTGTGTTTGCAAAGTGGACTTTACTATCTGCTTTACTATGGAATTTAGCAGTTAATATCTTGGCCCCTTAGATAGCCCAGACAAATTATACTGCATAATATCACTTCTTTTCTAATTGTCTTATTTATGTTTGGATGAAAAGTTGGCCCATCTTACATACCTTATGGTTTGTGAACACATCTTGTTAATCAGTTACCTTGTTTCTAATAGCCATTTAATAACATAATTAGGAGTCTCTGCGGATATTCTCTGTGCAGACTGTATTACTTAGAATACTTAACACATTTATAATAGTGTATGTAATTGAAAGGATTGAGGTCAGCATTGCTCTGTAAATTAACAACTGCATGAAAAAGTGTTGTGGAGGATACTTTTAGGAATAATTGACTTTTTGTTTGTTTTGAAGACATGAAATTTCATGTTTGTGCTATGGATTAATGGTTATGTAATCTTAAAATATGTCCTGTGCTGATAGAGCCTGTCTGTGAGATATTCTATGAATTCCTTTTGAAATGTGAATTTTATTTGAGTCAAAAGGGAGTTCCGTGCCTTAAAAATTCAAAGGCAACAGAACAGAAAAGAGCAAAGTTGTTTAGAGTTTCTCTCTTCTTTTTCTTGAGCATCATTGTTTTGGTTTTACCAGTGTACTGGGTTGGCACAACCAGGAATATGTAAGGAATATTTTCTGAAAGGAGTATTTGGAAAATGTGCTTCATCCATTAGGCACAATAGACATTATCTAGTAATTATTTTTTCTTCTTCCTCTTGAACATAAAGCTACTAATTTTTATCAGATTCTTTCTGCAGCATTGTAAAAGCAATTCATAGATGCCTTTGTTTTCCTGTGCAGAATTTCAAGCTTTTTTCATTTCTTTTTCCCTCACACAGCAATCTTTTGGAGAATTAAGCAGACCTATTTGGCTCCAGATAGCTGAGTCAGCTTACAGGTTCACTTTAGGCTCAGTTGCTGGAGGTGAGTATTTTCTGCTTTCTGTTTCCAAGCTTGGGTTAATTTCACACAGTTTTGCCAGACTACTTGGTCTCATCTAAGGTAGATGTTTTGGTTATACATGTGTAAAATGGAATGTTGGAACCATTTTGGTTGTGCTGTTCCCTTTCTTTCCTTCTCACTTGGGTCCTAGAATCCCTCTGCAGTCCTTTGAAACTACGCCAGTAACAAATTTCCTTAGTGGCAATCAGATAGGCGTTCTTCATTCTGCACACCTTGTTTTATGTAACACTCTAATCCACTTTCCTTGACACTTTTTTCCTGGACCTTCATTGTTGTTCTTTCTTACCTCCAAGATACCAGAGGTCTTACCAGCCTCCATATTCTTTGTGTTTAAGTAAATGCTGTAGAAAATAATCACCATGATGATAGACTCCCCCAAAGATGCCATTGCAGGAATAATCCTGGGGATGCTTTCTTGCAGCTGTTGGTGCCACTGCCGTGTATCCCATCGACCTGGTGAAGACTCGGATGCAGAACCAGCGCACCACGGGCTCCGTCGTAGGGGAGCTGATGTACAAGAACAGCTTCGACTGCTTTAAAAAGGTTTTGCGTTTTGAAGGCTTTTTTGGTCTCTACAGAGGTAAGTGAATTAAAAAAGATACATATACATCAAGTCAGTAATTTTCTGTCCCCCCTCTTTTTATTTTAATACCTCAACAACTAGTTTCCTGTGGGAGAATCAGAGTATCTGATATCATGTCTAATTTTGCTGTCATTTCTGAGCTCAGTATTTATCTTCCATTGTGCACCCTTCATCATAAACAATTGCTGGGAAAACCTGGGCGCTTTTTTGTTGTTGTTAGTGATTTGCTCCTTGCTGCTTAAGTAATTTAAAGACCTAATTTTTGGGGTGTAATTGTTGAGGATATAATTTTAATCTCACAAATTGGGGATTGCAACTTTCGGCTGGGGTCAGACATCAGAAGCAGATTGGCATCTGAGGAATAAAGATTGGTTTTACAGCAAACGTTTTTTGTTAAGAGACAAAAGACAGTAACTTGGAAATGTATCTGTAAACTGGATGCAAGATCTTAGGCCTCAAACTTTTGCAGGTAGTGAGACTTGCTTTATAATTTTATCTCATCAACAGAAGTTGCATTCTGCTATTGAATTATGTTGCTCTGTTTTACTTTAAAATATCACCAGTGAAATTCAGAAAATTGTAATTTTGAAAAAGAACAAAACCGTAAGATACAGGTTAA
Organism: Prinia subflava; assembly: GCF_021018805.1. Classification (NCBI taxonomy): domain Eukaryota; kingdom Metazoa; phylum Chordata; class Aves; order Passeriformes; family Cisticolidae; genus Prinia; species Prinia subflava. The sequence goes on from NC_086252.1 coordinate 19,073,787, forward strand.
GAATTCATCTTTTTATCAGTTAGACTGAGCTTTAATCACATTGGTAAGGTGACTTACACACACGGCATGTGCTTGCCAGCCCTCTGAACAGATACTTAGTTGAATTCTCTATTTTTAGTTCTAGTTTCTCATAACTTTATGAAGTTCACCATTTTCATAAGGCTCAGCAAGTTATTTATTGTTTGGCACACCTGTTTCTTTAGGTGCAGCAAACTCATGGGATGGCTACAGCATTTTGTTCTGCTTTGTGATGTGTTCAGGCAGTGAAGACACTGGACAGTGTCCTTTATGGACAGTATCTAAGAAGTTTTTCATGTTAAAGTCTGTGTGTTCTGGCTAAAGAGTGTTTTGTGGTCTTTCAGGATTTTGCTATGCAAATAAGTAAGGAAAGGAATATGTTGGTGCACAGTTAATGAAAGAGCTGTAGTCTTTGTAAATTATGTCGTACTGGTAAATAGTTTTCTTTTTTTGATGCTAAATCTTTCATAAAAGCAAATACTTGAGTTACATCTATGAGGCTGATTCTTCAGTGCTGTTCTACAGCACTGTTTTCTTTCTCTTTCCCCCCTCTGTTTCTGCACAGCAGCATCTAAAATAACTTGTTATTTTATTTTTGTTTTCTGACCTTACTCAAACACTTTAAAATCAAGGATGATTCAACTGACAAGTTAAAAACAGTGTTTTACACTTGGAAAAATGTTCTTGTTTGAAAGAATGTCAGTTTGTTAAACTTTTTAACAGCCTGTTTAATAATTGTTTTTAAGATTGTTTAGGGTAAGAAGTTCATGCAGTTGTTTTGAAACTGTTACAGTTAATGGTCAGCATGTTGCTAAGATTTGGACTCAGAGATTTAGATGGTCTGTTGGAAGTGTGTTAAACTAAACAGCAGGAACACTTATGGAGTTGACTGTGGGTCTGTTACTGGGTTCTTACATTTCTGAGCTGGATTATCCTAATTGTACTGTAAATAACAATACATCTATACCATAATATAATGGCACAATGTAATTGTTTCCCGCAGTTCAAAAAATAGAACTGAACACAAACTGGAAATGTTCTAACTCTAAATAAAAACTTACTCTTTTGGGTCAAGAAAATAAAGACACCTTTGCTTCAGACAAAGACAGCTTCAGAACTAATAGTTTCCTCTCAGGTCCTTCACTAGACCATGCAGTGTCCCAGGTTCTCTGGCACACCAAATGTGTGTGCCCAGTGAGTTCAGCTGTGTAAATAAACAGAGTGGGGGGATTGCCTTGCAGTATTTTGTCTGGTAGGTTTGCTTTTTTTTTAAGTATAGGCATTGCAGAGCTGGACTGTCTTTTCAGAAGATCAGAAATTCAGGCTGGGAGGGCACCATTTCTTTTTGTTACTGTCAACCTTTTTTTGTGTTTAATAACTACCATTCCTCAGCACAGTAAGTCTGTAAATCACACAGAAAGTACTATGTTGGAAGAAAATACTACACTGCACATATTAACTGCCACACTTTCTATTAAGGCACCTTTGTTCTGAGCCTCCTTTTAAGGAAGTAGTATAAAAATTCAGCAGACTGAGTACTTCTGGGAATTTTGAACATTTAATATTTTAGTTATGATTTCTCTGTACTTAACAAATAGTGAAAGGTGGCATTGATACAGGTTTGTTGCTGTGGGGTTTTTTGTTAGTTAACTGCCAAACACTTTTGACAAAATGATATTCCATAACCATGGAATAACATTAGGAAGTGACCATATCTAATAAAAACAACTTTAGGTTTTATGATCTATACCTATGTCAAAATGACTGTGGAGAAAATTGATTTAAAAATAGCAGATGCTGTTATAATGTGTTATGTTAGGAAGTTAAGACTGCCATCTACTGATTTTTGTCTTAAACCTATTAGTTCCTAGAAAAGTGTTATGTGCATTTTTCAAATGGCAGTACATTTTGATAGTTGCTATTTTCCAGGAGCAAGGACCTTGTCAAAATCAGTTTCTGTCCACTAATACCTCCTCTTAGTAAGATAAAAAATGCTTTAGGCTTTAAAGAAGTTCATGCTACTGTGTTGAAATGAACAAGAAAAAATCCTTTATACCCTTAGTTGACTTGAGTCTTCAGAAAACTCAGGTTAGTGAGTCAAGTAGAAGTGAGTTGATGATTTATCATAGTCATGTGTGTATCTCTCAATTACTGTCCCATTTTAAAGCATGATTGCAAGCTTTGTGGGAAAATGATGCTAAGGGGCTAAAAAAGTCAAACTCTTATGTAATAGAAATATCCAAGGTATGTGTTTGGTCCTTAAACTTCTTTCCCTCTGTACAGCAATAGCATTAGGCTTGCCTTGGTCGAGGAAGGCAGATGTAGTCACACATTTCATTCTCATTTTCAACAGAGATTGTAATATAAAATCATATTGGTATGAATATGCAGTGCTTTAGCAGCATCCCACACTTAAATGCCATCCACCTCAAAGGATTCCCTGTGCAGAAAGGTATTTCTGTACAGCACTGTTAAAATACTATTTTCTCTATTAGGAAGATAATGTTGCCTTATGATGTCTTTGTTTCTATAGGCTTGTTACCACAGCTGATAGGTGTTGCTCCAGAAAAGGCTATTAAGCTAACTGTACGTATCTTTTTTTTTCCTTCTTCCCTGGCATCCTTTTGTTTGTTAACATGCACAGGATTTATTTTCTAAAATGTGTGAAAGATGACCACTTGCAAGCATTCTAATATATATGGCTACAGATGTACTTGATATATATTAATAAGGAGGTACAATAACTTAAAATAGTGTGTAATATATTGTATCTTTATTAGGTTAATGACTTTGTCAGAGACAAATTTACTAAGAAAGATGGTTCCATTCCATTCCCTGCAGAAGTCCTTGCTGGAGGCTGTGTAAGTATTTGTCATGCTTTCCTAGGAAAAATTGATTCTCAGTCGTGTCCAGAATAGTTGGAATGACAGTTAATAGGTGTGCTTTGTCAATTTGAACAGGAGTGCTCTTTATTCTCCGAGTCACAAGAACTAAAAAAAGGACTTTTTCTGTTTGGAAAGCTTAGCATACTTATGAGTTAAGTTCTCTTGGAATGATGTGCCTAAACAACGTGTTTTGGCCCAGTTTGTAACTTCCAGTTTCAGCAGTGGTTTTATTCACAAAGTCCCAAAAAGAGGGTGCCCTATTCTCCCTTTCCATGTGTTCTCCTGGGTTGCCATTCATCATTAGTTTGGGAAGATGCAGGTACTCCTTGAGAATGGATTATAGCCATGATTAAGTTTCCTTCAGGGGAGGGATGGAGGTGTCTGGAATAGTTTAAGAAAATCTAATTCTTGCTGAAGATTTTAAGAAGGAAAAGAAATATACTCTTTAACTTGCTGTATGTGAAATTTTTACTGTTGAGAAAATATGGAAAAAATGAACAACGTAGCCTTACCTTTTAGGTAACGTGTGAGTGAATTGTCTCTTTAAATGACTTTGTGTAAAATGCAGCTGTTTTCCTCCAGATGCTAATTACATCCCTCATCCAAATACAGTTAAAAAACAAACCATGTTCTTGTTGAAATTAGGGCTGTAATTCAGTGGATGTTTGAGCAATCTGTAAGTGGTTTGAATTGATATTGCTGATAGATTTCTTTTGGTTTTGCACATTGGCTAATTTCATTTGTGGGATTCCCTGACAGTTGTTAACCCTATAATATGTTTAAGGCTTGAGTTGGGTTTCTTTTGTAGCAGAGAACACTAATGACTTCCAGTTGAGTAGGCTGACAGGCTGGTATAAAACCTCCTTGGCTTACAACAAAACCTGGGGCAGAAAGGTTGTTGACCTCTGCAAACTTTTAATTCAAAGAAACAGCCCTGAAGGGAGACTGCTTATAGTTCTGCCTGATTGAATTTGGCAGCCTGGTACATGCTTGAGTCTTCACCTGTCAGTGTACAAAGTTTATTTTCTGAGAAATGTGAGAAAGCAGCTCTAATGTGTAGCTAGCAGAAGACTAACCTTTTTCTAGAAAGCTCAGTAACACAGAAAGCAAATACAGGTCATCTATAATGGCAGAGAATATAATTCATTTGTGTTTGTGTTGTGCTTAAATTCATAATTAAAATCAAACATCTGAGAATGAATTTCATTGTTCTACATTATTTTGTACTGAAATATATAATACTGAATTCAATCTACAGTAGAGCCTTTTTCATTTCATTTGCACTCCTTTTTCAAAATAGCTTTGTTGTTTTACTGTAGTGAACATGCAAAAATGGGGGCGAAATTGAGTTTCAGATAAGCTTTCAGAGTTTTGAGTGTTTTTTCAAAGATGAGCAGATTTGTACTTTGTCCAAACACAACACCTTCTAGCTGACTGTCTGAACTGATATTTTCATCTCCTTTTTCAAGATACTAATCTCACTCAATCTGGGAGAATTGTAAACAAAATTATAGAAGTGTTGGTGACAGTTTAGCAGCCTGAGGGATGTTTCTTTGTAGCTTCCTCTGGATCATCTGGTATCTTACCAGTTGAAGATTTTTTGGTCTCTACTGCTGTTTAGTTAAATTTTAGCAATTCCACTTCTTCCTAAATAGCAGAATCTTTTTTAGCAAGCCTGTAAGGTTAAGAGTCTGAACGTATCAGTCAGCTGAAGCAGGAGCAATTAGATATTTGTCTTTTTTTCATCCTCAGATCTTTTAGTTCTCATTTTGACAGCTCTTTTCTGTGTTGACTTGCTTGGAAATAGTGTTGATCTTCACACTTCTGTTGTTACTGTATTCTGTTTTTCTACGAAATATTATGGGGTGTAATCCAACAATTGTATCCAAGGAAGGGCCACAAGTAACTTAGTCCATTTCCTTGTAGGAGACAAAAGGCTTTGTGTTTGAGTGATGCTACCTTTCATTTCTCCTTTATTCTCTTCCTTCTCTCTCTGTTAGTACAAAATGTTGGAATGGTTGGATTTTATATATGACAAAATTATTTTCAGCATTTGGATTAGGGTAACTCAGGTTTTTGTGTCTTTTTGTTACTGTTCAACACTTAAATATTTTGCTAGTAGTATACTATAAATATAGCATTTTATTAAAAATTTAAAACATACTTTTTTCCCTTGTCGTAGTATCAGAAGAAACAGCATTATGCCCACATGTAGTTCTCAGAGAGGGACTTAATACTGTCTCTGACCCTCACTTACCTGTGTTTAGTGTTGAACTATCTCCTCATTAACAGGAATAAGGCAGGTTTTGATCATTTCTGGTATGGAACTGCTGGTGGATGAACAAGATAAGCAAGGCATATTTTCAGCCATTTTAGAGAGTTTACAGCAGATACCCTTCATACTTTTAAAATCCTCCCCTCTTGCAAAATATACAAAAGCACATTGTGCATGCCAGAGTCCTCAAACAGCAATCAAAAGAATTCTTGTGAGGAGGTGGTGGCACCTTGGGAGGGGTTCCAGCAGGCATGGCAAATTCTCCTCTCTGGATGGCAGTGCTGTATCAAAGCTTATGTGTGATGTTACAGTTTTACAAGGCCCACATACCAGGACAGGTGAAACCTTTGACATTAAGGCAGTGGTGGTTCAGGAGACCCTGTGTAGGCTGGTATCCTCAGCTCTGGAGTGTCTGGAAGCAGTGCTGTACTGTCCAGCAAAGGGGCCACTCACAGGCACGTCCCTTCTCCAGAAATGCTAACCCTGAGAGACTGAATCACTTTGGCCAAATTCTTCCTTCTCAGGCTCCAGTCATTCTCAGCCTCTGTAAGCTTATGGAGTAAAGCTGTGTTCCCAGTGAGAAGAAACGTCTTCCTTCTCACAGCAGTCACCAAGAGTTCCGCCCAGGCAGTGCCTGTTTGCATGGTCAGCTGCCTGTCTGCTGTCTGTCCTTCCTTTCTGCAGGGCAGGGACCTCCCACAGGCAGCCTGTGCCCTGTGCTCCTTTAAACCTACCTGCTGCTGGGCAGTGTAAATGTCACTGGGAAATGCAGGCTCTGCTCTGTCACAGCCCAAATATTCCCAGCTGCTCTCAAGCTGTGGCTGTATTTGAAGACTGCAGAGCAGCTACGTGGGGCAGCTCAGTTACAGCAGTCAGGTCACACCTGTCAGTGAAAGGGCTCTTGTCCCTGATGGATGAAACTGGAATCCCATCTTCCTACGTGCCTGAAGTGTGCTGGTTTGTTAATCATTAGCAGCACTATCTGTATTTACACACCTTCAGAGCCAACAATTTCTTTCCCTACTGTTACTGTAATTAATTGAATTAATTTCATTGTAATTCAGTGATTAACCTGCATTGCTGCCTTTGAAGTTTGCAGCTACCATTAGCTTTGAGCTGCAGGGAAGCTGTGAGGCTTTGGAATACTTTATCCCGACAGAGGCCTGGGAAGCCGAGGGCGCGTGCCTGGTACGGACAGTGCTTCCCAGAGGAGCTGACCTGAGTGACTCGTGAGCACATCTGAGGGGCAGGGTGCTGTAGGGAGCTGCTCATCCTCACCTGGGAGGCAGTGTTGGAATAGACATCTAGTGCTGTGTAAATGATTCATGGTTACTGTTACCGTAGACAAAGATACTGTGATTTTAGGCTGTAATTCCTATGGGATACACAGGATGTTTCCCATCCTGTGCATGGTGTTTAGCATTTTGAATGGATTAATTGTGTTTCTTCAGAAAGATGTTTTTGCTCTATGGTGTAGGAAGAAAGATGATGTGGGGTGCCAGGCAGAAAAGGTCTTGAGAACCTTTGGAGATGTAGGCAATGCATCTGTTGAAAATTAGAGGTTGGGACGTGTATATGTATGTTTGTGTTTGCACATACTTACCCAGAGAGGTTCAACTTTACCACTGATTTTGAAGTTTTCATAAATGTTAAATCTAAGATTCAGTCTAAGTATTTTTGGTGTACTTGTAAGAAATAATTTCCTTACATGTTTATGCAAATATACATACATACAAAAATGCATATAGGTTTATCAGGCAGATAGGAATGTGTCAAATATTTAGTTTGGAAAGAATAATGTGAAATGTTAATGGTTTTGTTTAACAAGCACAAAAATATAGAATTATAGCCATCAGACTGCTTTTCCTTCAAAACCCTGAAGATACATTACTTCTTTTATTATACTTTAAAAAATAAGGTTAGTAGCAGAATTAAACTTTACTACTTTACCTTGATTTGTATTGTGGACATTTAAAATCAGGGAAAAAAAGATTGTTTAATAAAAGAGACGGTAAGCTCACTCTAGGTTCATGAGCAATGTCAGCTTTGCCTAGAGAAAAAAATACAAGTTCTTTTGATGTTTTTAAACAAGACTGTTTTAAGTAACATCTTATTATAGCTGCTTCTGTGGGACATAGCTGTGGTCCAGGATGTGGTGGTTTCTAAAAGGAAGGAAGGAAGGGCTTGAGGTGGGGCTCTCCCCTTTGGAGCATATGCCTCTCGGGTGGAATTGGAAAGGGCAAGAGGTCTCATGTTGCAGGGTCATTTGTGTATTTCCTTCAGCCTTTGGCATGTCATGGGGCGTTTGCTGTGGGATCTCAAACTACATCTTTTCTCTCATAACCTTTGCTGTCAGATTTAGTTCCTTTACTTGCTCCTTCTAGAGTTATTTTACATGACATTAAGGTTAAGTAGAAGCTTTTATTACTGGTATTTTTGATGTGTATGAATAACCTCCATTCAGAAACAAATTTGTCAACCTTTTTTAAAGTGTCTGTTGCAATTTACGTGTGAAGCGAGGATTTATGAGAGAGAAATCTAGATTTACTGCGCCATCTCCAAAAGCCATTCAGGGGCTGCAATGTATACCTCTGTGTGCATATACACGTGCACATGTATTCAGCATACATAGCTGACAGCTGAAGTGAGAGACTTGGAAATAGAATGATGCTGATTGCTAATGATTTGCACAGGAGCGTGGAGATTTGTACTGCAAACCCGCATGCTTCCAGTTCATTTTTATTTGGAGATCCTTTGTGTCATTCTCCTCTGCTTCCTTTTCTGCAGAGTGCTCTTCTGCTCCCCAAGGCAGCACTCTCCTCTACCTCACACGTTCTTTGTCAGATAGATAGCTGCCTTTTACTTAAATAGAAAACACAGACAAACTAAAAAAACACCCTTGCATTCATTCTTTTAAATCCACAGTGGAAAAGTGAGTTTTCTTGTGTTACATGTTCTGTATTAAAGTCAGTGCTTGTCCTGTCTGTGCTTGTGATCCGCTGAGGGACCTAACTCGTTTGTGCCCTGCACTGAATGCAGTGCTCCTCTTGGTGAGAATCAAACCACTGCTGGGCAGGAAAGTTTGCCAAGCTCTGAGTGAAACAGTGTAAGTCAGGGTTTGGATAGAAGGACATGCTGCTAATAGGGAGTATTTAACTGGGTGTCTAGGTAGTTACAGCTCTTTTTGAGAAAGCTGCCTGTTGAGAAGTCTGTCAGCACTGTAAATATTCAGTATTCATCGTGTTGATGTAATTAAAGAGCTTTTTAATGGGTTTTCTGCTGATAATATAAGCACAGGGCTTTCCTTATATTTTGTTTTGCTCAATAACCTGACCAGCAAATCTTCTTCTAATACTGTTGGAATACATAATTCCACATTAACTATATAGAATTTGTAACACTGTATTTCTAATTAGTATTACTACTAAATTATTAAATGTGTCTTTTGCTTTCTGTATCAGAAGAGGGCTGTGGCTGGTTTTAACAGAAAGATAGGCAGCTGTGCACCTAGGAGAGGAAAATGTTAATTGCAGGAAGATTGAATTCAGGGTAGAAAATAGAAATGTTTACAAATTGGCCTATTTGTGTTTCTGTGGTGGGTGTTAGGCAAATAGGAAAAGTTATTTTGGCTGCTCTGCAGGACGTGCTAATTTTTAACATTAAAAATAAAAAATAGCATTTCACATACACATGTAAACAAATAATACATATTTAATAGGCAGGTAGCTGGTAATTGCCTAGAAGAAGTGAATTTCTTGCTTAGTGTTGCAATCTAAAGTTACTTGTGATTTTTTTGTGTGGTCCATTGTATTACGTAACCAGAACATGCTGCTTAACCTTTTCTCTACCAAAATTAATTTTTAAATGATACAGGGGAATGCTAAACATTTGAAATTAGTTTCATGCTTAATGCAATACAAACAAAGAAAAATGTTAACAGAATTTGCCAGATATAAATTTTATTTAGATTGGAACTTTGCCTAGCAATGAAGCCAGTTCATCTTGCATGCATAGGTGTGTATGAACTGGAAAAGGTGAGATGAGAAGTAAAGAGAGTCTAAAGAAAGCCTTTGGACATTTGAGTGGTGTCGGGTAACTGAGTAAACACAACGCAGTAAGTGCAAGGAGCAGAGAAGGTGGGAATCCCTTTGGCTGGTCTGGGAGTTCTCGTGATCTTCCTGGTGGTTGCTACAAATGTCCACAAAAGCACAGTCTTTGATTTGGTTTGGGAGAGATAAAGAAGTGAGGGAATAAAATTAACTATATAGACTGATTAATTGAGTGGCCAGTGTTAAAGATAGTAATTACTACAATGGAGATAATTAATCCAAAGCAGCAGTTGATCTCCCACTGTTTGGGTCAAGGTGCTTCAGTAAAGCTGTTGCAGTGATGATTTTAAATATCAATATTGGGTGCAGTAATAAACAGGGCTTGCAATGAAGGGCTATCAGTGCTCAGTAAAGGCTCAGTGAAGTATGGGATGCTTGGCCAGTGCAGGTGTTGATGCCTCTTGCCCCCAGCCCATGGACACTGCTGAAGTGCTGGGTCATTCTCAGTAAGGGCTGACGAGGACTGCAATGCTCTTTTGTCTCTAGGCTAGAATAATTGAGATTTCCAGCTTCTAAACTGTGCATCAGGGCTAATCTCAAATTTATCCTTCCTGCTGCTGGAAGAGGGGAAGGTTGTGCTGTGTGCAGAAGGGATTAGTGTTCATTAGTTGTCAGTCAGCAGAGAACACCGTGCAGGCTGTGCAGGAGCATCAGACTGTTGGTTTTACTGCACCACACTCCTGTATGCACACCCCTCTCTCTGCCCCCCAGCAGCACAAAAAGAGCTTATTGCTGGCACAGTTTAGAAGTGGTAAAAAGTTTTAACTGCAGATGTTCTGTGTCTGTTTACTTCACTAAAACCTGATGGGTTGGAGGAATCAATCAATATTAAGAGGAGCTTTTATATTGTGCAAGAAATGCTTTTTAAAGTTGGCTCTATTCAAGTGGTTATATGCCACAATTTTTAAGGAAGTGGGTTTAATTTTTAAATGAAAAAAGGTGGCTTAGGAAGAGGGGAGAATAACAAGCTTAGTAAAATATAGCTGGATTGTGATGAACCACAAACTTCTTCAGAACTGAATGGTAGTACCTACAGCAAACCAGGGAGAAATCTAAACATGTCATTTTAAACAGGTTTAAAAAGTCTGAAACCAAACTGCCACATTGAATCTCTCTCAAACCTGGGACACAGTTCTGTGAAAGTCTTTGGCTAAAGTGCAGAATCAGAAGCAGCTTTACAACACTACTGCTAGGAAGGTTGCAAGACAGTCCTTCAACACTGCCAACAGAATATTCCCTGCAAGTAAAATCTGTCTTGCTCAGCTCAAAAATATGACTCCTGTTTCTATCTAGTATCATATTTTGAAATGTTAGTCTTCCTATTTAAATTTTATATTTTGTTTCCAGTTACGACTATTACAGGCTGCAAAACAAATCTCCAAACACCTTTTCTAATAATTTAAAATTACAGTTAAATTCAAATTTACCTTTTAAACAGCATCACTTCTAAATGCAAATAGCATGTCTACACATTGGTGATGGATTATTATTGAATAAACATAAGGTCTTCTTCATATGTATTTGATGCTGTAGTAGCACAAGTCTAATGATTATTTTAGTATTTCCTGTAAGATCTGATAGACTTTTAAACACAGAAATGACTTCTAGAAAGGGATGTCGAGGACAAAAGCAGAGACAAACCAAATTAATTCACCTCAGGGGGCTATAAAAATATAAATTAAAAATCTGTTTTTACAAACCCATGATTTCTCATCCAGGGCTTCTGACTTTCAGACCGATGCTTTATTAAATCTCTCTCATATATTTTTACATGAAAATATCAGCCAATGCAGTGAGAAGTGAAGGCCCTCATCACCTTGCAAAAGTCAGTATGTCACCACGTGCTCTGGTAATGCAATTTACTTTCTTTTTCCTTGGGTTTGCAGGCAGGAGGTTCCCAGGTCATCTTCACTAATCCTCTGGAGATTGTAAAGATTCGGTTGCAGGTAGCAGGAGAAATCACTACAGGACCCAGAGTCAGTGCCCTCTCTGTTATAAAAGATTTAGGCTTTCTTGGTCTTTATAAGGTATGTACCTCTGCTTTGAGTGCCTTCATCATTTTATGCTAAACTTCTATATTGTTGAAACAAAACCGGTTAAAAACAAAGACATCTTTTGAATTTAAAACCAATCTCTTCCTGCAGGGCAGCCCCACAGTGGAAAACTGAAGAAAACTCACTTCTATATTAATGGCAGTGGGATACAAAAAAATACTCCCCCATTCTATCCTTTGGGCTTTTATGCCAAGCTACAGGGAGTCCTGTATTGCAGACCTGCTGGCTTCTGGCACTGCTCATTTCATTTGGTGGGGTTTTGTGAAAAGTTTCTTTAGCTTTCCCTGGGCGTTTTTCTTACATTTATTTTGAATCTCTGTATCTCTATTGTTATCTTTGCAGCAGGATATTCTCTTTGTCTTAATAAATTGATGGCACTGAAACAGCAGTGAAGTTTAGTAGGATTCAGATTTTTAAGAAGTTAAGTGGTGGGATTTGTCAATAAATTCCACTGAAAAAAGCCTGTTCTGTATTGTACTTCAGCAGAATGCCAGTCAACAGATTCCTTCCCTGCAGGTATACTTACTGCCATCATTACAGATCAGGTGTAATGGAGCAGAAGCTATTAGTTTCCTTAAACAAGGAAGAGTGTTTCTTCCTGTATCTTCTGCCAGTGCAAGGGGTAATACGTAAATTCAGCAGTTACATTAGCTGTGCACTTACAAAACATTGCTTTATGTGATTTGCCCATAGCCCTGCAATAATACTGTGAAGATGTGCACATTTACTTTTAGAGCTGAAGCTTTTGTTTTGAATTTGGTAGATGAGATTCATGACTGCTGTGTTTCCTTATTAAACTGCACCTAATTTGCAGCATTTTTTTCTCTCTTTGCTTATCTTCCAGTGCAGTTTCTTTGGTCAAACAGATGATGATCAGTGTGAGGTCTTGCAGTGCTCACTGGTATTTTAGTAGTGCCTTTGTGTTTGGTGGAAAAAAGGCTGGCAGGGACTTGTCTTGCTGCTTCCCTGGTTTTCAGAAAGACATAAGGAATGATCTTTGTCACTTCTTTCATAGCCTTTGGATATACAGTGTGTAAAAAGTATTTATCCTAAGTACTGATGTCAGGATTGATGTCATGTATAACTTACCAAAATAATACATGAACCTTTAATCTTCCTCATTCCAGACACTTAGTTTAGATATGCTTTATTCTTATTTTCAAGTTCCCTGTATTGTTTGTTTCTTGAGACATTTTGTTTTCTGTGTTATTTATGTGGTAGATCAAATGAGTTTGTACTTTCAGGGCTGAAGCTGCTTGCTGGATATCAATTTTATCCTTACTTACAGAATTTCTTTGCATTGTGTCTCTTTGCTCTGTGTCAGGGTGCCAAAGCGTGTTTCCTCAGAGACATTCCCTTTTCTGCAATCTACTTTCCGGTTTATGCTCATAGCAAACTGATGCTTGCTGATGAAAATGGCCATGTGGGAGGGCTTAATCTCCTTGCAGCTGGAGCCATTGCAGGTAATTTTGCAGAATATTTCCTAAAACTAATTTTTTTTTCTTTTTGTGAGTAATATTTAATATTCATTTGGTAGCCCCATATAAAGGAAGGATACTGTACTATTGTATCTGATTTAATCTAAATTTGATCACTTTTATCCTTAGTGGGAGGCAATGTAATTTTGATGAGAGCTAATTACATTTGCATAATGTGGATAAACAGCGTAATGCAGCTCAGCAACTTGTAGTCAAATTTGATCTGTCTGTCTCAATGGGGTTTTACTTGTTACTGAGCCCTCCGAGTTGAAGGCTAATTTGAATCTTTGATGAACATAAAATGAGAGATGATAAGAGCTAAGAAGAAAATAACTTATCCAGGCTTGGATTCTGGAATAAGTGAAAAGAAACTTTGTTCAAATGTAATTGCTGAAAATAGGGCGTTAGTTTGTAAAGAAGCTGAAGTACCAGACTCTGAAATTTAAAATATTTTACAGCATCTCAAACAAGTTTAGTATAAAGACAATATGCAGGTGTGATAAAAAGTTGTTTTTACTAAAGACAAGGGGTATAAAATACTAGATGTAGGAACTATAGTGGTGGATATTTAAACACGCAGATAGAGATGGCCAGATTCTGCACTGCACTGCCAAGGACGAGCTCAGCAGATGAAAACCAGGTGTCTGCACACAGCCTGACAGCTGTGAATGATTCAGTGTCAGAATCTGCAGTTCAGAAACACCACTGGGCTGAGCAAGACCCTTGCTCCTTGTTACAGCTGTAAGGAATGACTGTACAGATATATCCATCAGTTGTGAGTGCAGTTTCCGTATCGGGCTTGCAAAAAGCTTGGCTGCACCTTCTCGCTGCCAGCTGGTTCCTCGTGCCAGAGGGAAGGGAGAGCACTTAGGAAACACCTAGCAGATTTGTAGCCCTGTTCATTCTTTAGTATTGCAGAGCTGCCAGAAATGGAAAATTATTTAGCTTATTATATACATACAATACTCATATATAATATATTTTTAATTTGTGTCTCCTATAAGAGATTTTAGACTGAAAGCTTCACAGTTCCTCTTTGTTTTATTAGTGTTTCTGTGTTGCTCATGCTGAGGGATGAACCCTATTAAAAATGTATGTAGATCTCCCAGGCCTAGTTTTATAGCATGTACAGGAATCTGCCTCTCTGAATTGCAAATTTCTCACTCTCAATTGCTCACTCAATCCCGGTTACACGTGCACAGCAGGCAGGAACACAGCCTGAAGGGATCTGCCTGTAAGGGAAATCTGCATATGATTGCTGTCTGTGTATGCTCACAGGCTTAACTGCAGTGCTTCTGTTTTCCCTTAAAACCTCCTGAACTGGTCAGTGACACTCCAGAGTTTATCAGAACCTATGCAGTCAGTGACTTGTTACCATTTTTAATTCAATATTAACCAATTGTAAAAGTTGAACAGAAGTCAAAATTAATTTCATGATTTTAAGTCAGAAGATGGTTCCTCTTTGTAGGGGATGAAGTTTTTATATATTCAGAAGTATTCAGAAATATCTCAGATAACACAGTTATATACTGTGGAGTACATTTCTGAAAACTTTCTCCTTTCCTTTGACTAGAAAGCCGAGAGTGGTGCCTTGGAAGTGGAGATTTGTTCTTCCATCACTGTTGGCTAATATCACGCTGTTGGTACTAAGCAGACTTGTAAAACACCTTCCTTGTCCTCAGTCTTTTTATGGCTTGCCTACTGAAGTAAGCAGCATCTATTCTCCTACAGAACAGTCCAAACAGCAGTTTAGACATATTTCTGTACAGTAGGGGTTTTAAGCAGTGGTTTTTCTCATCAACATCTTTAACAAATGGATGCATAGGATTCAATTTCCAAATCAGTTCTCTATGTAATTTGCAAAATATGTTGTAGAGTATAAATACGTATGTTGTAGAGTATAAATACAGTAAATTTGCACAACTAATTTTTATATATTACATATATTGCAAATTTTATCTTGTTTCAAAATACTGCAACAGCCAGACCACTAGAAGATGCTGAGAATGGTTTGATAGTTTATTTCCTTTACTACAAGTTTCAGCCTTTAAATTTAGAACACAGTCAGAACAATTATCTCAGGCATGACAGTTTATATGAGCATCAAGAGTAAGAACCTGCATTTTTTTGTAATGTCTAGCCTTGGAAAAAATACGGAAGTTTGCACTTGTATTTTTCAGTTGTAACTGTTTCATCTTTTACAAGATCCTTTGTGCAAATTAAATGTGGTTTTCTTCTAAAAGGTGTGCCTGCTGCTTCTTTGGTAACCCCTGCTGATGTCATCAAGACAAGACTGCAAGTGGCAGCTCGCGCTGGTCAGACAACATACAGCGGAGTTATTGACTGCTTCAGAAAGATTCTGAGGGAAGAAGGCCCTTCAGCTTTGTGGAAGGGAGCTGGAGGTGAGGAAAAACCCTAAGGCTGGCCCCAAATCTGCAAATTAGCACTTGTGTTGTTAAGGACTCAGAGCAGTATTTACAAGGTCTGATTGTAATAAATGTAACACCTTGTTAAAAATGTTTAGCTTCTCTCCTGAGGAATTGCTCTATTTGTTTAACACTATGATTTGTAATATTTAACAGCTCGTGTGTTCAGATCTTCACCCCAGTTTGGTGTTACTTTGGTCACTTATGAACTTCTGCAGAGATGGTTGTATGTTGATTTTGGAGGCCTGTAAGTCAAGTATTTGCTATTTAGCTTGCACAAAATAACTGCCAGATTTAAAGAAAAAAAACCCAAACTTTTTCCTGCATGAGACCCATTAAAAGTTGTTGACTTTGAGCACCTGTACTTAAAATTGCAGCATGTTAAAAAATCCCCTGATCCTTAAAATTTAGGGAAATTTGCATGCCACTTTTAATCAGATGAGGAGATCAAGAGCCATTTCATATTTATATCAGTATGCTCCTTTGTATTTCCATTGTAACAAGATAAGTTTTGTCAATTTTCCTTGTGACACTGGAAGCTAAAAGAATTTACAAAAGTATCAGTAAAAATGTAACTTAAATTTTTTGGGTTTGATTTAAAATTAAGTAGTGATCTGACCTCATTCACTTCACCATAGGAGTCAAGTAATTAAGGTCAGCTTTAACAGTTTTCCATGTTCAGAAGAAAGACTTAAGTATTTAAGCCTGAATAAGTCTATTTAAAGTCTTTTCTTATGAAATCTAGACTAACAAAATGACCTTTTTTCTTTGTCCAAACAGCAAACCCGCTGGATCAGAATCTACCCCCAAAACACGAATTTCAGATCTTCCTCCTGTTAACCCTGCACATATAGGAGGATACAGACTTGCTACAGCTACGTTTGCTGGTATAGAAAATAAATTTGGTTTATATCTTCCAAAGTTCCGAGCTGCTGCCACCGCCTCAGCTCAAGCCCACAGCAGCAGCTGAGTCCCAAAAGATAAGTTTCGAGTGCACCAAGTGAGGCAGTGGAGAGTTCACAAGTACTGCTGTATTTTTTTCCAGTCAGCTGCATGTGTTCTAGCTGAACTGAGCTTGCAAATCTAATTGCTCCTTTCAAATATTCATACATACCTGCATTTATTTATTTACACACAAGGAACTGATTGAAGCTGTGGTTCTCTGCCTTGTTTTAACCAGTGGCATGAAGCTGTAGCCTAGACCTTGCCTTGCACAGCTTGCATTTAATGTTACTGTACATATTGTACATCTTTGTACAGAGACATCAGGGCATCTATACACGTACATTTATATAATGGGTATTGCGGTTCAAATAGTTTGAAATGTACAGATGTTTTGAAGGTGTTTTGTTAACAATCGTGACAATAAAATGTTTAAAAACACTTGGGTCAGTTTGATTCTTTGAATCCACTGGAAGTTGTCCAGTGTGATTGTTTTTCCCTCCACAGAGGAAATGTGAAGATCAGATGCACAAATGCATTTAATGAGGGGACAGGACAGGACAGAGCCTCTGCAGGAATGCCCTTCACTGCTAGTTACAGCAAAGGAATTGAAATGCAATGTGCTGCTCCTAAGTGTCAGAGAACACAGGAATTAGATGAGCACAGGCCAGTGTTTTATTTTGCAGCACTACTTTGTGACAAGGAATTCGCTCAAAATCCCTGGCAATACTAAATGTGTAATAGATAGTACTTCTATGGTAGCATATTCAGAACACAGTGAGAGATTTGCCAGTTACTAACACACTGAAGAATTTTTACAGGGTTTATTACTCAGAGTGCCTTTTTTTCCTGAATAGAAAACTTGTTATAAAAAACTGAAAGCATTCTCTCTGTTTCTAGATTTACCATGTTTTACCATGAGATTAGGTTATTCTGACAGGGGGAAAACCTATTTACTTTTGTATTATTTTTATATGCAAAACTGATTGTGTTTACAAGTGAGTGGAAGTAAAAGGAGAAGAGAAAGTGAAAGCTTGGACTATTTCTGGCTTAGTGTCTGCCAGAAGTTTCCCTGGTACAGTATTTAAATGCAAAAATGCCAGAGGAAATAGGGGAGTTTAGTTTTTTAGAGGAACATTAGTCACACCATCTTTGCAGCCAGAGATGAGATGAGTGGTTTCCAGCCTTGCCTACTGAAGTTTTCCATGTTTCTTACAGGGTTAAAGATCCTGGAATAGAGCATATCCAAGTGGTATAAACTGATTTCAGGTTCTGTTTTCTTACTTGGGTGACAGCAGGCCCATCAGGGATTAAGTCAGTTTGTGAAGAAATGGCTTCTTAAGCACTGAACACCACACAGACCAGGCTTTTGCAGCTCTAGCCTCTAAGGAAGATAAAAATTATTTTGGTGCTGAACAGTATTTCATGAGCCAGAGGTTACAATATGCTGACCGTGGAAGTTTGATGAGTATTCTGCAATATGAATATGGATAACCCCTTTAGAAGGCTTCCTTCTTTATTTGTTGTATTGTGTTTAAGGAATTTCTTGTTCTCTACTGTTCTGGATAGACACAGGCTTCCAGAACTCGCTCCTGTACCTGTGAATTTTGTCTTGTGCTTTCCTAAATAGACACAAAAATGGTGGGGACCCACTGACACTGAATCTTCATCACAGCTTGCTGACTGCCTCGATCAAGGCCTTAGGAGACTTGACAATGCACAGCAGCATTTGTATTTCTTGCAGCTCCAGAACTGGACAGTTTGGCTCCCAGAATCCACATTTACAGCATCTAGCATCACTTTTAGTCTCAACGTTGCAGGTATGGCTTTTAAAACATTTTTAATTTAAATAAAATTAACATTTGAATTTAAAAACATTTAATAGTTTACTCAACTATTCTGTGAGGGAGGACCACAAGCAGGAATAAAGATGGAGTAGTAATAAATTTAATAATTGAAAATTAATATAAGGTTGAAACTACACAAAAGTATTGCCATATGACCTGCATGTATGCAAAAGAAAGCTTTACCTACTGGATTTCTGAAAATAGAAGTGTGAGGGAAATGTATTATTCAGTGAAAAGTACTGTCAGTAAAAAACCCCACAAGAACAACCAACCAAAAACCCAAGCACCCCCTCCCTCCAAAACCATCAAACCAAGAGAGCTTCTGCTTGTTAAGAATTCCTTCCTGAAGGTGCAAACAGGCATGACGTGCCTGTTGTGGCACAGTTCACAGGCTTCAGCTGAACAGAGCTGCCCGTGTGGGGCTGAGGAGAACACACAGGATAAATGTGTGCAACCTGAGCACGTGGCTGCACTGAAAAGGAGGGACACACTCTTGATTCACTAACACAAATGGAAGCCTAAACACACTCCACTTCCAGAGCCGCCAAAACAGAAAACCTTTTGAAGATAGAACTGCTGTGTCTCTATAAGCTGCTCATAATAATAGAACTAAGACAAAGAGAAAAAACCCCAAAATTAACAGAAAAGTTAAACAATGAAGAAACAATGACAATACTCCTGGAAATCACATGAAAGTGATTAAGGAATATAAACCTGTTTCCTATTTTTAAGCATATAAAACCAGCTCTTCTGGCAGAACAATAAGCTTGTAACAGATTAAGAACAAATGTAGAGTCCTAAATTAAAGGCTACAAAACTGATTTAGTGCCTAATTAGTAAAACTCACCATATTTATTAAAAAACAACCCAAAAGAAACAGCCCCCCAGCAACCTGTCTTGATAAAGAACTTCATAATGTGCTAAGAAAGAAAGTAACTTTTAAGACAAATTCCAACCTTTCAAGCCATTAAGAAGTTTTGTTTCAATAAAAATGTTAAAGATCAATAATAATAAACATCTTTAACTTAGTACAGAAAATTAGTAGTAAGTCTGTAGTTAACACAATGAAAATCATGATGCTATAGAAATTAAGTTAAAGTCTAATTCCTTATCCTTTGGAAAAGAAAAATTTGCTAACAGGAGGGGTTTTGCTACTGGCCAATTGCCATGGCAGTAAGGGGTGGCTGGGGGTAGAAAACAAGGCTGTGGTGTGTGTAAAACAAAAGGATCAGCTCCCAGAAACTTTAAACTACTGCAAGGGCACAGATTAGAGGTCAGGGCAGCTAACAAGTGCTCGTATAGTATTTATTTATGAATCAGTCTCACCTTTTAATGCACCAATTCAAACAAAAGGAAATTGGTATTAAATATGTATTTCATTAATTCAGGTCTGATTATCATGTAAGTTTGTAACTACAGACAAATTTTTATTCACATATATTACCCACTACCAGAGTCTGAGGCTTATCTATATATATAAACAATGAAACTTGGAACATATGCATGCATATCATGGGTAATTTGAAGAGTTCAAATTAAAGAATGCTTCAGAGATTTACTACCTAATGACGGTTAGTGTGTAATACAGAAAGTTTTAGGAGCAGAACTTTTACTTTTCAGAAAGATACCGTTTCAGATTGGACTTTACAGAAGCCAAGTACCAAATTTATACCAGGTTAGTGTTTCAGCAAAAGAAGATCCCTGCAAAGTCAAAGTTAACTGTATTAAAAGTTACACAAATCCAAGAATGTGCTTGTAGTTTATATATAAAACACAACAATGCAAGATCTGATTTTCCAAGTCCATTGCTGAGTCCTAAGCTGTGATCAGAGCTGGCACTGCAGGGTGTGCAGCAGTCCCTCCCCAGGGAGGGCTCTACGCCGGGATGCGGGCGGCAGCCTCCTCCTCGGCGTCGGCTCTGTTGGCGTTGATCTCCGCCAGCGTCCGGCCGAAGCGCGTCCACTCGTCACCGCGCGGAACCGCGATTTGCTGGGGGACAGACACAGTTACTGCACCCCACACACAGAGCTCGGCTCCCCTGAGGGGCACAGCGCTTCAACCATGGGCACAACAGGTTCCAGTGGATAAGCCCACCTTTATTTTAGTGTAAGCATCAAAAGCTCTAACTAATAAACTAATTAAACTAAACTAAACTAATAAAGACCCCTGCACTGAAGTATAAAATGATATTATTATAAGCTTGTGCTAGGTAGCTGCACCTGAGAGACTGCCTGCAAAGGGAATTCTAATGCAATATCCTCATGCCATCAATTAGTCATGTACTACTGCAGTACACTACTACTGCTAGGTAGTACTACTGCACTACACATACTTGCAGTAGCAAAGCTTCCCTGTAAGAACAAAATCAAGGCTGCTGCACTGCAAAATTTTTTGTTCAGTACTTCTCAAGCTAGCAGCAGAATTCACATATGCCACAGTTACATAGAAGATAAAATTTCAGTGAAAAAAACCATTGATTCTTATTTCACCAGCCTTACAGTAAAGCTTTTTCTTTTTGACTGGATGACAGCATGCTAAAAAGTTAAGCTAGAACACCTTAAATAAAACAGTACTAGGAAATAGTAATTCAAAAATACAAATTAAACCTATTCATTATTCCTCTAATGACAGCAGAAAAAAGTGAAAGGCAAACTGCTAAATAAATACACCCAAGTGTTCTGCAATATACTTTGCACAATACATGACATACTTACCTCTCCCACGTCATATATAACTATTTGTCCCTCTGAATCACCTACAGCAATCTCTCTCCCAGAATGTGTCCATCTCACACGGTTCAGAGCAGGATTGCCCTCCACAGTGATGCTTGCAGTAGGCACCTGTACCAATTTGAAACACATTGCCAAAAATGCATCACGTTTCCATAAGATTACTATGGAATTCCAAGAGATTACAGAACACACCTAGGCCCTCAAAAGAAGTGCCCAACACTTCAGCTGGTGTGTGGTACACAGATCAAAGACTCTGTTCACAGTACAAGGGCCTCATGGCCTTAAGCTATCACCAGGGACATGACCCAAACAACACATCTGTCCCTTGGCCAAAGTGCAAACATCTGCATTCAAAAGGCACATCTGCACTCTTCTTGTGGGACAGGTGGCACAGACACGCTTTCAGGCAGTGACAAGGCACCCTGGGGTATCAGGAAGGTTTTGGACAGAGGGTAGGGATGAAATCAGTTGTTTGGCAGGTCAAGCCCTGTCCAAAAGGCTAGAACAGGCAATTCCAGTTTAAAGCTGCAGGCTGGTACATGGGCTAACTCCCTATATGTAGTTGTCAGATGGTGAAATGTAGGTACTAAGTATCTGTCAGGTTTCTCCTCTGATTTACCTCCAACAAATCTTGGAAAGGGTTTCTTCTATAATGAAGTTTATAACCCACACCAAAAAACCAAACGTTCCATTCCCTAAGTCAGAAACAAATGGCACTTTCACTGCAGCATTACTGTGGTAACAGGAGCAGCAGTGGTGTGTGTTCACACTGCTAAGCTGCAGGCTGACACGGCCTCGGGGTGGGAGGTCTATAATCACTCTCACAACATGGATCAGTATTACACCAACAGATGTTATGCTCTCTTGTTATAGGTAAAACAATTTAATTACTGCTGCTATTCATTAAGAGGAGTAATTTGTAACCCTGTAATCAAAGAATGCTATCTACTACACAGAAACTACTGGAACTACAGAATATGTAAACACGACAACAAAAAACCAAGCTATGGTTAAAAAACCCCTCAAACTATGGTAAACACCTGACTTTTTTTAAGAGTACAAACAATTTTCCAGCTGCATTTGACTGTTAACCTGACTTCTCACCTCAGTATCGTTGTTGAGATTCCACAGGTCAAGCCTGCCCATCCCATCCACACAGGCAAACAAGGCAGGATGAGTTGGAGACCACATCACATCATAAACATAATCTGAATTGTCTTCAAAGGAGTAGAGAGGTTTGTTATTCTGAAAAGCAAAGATAACAATGTGATACTCAAACCGTACATTTCAAAATTATAAAACTAACAGGTAAAGCAAAATACAGAACTTCAATAGTATTACCAGCAATAAGTAAAAAGTGATTTGCTTTAAAAAAATGCCACTGCAAAAATCAGCCAAAATCTAATCCTTTTCAAGTTTAAAGGTATGCTTTCCAAAGCATGCAGCCATTTTGCTGGCTCCTACTATAAAAAAATCAAATAGCAAGCCAATTGTAAATTGTAAATTTAATGCTTTAAGAATCTTGTAAATCAAGCCAGTGATAATTCAGTGACTATTACTCAGATTTTAACTCTGCATCCTCTGATTTGCATTCCTCAGGGCATCAGAGAAACGAGTTCACTCTAACAGAGAAAGAACAATTCTGGCAATGGAAATGACAGATATTTCAAATGTGAGCCTC
The DNA here is from genome assembly GCF_021018805.1 of Prinia subflava. Taxonomy (NCBI): domain Eukaryota; kingdom Metazoa; phylum Chordata; class Aves; order Passeriformes; family Cisticolidae; genus Prinia; species Prinia subflava. The sequence continues at coordinate 19,096,234 of NC_086252.1, forward strand.
ATCAAGTTTAAGTGACATTAGTTTTGGTGCTGCCCCTTAGTCCTCCATAAAATTGTAGCAAAACATTTGGCTTATGAATGTATGAGGTAACTGACTTTATAACATGATCTACATTTGATTCCATTGTAATCACTGTTGATAACAAAGGGCAAAAGATTGAAAAGAACGGATTAGAAATACACAAGCGATGTACAAGCTGAAAGCAAAGTTTTATGCTATTAATCTTAGTTCTGCTCAGCAGCTGTCTCCTCTTTGCAGGACTGCAGCTAAGAAGCTCAGAACTTCACACAATTTGACTTCAGGTTTGTGAACTTCCTGAAGTAGCTTAAATTATAGCACCACCTTGTGTCAAGGGCTATGAAGAAAACCACTGAACTATCTAAGTTACCTTCGTTGTCCAAAGCTTTACTGTCCAGTCAAAAGAGGAGGTGACAAAAAGATGTGAGAAGTCTACAGGTCCAACTGCTGCATGGCAGTTGATACCTGTGATTGGTCCCTGGTGTCCTTCAAACATCTCACTGATTCCAGCTTTGCTGTTTCAGAATATACAACCAAGGTTAATTGATTTGCAAACCAAACATCCACAGACAGAGAGAGCACTGAAATGCAATTTAAATACAGCCACAAGAAGATTTTGCTGCCTTACACGGATGTCACTCCACTGCCAAAGGCTTCACCACAGCAGGATCACAGAAGACCAGGCTTGAGAACAGACCTTGAGTTCAACAAGTATTGTCTACGAACTCTAAATGCCAAAATATATCCTAGGGACAGGAGACTCATTCAGGTATTGGTCCACACATTTAAGTACGTTGTCCTCCAAGCAATAGCTACAACTTCAATTCATACAAAGGACAAAATCCACTCTCAGGAATAAGCATAAAACTCCCATTAAATTAAGAGAAGTTGCATATACCTTAAGGGCACGAGGTTCAGACATAAACCAGTAACAACATATTCCTGATAGCCTCCTATCAGGGGTGATGAAAAAGGAAGGAAACAGATGGGAAGGATGTTACACAAAAGTGATACAATTTGGGGTATTTTGGAACCAAAAAGCTGTGCAGCAAGGTGATGTCTATTTGAGATGAAACCTGGACACTGAATTGTATTTAAGAAGGCAATTGATAAGATACAGTCAGACAATTTCAAAATAGATTGAACAGCAGGAGAACGGCTAGCCAATTTAAGATTTGTGCGTGATGTTACTGTACAATTATCTACAAAACTGATACGAAGTTTGGAATGTTCTGCTACAATTCAAATAAATAAAACCACAGTGACCTATGCTGTCCTCATCAACACAAACAACTCATAATACCAATTCAATATTCCAACTATTTCTGTTTTTAATGAAGCTCTTCATCAGGAAAAAGTGCACTGGAATTCAGACAGAGATATTCTGAACTCCTTCAGTGCAAATGAGAAAGTAGGAACTTTCAAAAATTTTGAGTGTAAAGCATGCAGGAACTCATCCTTTCACTACTTTTATTTCATTGGAAGAATGAAAGTTTGTATTCACCTGCCATGACGGCATGCAGTGTACACTGAGCCCTCTTCACTGCCAACAACAAAGTTGTTGACATCTCCAATAGGGAAAGACATGCAGGTAACAGCCACAGCCTTGGACTGTTTGTGAACCAGCTCCATGCTGTCCTGTAGTGAAAATACCAGCAACTTACTTCATAAAAGAAATATTAACACCTACAAAATCTTTAGGTTTCACAATAGAAGATTTTTATTTTACTTGGACAGATTGGGCAGGAATAAGGAAGTTTTCTTACTACATTTGTGTTCACCACTAACACAAGTACACCAAAACTCTACAAAAGAAATAACAGAAAATACTTGATTCCACAGGTGGGGAAATATTTTATCATATATCAAGCTACCTTAATTCTATGTGTTGGGAAAATGTTGATCAATGTTTATTAGATCAACTGAATTTTCTGTAAAATATTAATCTAGAATACTTACTGTGTATATATGTATTTATGTATGTATGTATCAAATATATTTATCAAGAGTTATCTTACCTGTGGTTGGGAAAGCATATCCAGACTCCAAGAGCATATTTTTCCATCAGTTGAGATACTAATCAAATTATGAGCATTCTGGGTCCCAACAACATTTACACAGTACACTGGGTGCTAAGAAACAAAATATCACCAGAAAAGAATTCAGAAGTAATAACCAGTTCTCATACAATAATGTAAAATATACAACTTCACCATTTAACAAAGCACAAAAGCTTGATCCCAATCAAAAGTACAAACGATACTCCCCTATAAAACTGATACTTGTTTTTTCTGACACTGATTTTATGAATAGCCTGGTTCCTAGGAGTCAAAATATGGACCCAGACATGTAAGCATTGCCAGTGGAGTGCCCTGGACAGAACTCCCTAGCTGTGGAGCCCATCCCAGGGGGGCAGAGTCCCTGGAGGCGTTCCAGCTCGTACCGTGTGCGCAGCAGCCGAGAGCGGCGTCCTCTGCACCGGGGTTCTCTTGTTGCTGCGGTTGTCCCACAGCACTATCTGGCCCGAGTACGTGCCACCAACCACCAGATTGGGATGGAATTTGGCAAACGTAGCTGACATCACTGCAGACTGAAAGGAAGAAAAACAAACAGTAAGATATACGAACTATCATTCAGTGTCACTATGACGAGGCCAAATATCAGAACAACTTTTTTGCCAAAATTTATTCAGTACATTGTTTCGCTGCCCAATTACTTAAGGATTCACCCACCCTTTGTAACCCCTTAACAGTCTTTTTGTTTTAATTTATAGTAAAAAATCAAGTTTTCCTCCTCTTTTCTTTCACATGCATACACCTGTACTCCTCCTAGCATAGTTTATTAGCAAAGGAAGGCCCAGTAACACACAAGATTTTAATAATGTTTTGCCACATTCTGTAGTGATTACTTCTTAGAGAATGCAGAAATACATTTTGATATAACAGAGTTACTTTTGCAATCTGGGCTTTGACAGTAATGTGACAACATGAGGTTAAATTTTGATTCAACCATGTAATTTTCCAAAATGATGGGAAAAACGTGGATATCTTGGACTTGGCATAATGGAAGAGATTTGCATGTTTTTATCTTTCAGAAATCTACTAGAAAACCTCCATCTGCCTTTTTCTTGATGCAAATGTTTTTAGTTTTCATCCTCATTCCATTTCCTGAGGCTGTCTTCATTTTATCCAGTAAACTAAGCTGTAGTATACAATGCCACTCAAGCCCCTTACATACAAACATTTGTGGTTCAACCATTAGACAAGAAAGTTTTCCTGTTTTTTAAATAAAAAAGGAGTTCTCAAACAAGACTGAATTCAGAATGATGTCAGAAATTCTGAAACAGAATAATATTTCTCAGCTGAAATCTCTACCTATCAACATCCGTTGACAAATCAATGTGGTTAAAGTGAATGCCAGCCCAATGAAATTATTATATTGACAAACATAAGGAAGGTACTTGTCCAAATTCATCAACATCAAATCCCTCCCAGGACAGAATCATACCTGGCAGTGAAAGACATACTCTGGGGTAGTTTTCTTGTACTTCATATTCCATACAAGGGCCACTCCATCAGGCTCATGAGGTGCATCCTCATTGTTGTTGTAAGAGGCTACAAGTAATTCTGGATACTGCGTGGTAAGTGAAAAAGACTCAACGTAAACACCACAACTGGCTAATGGTGCAGATAATCCTAGAATCTTTGTTTTCTTTGCCAAAATAGGGTTAAAAACACCTTGCATCATAAAGGCACAAAAAACTGTCAGTTAAAACTGCAGTTGTTGCTAGTTTAGCTCCTAAACCAGCATTAACATACTCGTTAGTCTGGTTCTCTCATCATAACTTTCTTTTAACTTTAAAAGCCATTACTTGTAAGTGATCTTTCTTTTCAGTGAAGCTGAGTTATCTCTTCAAAGCAGTCCATAAACCAAACCCAACTTTCCTCACAATCCGAACCTTTTGCTACCTTTCACAAAAGATTAAAAGCTCTGTCTACTTTTTGCAAACCATGGAGCACTTAAGGAACACAGTTAGAAATACAGCCTGTATTGGCTGTGCTTTTATGGGAATCAAATGCACAGAACCACAACAATTTACAAAGTCCACTGTTTATTTTAGGCATTCTGCTTTACCTGAGATGACCAGTCCAGGCAGCTGACAACACGATGCTTTGACCAACGCTCATCAAAAAACTGCCTGTTTAAGGACAGCTTTGCTCCTGCTTGAATCTCTCTATAAACACAATTAGGAGATATTAATCTTAGATCACTTTTTCAATTAAAAGTATTGGAAATTCACAAAAAAGTATTTAACATTCACATTACCCTTCTTTGTCCTCTAGGTCTCTTCCACTGTAGTCAAAGAAAATGTTGATTTGCTCAGAAAGGGCTCTTTCAACAATCCTTGTGGAGTGATCAAAGAAACTTAAAAATTCTTCAGAATGCAAAATTTGTTGCTTTTCCTCCTCTGTGAGTTCATGAGGGGCAGCTGAAAAAAATTTATACAGATATTTTCTGGACTGCACACTTTCACCAATGCTTTTCAAGAAAGAACAGTATTTATCATGATTTTTAATAGGTTTTGCATTTTTTGTTTTGCTGGCTAAAAAGTATTGAACAATGAAATTTATTTTAAATTAATGGAACAAAAAGTTAAAAAATGTATTGATGGCTTTCTTTACAGCACACTCAGAATGTCTTGCGGTGAACAGTACCTTCTTCCTCTTCCTCTTTTTTTAATGTTTTTTCTTCCTCAGGTTCAACTAATGGTTTTGGTGCAACCACATCATCTTCCTCTTCCTCATCTAAGGAGAAACATTATGGTGAGACAGTCAGTGTTTCTAAAGGGGAACAATAACATTCTATATGAATCTCACATAAGCTGATGTAAAATGGTATCATGTAGCTTAAAATGGTTGCATTTGTAAAACGTAGTCCCAAGGATAACATCATCACAAACCAAAATATCATTGGAACACTGTCTCCACCTCAGTATCAGTTGCATAAACTGAAATAAGACACGCAGGAAATTGCAGAGAATCCAAAGTGAAATTTGTCTTCCAGGCATTTACGATTGCACACAGAACCATGCGGTGCATGCATGTTCTGTGTAACACACTGACACATTAATGCTGCGGAATAAGGAAAAATCAAATGTCTGAAAGAGTCTACAGAGCAGCTGCTTACTTGTGATCTGAAAGCATCAGTCTAATGGGGCTGCACATGGCATGAAGATGGCTTACATTAGCTTTCAGGTTGCTATTCTGAGAGGCAAATTTTGCTAAAGATAATAGCACAGAGATTACATTTTTTCTGTCATTCTAGATGCAAGTCTCATTATCTGTATCATGTTTGGCAATGAGAACTTTACAGGAAAATGTGTTTTCCCTAATTGCAATGAATAACATAAAATGTTAATGTTCAGGAATACTGACAAGTCTTACAGCACTTTCTGCATTTCTACATTTTATTCTTTGAATACTGTAAACCAGAAAATACCTTTAAATTACTTAGAATTGTGGGATATGCTGGCTTTTCTTCATCCACTTTCTAGAATAAGCTTCTGAAAAGACTTGTTTTTATTGGTTAAACAGCTATGTCACCTGCTTATAAGGGAATGGCAGCAGGAGACTGCCATGCCTCATCACAAGTAATGAGACAGTATTCAACAGGGACTAGGCTTGTTTGTTGCAGCCATCTCCCTGACCCATGTTCAAAGTTATCTAACACAAAAAGTTAAAAAAAACCCCAAAATCCACATGCATGCACACAAAAAGAGTAAAAAAAAAAGGGGTGGTCAAGGGATGGGAAGCAGCTGCCAAGCCATGGTCCCAGCAGCCAGGCCAGCTGACTAGATAGCAACAACCAGATGGTACTGCAAGGATTGTCTCTCTGCTATGAGGTGGCAATGGGATGGCACAACATTTTTCTGCCTGACTGCTTCCAATCATGTCTTTCCCCAATGGCAAGCCTGAGCAATTACCAGCACTCCAGGAGGTCTACAGACAAGCCTTTACCCTGCAAACAAAATACAGCTTGTAGGCCATACCAGCTGCCAAACCACACACATAGTGATAGGTTTAAAGAGGTCTGAAAATCTTTCTAACTCCATAGTATAGGCAATAAAAATATAACTGTACCTGCAGGAAAGAAAGCTTTAAATGACACTGTATAATGCACACAATAATACAAACTCCAACTTAATCAAAATGATAATGACGTATGCCAATCCTGCATTACTTGAAATTGAGCGATTTTTATGTTCTGACAAGTTTACAGAACTAGGATAAATGGCATGAATGATTTCAATATATGCTCATACTTTTGAACCAAATGGTGAAGGTTAAAATCTTTCTTTTCAAGGGCCTCAATCAGCCACAAAGGAAAACAGTAATCACTGTCTTTTCAGCCAGCCCAACTGCATTTGTCAGCCCTTTCTCCGTCAATGCAGCCAGAGCAATCAACCTGCCAAACATTCAGAATGGAAAAACAATCTGAAAATACAGGGTATAATGCACCTGCCAGTGAAAATGGCCATTTCAAGAAAAGCTAGTGATCTCAGTGACCCTGCTGAGGAGGCGGTGGTGCAAAGGGGAAAGAACCCGTAAAAGAATTCTTAGTGATCTCCACTCTCTTGCACATTGACACTTCCTTACAAAGCATGCCAATTACAGCTTTTGTGCTACTTAAAAAAAATGAAAGCTTTTTTGGGCAAAATAATCACGCTAAGAAACAGAAAGACACTGCTCCTTTTTCGATGGATTTGCACGCACAGTGGACTCGTAACCTGAAAACTGGGTAACTTGTGGCCATTCCAAAGAAGGGAAATCTTAATGTCAAATAACTAGAGGTGTGAACAATGATTAATTAAAAAATGTAATATGAGTTAACACACATGACTTTGAGAACAACACACACAGGATCACATATTCAAATTACAGCCACTTGGATAAACCCCCCCTCTTTTTTGCTCTGCCAATCTTGCAGAATTAAATGATTCCTTCAAATTTAGAAATTTGTGTTTGGGTCACCCTGGATACATTATTCCAGCTTTGAAAGTCCCAAATTAGAAATTTCAGCCCAACCCCCCATTAGTCATACTACACTGATTCTAAGTACCATTTTCAGTGACAGGAGTCAAATTCTTGTCAAACGTAGATGGTCAACCCCTTAGTGCTATATGACCTTCTAATCTACATATTTTATTCAAAAGATCATATAGTTGATTGCTCCTGCCTTTTAATGTTTGAAACATAAATGGCATATATTATACAGAGCTCTAAATTCCTTCATAGTACTTTCACTGCATACAGCCAGCTGATATTACTGCATTTAAATGCAGGATACAGCACTTATTTTAATATTCTCAAAGTATCAGACTTGAAATTGAACATGTCATCTCACTGATTTATCTGTAACTGCATAAATCTAAAACCTTCTCTCTCAAGAGGAGTCACAAGTAAACTTTCTTATTACGGGATATAGAGAAAAAAAACAAAATAAAAATAATCCCCACATATACAAGTTCTTGACCTCATTATCCAATACTAGAATGCTTTCTATTCCAAACCCAGGAGACTTTCTCGCTGTTCACAAAATTAAGCTGCTGGACTAAAAAACAAAGTAAGTAATGTTTGTTTTAATTACTTTTCCTGTCTCTCCTTCATCTTGAATTTATTTAATAGCAGGCCAGATGGCAGAAATTGCAAGGAATTAGCATAACAATAATACAGCACCCAGCAAACACTGAAACACTGGACATACTATTTCTGACAAAGTTCCATTCTAGTAAGTCCAGAACCCACAATACTGTCATGCACTGCATTTATCTCAAGGCAGCTACCTAAATTTGAAACCTTAAGGGCACTCCCCAACTGCATCCACCTTATTCATTATTGACTATACCCACTGGCATTTTAAGACACTTCAATTGTCAGTGTACCAAATATGATTTCAGATTACAAAACGGCGGCAAAGACTTGGAAAAGTCACAGGGCCATGAAGACAGGAAATGGGACTCTATGTCACATCAACATCTCGATGAATATTCATTATAATATGCTAAGGGATTAACTCCATGTTGTTTCTGACAGGCAATCAGGGGATCTAAGGTTACAAACTCAGCAGTAAAGTAGCTGCTATTTTTATGCAATCTTTAATAGCAACAAATGCCTTGCCAATGAATGCTAAAAACAGATTTAATGAACCACTGAATTTTTCTTTGAGTTAACATCAAAATTGTGATATATTTTGGCAAGACAGAAAGAAAAGCAGTGCTGTAAATTAGGCTGCACCTCGCAATAACACTGTAGAGTGTAGTTCCAGTTGTCTGAGCAATCTGTTGCTGCAGAGTAGGTTAATCAAAGTTAAATCATCTGTGAAATGGGTGGCTTTTGTTAAGCCAAATGCCTTCACATCAAGTTTTCCTATCTGTACTTCTGTACATTTAAGGCATGTACTAGATAGTATGGAATCACAGAATATTCTGCATTGGAAGGGACCCACAAGGACCATACATGAATATACAATGGTCTGTTATTTCTTTAAAAAATATTAAAATGCATAAATCCTGCATTCACTGTACCAGCATCCAAGAAGCAAATCCCATACATCATATTTTTATTACTCTGCTTAATAATTTAATTCTGTGTCCTGGAGATGTTTGCAGACAATTATTCCTCAAAGAGTGGAGTTAATGCAAGAATGCTGTCTGCAGTCAGCTGTGATTTCACATGCACAGTATTGTACAGCAGCACTAAGTAGCAAGTTCCCAGCTAGTCCTGGAAAGCCTTAGTTGTGACAGCTGAGCAAAATCATATTCCCCTACACACCCATCTTTCTTTGGATTAGCTGATTTCCAGGAGAGATCCTGATTTTATTGTTTTGTAATACATAAGAATCAATCTTCCTAAGGCGGTTTCTCAAATACTTTGAGGTCATAATAAATCAACATATTAGTACTGCAATAAAATCACGGAAGTTGTGAGAACTGTTAGAACACTAAATGGCTTAATCTCCTAAGGAAGCTGCAATAGTTCAAAATTAATTAAACTGTTACATGAATCCAAAACAGGCATTTCCAAATGCCAAGTTTTATTTGAGGACATGAAGTCTCTCCTCTTTAACTCACTTAGTATGTGTTGCCACGAATATTTCCATAATAACTAGAAATAGCTTTAATCTAAAACTAGTTTACTTCTACTTCTTATCTGTCCCACCAGGCAGACTAGTTGTAGTTTGAATGTTTCCTAATTCAGCTTACAATGTAACAACATAACCACTGCAGCAGACAGAACTGGAACAAAGAGAACTGTTTCGTTTGGTGATTTGCTGTGGGTTTGCTGGGTTTATTTCACGTGCTGTCCTCCACCACCAAATGAAGTGTTAGCACAAGTGGACCTAAAGAAGCAGAATGACTGCAGAGCATACCTAATAAAACTGCTTCTATTTTCCTTATTCAAAATCACAGCTCCAACAGCATTTTAAAATCTCAAAATATATTATGAAGGGTCCAGTTCACTTCACTTTATAAGAAACTGTGAACACTGAGCTAATGCAACTCGCTGCTGGATATGGGAGCTACAGCAGGTGTAAGTTCAGTTGCAAGCTCCACTTTCAAGTGTACTTCGCAAGTTTATTTTTCTTTACAGTATGCTCTCACATAAGCACAACTCAGACTGTGAGAAGAAATAAGAATCAATAAGATATATTTTACAGAATTTAAATTTATCTAATGGCACCCTGTAAATTCAGCATATTGCTTTTATCAATTGCTTTGAAGAGTTTTAAAATTTTCCCAAGAAAAATCTCTTACCTAGTGACTCCTTTTTTGTATGCAGCATCATCTATTGTTTTTTTAAAAACCTACATCCTATTTCAGATATCATTGTAAAATGGGAACATAGAGCTTTGCTATTAATGCATTCAGGTGGTCTTAAGATAAACCTTAAAAAGATCTTCAACACTGAAATGATGAAAAGACATCTGTGAATTTTGTGAAGCACATAAAATAAATATAATTTTAAAAAATATGATGACCCTCAAGAAATCAGAATTTTTAAGGTAGAATGGATCAGGAGACAACACATGCACTGAGACCGCTTTCTGGTAAATGCAGAAAAGGAGATGACCACTGTTCCACCCCACTAGAGCAAACCTCAGCTACAGCCCATCTACTGTGAAACTCAGATCACACAATCCCAAGCAATTTCCACTGTCAGCAGGCAGCAGAACTCTTGGAGTACCATAAACTGTGACCTAAGTCTTCAGATTCCATGAACTTGACAGAGGGGAGGAAAAAACACCTGAGGGATTAGAAAAAGGAAATGTTGAAGGCATGGGAGAAATGAAAGCAGGAAAACCCCAAACACCTACCTGTGCAGGAATACAGATAAAATGAGGAATAGGAAAGAAATACAGAGAAAAATCATATCCTCTGGCTCACTGAATAATTAAGTTTGAAAGATATATCCTTGCATAAACACCCAAAAGTTCACATACCAAAAAGCAGGAAAATGCAAAATTATGAATGTAGAAGTAGGTCCTAAAATTGCTAACATAGACACATACTCAAAGTCAGTCACATTAAACAACCGAGAGATTTTGCTGTAGAACTACACACAAGCTATGTCAAGACCAGCACTTTCATTTCAAGTGCCCCAAGCATTGAAAAGCAAATCTGCTAGCCAACTATCTTTTCTTCAGAAAAACTTATTGTTTGAAAAGCAAACAAGTCATGACTGAAAGAAAGCCTGTGTTCAATTGCTGAAAACAAAAACTGCCTAAGTTGTAAATAAATTAGTTCCTTCTTTTAAAACTCAAAGTACAAGCTTGAGGTATAAAAATTTGAATTCTTAAGAAGTAGGGGGGTTAATTGCTAAATTTGTTGTAGGTTACACAGTCTTCAAGTAAGTTCATAGAATGTTAGGGGTTGGAAGGGACTTGAAAGATGATCTAGTTCCATCACCCTCCCATAAGCAGGGACACCTTCCACTAGATCAGACTGCTCAAAGCCCCATCCAACCTGGCCTTGAACACATGCAGGGATGGGACAACAGCTTCTCTGGGCAGCCTGTTCCAGTGCCCCATCACCCACAAAGTAAAGAATTTCCTCCTGATATCTAATCTAATCTCTTCCAGTTTAAAGCCATTGCCTCTTGTCCAGTCACCACATGCCCCTGTGCAAGGTCCCTCTCCAGTGGATGCAGCACTCCAGGAGCAGAGGAGAGGGGCAGGATCACCGCCCTTGATCTGCTGGCCATGCTGCTGAGAATGCAGCCCAGGATATGTTTGGCTTTCTTTTAGGCCACTTCTTGAGCTTGTCCAGGTCCCTCTGGGTGGCATCCCATCCTTCAGGCATGTCAACCACCCCCCTCAGCTTGGTGCCACCTGCAGGTGTGCTGGGGGTGCACTCGACCCCTCTGTACGTCAGTGATGAGGATAATAAATGACACTGGCCCCAACAGGGACCCCTGAGGGACACCACTTGTCACTGATGTACACCAGGACTCTGAGCTGGTGACCTCGGAATGCAACCATTCAACCAACTCCTGATCCATCCAACAGTCTACCCATCAAATCCATCTCTGCCCAGTTTAGAGAGAAGGATACTGGGGGATCGTGTCCAGGCCTTACAGAAATCCAAACAGACGCTGTGTCCACCTCCCTTGTGCACTGACACAGTCCCTCCATTGTAGAAGGCACTAGGTTGGTCAGGCAGGAGCTGCCCTTGTTAAAGCTATGCCAGTTACCTCAAATCACCTCCCTGTCCTCCACGTGCCAAGTTATGTGTGGATTCTTAAATGTTATAAATGCAAAATATCTCCCATTTATTTAACAGCTAATTAAGCAACTCTGTGTTAAATATGAACATACACTAGGAATGTGAAAGTACCACATATTAGTAGCAAGAGTGATGTTAAGAGATGCAGAATCACAGTAATAGTTAAGCAAAACCTACAAAAATATAGTAATAGAATTCATATTAATTATCTCACATATCAACCTTCATTTACCTTATTAAGTTTCAAGATCACAAGTGCTAGTTCTAATTCAGTCAATCACCATTATTATATTAAAAGAAACCAGAAATAACTTAACAGTAATAAATTAACCATTCACCTTCCTTGGGCTGAGCCATAACAGGTGTTTGTGTCTCCTTTGTGTAGGTAACGATTTCTCGAGGAGGAAAGTCAACTTGTGTAATTTTGGCCATTCCAAGTTTAACAGGTCCACGTCTAAATAAAACCAAATTAAAAATCAGAAAATCAAATGAATTTTCTTATTTCACATTTTGCCTAGAATAATAACCAAGTCATTATGTCACAGCATTGCTTAGTCAAACTTAAATCCAGTGGAAACTTTGAACAAGTCACATGATTATGACTATTTTATCATTATTATTTAAAATCAGAACTATTTATACATCTGTGACAAAAAAGATGTGCACATATAAATACCTGGACATTGGGATATAATTATAAATTTTTGCTCTTTATGCTTAACCAGAATAGTGCCAACATATATGATATAACTGTATTATCAGGGCTACAGATCTACTCACAAGTCATGCTTGTACAGTAACAGTTCTAGGATTATAGAGTTTGAAAACCAACTTAGTTATACTGAAGGAAAAAGCATTTTGTAGTATTTTAATTTTGCTGCCCTTTTTTGTCCACCTCTAAGATACTATCCAGAATGCAGAACTCCCAGGCTGACCTGGAACTCACAGTGACAAATAATTTATCCACAACACATTGTTTCAGAGCACAATACTGAAAACCTCTGAGCTTTCTGACTTTAATAAAGGTAGATGTAGCTAGCAACATGTAACACATAATATATTCCAAAACCTGCATGTTAATTCAGTCATTGTAGCCTTCTGTAAAACCTAATTGCAGTATGTACTGTAATAATACTGCAGTGATCCAACAATTTACCTACATCAGATTTAGGTTCTTATTATCCACTCCTCTCCCACAATAAAAGCAGAAGAGTAACTCCTTTAGAAAGGTTTTGGTGGGCAGAATTATAATTCTTAGCACACAATACAGACTTTAATTAGTGCTTGTAATGAGCTATAACTGTTATAAGCATATTTGTAAGAAAAGATGGGAGTTGCTCTGTTTTTAAATACAGTCATGCTAACCATTTAAAATAAATTACTCCCTGAAGTTTACATTTTGTCAAAGTAAGACTCAAAGAAAACAAAACTTATTTGTGTTCATTGGAAATAAGCATCTAATATATATTAAATTATATAAAAATTTCCCACTGCAAGCAAACCATGCTGTCTAGGGACAGCGAACTTCTATTACTTACAAAACAGTTTCTTAACAACAACAGCTACAAGTCTTAAAGGAAAAAAGGCTCATACTTATTATCCATAAGCATATGAAAGAGGGAATATAAGAAATCTATGCAATACCCCAGATCGGAATCAGAGTGGAGCTGAAGAACTGATGGATCAGTATCCCAATGCAGCGTCCTGGTACCCCAGGTTGAACAATCATGCAGCATTAGCAAAAAAGGCCAGAGATTAGTGAAGCAAATACACACTATGAAATTCTAAAGTTACAGCAAGCTTATAGTTATTTCATTGTTCATAAGAAACAAGGCAATGCAACATCAGTTAAGGGAAATCCAGCAAACATTCGATGCAATAACACATGCAGTAAATACAAAAGTTAAGAAGCAAACAGAATTCAGAGCTATTAGCAAAGAATTAAATTATTTTAAAGGTTGAAAATTAAAGGTCTGCAAACAAATGTTGCCTTAATGAAAGGCAAATAAAAGTATTTTAAATACTGGTAAGAACCACTAAAAACTTGAAATTCCGTTTAAAATATGTTCAGATTTGTTCAAGTTATACGAAGACAGATTTGTTAACATAACATAAACTTGCCCAAAGCAGTAAATATGTGGAGGAAACTGTCACACTGGTAAAGGAAATGAGTCAACACATAAGCCTTTTGGTAGTGGGGCAAAAAAGCATTTCCACTGGGATAGAAAACTGCTAGAGTTTCCAAGATGTGACATTGCAGTAATTATGGGTTAAGCACTGCCTTGGGCTCGTAAGTGTCATCTGAGTTAGAGCCAACTCCATCTAAGACACTTACAATCTCTTATAAATTGTGGGCTTTATATTAATAACATGTTTCAAAGTCATGTGGAATAACAAACAGAATGGATCCATTTCAAGTTGTACTAGAAGAAATAGGAAGGGGGAAATCAATATTCCCTCTACCTTCATTTTTAGCCTTCATCGCTTCTGCAGAAATTTTCATGTAGTTCACTAGCTATCAGGCTTGGGCAGAATTTTAGAAACACACTTGTAAGACATTAGCAGATTAACCTGTACAGTTTTTTTCTGACATTCTTGTACGTTTATCTGCATTTTTTTGAAATAATGTTTCTGAATAAAAAATAAAGAATATGCAATATTTTACTACAATAAGTCAATAAAAGACAATTTTACATTTTCATCGCATACGAGGTAACTTTTTTATTAACCAGGTGCAGAATTCCTGAAGTTGATCTGAAAAATATACATGCAATGCTATAAAGGCTCATAAATATGGGTGTGCCATGCACTACCTTGATCTAGTGGAAAGTATGCATTAGGACTACTAATCATAATTTAATTCGGAATTACAAATCCACCATCTTCATATATAGCCAGTCAACTGCATCCACAGCAATAGCTTAATATCCAAATCTCAAAAATCTTTTCATATCTTTTGTGCATCAGAAAACACATTATTTTAGCCTAAAGTTAATTACTTTGAGCATAATTATTCATTAGATCTCTGCTATCTTTCCTGACCAAAGGGATTTGAGCTTAAGAGTTCAATTTGGTCCCTGAGACTTGAAGCTGGGTATTGCTTATATGTTGTTCAATCACAAGCAAAACCAAACCACCTCCCCAACCTTCATGTTACAAATGCCTTAGCTTCAGATTCAGGTCCTGCATCACCACAATACCTGGCAAATATTTTGTCAAGTTTTTCAATCATGTTTGAAAGGAACTTGGGGAAAAGGCTATAAAGATAAAACGCTCCAACTTCTGCACCTGATTTAACACCTAGCCCTTAATGAGGTATCTTTCCTGCTTTCAAAGCATTATTTTCACTTCCAAAAGTTGCTTCAGTTGGCTGAGGGACAGTCTGTCTTTTAAAACAGTTGAAGCTAACAAGTAGTTCAGGAGATACAGTTAAATATTTCTTAGAGATATTCTTTTAAAAGAAAGGTAACATTCTAAGATAAAATTCACCTATTATATATGTACCAAAATGACACAAAATACTTTTTCTTTTGTTTTCCACCTTGTTTTGCCTTCAGTTAAATGAATTTATCTACAAGCTTCAGTGAACAAATTTCCCGTTCTTTCACATATGTCCAGATTTCTCTGTATTTAGGCACTTTTCCGACACTTCCTACATCTCTAAAATACTTTCTGTTTTAAAACTAATTCTATGAAGCATCCACCAGCCTAAAAGTAAGCCAGCTGTATTCTTTTCTAGTGTAGGACTTGCATTCTTGACTGAGGAAAAAAAGAGAAAGAACCAGCATCAAACTAGGAAGCAAAACTCTTTACTAACAAAAATAAATGTACTATGAAGTAACAGCAGGAGCACAGTCTGCACACTGCTGTAGTACTCACTAGAAGAGCTACTGACAGGATTCAGCATCACAGAGAGGCTTTATAATACATCTGATGTTGGTAGGAGTCATCTGTGAAATGCCAGTGTAACACCAAGGGATATCACACAGTCCAATGTCCCTGTTCAGATGCACGAACTTGCACTAATAAACCAGGACATGGACACCCATCTGCTGGGGGAAGGGGAGAAGCCACTGGTGGAAGAACAAGCAAGGGGACTCCAACAGGGACTCCCTAACGCCTTCCAATTCACATCTCCAATACATCCACATCTCCATGCCTTAAAATCACAGTCCTGAGACAGAGTTAAAGTCTGAAAATGCAGTAAGCCTTTGACACTCAGGATATGGGTTTTCTCAAGGCTTCACAAGAAAATGCATGCATACAACTTTGCACTACTATGAGAACACACCACTGATGAGGTGGAAATAAATTTAGTACACAACGTGGCATTCCACTACAGGTATGTAGCCTATACCTACTGTTTCATACTGAATTTAAATTAGGTGTGAATGGAAAAAAAGTCTTTTCTTTTAAAAAGTCATCATCAAATACTTCTTGTTCTTTTCCTTCTAGTGAACATAAATACATACATAAATATATGTTTTTAAAAGACAATTCAATAAGCAATAAACAACAATTTAAAAGAATTAAAATTTGTTTGCTACTCAATTAAGGAACAATTATATTGGTTAATTAACATGACAGGCAAAGAAGATCATACCTGAACACTGTTAAAAAAACAGTCTGGGTTCACATCTGCTGTCTGCTGTATTGTCTGTTTTAACTTAATGATTTCTACTTAGAAATAGGCACCACATAATCTTTGTTCAGGTCATTATTACCTTGAATACTTTCAGATTAAGATGATAGTTACGCATGCATAATTCACATGCATACAAGACGTTAGTGCAGTATTTTAAAAAGATGTTCCAAAGACGTCTAACCTTTAAACCCTTTTCCAAAACAACTACTCACACAACAACAGTAACTGATAACTGCTGCAGTCACTGCTTTAACTAGACTTCAGCCACAATGGATAGTTACTAAAATTTAAAGTACACTTCACTTGCTGAGAATATCTTATCAATATTAATAAGAGCTACTGCTCTTATTTGCAGACTGTGCATGGGAAACAGAAGAAATACCCTTTGGAGGTAGTGTTTTCCCACCTTATCACCCATATATTACCACTTGAAATATTTAACAGAAATATTTATCTGACTCTTCTTTAGAGCATCATGTCTCAAACCACACCACGCTCAAAGAAATGGTCAAACAGCTGTGACAAGTACTGGCACTGAAAAAACACAAAAACAACTGCGGCTGTACTAAGATGGAGTTATATTTTGACAAAATAAGAGATTGCAAGTGCTGTAGTTGTGCTACACAGATGAAGTAAAATAATGAGAAATACGATTCTGAGTAAGGGAAAAATAAAATCAGAAGTAATGCAAAGTTTGTAGACAGTATCTTTTATTAGATCAATTAGGTATGGGAAAAAGCAAATAGCCTGTCATCCATACCCACCCTCCTTTAGAAAAAGCTGGGAGGAGTGTAGAAGTTAGAGTTTTTGAGTTTGCTATTGTCCCAAGACATTAATTTTACTTCAAACTTGCAAGTTTAAACAATTCCACATGAATGTTGGCAACTTCAAATCAAGCATTTCGAATTTTAAAGTATTTCTGTTAAACAGTCACTTTTGACAGATTCAACACTGTAAGCTCATATTATTATAATCAAGTAATTAACCTTGATTTCTTCTGAAGCTTAATCATTCAGAATCCAAGTACTGAGCAAAGGAACGTGCCAAGGACAGTGACATACCTGGATCCCACAGCACCATCCCCGGAGTCCTGGCTCCCAGCCTCGCTCGGTGTACTCACGGATTTGGAGGACGGAGAGGTAGGAGGAGGGACTAAATAGTGAAACAGACAGGTATCCGCTGTTACTACTCGCAGAGGTTGCACAGCTTAGGATGTTTGTAAATTAATTTAAAATGAAGTATCAAAAAAAAAGTGATGGCAAACCAAAAAATAAATGGATGAAAATGAACAGTAGAAAGAGAGGGGAAAAGACAATGTTAACAATTCATGCTGGACTTTCATGCAATTGTTTGGCATTTATGCATCTGGATCATACAAAAAGACATGGAGGGGAAGACATTTAGGAGAAAATGAATTGAAAAAAATATTTTAACTGAACTTTTGACAAATGATGACACTGATTTTCAGAGGGTAATTTCCACTGACTCATGTTGCTTAAACATAGAAAAGATAGTTGTTAATACAGCTCTGATATTAGCCTTTCTTAAAGATTAGACAATGAATGTGTTTAACTGGCAGTGTTATTTCAAACTATATAATCACCAAACCGCGTACCAAAAGAGTGGCTGCCATCCAGAATCCTGTTATTTTTTTCTAATTTGAATCAAACCAACATTAATCTTGTGTATTACAAGGTTTCTAGTATTAGGTCTTGAGAATGACTTTTTTTTTTGCTTGACAGTAAACAGTCTAGCACCACTGTACTTAAACTTCTGAAGTGTCAGTTCATTTTCTGTTAGTAGATGAAGATGCATTTACCATTTGAAAAGTAACATGCTTTCTGGAAGTGATACACAGTGAATGATATCATGCAATCTGATACAAATACAAAGCTACTTTGGTATTTCTTTCAACTTTTCTTTTTAGAAATGGTCATTTTTTAATGAAACTTAGGGTTTAAACACAAGAATCAAGGGGTGTTTTGAAGGTCCTTATATGCTTCATTTTTCAGCAATATGTAAAGCATTCATTGCTCAGCAACCCCTAAAAACCCTTTAATCAACTGAACACAAATTATTTATATAAACTGCTGATTACTCTGTCAGTGGTTAAGCATGGGAGAACTCTGAATTCAGATCTGCAAGATTTCTGCAGAATTTCCTGAGATCACAAGTACATTGTGAATTCTAAAGAATTTTTCTATCCCATCTCAAAACAGAGACATGGTTCTGATTGACAAAAATTCTCCCTTAATTTTACCAAAGTAACAGTGAATTCTTCAATTTATTAAAATTTCATTTCTCCTAGGGGAGTGACCTTTTTAATAGGTCTTGAGTTGTATTTCATAAATTCATACGTACACATATGTAAGTATATACTCTTACATTCCCCATTTATATAAAGTCTTATACAAGTATAAGACTTTATACTTATATGACTGGGGGCATGTAAGAATATATAAATTCTTCCACTCATCCTCGCCATGCACTGGTTAATCTGGAGCCAAGGGCTGCCCCAGGCCTGTCCTTTGCCATCTGTGCGCATTTTCAGGCCGTGGTGACTCGTGGCCCCAGTGCCACTCGAAGCGCTGGTGCTGCAGCGCTCTCTTGTGGGGAAAGCCATTCCAGGGAAACCTTTCCCAAAACTCAGGTGAGCCCCACTGAAAGACCAACAGTCTTACAAAAAGGCTAGATGGAATTTCACCTACCCCAGAGGATTAAACTATAAAATCTTTTTGAAAATAATTCTGGTTCACTAACTTAAGGCTTCTTATATAGTAAGTATGGTAAATATCAAAAACACACTAACACTGATACGGTCCCTTGTCCCGTAAGAGAGCTCTCTCTCACTCTTTCTCTCTGGCAGTTAACAGTACAGGTATTGCCTTAGCAATTAACACGATTTTCTAGGACAGAATCCAATGTCAGCAATCCCCTCCACTGCAGTGTGAGCACAAGCTAGCTCAGCTGCACACGAGCAGCCCAGCCAGGAGTCAGCATCAGTTCAGGCACACAGCCACTGCATCTGCCAGCACCCCGTCAGCAGAAAAGGAGCTCGTGCCTCAGGCATGCCAACTGCAGGCAGCAAACAGGACATTCTGACTTGATTAAGGATCCATATCAGATCTGGTTATCTCGAAGGGATACAGAAGGAATTCCCTGCGTACATTGAGGGTGTGATTAAGTAGTAGCTGAGTGGAATTAAACACAACATGCAGGGGTGTGCCCTACTCTTGCAAGTCAGCACCTCTGAGTTTTTCATCACCTACTCTAAGCACACACATTGACTTGCTTTCAGGACTGGCTATTCTGTGGCTTTTAGATTCTCTGCCAGATGTGAAGAAACCAACAACCACATACATTCCTACAAAAATTTCATCAACTGCCTTAGTACAGTATCATGCAAGGGAAGTGTTCAACTATTAGTCTAGCAAAGAAAATCTATAGCAGGTCAGAACTGATTACTTAAACATCTGCACACTGGTGCTAACGCAGCCAAATGGAGTCTCTCGACTATTAAAACAGTTTGAATTAACAAAAATGACTGCTGGGGCTGTTGGAGTGTGAGCAGCTATAATGGCATTCACCTTTGAACACTTGAGGATTACACAAAAGCAATTATGAAATATAATCACAGATATATCTCTAAGAAATTATTATTACTTTTTTATTGACAAACCCTGTTGAATAGAGCCCCACCAAGAAGCCAAACTGATAAGCTTTAAACCCCTCTGATTTCAGGGTTAGAGACAAAAAGCAGAGTTGCATTATGTTCCTTGCTTTCATCTTCCATAGGGATGCGGTTAGATGAAGGCAAAAAGCAAAAGCCAACATGCTAACACATCCAAGAGCTGCACAGATACCAATCATCACCCTTGGAAGCTGATTTTTATACTTAGTGTTGCTACTGCTCCATCAAAGTCAGTCAGGTATTTGAGATAAGAAAAACTGGGATGTAAAAGATGCGGAAAGAAACAAGCCAACTTCATACAAAAATATCAGCATTAAAATTTGGCATTGTGGAAAAGAGTAAGGAAAAAAATACAGGAGAACAATGAGCATGAAAAATAGGGGTGGGAAAAAATGCACACATGATACTTACATATTTTAACTAATATACTTCAAATAACCCACTAAGTGTAAATGGTGCTATTTTATAAAATAATGTTATTGAAGCACATAATTTGACATTTATAACAGATTGTGAAGAACAAAAGAGTGTAAAATCCAGACACATAATCCCCAAAAAAGTGACCAGGGAGTTATAATGTTAGTTATATAAATATCTTAATCTTAAAAAAACAAACAAACCATCACCACAAAAAAAAAAAAAAAAAAAAAAAAAAAAAAAAAAAAAAAAAACCACACACACACACACACACACAAAAAAAAAAAAAAAAAAAAAAAAAAAAAAAAAAAAAAAAACAAAAAAAAAACAAAAAAAAAAAAACAAACAACCCCACAAAACATTTCACGCCCCCCCAAAAAAGACTAAAAAATTCCCAAACATTTACTTCAAACAAATAGTAACATTCCTACCAACAGGAGACTCAGGTGTCAACCCCATGCTCTGAAGTAAGGCTTCAGCTTCTCTTCTCTTCTTTTCAAGATCAGATTCTTCTTGTACTGGAAGAACTTCTTTCTTCTGGTCAGTCTAAAAATTATTTAGTAACTAAGTTATAGCATTTAACCTTTCATTTATTTTGAGATCCCACAGGGTTTTTTGTAATACTACAACCTATCATCGAGGTTAGTTATTCAATTTCAATAATTCTGACGGTTCTTTTTTGTAGATAAAGTAAACAGACAGGAATAACAATGTTCCAAAGCTTTGGTACTCTCTTTAAAGGACATATATAAAACGCAAAACATGTCTGCATATTTACCGAAATAACTAACACTTCATGAGATTAGGAGTACCTTTTTTACACTAATCCTAAGCACTGTAAAATGCAGAGTGAAAAAAACAGCCTGCACCTGGCTATGAAAGTATTTTAGAGACAATTATGTGGTTCCTATTTTAAAATGTCAGTAACTGTGTCAAAGACAATAGTTTTCTTTAAGTTGTATCATCTACTAGATATCAAAAAAGTACACCCCACCCTCTTTCATTTAGAAATAGTGCAAGCTCTATTGCAAAAGATGCTGAATACTCCACATCTTTCTACTCTTAATTAGCTGCTTTTTAAAAAAGCAATTCTGTCAATACACTGCTACAAGATCATTAGGACATAATTTGAGCTATTTTTTTCTGCTTTCTGTCTGACTCATGCAGTTGGCAGCTGCCCAGTCTTCATTTAGAACACCAACTAGATCATAACCAAAACACAGAGAAGTAATGAAAAAGTACCCCTAAACATACCAGCAAAAGTTTCTTTTATGAGATACAATTAGTATTCAGGAGAAACAGTAATCTATCACTGATTATCCCATCCTTGAGCAGTGAGAAATCCAGAAGACTTTTAACAAACTAAATGTAACACACAAGTACCATAGACATCCTGAGTGTTGCTCTGGTTTTAAAATTCAGCCTATAGATAGGCCAGAGAGCAGAAGAACAAAGCACATTGTTTGTACAATAATAGTGACAGTCAGATAATTCCTACAGACATCCTCAGAACAGTACTTAAACAAGTTCTTTAAATAACACCAATCACAACTCATTAGGCAGAGCTTTCATGCAATAGATCAGTGATTTGATTAATGATGTCACATGCACACAGACAGTTCTAGAAATCTGAACTTTGTGCTAGTGTAAGATATTAATTTTTTAATCCAGTTTATCATACAGATAGTTGAGAAGAAAACAGTAGGTTTCTATATTATCAGAAAATGAAAGTGCTATATTTATATTAGCTCCAACCATTAAATAGACACTCCCTGAACAGGACACAGAAAATGATTATGGAAACCTACTCTTAAATTTTGGGCAAGTTACATATGCAAGTCTATTTTCAAAGTGAAAATTATTTCTTACCTCTTTCTTCTTTCTTTCTTCCTCCTTTCTCTTCTTCTCCTCTCTAATTTGAGCTAATCGCTGCTTCTTGCGCTCCAACTCCGCCTTCAGCTCACTTTTGTCAGACATGGCTGAAACACTGATCAACACAAATCATGTCACTGTTTGGCTTTTGTTTGGGTTTGTTGGGGATTTTTTTTTTGGTTCAAAGTAAACATTTATTAAAACATTAAGTAGAATTACTATAAATTATAAGGCAATGTGAGTACAAGTGTGGTGGTCAGAGAAAGACATGCATTATAATCTTTTTTTCTCAGCACTGTCACACTGCTAATAAATTGGTGGATCGTTTAAAGACAAAAATGCTACAAAAAGTTTTGCTATGTAACTAACTCAAATAAAAACAAAAAGGTCACCAGCAAAAGGTGGAAAACCTGTAAGTTTAGAATTTCACAAAGATTTAGAACACATGTAAGGAAGACTGTGTGACAGGGCTAGGTGAAGAACTTAATTTTACTGTTTTTAAGCAAAGTCAAGTCAGCAAAGAAAATGCACAAGTGGTCCTACAACAAATGAGGCAACTGTAAATACTTTTACAGTAAGCTTTATAATAAGGATACAAGATTAAGCGTTAGTAACTTGACTATGTGCTAATTCAAGATAAAGAATACTTCCAAGTGTTTGCATAGCACAGCTAAGCACAGAAAGGGATGCAAAACGTTGCAAGCCTCATACGTCTAACCCCACATCTTAGTAAAACGTATACTGGAGTAAACGTATGTATTCCTTCATGTCGGCTGCTATCACTAAAGTGCTAATAAATAACTAATCTATAGTCAGCATTTTCAAATGGCATTCCCGTGTCCCTTCAGAACAGCATCAGGAAAGCGCGTTGTCACCCCATGGACTGCCGCCCGTCCAGTGCGGGCCCGGGGAGGCGAAGCTGCACAAACCGAGCGAACCCGAGGGAAGGGGAGCCCAGCCCGCCCCGTCTGGAGATGACCGCGGTACGAACCTGGTGCCACCAGAGCCAAAGTCCCCACCCAAATCCCACAGGGGCCGTCCCGGGGAGAGCGCCCGGCAGCCGGGACAGAGTCGCACCGCGGCCCGGGAGAAGGCAGCACTCCCAGCCTCTCCCACTCAGCGAGCCCCGGCGCGGGCCGCTCCCGGCCCCACCCTGCTGCCGCAGCCCTCGCTGCCCACGGCGAGGCCGAATGCAGGCGCGTTCCCCCCGGGCGGCAGCAGCGCCGGGCGCGGCTCGGGCCCCTGCGCACCTGTCCGCGGCTCCTCTCCGCGGCTCCTGCCCTGCGCCCGCCGGCCTCGGCCCCGCGCCCCTTCCGCCGCCGCACAAAGGCGCCGACAGCTGGCAGGCGGCTGCCGACGGCGGATGCCGAGGGTCAAACCAGCTCCGAAGGCGTTGCGGGATGCGCAGAAATCTACGGGAAGTGTGGAAGGACACGGAGATCTGTGCAGTAAAACACCCAATACCCCACTCGTCCGCACCGTCAGGGCCGGCAATCGGAAAGGAATTAACACAGGGAACGAGCTCGAAGCGACGGGGGGACGGGGTGGTTCCCAAGGTCCGGCGCCACACCCTTCCCGCGGGGAGCTGGCTGGCGAAGCCACTTAGAGAACAACGACACCCAGCATGCAGCGCGCACCGCTGGGTGGGCCTCTCGCCGGGGCCCTCGGGGCACGGGCGCGGCGCGGCCGCGCGTTGCATGATGGGGGTCGTAGTCTTCCGGAGTGCGGACACACCAGCAGCCGCGCTCGGCGCCCGCGGGGCGCGGGGAGCCAGCGCCACCGCCTGCTGTGGAGTGCACGCGCATGCGCGCCGTGTCCCGGGTCGCTGATGGCGGGGGCGCGCGGCGAGCTCCCCTCACGGGGACTCACGGGGACCTCGACAGCGGCCCCGGGCAGGGCAGAGCGGGCCAAGGCGGGATCCCTGTGCGGGATCTCTGTGCGGGATCTCTGTGCGGGATCCCTGTGCGGGATCCCTGTGCGGGACAGCGCCTTCGCCTCTGCCTTGGCTTCCGGGCAGTGAGGGATGCTCCGCGTTAGGTCGCTCCTGCAGCCGAGCGTGAAATCAGTTGTGTCGATACGGACTCTGATGGAACTATATGGTTTTAACCGTGGGGGTTTATATATTAAACCATATAGTAATCCCTCTAGTGACCTGGGGATAACAAGTATAAAAGCCTGTCTGGGTGTGAGCGTCAGGCCGGTGACAAAATGGCCACCGCAGGCGGTGCTGTGTGCGTGTCCAGCAGTGGCGTTGGGCGGATCCATCGTAAGCGTCGTGCAGGAATGAATTACACAGCTCGTTTGGATACAGCTCCAAACTGGTAGCAAGTGACTTTGCAGTTTCTCACTCCTCCTATAAGTATATTGCCATTTGTATCCTGTGGAAACTTGATACCAAAATCCCGTACCCGTTTTTGGTAACTGCTGGGCTAGTGCTACTGACTTCTATCTCAGTGAAGTGCTGGGTCCCCCAGCCTGCTGATCTGCCAGAACTGCGCTTACCAAAATTATAGGGAAGATTGCTGTAGTCAAGTGGAGCATGTGTTCAAAACACCCTGTGAAATGAAGCTTTTGGAGGCAATAATTATCAACTCCAGAGCAGGTTAAATTTTCTGCTATTGCAGAATTGGAATCATTTATTTGCAGTGACTGGATCTGCAAATAGTTATGCCTGGTGAGTGTATTTTTGAAACTTGTACTGACGAGCACTGAGAAAAGTCTTCATTTGCAGTCCAGGTTAGGTGCAATGCTGCTAAGTGTCATAAACAAAACAGGTTGGTTGGTACTTTGCTGGGATAGCTGCTAGGAAAACTGAGTTGTTACAGGAATCAGTGTTGATTATTTACTGTAGCATTCCATGTGAGTCAGGGTTCCTACTGAACTGTAAAAAATTTAGAAAAAACTCTGTTGTTTAGTTAGCTTCTGATCATTTAATAACCTTCATACATTTTTAAGAGTTTCTCCCCTCTTTCCTGTTACTGCTAGATGGACATTTTTTTTTCTGTCGTGTCAAAATAAGGTGGCGATGAATGATGGGTCCTTTTTGAGATGAGAACTGTTTTGCAGTCTGGTAACCTTTGGCACAAAACATAAACTAGTGAATGGTCTAGCACCTGAGAGTGATTCCCTGCCAACTACTATAGAAAACAGGTTTAACAGCTAAAAAATTCCAAGTTCTCCTTCCTCAGTGTGGTCTGCGTGTGGTACTCTCAATTTTTTCTATTATGTGGTTAAGACAGGAGGTAAGGAGAGCTTCATAAGGGATCCTGTAATTCACCAAAACCTGCACTAGTTCAAGTGGTTTTATGAGAGTACGACAACTGCCAAACAATAGCCCAAAGGAACTATTTTCAGATGTGTTGTGTGCTAGGCTATATTCTGCCCTCAGTTTGTGCATCTGTTTCCCACTGACCTTTATGGAAATTTTTGTACTCATCAAAAGAGGAGAATGTATTTGAGTGTTTGTTAAGATGATAACAGATTCCTTTTGTGTGGATTATGTTAGGTTTACTAGCCAAAAAGATCAGAGGGTAAATAAGGAGACAGAAAGTGTGCACTTTTATTTCTACTGTAACTGTTAGCTCTAACAGTTAAATTTTAGTACTTTCACATTGTTAGGAGCTTAGTTGAGTCACTGACATCAGTTAAAGGCTGGGGCCATGGAGTTATTTGACTGAAAACAGAAATTGAATTTGTTCCTTTTCTGGTTCTTTCATAAGAAACTTGCTAATGTGTTGGAAGACGCCCTGAAAAAATTCATGCAGAGTGCAGTTAAACTGTAAAGCAAACACATAAGCATCAATTTTTCATATAAATTTTTTCTCAGTGTATCTCCTACTTCTTAGCTTAAATCTTTACTTTTAACATAAGTTCCAGTGCAGTAAATGGTTGCAAATGCATTTGTTACTAGCAAAAGCCAAGCTCCATGTTTACACTGTATTTACAGAACACTTGAGCAGAAAGGAGATGGCAAGATTGGACTGCATGGAAAGGTGAGCACTAACACCCGCCAAGACCTGTGGTGATGACACCTATGGTTAGAAGCATTTATTGAAGAAAAAATTGGATTTCTTGACTCTCAAAACCACATGTTATGGGAAATATGGACACTTACTTAGGGCTATACAAGTTCACACACTCACACATATATATACATATATTCTTCTGGAACAAATCTACACATATAATTTGGTAGTTCTGTGTTACATATACCAGGCATGGTCTAATCTGTCAATTTTTTATAGCAAGATGGCAAGAAATAACCAGCAGGGTTTTTTTGTTACTATTGTGTATGCCTCTAAGGCTAGCAAGCTCCAACACATTTACAGACATGTTTTTAGGAGCAAAATGTATTTACAGTTGGTTTTGAAGTCTGTGGAAGCATGTGATATTCAAGCAATACTGTCATTAATCAGGAAAATTATTTTTAATTTCACTACAGTCACAGAGAATTTTTACTATTTGTTATACTAAAGATGGCTGCAATTCAGGAGTGATGTTCTATATGTTTAATTCCTTGTATATGCCCACGGTACTGATCAGCTGTTGTGATATGTCTATGACAACAGTTAGAGGTCCAAGAGGAAGTAAAAATTCAGATCCATGAATTTTGTAATTTTCTGGGTTTAGTTTTTATGTTTAGTAATAAATCTAGCATTTTGTGGCATTTCGTACTCTGAGCCAGAAAAGCTTGTAATACATAAAAAAATCATCTTGAAAGCAGCATTTCTCCAGCTCTTGTCCTTGCTCTGGAATTGTGGGGTCAAGTGACTTAGTCATGCCTTTTTCACCTTGACATCACAGGAGGAAAAGCAGAGTTTTGCCCTGGGTAGTTTGTGTCACTGGTTACCAGGTTAAAAATGTATCTTTTTTTTCTCTTAGTTTCTTAATATGTCAAATTAACTGTCCTGATTGCAACAGCAATATTCCTTACTGCTAAAGCTATGGGGTTTGATATTTGAAAGGAAGCCTTTTGAGTGGAGGGCACCGTGTATAATTTGGAGCATTATTAAAATTATATCTGCATGCAGTAGTTCGTCACTTTCTTCCTAACAAGGAAATCAACAACTGAATCGTACCTTTGGGATTTCTGAGCTTCTTTTCCTGCCACATTTCAGAAGCTGGCAGAGTTACCCTTGTGACACAGGTGTGAAGTAAAGGTGACAAATACTGTACAGAGTTTTACAGGAGTTAACTCAAAATCAGTCTCAGATATTCAATTGATAGTTAAAAATTGCCTTTCCATCTCTTAGTCCCATTATCCATTCAGAAGAACATATAAGTTTTCTTAAATATCAAACAGTATTTAGAAATAAGCTTTTTAAATGAAGACATGTTCTAAATTTGTGAAGTTAAAACATGACCTCCATAGGGTGGAAATTTTTATGGGCCATTGTTTGAACTCCTAATATGCACTAAATCAAATTCCATATTTATTTCCATTGGGAAGGCAAACTGCTTTTCATAGAAAAGGATCAAAAGCATCAGAGTGGCTATGGTATGTTAATAATAGGAGGTGGGACAGTTAGGATAGAAGAACTGATGGGACACTTATGGTTCAAAGAATTCAGCACTTGTCATTTATGCTGAAAAAAAATGTAAATTATGTCATCCTCGCCTCCTAGTGCAAAGTTATCAGGCAGACAATCACTAAAGTGATACCGCTGACATTAAAATGCCTGGAATGTTATTTACTTCTATTTATTTCTTTTGGAAATCTTACAATATCTTATTGCAAATGAAACAAAAATCCACATATAATGGTGTAAGAAACAAAGGTTTGTCTGTATTTTCAACGCTGGATTATTGTTCCATCTCAAAGCTAATTGAAATCCAAGATGTTTGTATCAAAGCTGTAATGAGACACTGACAAATGCCTTTCTGCCCCAGTGGAAATGTAATCTTTCTATTGAACATTTTGTCCTGGTAAATTCCATCTGCAATAGGCACAGGCATTTTGCATTTGAATCAAGAAGGTCACGCCTTTGGATCAGATGATGTAGTGTACACTCCACTTGCCTTTAGATGAAATTGATCCTTTACTGCATTGAACATAAGACTGCATTTTTTACACCTAATTATCTTATTGTTTCTTCTAAATGAATTTGGAATGCTAACACTACCACCCCTTTTTGATCTTTGCACCTGTCAGTGAGACAATTCTCTGAAAAGCCTTATTTCTTAGACAGGAATACTTAAAAAATACTCAGTTGCATTTCTTTGCTAAATAAACCAGAATAAAATCAGTGTTTCATTTTTCGATAGAATGGAATCTTTCATAACATTTTCCTAACTTTTGCAGTAGTAACACAGTAGTTCTACGTATAATTACTCAAACCTGTTTGAGCAATCTTCTCAGTATCTAGCAACTAAACTACATATTCAACATTTTGGTTGTTTTACTCCTAAATAATGCCATTGACGTCAGTGAAGAGAGGCACCATAAAACTGAATGGCAATTTGCACTGTTGCACTGTGTTTACTCTTCAGTGTTAAAATTTTCATTACCTTTGGAAATGTGACATTTTTTGGTTTTTTAATATAAAGTAAATTGTATTGAGTGTATGTACAAAAGTGTGTAGATTATTTGTACAAAACAAAGGGAAGAAATCTCCAGCTATGGAAGGGCTACTGTGAAATGCATAAATAGCAGCTAGGTCTCTGCTGGTATGAACCTGTTCTTATTTAAATCAATGGAAATTTCACTGCTGACTGCAGTAAATGCTGCTTCAAGACCTCAGCTCTTTCCAAAAATCAATTAGACACATTCTTAATAGGCTTTCATGCCTTTGAAGATCTTTCTTTAAATTACAGATGGAAACAAATCAATTAGACCATGAACTTCATTTTTTTAAATAAATCCCACAATATTTTGCAAAATGAAACCTAATGCTTAAATTTACTGACTTTTATTTATCCAGAAAGATTAAACAATGTCTGTGATTGTCAAACCACCTTGTTTTATTTGCTGGAATATGTAGAACTCAACAGAATGCTGATGTGATTCTGTGTGTTTTGAATTGTTTCTGCACTGTGAAGATCAGTGCTGGTACTAGGAAACTGAGCAATGGGAAATTGCTCTGTCAGGACATGGACTAAAATTAATTTTAAATAGACTTTTATGTGATACTGTATCAATTGAAAATGCTGATTCAGTGTCTGCTAAGAAAATGTTGGAAATGCTTTTAGAATTTTCTTAACCAACTAAAGTTCAGTAATAGTGGATACCAAAAATATAATTATTAAGGAAGATTAAACTGTATTTAGTATAAAAAGACTGTGGCTTGTTCTGGTTTGTATTTATTTTGAATCTTTCATTGTTCACAGGAGATCCATGTCTGAAGAGTACACAACACAAGCTGGCAGGTGGTACAGCACAAGGTTTGCATAAAGCTAATTTTTCCATTTCTCCCATCTTCATCTGCTGTCATTCAGGTGCCATAACCTGTGTCCTTAAACTGCATTATTGTGAAATGTGTATGTATCCATATCACCATGAGGTCATAACATGTTGTGTGCTTCACTGTGCTCTATTTATCTAGAACATATTCTTTCGAAATCTTAGCTAGTTATACTGCTTTTACAGATATAAAATTACAACATTAACATCTATTTTGTGTTTTGTAATTTGTAATTAAGCTGTATTTTACCTAGATATGAGACAGCTTATTTATTATTACAATTATTATATAAACTAAAATAATGTAGGTAACACAGCAATACATACATATAGTATGCATGTTACCTTATGTATACTTGTTGTAGTAAGGATATTAAGTTTATTATTCATTTTATTTAATAAATTCAGGTACTGAGTCAAATGAAAAGATGCACTAAATACCTTAGAGCTGTTACAAAACCAGAGAGAAGATAACCTTCTGGAGCAATTTCAAAACAAAAAAAAAAAATTAAAAGTGGTGTTTGAGATGCTATTATATGTTGTTTACTTATAATTAGGAGGGAAAAGTTTTTAAAAAGAATAAAAATAAGGAACTACTGCATTTGATAAATATTTATTGAAACCAACTGTATCTGTATATACTTGAAAGTCTGATCCTCACAAACTACTGGTTCTCTTCAAACTAAAAATGGAAAAATGTGACTGTTAGCCTGAGAACAAGCATGACAAGTATTTGTCTAGAGATAATTGCTTTGAAATGTTATTTTAAGCTAATGAGAAGTTCATAAAAGCCATTTCAACAAAATAAGTGTAATAATATCAGCTAATGCGGAAACATTCTGGGAAGAAAAAATAAGCATAGCAAAGTCTGGAATGGCCACTATGGAATACAGAAATGTATCCAAGTGAGTAAGCATCAAATGAAGGATTATCCCGACTTGTGGAGAATCCATTCCAGCAAGAAATTGAACCATGGACTGCTGCATCTGAAATTCGTAGGACTCCCTAGAGAGCTAAAAGGGACTCTGCAGATTGTGTCATCAGTATGCCAGAGATCTCTGCTCTGCACTGTAGTGCTCAAAAGTAAGTGTTCCCCAGATTTCCATTTTTAAAGGACTTCTTTCAGAATACTGATCAAACCTTGGTGTTCTGAGTTTCTAAAGGTGCAGTGAGGTTCTCTTTGCTGTGAATGCAAGAAAAAAGTTCTGATTAAGGTTCTAAAATTAGAGCAAAAGTGTTGTTCTGTTCTGAAATAACTTGAAAGGCAAATAGAGTGCTACCAAATGTGCAGGCTAACCACAGAAGCAGAGAGAGGATAAGCATTTAAAGAGAAATATTTTATTCCGTATTTAAAAGAGACTGTGCCAAGCAAATAACAGGAAGACAGCCAGGTGTGCAAAACCAGGTGACAGGAGACTGGGAAAGTGTGCAGGATGAAACCTGTGAGACTGCTAAATAAAGATGTGAGGTATAAATTAGAACTGGTTTTGCACTGAAGGGTCTGCCAAAACCATGGTGCTAGAATATATTGGTGCAGAAACATTCTATGTATACTGCATATATCTCAAACAACTTCCAGAGCATCGTGCTAGACCACACATCTGTCTTTCACTGGGATGCCTGTTTTGTTAGGAAAAGGATTGCATTATGAGATTCTGTCTCTGAACTCAAGAGATAATGTGATCTCTGGAATCAATACTACAAAAGACTTCACAATTTAACTGGATTTTTTTTAACTTTGTGCTTGTTTTTTTTTCCTGACACGTTCAGATGGAAGGCTTACTACAGTGTTAGCCTTCTCATATCATCAGGAAACCTGTGATACATTTTAAAATTTATTTTAGAAACACAGTGACTCAGTTCTTTCAAACACTGATCACTGATTCATTCTGCAAGCTTTTTTAATTTGATTTTGTGTTGATCCTGTGTACAGCTGCATAAAGATAGTGGATTAGGGTTTATCATACACAAAACTATTCTGAAGAATCAAGAGATTTTAGCAGAATCTACTAGCAACCAGAACTGAGCAGCCAAGTCCACTTAAGATATGATTAAATACTTTTTGCCAACCTTGAATAAAAAATACTGTTGTAAAACTGACAAAAACAGCTAAGAAACAGAAGGATATATTTAAGTTGATGAAAACTAATTGGATCAGCTCTCTGACATCCAAATGAATGTGATATCCAGAAAGGAAGCTTCATGTTTATGAAAGCTAGGTTTTAAGTGACATTGTAATGAATTGAAGCACATCTCTGCCAGTGCCTCTTGACCTAGTGAAACATAAAAGATTTTTCATTTTGTTTATTCTATAATAAATGGCTGCATGTGTATGATAACACTGTATAAACAGCATTGACTTGTGGAATGTTAAGCACACTTTCTAGATAAGATTTTTTGTTATTTTGAGCAACAAAGAAGTATTCATAATTTTATCTTTGCGTGGATTTACAGTCACTTCTACTGCTGAAGTGTGGTCTTGATCTCTTTAGACCTTCAGTGATAGAACTCAGTTGAAGTCAATACTTTGGATGTTTTCTGCTGCCCTCTCTTCTCACTGTGTTTCTATTACTGACATAAATACAAGTTCTGGTAAGGAACAAGGAATTTGCAGTACAATGAGCTATACAAATAAAAAAGAAAAAAATTGTTCTCCACTGGCACATCCTATAATCCAAATATAAAATAGGTTGTACAGAGGTAGACAGCTTAGTCTCAAGCTTAGTATTTAAAAAACCCAAGACAGTATTGGCTAGTATGATAGTGAATTCAGTGTCTCAGTGAAACACTCTCAGGTTTTGGTAAACATCACAGAACAAGGTAGTTTTACGGGAAGAACTCTGGAGAGCTGGCAAAACTGGATCCTAACAGCTTAGACAGCTGCTTAGGGGGCTCCATTAATAAAGAAGACCTTGGGTTTTCTGCATGAAATCCAGTTTTCACATATTTATTTTTCAGATTTTGCAGGAAAGCACTGTTTCTAGCTAATTTCCATTGATACTGGGTTTGTATAGTTGCATACACTGTTTCCTTTTCATTGGCACATTCTCCTTTCCTCTCAGAAGGTCTCTTCTGGTTATATTGTGGCCAGTTGGTTGCTTTAGAAAAATGTCATTGGACAGGTTTCTGTGTTGGGTCAGAATAGGATGTTATGTTTTGTCTTTCTAATCAATCTGAAAATTCATGTTCATAATGGCACCTCCCTGACTTGTGGTGCAAGCGTGGAAAAGAATTGGGGCAAAGAAGTGCTGGCAGCTGCTGGTAGTTTTGTCACACTTCTGCATTTAACTGTACAAATTAATGAAATGGCTGTAAGAACTACTGGAAAGAAGGTAACCTGGTATTCTGTTAGGAAAGTCAGTTTTATTCTAAATCTTTACAAAGGTAAAAATATTTTTCAGATGAAATTGTGAACATTTATGTGAGCACATCTATTCCAAAGAAGTCCTAAAGCCACCTTTGTCATACATAGGATAATTTTATATTGTATTCTGTAGGAATAAATGTGAACTTGCTCTGTCTCTGCACTGAGCCTGCTGGACCCTGTTGGAACATAATGAAAGTGATAACAGTTTGAGCTAGCAGTGACAGCCCAGGGCTGGGCTATTGAAGTTGGTTATAGCCCTGTGGAAGGGTGTACAGTGATTCTCTGTGTAGTCAGTTTTGTGAGGTAGGTTCTTTAATTTTGGGCAGAAGAATGAGCAGTCTATCTGCGTGATATGCAGACTCCACATTTAGCTTAATAAAAAAGATAACAAGTTGTAATTAGCAATATCTATATAGAAGGAAAACAGCTAGGAGTAGAGGATCCTTTAGTTACTAGATAAAAGCATAAAATCCAATGATCAAAAATTGAAGGTGTATTAATATAATAATTATGTACTTCAAAATTTGTATTAATTATAGTTTGGAACGATATATCCAGGGTGAGAGGAATATTCTATCTCTTGTATCTAAATTCTTTAATTGCCATTTTTTCTGTATCCTTATGCACAATTTCTGAACTGATGTGGGAGTTATTGACTAAGATCTATGACTTTTGATTTGAAGCAGATCACAATAGTTCACAGAGGCTGCACTTTGCACTCTCTGATCTTCCTGGTAAGACTTCTTGCTTTGAATTTCATTGTTAGAAATCTCATTAGCCAACCATGGGAAATAGGGAGGGAAAAAATGAGACAGTTCTTGTTCTCTCCTCATGTAAGAGAAATTAAAGTGTGACATGGTGGGAGATAGTAAAAAACACTGGAGGCTTTGAAACAAAGAAACTCTATGTCAAAGAACCTCAAACCAGTCTCAATTTGCCATGATTTGCAAAGAAAATAAATTCTTCTTAAAGACAGATAAATGATAACAAGTATGCCATAGCCCTCAAGGTAATATTGTAGTTACGAATCAGGTTATTAGGTTTATCTTCAAATTAATTCTGTATTCAGAGGAGTCTCAATAGATTGATGGGTTCACTGAGACTTTGTGTGCTCAGATAAACTTCTAAACTCCAGGAAACTTGTCCATATACCCCAAATTTGAGGCTCTACTACAATTTCTGTTTTGATTACCACTGATATTAGAGGTAATCTTTAGCAAATGCAAAAATACTGAGCAATTATTATCAGTGGCTCTAAGATGACACTTTATTTCAAGAAATGCCATTTGAGGGTTTGCAGATGATAACTGAATATCTCGAATATGCTATTTTCTAGCACCAAAATTAGCACTGCAACAAGAATGACTTAATTTATAGGATCAGTTATTCATAATAATAAATTTGGAATCAAAAAAATACAAAACCATAAAATCAGTTATAGTTAGAAAATCTGAATTAAATGTCAGAGTAAACTGTTGTTTATGTGACTAAACAAAGGAAAAGGTAACTAAATTAATTCGTACCCATTTTTCTATTAAATACATCTAGTTCAGGAACTCCAGAATATTTACCTTGGCAATATGATACTATCTTCCAGTTATTGAATTTAAAGTTCTAGACCAAGTAGATAGTATTTCTTTTTTTTTGCTCAATTATGGTGTTTAATTTCATTTATTAGATGTATATTACTTAATTAGAAGAATAACTGAAATAAATTAAACCTGTTAATAATTACATTTGAAAACCTATACCCTCTCAGTGCTAAAATCCCTCTAACTGTCTTCTGCCCTCAGTATTTATTGTGTGCCTACTATGGAGTCTTGCCTTGCTTGGGAAGTTCCCTGCATTTTGATGCAAACTTTTTCCAATATCTCAAAAAATTGCATTTTCCATGGGCACTGTGGGTTAACAGAAGACAACTGTCTGCCAACTGGCTGTAAATGATTTCAAGTTGCACAAGTCTACCTTATAAGCAAAAATCTTTACCTGTTTAAATGTTCCAGAGAATTTAATTAAAAACTGAAGAATGTGCAAAAGGCTGTACAGACAATGAATTGCTAAAATAATTGTAATGATGCACAGTTCTACAGTTCTGCTGAAGGACTCTGTGTGGAGTTTTTGTTAATTACACTTAGGTTGCAAGGGGCTCTATGTCAGTTCTGTATAAAAACAGTACATTGCTTCCATTATCGTTGGACATTTGCATGAGAACACAAAGAGTTTCCTTGCTTACCTGTGTTCCTGGCTTTCTTGTCTTTTAT
Organism: Prinia subflava; assembly: GCF_021018805.1. Taxonomy (NCBI): domain Eukaryota; kingdom Metazoa; phylum Chordata; class Aves; order Passeriformes; family Cisticolidae; genus Prinia; species Prinia subflava. The sequence continues at coordinate 19,131,686 of NC_086252.1, forward strand.
TAGTTGCAACATAATCTAAAATAGAGGATGAATAAAATAATTGACCAAGAATGTAGCTTCAGATATTATTGTCTGTGTGCCCCACTCAGTCTTTCCCTTTTCTGCCTCTCCCTAGGGGAAAAGCAGTTCCCTTCCTTATGCTAAATCCAGTTCCTAGCCACAGCAATCATGTAAATCTTGGCATCAGTCTCACAGCAGAATAAAAAGTCAAATCAGCAGGATGCTTCCACATAAGAGCAACAGGCAGCTCCAGGAGGAAGAAAAAAAGCCAACAAGAAAAAAATCTTTTCAAATTCTTCCATTTATTTTCTTTCAAAAATAAAGGGTTCTACTCATTAGAAGCCCTGAAGTTTTCTTGTATTTTTAAAGATAATATGCCTTCAAAGAATAACAACTCATTATTCAGCCAGCCTTTCAAAGTCTTCTATTTCAAAGCTTCTTTCTGAATAAACAAATCTATAAAGAGAACAAATTGAAGTTTCTGCTTTTCCTAGTGTTTTACATATAGGCTACACAAGCTGTCTTCTCTCAAAATGAGTCAGACCTGAAATTACAAAGTAACCAAGAATTGTTGGATGTAGCTGGTGGAATTAATTTTATGTATTTTATTTACAGACTGGCTCTAAGGCCATGAAAATATTTTTAAGTGAAAATTCAAAACGTTAGATCAAAACCCCCAAGTATTTTTTATTATTATTATTTGCTTAGGGAAATTTTAAATGTTTAGAGCTAGGCAAAGGAAGACTAACTATAATACAAATAACTATCATAAACATGGTGACAGTGTAATAAAACTACAAGTAGGGTTTGTGATATAATTTGAATTTGTACTTACTGGACTGATGTACAAAATGTCTTTGAATCATAGTTATTACATTCCACAAGAGCTTACTTCAGAGTGAATAAGTCCTTTAATAAACTCAGTTACCTTCCCCAGGATGAGACATTGATTAGGTTTTAAACCAGAAAAAAATACTGAGAAATGTAAAGATTTTGTTGCTAGAGCAGAGATTCAGGGAAGACAAAGATAGGCGTAAAATATCCTCAGAAGAACTGGAGAAAGGAGTTTGGAATAAGAAGGAGATGTTAGTTAGTGAATGGAGCTCATGTAACTCAGTGGCTTGGCAAGCCTAATGTTAGTAAGTGCAAAATAATACAATTTGTAGGGAAATGTGGAGAAATGTCTGAACTCTTACAGGATTGCAGTCACCTCTTCATTTATGAAGAAGACCGAGGCATTGCTGTTTTGAGTTCAAATCATGTGTAGATTCCTTGATAGAGTTTCCTATAGTTAGTACCTGAATTACAATTGAAAATAAAAAAAAAGAGGTTCAAACAAGACTCCATGATGGCATAGGCTTACAAAATAAGAAGTCAAAGGAAGCACTCGGTGTGATTTTGTGCACAAATATTTGACTTCATAATAAAAGCAGGTACAAGTGCAGTACAAGCGTAGTCAGAAACTGGAGTAACAGGGAACTCTCTCGTCCCTGAAGTTAGCTAAAAGCTCTGGAAGCAACTCTTACTCAAAGATACCTTTTGTTCAGAGTGAAGTAACTCTGTGGAGAGGATTTGAACAGCTGCTGAATGTGGGAATTGCTGACTGCCTGTATTGCCTGTGAATTTTCTTTCAATTATTTGAGGAAAGGTGAGCAGTGCTTAGGTCCGGTATGATAACTCGTTCACTCAAACAGTGCTTGTGGTTATACAGGTACAGTCTCATGGATAGGCAAATTCTTCCCAGGCTTTAGCAGTGCCATCATCAGGTTTCTGCTACTTGGTAGCAGAGAAGAGTTCATCCAAATCAGTGTATAGCAGTGCCTTCTTTTCAGAGCTGCAGACTTTTTTCCCAGTCACCAGCTGCATTATTGTTGGTACAGACCAAAAAGCTAGGAAAACCTACTGCAGCATTTTGAGATCTGCTGCAGTTGTGTTTCGCTAGGCTCTTGCAACTTCTGTTTACAGCATGCAATAAAGTGAGGACAAGGTTCATCTCTGATTTCACATTGCTGCAGATTTAAAATTTCTGCATGGAAATGGGTGTTTCATGCTGCTAATCTTGTTAGGTATGGAGACCTGTGAAATGATGGTATTCAGTATAATGGGAAATGCAGAAACAAAAGGTTGAGTGACTGTCTAGCAAACACCTTTGTTCACTTTGTGCACCTCATCCGTTATTTGTAGATTGTAACTCAAACGTAATTTTAAGGCTTTTTAAGCGAAGTATTTCCACAAAACAGTATGAAGAGAAGAAATGGTTATAAGTGGGGAAAGCACTGTCTGTCTACTGCAGATACTTCATGAAGACCGATCTAGCCAGTCCAGAGTAGAGGCTGAACATGCAGGCAGATTGCTGGCAGGGTGCAATGAGGAGTGGCCAGCAGCAGGGCAAGCACGAATTGCAGGAAATGGCAGCCAGGTTCAGCTGCTGAAGCAGGTTGACAGTGCTGCTGGAAAGTCCATCCACAGGTCATAACCAGACCCACTGAGGCTCAGAGCCCTGTGGTCCAGGGTGATGGGACCAGGCAGAAGTCAGGTCAGGAAGTCAGGTCCAAGGGGATGCAGGCAAGCACTGAAACACCCAGGTGGAGTGGGATTAAAGGCCTGGACTCATGAGCAGGGGTGTGGGGGTTGAGGCTCCCAGGTAAGGCTGGTCAGGGCCATTAAGATCTATTATTGTGTTCAGGGTCATTATTATCCATTGGCAGTCTTGCATTTGAAACAGACTAAAATGATTACAGAGGCTGTGCCTAACTGAACTTCTGTTCAAATTCCTCATTACAGATGCAGTAACCACTGCAATGAATAGTCATGTAAATTTTCTTGTGTTTTTAATCTCATTCTCTACACCTGATCAGAAACAGGAGCCAGACAGTATTAGTGCTCCCATTGCCACAGTGATGTATGAGCAATTCCTTAACTGCAACAGCAAGTGCTGGTTTTTAACAAAAAGATCAAGCTGAATTGCTAGAATATTGTAAACTAGTATTTCTACCAGATCCAATAGTCCTAACAACAATGAGAGCCATGTCCTGGAGAATCAGAATTACATTAATTTTGCCACTTCATTGACCTAAACATGAGTAGCAAGCTTTGTGAAAAACCACGGTGTCTTGTCTACATCAGTACTAGTTAGCCATAGGAGACAAAATAACTTCCAGTGTAGACTGAGAGAATGGGTAAGCAAGTAAATCAAGCAATAGCACTAGCATACTATGTAAAAAGTACCTTTCAGTAGTACTGAAACTAGTCTGTTCAGGGGAATAGATCAGAAAACATCATCAGAACAAGCCTGTATCCACAGAGAGATTAAATTAAGAACAGAAGATGTTAGCATATATCAGATGGCAGAAGTGGATTTTTTTTTTATTATTTGAAATTGGCAGTCCTGTTTATTTTTTCAGGATCAATTTTTTTTATACTGCAAGGTCAAATGGTAAAATTACTGGAAGTTCCTGTTTTTTTCCTAATTCTTGCTGCTTTCATATCTTGTTTATGAGCTTATCCCTAAATTTTCATGCTTTTCTATTCTTGTGTCCTTAACCAAGCTTGTATTTGCACAAAGGTCACAAACAGAAGTTTAAGAGCTCTGAGGTGGATCACAATAAAACAATTTCCACCATCAGGGATGAAGAAATACTGTATTCTGAGTGGGCCCTTTAAAAGAAAAGGGAAATGAATAATTAAATTCTGATTTGTCTGTGTGTTTATGACTACTGACCTTGTGATTTTGTTTTGAGGTAGACGACTTACCATATTGTATCACCTAAAAGTAAGGTTGGTCTTGAATCTGCCAAAGGCCACTTCGGTAGTGCTTGCCACCTAGTGGATCGCTGCTTGTATACACATATGAGCAGAATCATCTGCCACAAAAATATTTAACCATCACACTATTCATCACACTAATATTTAATTATATTCTACAGAATTTGAGTACTAATCAATGAATTTTTTATTTTATTGGAATGAACTGCTTGTGAAAATTGAACTACAAATTGCAAACATTTTCAAAACTTTTATCCATTTTCTGTATCCATCTTTTATCCATTTTTTATTTTTAACTATGCCATGACTTTGTGACCAGCAAAATATGGAATTTGCGAGCCAGTGGGTAGTCAGTGTATGTGGCCATGGACTCAGCTGTGAACTCAAGCCCCACACTAACCTGTGTCGTTTGGGGCTCTGTGATGAGTGCATTTGGTGAACATAACTGAGCTCATTGAAATTTATACCCATTGCTTCTGCTTCTTCTATAAGAGTTAGCTGGGGCCTTGTCACTGTTTTACATTTTTGGTTTGTATGCAGTAGTAACTGGATTTTCTCAACATTACCTCTTCTCTTCGCTGAATTGCCTGGAATGGTTATCATCCATTTTGTTGACCTGGGCTTGAATTTCTACCTAACTAATAGTTTACTTCTCATTACTGCTCTCTAGTCTTACAGAGATCACAAGTGTTGCTTATACCATAACACAACACAAATATCTGTATTATAAATTACAAGGTTTCTATCAACTACTTACAAAAACCATTTTCCCACACACATGTAGTTCTGCTGCCAAAATTTGAATCCCCGCTTTCAATTTTGAATACAATTGAGCTTTTACTGCATTTTTTATTAATCAACGTATTTTAAAAACATGGACTATTTTACAAGAATTTCCCCTAACACATTCAGCCTACAGGCCACAATTAAGGGGAGTTATCAGCAACAGGGAAGTGTCAGGTTTGAATGCAACAGGTTTTCTGCTACACTGATGTTTGTCATGGTATTTCTTATTATTCCATGATGATGAAAATGTTGGAAAATTTTAGTGAACAGCTCTATGGTATTCATGAACAATCAATTTATGTTTGTACACTTTCAGGAGAATTTCCAGTTAAACTTACTAAACTCAAGAATACCTTAATTCTTAGTTGTTACCAATAGGTTCATATAGACGATTTTAATTTTACAGCATTTTATGATCATTAACCTATTTATGAGTGACTTGATATGCAGATGTTGAATTGGGTCAGAAGATTCCATGGGGTCTGTGCTTAGTGTGGCTGTTACTTATCTGAGGGTATTTCAGTCTCACTGTGTATTATGTTACCATTATAGATCAGAATTCATGATCTTCCCATATTTGCAATAACAGTCTCATGACAGGATAGTTTTGGTTGGTTTTTTTCCTCCCTCTAACAACTGCTATGAGGAATTTCTGTTATGATCAGAAGGTGAAATACTAATTATGTATACAGTAAATTCTTTCACTTTCTGGTATATACTGATTATGTTCCTAGGACTACAAAGTACATAAATTCATCATAAAGATCATCATAAATAGTTGAAATTATAACATATTTAAGAAACTTTGTATAACTGTCCTTCTGTTTTCAAAAAGTAATTTAGGAATAATTTGATCTTTATCCAAATTTAGAAGGTTATATTTTAGTACCTTAATGAAAATCTGTACTCAATAGTATCACAAACTCAAAAAATCATTTTTATTTGTATATAAAAAAAGAATAAGGAAAACAGACATTGTAATTAAATATTTGCTCTCATCTACAAATAAGTACCTTGGATATTAAAATATTTTTTAAGTTCTTGTGAACAGTTAAAAACAGAGGAAGGAATTTTCTGAAATAAAAGCAAGAGAAAGAGACTTCTGAAATAGAAAATATTTGGCAATATCTCTTAGTCACACAATAAAATATCTATGTAAACAAGTCATCCATATTTACATTATTGTATGCAATATTCTTGGTTACATGTAGTAAGAAATACACATGTAATTACATTCAATTTTAGAATCTAATTTGCACCATCATTTGTCAGTTTCCTTAATGCTGGAAAAAACACTCTTCTGCTTCTGTGCATGGTGCTGCATGACAGAAGGTAAATACAGTATTTTTCTCCCCAGGCATCTCAACAAGATAGCACTTTCAATGTTAGGTTTTTTAACTTGTTGGTTTTTTATAGGAATCCAAACCTGGAATGTAAGCTCTACAATCATGTTCTTGTAAAAACAACCATTAGGTGATTTCCAAACATGCAGAAAAATCCCAATGAAAAAGCAAAAGTTCTACCTTCCATTTGTACTTTTGAAAATACACATTTTTCATTTCCTGTGTTGCTATTGCATTTATATTACTCATAAATACAGGTAAGAAAATTTGCATGGAAGGAAAGTTAATGGAAGGCCACGTTGAGGAGCAGGTTTAGGACTATTACTTCCAAACACCTATGTCTTTTTATTTAGCATTGAACTGAACTCTTTTTTTTTTTTTTTTTGGTAAGGATACTTAGAGGCCTTTTTAATCAGTTTGGAGTTAAGTCAAAAGTCTATAGTATGTTTTGTCAGTTTTCAATGGCACACACCGAGGTTGATCAAGGTTTAGGAGCTCACAGCTACTGCAGCTCATGGGGACCTTCCAAAGATCAGCAGCCAACATCCCACAGTTCATGCACGTGAGATATCACTGATTATAAATTCCCCAAATGGGATCTTCCAGCTTCTGCTTAATTTGTACTATCATGTTTAACCTCTCAGTTGAAAACCAAAATCAAGTTCTGGGAGGCTCCCCTCAAAGGCTGCTAATCCTTGATTTTCAGTTTTATATCACAGAATCACAGAATGGTTGGAATTGGAAGGGACCCAGAATGATCATCGAGCCCAACCCTTATGCAAATTGCCCATATGGGGTTTGAACCCACAACTCTGGTGTTACTCACACCTTGCTCTTCATGAGAGCAGAGAAGTAAGGAAATGCCACCATTCTTTTTTCAAGTAGCATTCCCCTTGAACAGTACATGGAATACAATGGGAACCAAGAGGCATACTGGTTATTATAGCTTAACTTTACCAGCATATAGAACCAACTACCTGAAAGTTGTTCATTTCGTACATTCAATGCAGTGCTGTAACAAAAGAAATCACAGATTTTGTGGTTTTTTCCAGCACACTGTACAGTTAGTTTCTTCCAGAACGATCCCATGGGGACTGACTACCCTCCATACAAACAAATGCTTTTATTATGTGAGCTGGTCCTATGCAAGGATTGAGTGAACTCATTTTCACAGGTGGATGAGACACAGTAACAGGCCAATACAAAACAATTTCAAACGCTGTTCCCTGTGTGAGTGCAGTGTAGAAAGCTGCATAGTAAATTACTGCAAGTGAGCTCATTTATTCACTTCCCCTGTCAGGCTTCACTGTTTGATTCATTCCTCACAGTGGTACTGGAGAAGCGCTCACACAATAGTTTAGTAGTTTAGGTTACTGTTCCTTCTGTCATACCTGAATTGTGCATTAAAAGCAGGCATTTTCTACAGTGGAAAAATACACCAATGTGAGGTTGGTCCCAGTCATCCACAAACCTTTAGGTTTGTGTTTAGGTGAACACATAGAACTCTGGGATGTAATCCTTGAGTACCAAATGGTACAGCAGAAAAGATTTTAAAATATTTTATTATGCTAGCTTTCTGTACTGCCTTCACCAAATAATAAAATATTATTGCAAATCAAATAACAGGAACTGAGGTGCTTCTTGTCAGAGATGACCCAAATAACTCATGTCCAAAATAGTTTGTCCTAACACACGGTGAACTACAAAAATGACATATTTGTGGAAGGGAAATGTAATGTTTTAAAAAGCTGAAGTAGATAAAAATCTATGTAGAATTTAAAAAATAGGAAATTACATACTGTCTGAAACTCTCTATATTTCAAAATGAACAGTGGTAAATTTGTATTTCTAGTGGGATCTGCAGCTTTTCCAAGAGATAATAGAATGGCTTATCATTTTGGGCATACGCACATGTGCAGACATGTGCAGAATGTAATTATTCTTCTATAGTAGTAAAAGTATAAATATTGTTTGTATCTGTAAAATTAATGAATAAGCATAATACATTAATACTTCAATTGCTAGAAAGAGCTATAGAAGTAAAGTGCCAGTAGGAACTCTTCATTATTTAGAGAAAAATGCATTATTTAAAACTGTAATTTCAAATTAAAAGCTCATAGAGTTTGTATTGATTGCCTATAGACTAAAGCATGTCTTATGCCTATGATAATAATGCTCTTGATGTCGGTGTGGAGATACCCAAATTTGCTCTCAGTTAACAGGTAGCATTTTATTAAAACAGCAAAGCTCACCTGTGTCTTGGAGAAAGCATTTCTCATGTGAAGCTTTTTTTTTTTTTTCTGTGAGACTGATAGCAGATTTTTCTGGTTTCTAACCTCCTAATTTCTAGTCTAGTACCATCAATCAACAGAACTGTGCAATCAAATAAAGATACTAAAATGCTGCTTTCTGAGATAAAAGGAAGACTTAGTTTAAGTGATACATTTTTCTAAGTGCATTTCTATAGCTTTTCAAAGAAGATGAATTCTGCATTTGGTTGTCTTAAAATTTCCTTAGATTTCAAAAATAATTGCACATAACTGGCAAAAAAGCCAAATATTGTCCGTATACAGTATATTTGGTAGAATTTGTTAAAAGGTCAATAGATACATTGTGATTTAAAAAAACAAGACCAAAACCCCGCAGAAATTTCTAAAGGACACATAACATTTTATGAAGATATCAAGCAAACTTTTAATTCCTTTTTTTAAGTTAAAAATTTTAGAATAAACATTTTTATGAAGCAACTCTGTAAAGTGCGGAATGACCTCAAATCCCATAGAACATAGCAGCTGGTGAGGGGGTTAATCAGCTAGAGAAATCAGAGCTTTATAAAAGTGAACATTACAGGAATATTTATGTGTGACAAATGAAATTTTTTGTCTGGTCTACTTCATGGCTGATTCATAACCTGCAAAATCACTCAAGAGCAAAGTTTACTCTGAATCTTGTTAAATTTTTCTTGACTATAAGAGATAGAAGCATCAAATTAAGAAGTGATATGAAAAACAGTTTCCTGTTCTGTGATTTTCCCATTACATGATGTCATTCATGCTCTTGTTTTTTTAAACAAGGCATAGACTAGTCATGGACCAATAAAATATGTTTGGGACTTACAGAATTTAAATCCATATGCAGAAAACTTGAGTAGCTTTCAGGAAGCCATACTAAAATTGAACCCCCAACCTATTTACATATGCATATAACTAAATCAGAAGGACCCTCACCAGGGGGAATTTGGAGGTATAATGGTACTTTTATTCTTTGTATTTTCTTTACATAGTTGACCTTTGTCCGGCGTCATCTAATTTCATGTTTTGTTTTCTGGCTGCGTCAGTATTGCTCCTCAGGTCAGATTTGTCTGCATTACTGCTGTTTGTCATTGTGGATTCCACTTCTGTGCCTTCAGGAGTTGCTCCAACAGGCCTCAGAATTTTAGCGTTCTCTGCTGGGGGCCGCTTCCAGTGGGGCCTGCTTGCCATCCACAAAATAAGTGAACCAAATACGACAAGCAAAAGACCAAGAGAGTTGACCAAAGTTGCTTCTGGTGGGGATGCACTGTATGCAGGAGTTTTCCTTTGAAAGGGTAAAAAGAAAGAAGAGGTCAGAAAGGATTGTTTTAAAGACAATTCTGGTCTGAAAACAGCAGTCTCCTGCTAGGTAGTCTTCTTAATACAAACAAAACAAGGTCCCAGTACTGGATGCTTATTATTCTGGGCAGATGGAACTATATTTGCAATGAAAAACCTTAATAAATAAGTGGAAACGAATACTTACAATGCAAATATCAGCTTTTCTGTGATTCCCATGAGAGCTGTTGCAATCACTGTTGCAAAGATGGCAAGACCCGAATAAACGTGTATTGGCATGAGAGCTGCACGGAGATGAACTGGAGCAAACGGGAGCAGAAAGACAGCAAAACCCAAGAAAAGCTAAAAGCAAAACAGAGTCATAGTTAAGGCTAGATGGAAAACAAGCTGCACTTCTCAAGCAGAATAAAAATAATCATAAAAATTCCATTCTGGTGTCTTCAGGTAAAAATTTGAAAACAATAGGCATTTCTGGTTTTGAATGTGTTTCCTGTCAAAACCAAAGTAAAATTCTGGATTAGCACTTGGGAAGCAGACATTAAATATTTTATAAATCATCCTACCTAATGTTAGTGTCCAAATTTACAGATAGTGCTAAAACTCCAACCAAACAAAGTACTGGAAACATAAGTTTTCAGTGTCACTAATTCACTAATATAGTAAAGGTGTAAGGAGCCACACTTATACAGTCTTGTCAAGCCCTGTTCTCTGCTCCTGTTGCAGATTTGCACATAAAGGAACATCAGAAGACAGTCTAACCTTCTGACTTGAGTGGATTAAATAATCTTATCTTGTTAGAATTTCAGTTAAATTTAAGTGCCTGTGTTTAGAAGGGGAATGGTCTCTTATTATATTGATCACGTGGCATTTACAGAGTGAAGACCTGTAGGGGTGGCATTAAGTTACTCAAGGGACATTAGTCCTCCTATTAGCACTAATTTTGTGATGGAAAATAACCTATCAGGTCCCATGGTTGCATCCACAGGCTTACCCAGTCATGTTGAGGTTGCATCCCTTCTTTAGTTTGTTCTAACGTTACTCACCCCTGCTGCTGAATTAGACACAGGGCATGAATTTGTATTTCATCCTGCTTTAACTCAGTCTTAGTCATTTATCTTTCCATAGTGGATTAGAGAGCCTGATATTTTCTCCCTGGGAAGTTTTTTAGTACACCATAATCAAATCATCTCTTAATCTTAGATCTGCTAAACAGTTGGAGTTTTTAAATTCTTGCACTGGAAGTTAGCTTTTCCAGCTCTCAAATTACTTTTCTAGAATTTATTTTGGTTTGTTGCTTTTTATTTTTCTGATCATTCTTTTATATTTTAAAAAAAGATAATATTTCATATTAGTTTCACTAATGCCATCATTTTCCTGTTGTGACAGCATTGTGAGAACTCATTTAGAGCTTCGTGTCATTTTTGAGCACTTCTTTCTGGAGGCATCATTTTCCAAGAGACAGTCTCATTTTACCTTTTTGTCATATTCTTAAATTTATGTCAGTGTGCTGTACTGTATTAACCTACATTTGGCTTAATTACAATACAGTTACAATACTGTAGGCAGAGTATTATGTGAATGTATAACTGACATGACCCTTCTGGCAAGTGCCAAGTGTCTTCTCTGTTAACAAAGATAGTATTTATGACTATTTTTTATAGTGCTCAGTCACTTAACAAACATCAGTCTCTGACTGGAGACTTACATCCCATACTGGAGGAAGGAACACCAAGGATCTTTCGATGTGACAAGCAAGGCATTAAGTGCCATTGATCATGTTTATAGTAGCAAAATGAAAAGTAGAACTAAGGTTTTAGTCACAATTCTTCATTTAACCATTAGAAAAAATACTGATATTCAGTGTAATGGCAGCACAGACTTCCTTGAAATAGCTGCATTATTAGGACAAACTTAATTTTAACATTGTTCTTTCTTATTCATTGATTTCATTATTACAAATTTGTTCAGCTATAGAAAATATACTCAACAATTCTGCAATATGCTTTCTCTTTTTCTAAATGTTAAAAACACTATTTCAACACTGTTTCCTGTACTTCTTGGCCTGAGCAGTAAAGGATAAAGTCCAGAACCCAAATCCCTTAGCTGAGGCTTTTCTGTGCTTGATCATAGATAATTAAGTATTTTTTCTTTTTAGTGTTTTGGGAAAAAATATTTGAAAGAATGAAGTTCCATAGTGTAATAATACAGGGTGTTCAGAATGTATATGCAGAAGCATCTGTATGTGTTCTGTAAATTTCAGGACATGGTTGCTCTTCTTTGCCAAATGCAAAACTCACTGTTAGCTCATTTTACATTACAATAATGCTAATTGTCTGCCAAGAGGAGCAGTTAAAAGCATGCCCAGGAACATCTGTCCAAGTTCTGCTGATTCAGGAAAACTGGTTAGCCAGTAGTATCTCAGTCAGATGTCAGATCCTTTACATCTCTACTGCTCCCTGATGCACTTGTTCTGCTGATAGAGAAAAGTCTTGAGGCCAAGAAGTGACTACTGAAATTTATAATAGCTGAAAAAAAAAAAAGCTCTTACTTCATTTGAGGCTTCCTTAATAAATGCTCTAACTATTTAAATATGCTGCCAACAAGCCAAGTAACTTGCTGGAAGTTCAGGAGTTAACAGGGCTTAGAAACACACTACTATGTAACTGTATTGTAAGTTAATGGCCATTATGCCAGCAAATAAAGAAAATATGCTTAAAAATGCATTTTTCTTCAAAGCAAATGATCCAGTATTTGTACATTTACATGATAATTTGCCAAATCAGAATGTAAAATGGCAATCCCAGTAGTTACAATGTACTAGCAAGAGCCTATTGTGCCTGAATTACTCAAAACATTCTTCAAATTTACAACCTGTTTATAAATACAGTTAGATTCTGACCTGGAGAGAGTAAAATATAACAGCAGTCAGCCCAATCCAGCTGTGCAGACTGTACATGTTAGGAATGTTCTTGGCATTGTGGAAGTCAAACACGGCTACCATAGAAACAATTGCAAGAATCATAGCAATGGTATTTAATCCAGCATGTATGAACTTCATTAGGAGTTTGCTGCACTTCCAGGTCCAGGGCAATCTGTACACAATAATAGCTGATGAAAGAAGGGAAACAAGATTTTAGGCTTTATAGGATAAATTCTTTCAGATGTTAATAATTATGCATAATTCACATAGTTACATTGCAAATTACAGCAAAATCCAACCTTAAGTCTTCTAAAAAGTCTATTAAAAGTCTTCTTCTCAAACACTTAGCATAGCATACTCTGAAAATACAACCGAGGCTTAAATATAGCTTTTAAGGGATTTTTTCTCATTTATAAAAAATACCACAAACTTAAGTGTGTTTCAAAAACAACCCCAGTAAATAACTTGGTGTCATCTTTTCCTCAGTCATTAAATTGATCTGACAGGGATTTGGCATAGGATTTTGATTTTTCTGCTGCTAGTGAGATTGGAGCAATATAGCCTGATCTTTATGTTGAGAAGATCACTTGTTGAGAAAGTGTGAAGGATTATTTTACAATACTTATTCTCTTTGCCAACTTTAGATAATGCAAATCTCTAATTGCATAGATACTTATATGAGACTGTGTATTACATTGACATCAATAAGACTACTTTGAATGGGAAAATGTTCTTCAGCATAAGGGAATCATAACGTGACTTTAGAAACAAATTACAAATTTGAACAAATAATAACAAATACAATTCTTCCACCACTGTTAGATGAATGTAGGGAAGTTTTGTCTATACTGGAATTAATAACTCTAGCAGACAGTGTTTTGTCCAGTCTGAACAAAACAATAATATCCATTGATCTAACCTACAGCTGCTTCTTGCAGGTTTTCTCCAAGATCCCCACTGCCCCTATCCTGCCACAACTGTCCCGTCATATGAGCCAGATGCTTTCCACAGGGGACACAAACAGGCCAGATTACATCACTGAAGCTCCAGGTACATCCAGTTACAAACTAGACAGTGATTCTGGATGTGTGATAGCACATAAATATATTCAGCTAACAGGGACAAATGCTTACGAGGACAACTGATAATTTGACCAATAAAGACTAATGCTCCCATCTATAATGTCTTGCCTGAGCAAGGTCTGAGCTCCACTCAGTGTTTCATCACATCCTAGTTTAAGGCTTCGGCTTATGAAATTACAGTGAAAATTTTATATATAATTAGCTATAATAAAACAAAAGAATAATAATATATGTAGGTGTTTTTTAGAAAATCCTGTTCCAAACATTAAGAAATGGAAAAGTATTACCTGATAAATTTAGAAATTTAGAAATTTAGAAATTTACTTAAGTGATTCTCATGTGCCCTACTCATTCATTGCTTCTCCATAACCCTTGCATTTTAGGCAAAAAGCATAGATAATGGAAATTAAATAAAATATTATTGCTTGTTCTGATGACTAGTAGTAATAAATGACAAATTCTTTCCAAGTTCTGTTCACTTTATTAAAACTTAGATGTGTTGCAATTAATACAGTACTACACTGTAAATAATAATTCACAAAAAAATAATTCACAAATAAAAGTTTACAAGTCAAATTTCCGTATTATGATCAGATTTTAAATCAATGTATGCTTTTCCATACTGTGTGAAAATATAATACTGAAATGAAAGTATTCCTTTGAATATTTAAATATATACAGCCCTTAGGATGTTCTTGGCTTTCTACTTTAGAAAGCAACAGTAGCAAATCCTACAAAATCAGGAAGATAGAAACCTTGTTTTTAAGATGATTTGACTGTCTTAAAGCAATCTATTATATAAATATGATTCTGCATACCGAGCTTATCACCTCCAACAGTTCCCCAAAGTGATATTACATCATAATGTTAGAATCGTAGAATCCTAGAATCACTAAGGTTAGAAAATACCTCTCAGATGACTGAGTTTGACCATTAACCTATCACTGCCACATCTGCACTAAACCATGTCCTGAGCACCACATTTATGTTTTTGAACTTCCAGGGGCAGTGATTCCATCAGTTTCCTGGGCAGCTGTTTCAATACCTGACCACCATTTCAGTGAAGAAATTTTTGCAAGCATCCTCCCCTGGTGCAACTGGAGGTCATTTCCTCTCATTCTATCACTTGGTACTTGGAAGATGAGATTGATCCCTGCTTGCTATACCCTCCTTTCAGGCAGTTCTAGAGAACAATAAAGTCCCCCCTGAGCCTCCTCCAGGCTAAACACCCCCAGCTCCCTCAGCTGCTTCTCTTCAGACTTGTGTTCCACACCCTTCATCAGCTTCACTGCCCTTCTCTGGTCACACTCCAGCACCTCAATGTCCTTTCTGACCTGAGGGGCCCAGACCTGGGCACAAGATTTGAAGTGTGGCCTCACAGTACCAGGTACAGGGGGAACAATCACTGCCCTGGTCCTGCTGGGCCCTGTTTCTGATACAGTCCAGGATTCTCTTGGCCTTCTTGGCCACCTGGGCACCTCATGTTCAGCCAGCTGGCAATAATATCTTGCATTAGGGTATTATTAATCAAATTAGTACTAATGATAATGACTTCTAACTTTGTAAAGCAGATGTGTCAAAAGGCCCCCAAACATGCTGCAGCATCCCATGAGGATATTCCCAGTAAATCCTCCTTACCACATGTCCCACAGTATTGTCAATAATTTATTCACAGTGCAGCAGAGTACTGGACTCTGTATGAAGAAAACTTAATGAGCATAGGTCTTGGTCTCAGTTTTTAGTCTTTGATCTCAGAGGGTCAAGTCTGGGCTAGAATTTTTATGTAATAATTTTTTTGTTGTCATCTAGCTGATTTAACTTCCAAAAGCACTCTCAAACTCCCTCGTCACTTGTCCACATAATCTCAGATCTCTGTTTGGGCCTTGAATTTTCTAAGTTGTTTCCCAATAACATTACAATAGAAAACCAAGGAATAACTGACCAATTGTTTGGCCAGTTGTTAACAATATCATTTGTTACCATGTTACATGCCACAGCCCAGGCCATATGCATATTACAGTTTGTTTTATCACCTTTCTGTGAGGGCTTTGTGTGAAGTTACAGATTGGAATTTCAGCAGATTTGTTTATCACTGTGAAAAGACAGTTTTATTTCCCCATCACCACTTCTGTGTGATTCTCCCTGCCTTTCTCATAACTGGTGCTTTTCTGATCTGCAGGAGGAGAGAAGACAGTCTGAAGCACAAAGGGGAGAGAAGGAAGATTCACCTTTCAGTGAGTACAAGCTCTTAAAAACTTACTCAGATGTGATGTGTAATTTCATGTCAAAATTAAAACATCCTAGGTTATAGGCACATACAAAATTAGAATGTTTGGTGGTAAAGCAGCCTTGTGAAGAGCTTTCTCAAGGCAGAACATCTCTAGTACTTATCAAATTTCTAGCTAAGAAATTTGATGGCCTGGGCACCCTGGGCACACCTTTTTGACTCAGATCTTACTCCTGTTTTGAACTATGATTTTAAAAGACATCACACAGGGCACAGTTATCTTGTAATATCTTTATATGGTATGGGACATCTGTCCTTTTAAAAATGTACAGGGCAAAATTCTAGAGTTACTGACCAAAAATACAACATTTCCATCCTTTGTATAGACTAATGAACACAAGAAAAAAATGGTTTAATTATTATTTAGTTATTATTTAAAATCATCTACTCCAATTTAACCAAGTTTTTTTAGCTACACCTTTCTACTTTCAACAACTTAGACTTTCTTTTATGTGTCCAAAGGGGTATCTGATTTCCCATTCTCATCCAAATCGCTTTGAATTCAGTGGCAGACTTCCATCAGCCAAATTTGAATCAGATAAGTGGTCTCTTATCTGTTGATATTTTATCTGATTTACTACAATATCCCTTCAGTCTCCAACTTTGCTTTTCCTATCATGTAATAGGACTTCTTCCCTAAATGATTCTGTATTATTACTGAATTCCTTGTATGCGTGTGGTTTCTTAGCTATGGTAAACTTCCATTTACTTTACATATATCCTTATCTATACAGGGCTTGGGGCAATGCCCTTGCTCTGTGACATAGGAAAAAAACCTGAGTTTCAGAGGAAAAAAAAATAGAAAATACCTAGGAACAAGCTGCAGAAAGCCTCTCCCTATTTTCTTCAAAAGTTCTATAGTTCTATGCTTATATTAAAAAAAACAGGTTGAGCACCTTAAGTAGTATAGACCTTGGTGAAGTCAACAGGTGGTTTTCATTGCTTATTTATAGCCTGGAATTACACTTCCGATTGAGCAATGTTATATAAAACAACTTCAAAATATGGTTTATTGCTCAATAGTAGTTTGCAGCTTGAAGCCACAAGAAAGCTGAGAACAGCCCCACTCCCACTGAAAAACAAAAATTTCCAGTGTATGTTCAAATGACAACATTCTCTTCATAGCCAGAACTAGATAGCCTTCGGCATCTTCCAGCCTTTTCACTGGTTGGAAGTGTAATGGGAAAATGTAAGTCCGCGACCGGACTCTACGAAATCCAAAATACATACACTCTTTAAAAAAAAAAAAAAAAAGCAACCCTGAACCCTGTATCTTAAGAATTATGTGTTATTTAAGCAACAGAATAAATGATTAATTGAAGAGATATACTTTACGAAACAATTCACCCTAAGTCTAGCCTGAAGAAGTGCATTTTCGTAGTGCTTGTGGTGCTACTTTTTCTCTGGCTACATTTTCCCCGCTGCTGGATCAAGCTTCTGTGGTACTGAAATTTCCTTTCTCTTCTTGGGACATGGAGGAGAGCCAAAAGAGAAACTTCCCTGGGGCAGCATTTCTGGCATTTCAATTTTCAAGTTGCATAAATTCCAGCTGCCTAGGAAAAACACACCTCGCAAGGATTACTCAAAGTGCACGGCAATCCCCGAGCCAGGATAAACAAGTACTCGCAGAAAAAAAAAACCCAAAACAACCCAAACCCCATATGTAGCAATTTTGGCTTCTTACAAGGGATTCTTTGTCCCTTCTCCGGGAATGCTGGCTTCCCTAGACCGCGGACCGCCTGCTGCGCTCCGCTGTCACCCGCTGCCGGCCCCGGGCTGCCCCGGCGGCCCCGCCCGCGCCCCGGGCCCGCCGCCCCGGCCCAGGCAGGCCCGGCGCCCCCGCAGCTCCGCGCCCACCCGGGCCCCGACGCACCGATGCCCTGGATGAAGACGAAGCCCGTGATGACGAGAACGGGGTGCCAGTTGAATTCCGCCGCGCTGCCGTCCCAGCTCAGCCCCTCGCGGTAGTGGAAGACCCAGACGAGGGAGAGGATGACCGACACGAAGCCGACCAGCAGCGCAGAGCCCAGCAGCGCCAAGAATCGCCCGTAGTCCTCCATCTTTCGAGCCCCGTGCGCGGCAGCGAGCACCGCGAAGGAGGGGCGAGTCGGCGGCCGGGCGGGGTCGGGCTCGCTGGCGGGGTCGGGCCCGGCGGGAACGGGACGGGACGGACACAGCAGGGGCGGGAGCAGGGCGGCACCCCGCGCTCCTCCACCCTGCCCGCTCCGAGCGTCCCGTCGCATTCAGAACTCCGCCTTAGACAAGAATCTTCTGTGTCAGGCTGTCCACTGCCATGGTGGCAGCACGACTGCGCTCCCCCTCGCAGCAGAGGAGGGCAGCTGGTGGTCACGGGTTTTGTGCGGAGAGGCTGTTGTGGGCGTTGGGGAGTTCTCAGACCCGCCATAAAGATAAGCCACCGCAGGCATAAGAACTTACAGATAAAGCAGGAACGCTGTTAGGATGAAGAGACAGCGCATAGAGAAAATGCAGAGAAGCAGGAGCGCACTTAAAGACACTGATGTACTTACCTGGAGCACAGTCTTGCTATCGTGACCGCCGCCTTCTCACTGGATTCATTGCGTGCTGCAAATACAGAACAGATACTAACGAGGTTCATATGTGGGGTCTGGCCTAAGTATGCAGGAGGATGTGGACATGGTTCTGTTGAATGGCACAAATATATCGAATATCCACTAGCAAAGAAAGGGAATGCATAAAACTTACACAATTCAAATAGGCATGGAAGGGCCCATCGCAGGGAAATTAGAGAGGAAAACAGAAGGAAACAAAACAGAATTGCAAAAGAGACAATAGGCAACCTGCCAAAAATGTAACATAGTAAATTAGACCAGTTTGGTCAAATCATGTAGTCATCAGTTACTTTTTGTTTTGGTATAGAACATTCAGCTGGCTCCGAAGCTTGTCAAATGTAGTAGAAGGATATGCCCAAACATATATTCAACACTAATTTTCTGGTATTTGATTAGCTGACTTCTAAAATATATATAGTGTTGAACTACATATGAATTAGAAGTTTGTTAGCTGACTGAGAGAATCAAAATCCTATTTACTCTGGCTAGCATTTGAGCTCTCTGGTACCTCACACTTCAACTGAGGCCTAGAAAGTTAAAGGAAACAGTTTTATGAAACTTAAAATAGTTTCAGAAGAATACTTCCAATACAAACACACAAACTTACTAAAGTGTTGGAAATATCTACACAGAGACATGGAGACCAAGCCAGATTGGAGGGTGATGCAAATAGATTTCTTCATTATTTTCTTTAATCTCCTAAAAATAGACGCTGACCTTTTTAAAGAAAAGCTTGACTTGAGCAGCATTTGTATAAAGGTATTTAGCTTCAGTTTGCATGGATTTGGTGTGACCTGCCCTCAGGTCTGGTTGCTCATTCTACTGGTTAACTGGTTGCTCATTCTACTCACAATGGTAAGTAGAGCACTTGTATTGTTAAATTTCACAAGTCATGGCATCTAAGAGAAGATCTAAGCCCTAAATCTTCTGATGAATGCACTCATGCATAATCTTGCAAGGGTGCCAGATTGTCATTAGCTTATGAGGCACACAAGGCATCTCAATATTATGGTCATAAAAATTTTACTTTTGTCTCTGTAAAGCCTAAAAACGGACATAAATGTTTTAGTTTGCCTCCTATGAATCTAAATCTCCCAACTGCAAAATGCTTCCAGTTCCCATTGATTTCCACAAGCTTTGTTTACATCCAGTATCCCAACAGTCCCATTTAGGAATCTTCTGCTCAAGTGGATTTTACTTAAGCTAAAACTATATCTCTCAGAAGACTCTCATGAATTTCTATAGCTGAAACTGGTTTACCCCGTGAAAGCAGCGAATAACAAGAGCAGACACAAAATTCTATTGAACTGAATATGAAGCCTAGTTTTACCAAGTAATGATGAACAAATCTTTTTAAAAACTAGAATTGAAGAAATTCTAAAGCTTAGAGATTGTTAAATAAACCAAACCAGAACAAAGTGCAAAATAAATTGTTAGACAAAGTGAAGTGTTCTTTATGGAACATCTGTAATCCGGAAGAGATTTCAGGCAGCACCATTCGTAACTCTGGCCTGCATTTTTCTGCATTTCCTTTTCTCTTCTTGCCCATCTGGTGCAAATATCAGATTGGTACAGAATCAGAGGCCATCCTTAGCACAGCTACGATGTCCAAGTGGATTTCATGTTTACTTGGGGGTGGGAACTCAACACGATACAGTTGACTGCTGAGGGCTGAATGACGCACTTGATAATCTGGAGAATAACCCCCCACAGGCATAAAATGAAACTATCCTGTATGGGGCTTTCAAGTCTCTTGGATCCAAGACACCTGCATTTGTTAATCATTACTGTGGATAGGTTCTACAGCAGCTCATAGTCCCTATTCTTTTCCAGAGCTTCTGTCTCTTAGAGACAATGGTATTTTTCCAGTACATTACCAACTCTGTCGGTGTGTGTTCCCTCTTAGCAGTTCTATTGGGACGTGATCTAACATGCACTTCCTTCTTTGGGTTACTGCATTATCAGATGTAGGATAACTGTGACTTCAGACCTGGAAGAACTTCAAAGTAGACAGATAAAGTAAGACCTACAAAACACACAGATTCACAGATTTTTTTTTTGAAGAGGTAGCAATGGATTCCTGCCAGTATTACACGTGTCATCATTGCTATACCATTCATACATTTTGAGAGCAGCAGCCTAAACATAAGTGTACATAAATGCCTATCTAACCAACACACTGTGTCACCACAGGCCATTATTTGTGCTGCTAATGTAACTTTTTTAATAGAGGAAGTGGTTCTAGTTTCTAGTGACCAATAACTGACTTGTCAGAGCTGTACTTAGAATAAGATTAAAGTCTCTTTTACGAGCTACAACTTTATCTCTTTTTTCCATGCTGGACAAGTCATTTAAGATCTAAGCCTTAGACCAGGATATTCCAGATAAGTTACAGTATCCCTTAAAGCATTTGCATGAGTTTTTCAGACACCTGGTGGCTGTTCATTAAACTAAAGTGCTGAGATTGTCCAGTCAGCTTTGTTCTGGCAGCTAATTTAGCTGATTGTTGTGGAAGCTTTAGAAATTCCTCTGTAGAAGTTATCTTACCAGGAGTAATACAGACAAAGGAGTTCAAGTAATTAGTGTTTGAATGCCACAAACAAACCAGAATGATCCTTTTACTCTTTTTGATACTAAGTTCCATGCCTAAGCAACAGAACCATTTGACCTTTGCTGTTGAGAACCTCTCTAATTTGTCTTTGCAAATTGTGACTATGGAACAAAACTCTTCCAATAAATGATTTTCACTCATTCTCCACCCTAGAACGAGCAAAAGCTGAGATAAAATAAGGCACATAGTGCACCTTTTGTCTAGAATGCTATACTGGTCATAGGCCAGTCATTGTTACCTGTGCAATGAAACTCTCTATTGATCCTCAATCTATAAACATTTTGCTTCTGTGAGTTCTAAGATATTTTTCTAATAATTATTTTGTAGAAGCTTTTTGAAGTTGTGGAACTGTGGGACAATAATTGTCAAAGCAAGATTATAAAGTTTTATGGCTTTCAGTTTTTATTTGGCTTGCACTTTCTTATTTTCTTCCCTACCACTTGCCAGCCTTGCCAGTGAGTATGTACAAATGACAAGAGAAAGGCAGGATATGCACTCTTTTTATGCTCAAAGCAAATCTTATCAAGAGAAGTCACTCCTTCATATCTTATAAGTTTCTAGGCTGGGAAATTCTACCTGGGTCTCTAAACAGCTATGTTTATCAAATACAAATAAAGGGCTAGCACCTTTGGGATTCCATTTTTGCTTCTTGTCCTGAGCCAGTCATTGAGATGTCATGGTGAAGTGGAAAATAGAAAGTGCTTTTGTTGAAGTAGAAATGCTGGAAGTATGCTGCTTTGGTCCACAAAACAAAATGTTCCTAAGACAGCCATAAAATGAAGCCAGCTTTATTTTGATCGGGCAGTACAAAGAAGAGGCAGTGGCATCACAAAGGGCTAAAATAGGAAGAGTGTAGTTTCAAGATTCAGGACTTTCCTAGATTTCCATCGCCCCAGAGCATGGAAATGTGCACAAACATGCTGTAAATTGTATGTTAGAGGCAGGCAACATCCAAAATTGAGGCTAACTGCAGATCCAGAAGATAATAGGGACGATTGCCAGTGTATGAGTCTGAATGTGGAACATCCAAGTAAACACATTAACAGAATAATTTTCCTGCCTGTCTTCTGGCAGGGCACTGTCTGGAGAGCCACGAGCCTGTCATGTGGAATGCTTTGCTTCTGCTGCAGCATCTCAAGTAAGCCAGAGTTCTTGAGTCACTGTGTGGAGTAATTCCAGTGAATTTTAGCTTTCCCTTCCATGTTCTTTTTTTTCTTCCTGAGAAGAATGTGCCCTTACTCTTCCCTAAAAATACAATATTCTCAACAGCACAGCATTCCTTCTCCACTCAGGCAGGAATAAGGCGTTTGCACTCCTAGTTCACTAAATGAGTTCCTAAGCTATATCAAGTGGTTCTTATCAATCACATTATTGTAACTCTTCACTCTGCTGGGATACCTAGTTCCTTTTATTAAAAAAATCAACACCCCCCCCAAAAGCAATCTATTTTTGCAGTTAATCTTGCCAAAGCAAGCACTTTGACTACATTATTACATCTATAAATATTTGAATGCACTAACATAAAATTATTTTCTATATTCTTTCTATATAAGAATATAATAACCTGAAGATTTTGGTCATCATTTTGTAATTTCAGTGAAACAGAAATAACTTGTAATACCAAGTCTAGCAACCAGAGAGCTTCAAGTGGTCCTCAGTGAATTGTTGAAACGATTCAGTTATTATTGGTGAGGCATTGCTACAGACATATCAGATCAAGTCCAGAAAATATAAGCTTTTTAAAGGTTTTGTAGTGTAGCAATACTTGTCAGTTAGAAAAGAACTCAGTTGCTGTTCTATATATTCCTTTGTGGTTCAGTCTTAGAAAACCAGTTTTACTACTTCCCCTTTTTTACATTTACCATTTAGGATTTGTTCATTCTGGCAACAGCAGAAAGTTTGCTTCAAATAACCTTTGGTGCAATCCAGCATGAATTCATTAGCCCATGACCTTTTAAATTACTAGACTAACATTTTGCTTTTTGCAGGCAGAGTGCTCAAAGACCCTGTTTTAAGCAGCAAACAGCAGTTTCTCCCAACTGTTCTTTCAGAAAGCACTCAGCCTACATGCCACCCTACACAGGTGTCCTTTCTACCAGGTATTCCTTTTAACCACCTTTATTATAGCTGGGAACCAAATTAATTCATTAGCTGTTCCATCTTGTAGGATAGATGTTACAGTTTCATAAGGAAAAAAAATTCTTGCTGTTGATTTTTTGGCAACTGTTACTGGTTACTGTTCAAGTAATATAAAAGGTATTTTTCTCAATAACAAGAGGAAAATAAAAGACAAAAAGAGAATAAAATGAAGAAGAAACTGTTCTGGTAAAGTATTTGGACATATCCAGAAACAAAATGAAACAAAACAAAACAAAACCAACAACCAACCACCCCCCCTCTTCCCCCCCAAACAAAACAAAACCCCAAACACCAAAACCACACACACACACATTTTTCCACACTGAAAATGCAGAAAGTTTGGGCGAAGTTACCTAATTATGAATGCTGGCAGAAGTGGCTAAGATCCCTTCAACTCTGTTTGAAATACACATTTGAGAGTCTTTCCTCATATTAACAGTTCACTTACATATTTACATCTCTCTGCATAGGCATAGGTATATATAATCTTTTTCCCTTGGGCATCTAGTGCTAGTGAAAGTAATGGAAGCATAGGGCGTAAGCCTTTCAGGTTTGATCTGTTAAAGGATCCACTTGAAACTGCATTTGATGTAATTAATTGAGGCTTTATCTGCATACTCTGGAAATCACGGCATGAGTGCTGAGCACCCCCTGAAAATCACAGGAAACAAGAGTACTCACAATTTCACGCTAACAGTTCCTTAGTCCCATTTTTGTAAAATAAAAACCTATCAGTAAATAGGTTTCTTGATCATGAAGGAGTTAGGTACTGCCTATGAGAAGTGAAGAAAATTTTTTCTTCTCTTACTCTAATTAATCTAAGGCATTAATTTACATTTAATATCAATTTGACAGTACACAATAGCACACCCCTGCCAGCAACAGTGACTAAAAAATGTTTGTATATAAAATCTCCTGGCAAAGTAAAGTACTAGCTTTTTTTCTGGTGGATGAGTTTTGTTTAGAAATTTAACTTGAAGTAAAAGCAGTTGATTCAGGTAAGCTGCCACCAAGCATGCAGGTATTTGTGTTTGGTTTCAATACAGTTATTTTAATCAGTGTAAAAACTACTTGCTTGTGGTCAGTTTTTCCTCTCATTTAAACGCAAGTTTATTTTCAGAATTTCTGGGTCTCTGCACAGGTACAGATGGCAACTCACAGCTTGAAAAGTACAAACCATAAGCATTTCATGATTCTGCTTCTTTAGTGTATTCCAGACAGTGAGTAGAGTGCCAAGGCACTCAGAAGTGATCAGGACTAATCATTTGGAATTCTCTATTCTTAAATAGCTTTTCAAGTGTTTTAAAGTAAATAGAAACCTCTTCTGTTTCTGAATGAAAATGTCTATGTGGGACCTGGCAGGATGGAATATCTGCTGTTATCTGTAGACAGCAACACAGTGTGCATTTAGAGTGATGGAATTTCTTACACAAGACCCAATCTTCAGCAAAGTCTGGCCTGCTTTTGGTCACTACAAATAGCTGCATTAAGAAAAGAAAGAAAAAAAATATATACGGATGTACATTTATATATTTAGCAGACTTGGTAAGACTGCCATAGCTTAAAAATTAGCCACTAGAAACACAGCAAACTCCTGAAAGGTACAGCTTGTCTTCATGAACAGTACTTGCACTATTTAATACATGATGAAGGTTCAATGTCTTTCTCTGGGAGGGACTGCTTCAAAAAGTCAAACAGCAATGAGCATAAAATTTAAGTATCTGCTTAAAAGTTGGGTCTTCTGTATTAAGAGTACAGCTTCATATTAGTTTTGCACTTCATATATTGCTTACATAGTTACTTGTAAAATAGCAGGAAATGGACAGGTGTTCTTTCCTGGAGCCAAAGTGAAAACTTGTGGAAGATAGGGTGGAAGTTGGGTGTTGCTGCTGCCCTTTATTTCTATTGTTATTTCATTATCTTTTGAAATGTCCTTTTTGTGTTGTTTTTTCTTTCCACAAGTGTCATTCACTTTTTCTTTTGCACTACATTTTCTTTAAAAACTCACAATAGAAATCTTTATCATTTTTCTAGAACTCTTCTCTATTGCATCATCTAGAATGATCAAAGTCATTTAGTAAAGCCTGAAGCAAAATGAAATATTTGCATTTAGAGTTACCATACTTATGATGACAGTGATATTAGTGAGTTCTGTTTTGATGAGCTATGCTCCTGAGCCCATCTTTGGCTTGCATTTGGAAAAACTTCATCACCATGAGGTCTAGAGCCTGTGTTTTGTTGTTGTGGGTGTTTTTTAATTTCAAATGAAAGTTTTCACTGTGCAGATTCTGAATATACCACACAGAACTCCAATGTATCAGATAGGCTGCACACAGTAATAAGGGTGGACAGCTGGGAGCTTTGGCTCAGACTGAACAACTCCTGACCCTTAACAGGGTCAGGCAGAGACTTGCTTGGAGATATATATATAAAAATATATCTATGTAAAATCCTATAAAATATATATTAAAAAGACAGTCGAATACATGATATATTGATATTTCTCTTTAAACCAAAATATACACAACCAGAAAATTTGAGTGATTTTATTTCTCACACAAAACCAAGAGAAGGATTTTGTCTAAGTGGTTTAATGGTAACACTACAGTTTTCATACTACATACAAAATTCATCCTAGATAGTTTTACATACTTTGATTAATTAGCAGTTTGTATTAGAGTTGCATAGGTAAAACTATATAAGACAGATCACAGCAGATGGTAGATAATAAGTAAATCCACATCTTTCTCCTTGATTTCCAGTATTTCAATCCTATTGCTGAAGAGAAGCAATAAATGCTGCATCTAGCATTAATGATGCACTGGTGAATACATGAAAAGCCATGATGAACTACAGGCAAGCATACAGTGTCACAAAGAAAAAAAGAAATAAGACCTTATGTAGTAATAGTACAAAATGTTAAGATTAAATCCAGCCAGAAAACCAGGAGTTGACTACTATGTATGGAGTCTTTAAAAGCATCCAAAAGTCTCTGCAGCTGGTGTTTATGGCTTAAATATATACAAAAGTTCTCCCTCCTTTTTTTACAAAACACTTTCAGGTTTTTTTCATACACCAAGAATCATCATCTTTTGTGGTATCCTTAAATAGCATCCAAAAGTCTCTGTAGCTGGTGTTTATGGCTTAAATATATACAAAATTCTCCCTCCTTTTTTACTAAACACTTCCTGTTTTTTTTAATAGCACTAAGAATCATCATCTCTTGCAGTATCACATACCATTTGGTAAACATAACAACTGAATCTCCTGTTAGGCTTCTGTTCTATATGTAATACGAGGTCTTTGTCAAAGTAAACTTCATGACTGTAAGTCTGAAATGAAAAAAAAAAGTTCAGATTGCAGTCTCTATTTCCATAACTTGCTAATATCTGTATCATTTTCCACAAGGAAAAAAAATATTTAACAGTGGTGAACTCCATGATCAGGCAGAAATTTTGTGTGGATACACAGAGATTACTCTTCCAGATAAAGCACAGAATTTCAAAAGTTTGAGAGGTTTCTCACATCCCGATTTTAGGAATCTAAATTCAGAGCATTTGAATTAAAGATCACAAGTTGCCTATGCAGTCAATGATAAAAGAGGTGTAACAGTCCTGAAAATTTCAGACCATTTAAGTTGGATGTCCACTTAAACTTGGATTGTATGAACAGCCCATTCCATCTTCCCAAATATATATACAGTGAGGTCCATGCTTCATTTTATGCATCAGCATTTCAAGTTAAACTAGGGAGACTATTTACAAGTTGCCAAGTTAGTCTGGCATAACTAGCCATGATAAATACTTCAGAAATACATTAAGGACAACACATACCCCAATCAACCACCCCCCATACAAATCAACCACCACCAACAACAAAAATCACAATTTCAAATAATGGAGATTTTCAAGTAAATTAACTACTGTCTGATGGAGTACTTAAAATTTTAGAGTTGTAATTTATGCAAATCTCATCCATTTGCAACACTACTTATATATCTGCTTGAAATCTGAACCAAAGTGGTATGTCAATGAATATGGGGAAGAGACAGTGGGAACAAAAGACAAGAATTTTCCTCACCACATCCCAGGACTCCTTTAATGGAATACTCTTCAGTAGAATCCCATGTTCATTGCAATGAAAGTCAAGGTGAGCTCTTCCATCAGCTCCTATCTGAGTAACTGCCACAGTGGATAATAAATCCAATTCATCTTCGTAGTCCACAATTTTGAATGTCTTAGGAAAAAACAAAACCTCAAGTTTACAAATCAAACATAAATTCACATTTCCCTCTACCTAAACTGCATAGCTTTTTTCTTCATGTGAAAGCAGAATTAGGCAAATTCTAGTTAAGTCTTCTTATTCAAAAGAAAACTTTGGGAGCCCGATACCCAACAGGAATTTTTCCCAACATAAGTTGTCACAGTATTTCAGCAAAATTCCTTAGGCAGGAGAAAAGGAAGTGATGTTCTGAAAAATCCTAACGTGCGGAAATAGAAAAGAAGTACTTCTAAAGTGGCCAAAGAAGTACATTTAGGCTCTTGAAGCAGAGATGTTAGGAGACAGTGTAGCTTTAAAGCATCATTGGTTTTGAGGGAATGGGTACATTAGAGTAATTCCATGAGTATCTGTATATTCAGTTCTCTCTCTTGCTCCACAAATTATATGTCAGTGAAGAACTGACACCAAAATAGGAAGATTTTGAACTATCTTAATTACCTTTATCTCACTGTGACATACTCTTTAAATTCAAGCCAGTCTTTTTCTTCCATAATGTAAAAACATTTACTGGAATCACAAGTAAAGTGTAACAGCAGGAAAAAATTAGTGTGCAATTATTTTTATTATGGTTAGAAGAAAAAGTGAATAGAAATAAACTGCAGAGCCTTAAGGGTTATACTGGACTGTGCTGTATTTTTTACCATAGTAAAATCTTTTTCCTCAGAATAAAGAGTAGGAATGACTGCCAGAAACTGATAAATTGTGCCTGTTGTCAATTACAGATCCAGCTCTAGATAGAGAGCTACAAAATATTTTTCATAACCATGTAAGACTCAAGTGGTGTTTTCATTCTCAAGAAGCAGTTACTTAACAGGAGAAGTGTTAAATACCTTATCCTACAATACAATCAAAGTAATGGGGAGAGAAAAATAAAGTTTAAAGATACTATAAAAAAGATAAGAGGATCCTAAAGCAGAGGAAAAGTTTCTTTCATTTCATAAAATGCTTTATAAGAAATGTTCAAAGTAGATATTTAAATGGAGAAAAGAGTAATGGTGTGTCACATTAACATATCTTTTCTATGCCACTGAAGTCACATGGAGTTATGGTACTGTGGGGCATAAGTTCTTGAATGAAAGAAAAAATACAAAAGTTCAAATGTCAACCAAGGAGAAAAGATGATAAACAGCATGTGAAGCAACTGCAAGAAGACAAAAAGAAGAGGAATAAAGAACTCAAGGATATACCCAGCTAATGGTTACACCCACTGCACCTAAAGCAAGAAGGGTTTCTGGCTAGCTAAAGAGTAAAATAATCCATGAAGTGCTCTTACTGGATCAGTTACCTCTTGTTCCGGGTCATCATCCAGCAAGGCAAAACGCTTTTTCACCACTCGACCAGACGCTGTTACAGTAACACTGTTGTTCACCTTTGGAGAAACATTAAAAAATGTCTCTAGACTCACAGCAATTTAGTTTCTATCAACTTGACAATGTATCTGTTTCATATATTTTGCTTTCTGACCTTGTTTTACTCATGAGCTATGCATAGCCCTAGTGCTGCTATTTTCTTTTTGATTTCATGAACTTAGTGACTTTAGTTGAGATATTATTGCTGTTTACTCATATTCACAGGTGTCCCACAGAGGTGACAAAGGTTCTCAGCTATCATAATTTTTTGAACAGAAGTGACAAGAACCAAGATGCTGGAATTAAGACTGCTAAATCACCACAGATTTTTTTTCCTAAACTTTTACTTCCAGAATATAGGAAAAGTTAACATCTTAAACCACCATGGCTGCTTCCACTGGGCTTCATTAATACCAGAAATATTAAAAAATAGGTTATCAGTCTCTCAATATAAGTCAAAAGGAATAAACACAGCACAGGCAGGATTAGAACTCATATTTCTTTCTCCTTATTGTAACAGAAGTTACTTACACACCTCTCAAAAAGTAGTATGGCAAGTTATTAGATGACCTGGCATTCAGTTTTTGAATTCAATGCAAGTTTTGTTCTTGAGTTCATGTAGATTTTTAATACACAAACCTTTTTTCTGCAGAAGTTTAAAAATTAGCATCACAGACTCACAGACATTTTACAGTATTCAAACTATAAAAACTTGCTTTCAGCTAAGACATAATCTTGTCTGCTGAATCAAAATGACAATTACAGGCACTACCTAGAATTTTTTTCACCCATGCTCTTTAACCTTTTTGTCATTAGATTGTCTTTGTGATTCTGTATCACAGAAAACTTAATGGAACAACTGAGGTGATTTAAGAGCTCAGTTCTACCAGTAGTTTTAAATCTTCTTCTCACACTTGATTCCACCTTTCTGCACTCTTCTGATCCACTGATGACTCAGTCCTGTTCTGCTCCAGTTCAGCAAAACAAGCTAGCAGAAAGTACTCACCTTTTCTGCCAGGTTATTATTCTGTTATTTTAGTGCACTGGCTTGGCTCACCAAAGGTCAGCTAAATGCCAGACTTGTCACAAGAGAATGGCAGGTGTGCATGGCCAGGAAAAGGAACGGACTTTTGGAAGCAAAGTAGTGTCTTTGTTGTCTTATGGAGAATTATCCCTAAGTTATGAGAGACTTGAAACATTTCTAGCAGTTGTATGATCAGCTTACCTGAGCACACAATTGTGATGCACACAATTATCACTTGGTGGCACCTTCATTTTAAGGAAATCCATCTTTTAAGTATGTTTTATATCCATCATACATGGTTACACTGCAAACCTTAAAGAATGCTAAAAACTAAAGAAAAGACTGGACGTTTCAGAAATCTATCCTCAAAGTGTTACTGTTTTTAGAATTCTTTTTATAATGCTTGAAGTCCAATGAAGACAGAGAATATCTCTCAATAAACCTTGGATAACGTCCATAAAATCACAGTGATTACTCCAATAGGCAAACCCCCTGTTTACAGCTCAAAATCACACATTGTCATCTCAGACACTAAACTCACACAGTTTTCTCTGTTGGCTACAATCGTAAAATCTTCTGCAATCTCCATTTGATCTGCATGATTTTTAACTTCCTTAAGCTTTAAGACTCTACAAAAGAAACAAATTACAACGTAAGTCATGTATTCTAATCTGCTAACTACAACATTTCTGTATAATTATTTTAATCTAGTACATTAAAACATTGTAAATAAATAAAATGGAAATTAATTTTTTGTAATTTATGTTTATCAGTGAAATTTTGACACAGTGGTCCTTCAGTATTTTTCATACCAAAATCTAAACTGTGGCCTCTAGTGCCCATATTCATCACACAGAAATCTGCAGATGTTTCTAGAAGAACTTTTGATTCTGACAAATTAATATATTTTATGATTTCTATAGTCTGATCATTGTTTGGGTCTGCAAATTGTCAAACTACTGAATTTATGCAGTTTATGCAACTTCTCTAATGAATAAAAGATTTGAGTAAGAAAGGCTCATACTTTATCAAATTTGGTCCCACGTGGATTATTCTGCCTGACATATCTGGGTGGAAATATATCCAGTCAGGTTCAAGTGAACAGCATTTCATATCCTGTACGCCATTTTTTGCCTGAAGAAGAAAAGGAAAGCTTAGAATATTAGTATTTTGAAAGTCTCACGGATCAAATGAAAGAGGAAATACTGAGCTCCTCACTATATACCTCTGGAGGTTTTAAAGTATTGCTCCTAAACATGACCAGAAAGGATGGAAGTGGAACAATAATAAAACAACAACAATAATAAAAAGACTCTGTTCCAATGCTCAAGATATTCAGTGGAGCAGTTTTGAGATTTTTAATGTGCAATAAGCAATAACCTTCTATCTTATCTATAAATTGTCCTATCTCTCCTGATACTAAGCAGAATGAAGATTTAACCTACAATGTGCAAATACTTCAACAATTCCAGCTGTTTGAGTATCCAAGACATGGGATGTGTCAAGATATGCGGCAAAAATTAGCACAGAGTTTGACTTGAACTTCAAACCTCAGGCTTAGCCTCTTTTGTGCAAATTATTTGTGGAGCATGTAAGCCTGAATACCTTGTGATTTCAGCAGATGCAAGCCAGTCAAAATCTCGGGATTTTGGCAGTGGCTCTCTGTTGTTAAATTTAGCTGACATCAACCATTCAAATTGCCAAACATATGAACCCACATAGAAAAAAACAGATGAGAAAGGATTCTGCAAGTCCATTTGAATCAAACTTGATCTTCAGCTACAATTGTGAAACACCAGTTTTGAAAATGAGATAGGAGGGAAATAACAGATCAGGCAAGCAAAGGAGATAAGGACATTTACAGATGAGACTTATTTAGTCAAGAAACTCTGAACAAGCCCAGAAGGTGTTTGAAATACAGAATTATCTTCAGGTCAATTCCGGATTAAAAATAAAAGCTGAGATGGAGAGCTCACACAAAATACTATTCATATGATGAATAGTACATAAACAAAAAATGATTAGGAACAGATTAACTAATAAAACCTTTCTAGGGACAGAAGGGGATTAAACAGAGCAATCAAATCTTTTAGGGAGGGAGAGAAGTTACAAATCAAAGATAAACTACAAACATTATGGTCATTTATTCTGCAATATCTTAAAATTTACAGTAATTCTGTAGTCAGCATTTAGTAGGCTGACTAGTCAGAAGTGCATTAGGATGTTACCATGCAATGAAACAGGTAATGAGACTTAAATTTTAAGTCATGAATACAGTGCTGGGTAGCTGTGACAGCGCTACCATTGTACTGGAATGAAGGAAATACGAGAAGCACAACTGCCTCAGAGGGAAGTATTTTACACATGGCTCCACGGGATAATAATTTGATACTGGCGTGAGCCCTGTGAAAGCACTACACTGGTAAACAAAGGTAGTATAACCTACTCAGAATAAGAGATGAAGACAAACATAATACACATTTATTTCAGAGAAGCTGCTTTCTGAATATATTACCAAAGCATTGTCTTTCAGAGAACAAATATGGAAGACTCCTTTATGTTTTTTCTTGTTAGGTGTGATGATATAATGCCAAGGGTAACCTCCAATTTGAAATGCATTCTCCAGAGAAGATGCTTCAAATAGCAAAGGTGGGGTATCTGCAAACATTTGGTAATGTTAACACCATTAGTAGCAGAACAATCATAATTCCATTGATCCTTACAATTCTAAATTCCTATAAAGCTACTAATTCTTCAGAACTTTTGAAGATTGGTGGAAACACAATGGCTATGAACTCTTTTCCAGCCCCAGCTCTGCTACCTCACCCAGCATCCAGGTGCACATCTGCAGTCCCCTCTGGAGGGTTACTGCGTTCTCAGATCTTGATGCTGAATACTCCTCTAGTACCTTTAACTCATGAGCAAAGACACAGCAAATAATTAAAATTATTCCAGCTCATCTGATTGACAAAGGATGCACACATGAACAGATCAAAGACCATATAAAAATGGTCACTATTCTCCTGGGAAAAACAGTCATAAATAACTGGAAACAGCAAGCAGCAACCTCAAATAACAGAATTAAATGCAGGAAGATAGAACATTCAGAATCTGCTTTCTCCTTTTGTGTAATACAACAAAATAGTGTGGACCGCAATGGATGCAGTCTGTAGCTGCAGTTTATGAACTCAGTTTTTATGAACTCAGTCTGTAGCTGAGTTCATAAAAATCAATCAAAATATAGAATTTTTTGCAATTAAGGGCAAAAGGTATCTAATTTTCCTTTCGGTTCAGTTGGGATGAATTACTAAGATGTACTAGGCCATTAGTACAAGTCTTCTGTTTACTAAATGAGAGGCATCTTTGAATGAAATGGACTGCACAGAACTTTGTAACTTCTGCCAACTACTAAATTAAAGCTTTCTACATCTGCTATAACTGAATCAATTTTAGACTGAAGATCAGCTCTTTCTAACAGTACAGTGAAAAGCTGGGAAAAACTAACAAAATGTGGAGAAAACCTGCAGTTACAAGGTGAATTTAAACAGGCAGAATATAAAAACTGAATTAGTGCAAGGAGAACAAGGCTCTTATCTGGACTTCGAGCCCCAAAAGTCTTATCCAAATTTTGACTTGTTCTTATCCTGCTTTGTCTAGATAATTGTCCTAATGCCAATGGTGCTGTCACATGACATCAGCTATTATGTTTATAGGGTGCTTCTCTTCCTTTGTTCATGTTTCCATCAATTTAGCCATTTACATGGAACAGAATTAGTTCCTGCCAATGGAAATGAAGTCTTTCCTAAGCTGGCTGTGTCCCATTTACCTTCTGGAGTGACACATAGGAAATGGGAGATTCTGTGCAAGAGGTAACAAAGTATAGGTTATAAAAACTCTACTGGAAATGTAGAGAATGTTGAAGATGGAAGCATAAGCAAAGGACCTACTAAAATCCATCAGAAAATGAAAGAGTTGAGAACGTTTGTGACATTTTACCCAAACAATTTTTTAAATAAAGCTTATATATCAAGGTCCCTCAAAAATTCTGGTGGATGGACTAAATGATACAATTAAATGTATCTCAACAGTATATCAGTACTGAGTAGCAGAGGCTGCTTATAAAAGGTGCCTTTCCTTTTATGTTCATTTAGCAAAGATTTGCAAGATTGTAGCTGCCTAAACCACTGTGATAATGTGATTCTGATGCCTCAACTCCGTTTTTACTGCTGTACGTCACTTGATCTTGTTGCTTAACACCTCCTCTTTTATTGTTTGCAATTCCTTTCCAAAGTCTTGCCAGTTTTCAATCTCCAGTTGAGCTTCTTTGTTCACTTACTTTACACTCTGCAAACTTATCTAAACAAAGTTGTTCCTGGCAGCACTAACAAGCGTTTGTTCTAAATGCAAATAAAACCAAAGAAACAACAAGAAAAGGTTTCTACAAAGTAT
Source organism: Prinia subflava (assembly GCF_021018805.1). Classification (NCBI taxonomy): domain Eukaryota; kingdom Metazoa; phylum Chordata; class Aves; order Passeriformes; family Cisticolidae; genus Prinia; species Prinia subflava. The sequence goes on from NC_086252.1 coordinate 19,165,903, forward strand.
CCTTCTTCTTGCTTTTTTTCTGAAATTACTGTATCAGCTAACAATAAATCAAACCACAGTTTTAAGTTCTGGGCTTTTCAGAAAATCACACACTATGACCAAAATCAATTCCTCAACACCAGTTAAGAGCTGCAGCATAGTACATCTTAGCCTGTAAGTTCTGGTCTCTATACACTTCCTTCTGGGTACCTCACACCATAAAAACAGTACTGTAATAATGCCCATCCCTTCAGGTAATTTCTGTAGGGAGGCTAGGACTTAAGTAAGGAAGAAAACTACACACAGTTAAATTATAGTAAATACAAGCCTGCATTCTGAAACTGCTAAGATCTTGCTCACTGAAGTATTTGCTCATCTCATTTTTGAGATGGAAAATGACATTCAAAAGGTATGTTGTGGGTTCAAAACTTCCTAACCACAAATTCCTGAATATGATTAAAGATCAAAAAGGTTTTCTCCAGTACACTGGTTTAAAATCTCAAAACTAAAAACTACAATGATCTATAAGCCATGAGATCAAATCTTCCTACTAAAGTTCCCACAGCAGGTTTTCCACAGGTCCCTAACATTAAATGGTGGTTTCATAGATTGAGAGAAAAATGGGGTAAGATTTCCCTTTGCAAAAAACTGAGACATCAAATATAGCAGCCTATTACTTTGTTTTGATAAAACATTGCATTATAACTTCACTCTGTGAGACTGTATTTTTTCTTTGTGTATCCTCTCATTTTTAAATAAATCTGGATTGATTTGTCTCTCATTATCTGACACACTGAAAAAAAAGGCATTTTTGTGTGGACAATCACCTGAAAAAAACATTTAATACAGAAACATTCAAAATCAATTAAATAAATAAATGCATTCTTTGATATTTATGAAACCAATCTTTTAATTTTTTTTTTAGATGCCTCAAGTGTAACCTTGTGAGTATGTATTTTTAAAGTAAAAAAAGAAATTACAAAAGAAGTTTCAGGTTTTGGTCATTCATTAAGATTCTTAGCACCAAATTCTTAACTAATGTGCACCAACAGAAGCCACTGCTGACTTTTAGAGAAAGAAGTCATTACATAATGCAGAGCATTTATAAGTTAACGATTTGAGGCATTAGAATTGTTTTTAATAAATTGTTCTCTTCTCAGGAATTCATTTTACTGAAACTGGCACATTTCTGACAACCTAGAATATCAAAATGCAAGTCAGACAAATTGTATTCCGTCTGTTTGAATTTCCTCTGCAAGTTAGAGTAAATGTTCTCACATCTTTTACTTACATACCATATACTGTTTCTGGGTGCTACTAACAGCTATCCTAATCCTTCCTCTTTCTCAAGAGTAATTGCATCTCAGAAATAAAGAGCGAGGTTTCCATTTCATGCATAGATTATAAAGTTTTCCAGATAGCTTAGTTGCTCTAACAGTTTTCATGGTGTGTCCTATATAATTATTGCTGTAATTAGAAGTAAAACAAAGTGTATTTTACTATAATGTAAAACCAGAACTACAGCTACAGCACAATATGAGCACAATAATTTTAATATTTTTTCTTACTGTGAAATAAGCCACAATCAATCCATACAAGCCACAGTCAAGCCAATATAAAGATCATAATTACCTGTTATTTTAATGTTACATGGAAGACCAAATGGATACTTTCCTACAACTCCCACCTGACCATTCCAGTTGAATTCTTGTCCCAACTCATATGATTGCTCCATGAACTAAAATAACACAGAACAATTTAGCTTTACAGATGCATACCTACTTGCTGTTTAGTTTTAGTCTCTATTACTACTGCATTATTTATCTTGTTAAATACTACTTGAAGTCTTATTTTTGAATTAATGTTCGATTTTTGATTGGAAGGATATAAATTCACAAGTCTATCTGCAGTTATGTTTGAGATGAACTTCCCCATGCCCACCAGCTTCTGGCCTTAACAATCCTCTGTAACTACAGACTAGGTGTGTAGAGAGAAGCACATCTGGGGTAACATTCACATCACTCCCCAGAAGTGCCTGTCTGACCCTCTATCACTTATGTTTTGCTGCCTGTAACTATTGCAAATAATTTTTCTGATACTGTATCCATTTGTATCTTCTGACCACAAATAGATCTAGGCAGGAACCTACATATCCCATGTGCTTATGTAGAGTACATGAATATTTATGACTTGTTACCCAAAAATAGCATGGACTGTATGAAAACTCTTTATTTCATTACCTGTTCCAAAATTGCCTTGAAGTTATAGAGCCTGACCAGACCCATGCTGTACATTACAATCAGGATTCCATTTGAAACAGCAACATCTGTCACACTATTACCAAAAATCTGGAATAAAATCAAGCAAAAAATAGTCTATTAGAGAAGAAATAATTGAGAGAAAACACTGACATTATGTCCTCAATTCTACACTTTATTTTTTTTTATTCTGACCAAACTTTATGATCAGTGTTTAAGTTTTTTGTAACTCGTCTGTTCTGCTGAGTTTCTTTAATCCATTGCACTGCAGTAACATCTAAGGTTACATTAGTCATATTCTGCGAGCAGATTAATGCTCTAATCAATTTTCAGTATATCTTCATATCATGCTACCCAGTTATTATCATACATGAATAGATTATTCAGCATTCCACAGAAATGTTAGCAAAACTAGCAACTTGATCTGAAATTCCTGATTTGAGATCTTCTGTTCTTTCTTCATCCCCAGGGTAAAATACTAGTCTAATCACAGCTCTATGACTGCATACAGCTGTACCAAAACTACACCATCCAGCTGTCACAGACTACAGGGTTCTCTCTGAATCCCAATTAGACACATACATGACAAGCTGACTTATCTTTTTTAATAATTATGCAGTATTCATTCGTGCCGCAGCTTAACACATCACTGAGCAAACCCCACAAACTAATTCTTAATATTTAATTAATACCAACATATGAAGTTGACAGATTCTTTTTTAACAGATATAAGTTTTAATTTCTCTGATGAGGACTCAGCACAGACCCAGCTGGAGAAGTGCTATTTCACATGTCTTGCCTACTATGACCACGATGAATCTGGCATGCCACTCCTCATCAGATTGAGAATACCTTTGATACAGTAATGTTTTTTCCAGTCCTAAATACTAATTTTGAACAGAGCAATGCACAGTACCCCCAAGCTTTCATGGGCTCAAATGAAAAAGTTTAACCCCCTCAATTTCAATTACAGCTTCAGCCAAGCATCAGCTAAAACTCCATTTTATAGCTCTGGATCCTAAAAGACACTGTACCTCAAGGAACCTAAAAAACAGAGTTTGCATGTTTGTACTGTTTCGTGTGCAGGTTGTACCCAGAGCTTTCTTGAATTAACATACAACAGTAAAAATTACAATCTGGCTCAAAGTTTCTTCCTAAGTGTATACACTTACTTATAGGTTGCTTGTTCTTGACTGATATAACAAGAAATTTACTTCTGTCATTCAGTAACTGATAATAAAAGTGTGAAACATTTGTAAATGCATATAGAATTCACAGACTATTACTAGGACTGGGTCAGAGGCACATCTGTCTTTCTTCAAGGAGATGAAAAGAAGGGTACAAACACTTCAGGGTTCCCTAATTCCTATGATTGGTCTAAGAAAAGGCTAAAGTCCTGCTGCATGTTAAAGAGTAACCCAGTACCAGAATTCATTTCTATCTTCTCTTCCAGTCATTAGAATGAAGAATATTTGCCCCAACACCTCTATCAGACACAAGAACACTGCAGCTAATTAATGTTTCAATTGCTTTTACAAGCTGGTAAGTATGACTTCTGAAATTCTGAAATAAGTGCCTAAACTACAGCTCTCATAGAACTACACTACAGATTACATATTATTAGAGAAATTAACTTACCTTTTTGTTTATTTCCAGCATTCCAATGAATGTAAGAGGCAAAACTTGGAATACAGCAAGGTAAAACAAAACAGTCTGTTGGATTCCTGCCTGGGAAGCAACAATACTGAATATAGTTATTAAAGGCAGGACACCTTTATATTCTACGACAACAACCAAGTATAATGTCCCCATCTGTCAGAGATCAGACAACTACAGAGGTTGAACTGGGTAGCACCACAGACCTTCTGTGCCTGGTACAGTGAAAGCTGAGGGAGAGAGAAACTCAAGCAAGAACAGAAGTAAAGACATCATGTCTGGTCACTCTGACCCTCTGACTGCTTTGACGAAGGAAGATGCAACAGGGACTTTGCTGGTGAAAGAGGTAACAAAGGACATTACCAGTGTAGAATAATCAGAAGATTTGTTTTTAAAGGGGACCGGGACAAAGGGGTCCGAGTGGAAAACTCTGTACAAACATAGTGACCTATAAATACTGGTAAACTGTGTCATAAACTGGCTTGGCCTTGCTGGCATAAGTGGAGTCCGTGTCAGACAATCCTCACACCCATCTCCGGGCTTTTAAATTTTTTTTTGATCAATGCAAAAATGAGTTTTTCAACCCACTTACCTGCCGTGCTGCTGCAGGGAGCTTATTCTGAGCTGACTTTACAATCATTACCTCTTGAGGAGTATCCCAGCTCAGATACCTATTTGTGACAAGAAAGGCCTGTCTTAATCACTTAAAAACCTTATTTCACATAAAATACAATCAACTATAACTCAGTAGATGCCTGTACCCAGGCAAACTTCAGTATTTGATTTGAAAGAAGTGCTCAAGATGTTTGCTATTTGCAATGATGCAGAAATCCATGGAACTAGGAATGACAGGATTGTGAGAAAAAATTGGGAAGCATGAATATTCACTATCTTAATTTTTCTCCTTCCCTTCATAATCACCCCTTTCTTATCCTTCAGCCTAAAGAATTTTTTTTTTCTGAAAACGAAAAAAAATTGAAGCAGTTTACCAGAAGCAGTAGCTGCCCTGCTTTCAAAGAGAAATATGGCTTTGCAAATTAAAAACAGCTCAGACTTCGAACATATTGTTTGTATTTTTGATCAGGTTTGTTTTTCAGCTCTTAAAGTCTTCTTCTGGTATGTTGCCAATGCAGTACTAAAAGCTGTAAAGTTGTCAGAGAAAAGCAAACAGTAGGCTAGGGTTTGTGGAACTTGATACCAAACTCAACCCCATAATACTTAAGTAGATGAAATTCTTCTGCAGGTAAGAGCATGCAGGAACAGTACTCCAGGTACTGTTCTAGATTAACAAGCCTGTTGTCAGCCATACAGTAGTACTAAAATAACACGATTCCCCTTCTCCACTATAGTGCTAATCACTGTTAATTATATTCAGCTCTCCTTCTCCACTACACTACTACTGACTGTTAATGACATAAAGCCTAGCTGTTGTTTAATACCTGAAGAATTTGCAACAGGAACCAGCAAGATACACTTTTTCCAGTACTTCTCCACTATCAGCAGAGAGACGTAGAAGCCAGTTCTGCACTGTCAAGACTATCAGAGAAGCTTTATAATCAGATGGACTCGGTAGCAATTCCCCCTACACAGAGAAAGGCTATTAGAAAGAAGTTTGTATGAGGAGGATACAAAACATTTTGACACAGTCAGAAGAACAAGAAAGTAAATACACATTCCTCAAAAAGTGAAGGAGGAAAGCTGCCTGCTAATCAGATCAGGATCTTAAAGCTCATGTCCATGCCAAGTAATTACCTATGATATAAATAATCTGCTGTCACACTTTTTGCAAGACAGTTACCTTTTCTAGAAAAGGCATCCTTTAAAAAATCCTTGCCTTGCAAAACTTAACTGCTTATTGACCTAATTGATATCAATCTTGAAAGAAAATTGTTTTAAGTATTTCAGAATAAGACATTCAGTGGTAACTCAACAGTAACTGCTACAAATGGTATTTACATTGCTTTAGTTTTAGGCACCTCAAGGATAGGGCTAATATTTCTAAGCTCTGTGGACACTGGGTGAAGCAGAGAAATTATGTAATTATCAGGTGGAAATAACAGAACAAATTTTGGGCAGGATTGCTTCAATGGCCTTCTGTGTATTTGCTTTTTTTTTTAAATGTCAACATATGTGAAGAAAACTAAAACACCCAGCTACTGTCCTTGCCATTTAAAAAATAAAGAAAAATATAAACAGAATTTATTTTGTAAGGAATTAAGAATAAAAGCACTGGTTTTAAAATCTTCCATGAAAGCTTACACAAAAAGCATTTGAATGCACTATTGAGAAATTCAGAGAAGTATACCTCTAAATGTTCAGTTAATACAAATATGCAAACCTTTAATGACCTAACTCTATAAAAACATTGAGAAAATAGTTTGGAAGGGAAAGGCACTCCATTCTAAATGTTTCATCAAAGTATATTAATTTAGTATTTTGCAGAAAAATGCTCTAATACAAAGTAATCTTACCAGTGGGCATTCCAATAATAAAGCATCTTCTATTTTTTCAGACTTGGCACACTTTGACTTTTGATAAATTAGCCTTGGCTGTTGTGCAATGCTAGAGGAAAATGATTGCTAATCATTAGTCTGTTTTATAGAACAACACTTTCTATCAACAAGTCATTTCACACAGTTTTATAAATCCTTCCTTCTCCTTAGGCAGGTCAGAAATCTAAACATCTTATTTTTACTTTGTAAATATATTTAAATATAAATATCTAAATAAAATATATTGTTCTCAAAATGTGCTCTAATAAACAATAGTTACTGTTTATTAACATTATTAAATATCCTGTTTATAACAGGATATTTAAAAGCTAACCTCCTATAAATCTTTTGGTCTGGTTGCCTTTTGTTTTGTTTTTAGTTTTGGGTTTACTTTTACTTTTGTGTTCATTTTGTTTAAGTAACAAACTTAATAGTAACATTCTTGCTGTAGTGATATACATTAAGAAGAAAGCATATTTCAAAACCTAATTATCATCCTGGAACCTTCCCCTCAAGTTCTTCTAATGCTGCCTTTCATAACAAAGGTGTGGCGTCATGTTCAGATATTTCAAAAACACCTCTCTAATTAAAATTTATGCCACTTGGGTTTTGCCTTTTTTCCTTTTATATATTCTCTGTATTCTTCACACATATATTTGTAACTCTGTCACCTATTGTACTAGTAGTTAGTTTTCCCAATACTTTTCCATGGCCTTTCCCTGGGCAGAAATACAAAACAAATTCCAGAGCTGCAAGCCCTGGGAGGGACAAGGCCCAGTGCTCTTGGTTCTTCCTGGGAACCAAGGCCAAGAACAGCTCTTTGAGATACATTCTCATGGACAAAGGACAACTAGTGCTGAAGCCCCCAGAGAAGGGGCTTGACCTAGTGTGGGAATTGGTGCTTTTTATCAATTATGCTGATTTCCTAAAACCTCTAAGTGTGTACTCATCCCTGTAGGGGTGGGCTTTTGTGCATGTGTTTTCATGACTGCCTCTGAAGGCCTTCATTAAAGATCCCCTTTTATATTACCTCCTTACTAAAATTATTCTGAGTTTTATTTCCAGGTTAGGAAAAAGGCAGCAAAATAAAAGCTTTGTCATGTGCAGCGTTTTGCCCTCAGGGAGAGGTTGAGACAAAGAAAAACCTGAAAGATGTTAGAGAAATTAACCCAGTACTGAAAATATTCAGACAATGTAGGAATAAAAGCAGATTTAGATCTCAGCTGTGGGTGATAGATAGAACTTAATTAACTCTTAGTGGTTTACCTTGACAGAATAGTTTGTCTTCTCTGTATCATCTGACACTATCTCAAAACTGCTCTGCCCACAACTTCCTCAGCAATGCAGTTCTCCAAGTCCATGCTACTTCCCTCACAGTGGGGACAGGCAAGGACAAGGGCTGCTGCACACAGATCTCCTGCTCTCTACCCTACCATGCCTCCTAACCTGTTCTCTGCAACTGAGCATGGAAAAGGAGCACATGTTAGATCAGAGGATTGATCTACAAAATACATTTGCAAAAACTAGCACCTACTGCAGGCTGTACTTTTAGAGGGAGAATAATTTACTTATTTTATACAGAAGTTACATAGTACCAAGCTTGTTACATAGGTTGATTCTGTAACACATTCTTTAGCACAGTGCTAGCTGCCAGACTGCAAAAAACTACTGTTCATTTGGCTTTTTTTTACCAAAGTAGGTGTCACATTAACATACAACAGCATATAAATGTAAATGTAATAAATGTATAAATAAATGTAATTCAAAGATTGTAAACCAAAGATTTATCACTTGCTTATTTTTCATTCCTAAGTAAACTCCATTTAATTCGCAGCAGCTATTTGTGTGAGTTAGCAATATTAGACAGAATCAGTCTCAAATCTGTAAGTCAGTACGTCATAATGGTAAAATTATTACCTGGTAATACAGCACTGGTAATTGTCCATGTAAATTCTTCCTCTTTCATATGCAATAGGAGATGCAGAATGAGTTGTCCAAACATTCTTGAATTTAGTACTTTCCTGAAACACAATAGTTTTAACAGTGATGGCTGTTTGTAACAAACCATGCTTCTGAAAACTATTTTATTTGGCTCCTGCAACTTAGTAAGTTACATTAATTAAAGCTTTAAAGCTTTACTGCGGAATACACAAGAAAGAATCTTACTTGGTTTTTATAAATAAAATTGATATACTTTTTATAGGAAAATTTTGTCTTTTTTAAGGACCAAATTAAATATTTTAATTAGCTATTATGGACAGCAGGGGTAAGGAATATTTTGTAATTAACTTGCCTGTATTAATATTGGCAACTAAACTTCCATGGTGACGTCTTAAATCAAGAACTAAACTCCCCAGAGTACAAATATGCCGAGAGTTCTTTTATACGTAATTAGTTGATTTATTGAACACCTAATTCCATTGTGCTGGTGGTGTTTGGTGTGAAAGATAGAAAACTGTATTTACAGTTATTTGCAATTAGCACTCGAAACTTTAATGAAATAAACTGCTCACATTAAAGTTTCTTTCATGCATTTGAGACAGCAGAAGCTCTAGACCATTAACAAAGGTTCCAGTCTTAGAAAAAAGAAGTGTAAGTCAAACGTACTTATTTTTGTTTCAAGAAACCTTCCAAGCCTATTGATCTAATTACATAAGCAGACACTCCAGCTGACTTCCAATAAATGTATTTTCAGCATAAGATAATTGCCAATTCACTTCCACGTTCTTTTCTAATGTACTTCTATCGACTGCTGTATGGAAGAGGTAATTGTTTCGGCTAAAGAAAAGAGTTCAGTTCGTAATTGGTTTAATTCCTATTTTTTCTGTAACATCAGTTTCACTGAGAACTGGGGTTACATTTAGCTGAAAACCTCTGATGATTATCTTATTATGCAAACTCCTTTCAAATTTAACATGAAGCACTAAGAACTTAAGATTAGTAATAAGTAAGAAGCCATCTTAGGGAAATAGCTGATATAAAATCTCATAAAAGCTTCTTTCTAACCCAATTATTGGATATACAAATGCCTCTGCAGTTTTGGCCTAGCACAATCCCCCTGCATTTCTAGGTCTGAGTCTTGTGAAATAAACTTAACCATTACTAACTCTCTTTATCAAACTGCACCTTTCTTCTCCCCAGACTTGTTCTCCAGCGTGACCGGGCACCTCTGGAACACCTGGCCTGAGGACTGGCGCAGCCCCTCGGCTGGAATTCCGAACCCGCCGGGCTGCGGCCAGCGCCGACAATCAGCCGATTACCTGACACATGATCCTCCTGAGGAGTCCCAGGTTCTTCCTGTGGGCCACGCCGGCATCTCTGGCGTAGAAGCCGTGGGTCCTGCGGCTGAGGAGGCGGCAGACATTGTGCACGCCGCACGCCCGGAGCGCGGCCCTGCCCCCGCCGGCGGCCGCCTGCGGGCATCCTCTCGGCCCGCGGGGCGGGATCGCCTTTCTCCGGCGCTCCAGGCTCGCTGTCGGCAGGGCCTGTAGCCTTGCGCGGCCAGGCCCGCGCCGGGTTTATCTCAAACCCCCGCCCTGCCGGCGAGAGGCGAAGCGAAGCGGGGAACGGCCCGAACGGCCCCTTGCTCCTCGACTCCCGAGCGAGGCAAACCGAGGCCTCCCGACCGTGCTCCGCGCCTTCCGCGGCCGCCGCAGCGCCGGCTTCCGCAGACGCCGGGCGGGGACAGCCCTGCGCCGCCTCCCGCGGCCCGCCGGGTACTGTAGTTTTTCCGCCAGCGGAATCGCGCGGCGCGCCCGGACTTCACCTCCCGCCGCGGCGCTCCTGGGCGGGCCGGGCCGGCTGAGGCGGCCGCGTGGTGCCCGCGGCTGGCGGGCGAAGCGGGGTCACCGTCCCGTGCGGGAGCGCTGCGGCACTGGCGCGGATAAGCACCGCTCCGAGGAGCGGGCAGGAGCCGGCGCTGCGCAGGGCTGGGTGAGAATCGCCGGCCGGCAGCGCGGAGCCTGCCCCGGCCCGGCTCCCGCCCATCCTGCCCTGAAAGATGCGGCCTCTCGGCGTGCGGGGCGTGCACGTCCATGGAAGCGTTTTACTCGTTGTTTTTTTAATTAATGGCGGGAAATTTTTGTTAGTGTAGCTAGTTAAGGAGAAGTGGAACTGGTATCTTCTCTCTTTTGAAATGTCCGTGCTGTAGAGCTCAGCCCTCGGGGTTGAGTGCGGGGCATTCCGGAGGTGAATGCCCGGCCTGGCACCTTCGAGCCTTTTTGGGAAGGCGGTGTGGGATTGAGTGTACCGGACCTGGGGGGAAGGCTAAGGGATTTGTTAAAACTCCAAGATCAACAGAAACTTGTTCAGATGTATGACACTTCATTTTTATATTTTTAGAGCTACATCCCAAATGTTGTCACGGTCATCAATCGCTACTTGCCGGCAGAGCAACTGAAGTCTTGGACAGACTTGTTTCTCTTCCTCGCAGAGGCCAAGCACCCAAATGGGGTAATCAAAAGTTGCCGATCTTTTTGTGTGCCCATATCTGTTCTTCAGGATCTGAGTGGAACCTTGACTCTTCACTGATACTGAAGGAAAGAGAGAGTCCTTTAAGTTCCTGCTTTGCAGTTGTTGCTTGAAGGGAGCTAAACACGAACACAATGGTCGCAGTTGCTCCCTCAAAGAGCTGATTAGGGCAGTAAGTAGAGCATACTGGCCGGCGCATTTGCAACACCGCCAGTGACTTCAGAGCTGGCAAGGCAGGTTGTAGCTCATCAAAGTCCATGTGGACATCCCGAGTCCTGCAAGAATGTAAATGGATGAGGTTCTTGAACATAAACTGTAGGCAGTAGTAAAATTCATGCTGCTCTACCCCAATTCTCATCACCTTTAATAAAAAACCCATAGTTTGTGTTGAGACAAATCATCTTTTCTAAGGGAATGCATTTAAATATTCAGTATTTTGTAGATAATATGGTTAATATCGTTTAAGTGATTGTATTTGTAAGTTTAGATGTATCTTCACCGTGCAAGTATGTGTATGCATACACATGAAGTCTCAATAGCTTCTTTTTTCCCCTTTTCCTCCTTCCTGTGTAAGTAGCAGCCAGCAGAGGGTGTGCAGGGTAACGAGGAACACTTCTTTGATTATTCAAGTAAATGTTTCCACTAAGTCTCCAGGATTTATCTCCCCTTCTCTCTCATTGCATGAACTATTTCCTCTTTGCTCGACTGTTTTTAACAGGCTACCTCTCAGCTTGTGGAAGAACAGGCACTTCTCACTCAGGACACATATATGTGATTAAAATCATATCTGGTGGGGCAGGTTTGTTTGGTTTTATCTGCTTTGCTTTTTAACTAATTTTAACTTTGTTGTCTATACAGGAATCACACTAAATGAATTTTTTTTTCTTTTTTTTTTTTCCCCCCCCGGGAGGCATTCCTCTGCAGCAGATATACTGAAGTTGCTGTATGCTCACGGGAAGGACTGCATCAATCCTGGTGCATGAGAAAGGAAAACAGTTTTAAATTTTTAGATCTGCTGAGTTTGAGAAGTTGTGAAATACCCTGTTGTTTCAAAATGTGCATAATATTTTGGAAGTATATAATTGAAAAACTAATCATGAAGCCCCAAGAGGGCATGATTAGTCACTTGGTCAAACAGAATAGGATTAAGCACTCAGTTAATGAATGAGTCTGGTTGACAGTAAAGTCATCCCCACCCAGATTGGAAATATTAAGAAATATTAATATGTATGTATTTTAAAAATAACTACTGGTAATTCATAGTTATACCTTCTGTGATACTATTTTTGATTTTTCCCCCTTTCTGTCCCCAGTTGCCACTTGCATTTGTTCTGTGTAAGGTGTTTGCAGTTTTGGTAGTGTTTGATGGTGATAATACAGATTAACAAGGCTTTACAGAAGAGCATTGGGGATTAATGGTCAGATGTTGTCTAGATAAGCTTCTAGGTACCAAGCAGGAGTAAATGTATAAAGTTAATTGTTCCCAGATTACTTTACTGTCTAGGAATGTAACAAAAGCTGCACATACTGTTCCTAATATAGACTATTTTTGTCTTTATAACAGAGACTACAAGTAGGCTTAGTGATTGGAGATGGAAGAAGTTAAATTTGTAGCTGGAGATTAGCCAAATGTCAAAATATTTTCATCCTATAAATTCATTAAATCGGGTTCTTGGGCAAAAGTAACAGGTTATTTCTGTTCTTTTTGTTTTTTTTTTCCTCTGACATCTCTTTCAGAACTGATACTTTAAAAGAATTTTACTCATTAGTTAAGTGGTTTACATATGTTTTGGGGTGTAATTCAATATTAAAAAATCTGAGAGCAGTTATTTTCTCCTGTATCTAATTTTTCTTCTATGGGTTTGACTGCTCAGGGTTTTAATGACAGTATCAATCAATTTAATGCCAACCTCAGGTCTGGCTAGCAGCTGATGTGTGTACATTCTTCTGCTTGTTCACCTGTAAAAAGTTATACTAATGATGCTGTATTTGCTTGTTTAAAGAGGGAAGGAATTTTAAGGCTGTTTCTTAAAATTTCTCAGTTAAACTGAGGACCTGATCTGTAGTTGTAACAATGACAAAACTGTAAAGTCTGAAAGCAGTGCTTCACAGGGAAACAAAGACTTCCATGTTGCTCTTCAACATGGTTATCAAGTGCACTGGTTCTTTAAAGATTTTTTTCTGAAAAAGTCACGCTGCCACAAAATTTAGTAATTTTTAATGTAATTCAGTTTTATGTTAATTTCCTTAAAGATGAAAGTTGAATTGTTTAGATTGATAATCAAACAAAGTATTCCTGACTGTGACTGTGAACAGGTAAAGAGCTCCTAATCATTTCAGGTGACATTTCTTGCTTTCATAACTTCAGGGTATGATCTTACCTGGTAACAAGAAAGGCTGTTTGCCTGTTTCATTAACAAACTTCGGTTAAACAATCCAGCAATGACTCACTTCAGAAAATGTAATTTAGGCTTACAAGTGATTTAATGCTTTTTGAGCTTTTAGTAGGCGTGTTGCCCACTAATCTCATGATCTGTGGATGACTTCTAACTCTCAGGTATATCCATGCATGTCTCAAGTGAATTCATTCACATTTAACACTGATTGCAACATTAAACTTCCTCACCTACCCCACTTGCCTTGCATTTTCAGAATTTATCTGCTAAAATTGTTCAGTTATCACTCAAAGGCTCACTTTCTCATAGAAAGGCTTGCATATCTGAATTTTACTGATGTAAAATCATCTTAGTCATCTGACTATAGTTCCCATCTGTGCATCTTTTCATGTTCTTATTGAGATATTTAGAAAGCCAAGAAAAATGATGTGACTAGGCCAGCAGCTGAATCATTGTATTTTATGGTGAATATCAATGCTGGCACAGGAAATGCAAGATACTAACTCAGGTCTTTTCAAATGATTGAGGGAGGAATAGGATTTGTAAACAGTTTGCAGTGTAATAATGGAATCTTTATCCAAGCATTTCTATAATTTAATAATAATAATTTTGTATTGTAGTTTGGGGTTATGGAGGACTTCCTATTTGTTTTTATTTTCAAGAATATTATTTTTCATTGCCTTTATGTAAATTACACATTTTGCAGAAATTGCCATGATGTCTTAATTTTCATGTCTCATTATATCATTATATCCCATACATGTTAATAATTATGGATTATGTTATGAAAAATGCATACATATTTTCAAATAAAAACCATGAACAACTTGTAGTAATTGAAGTATAAATTGGAATTGTTTTAGTTGCTGAGCCGCATTAAAAAAAAAAAAAAGCCACAATGAACTCATTAACATTACAAGAAGTATTTTTTTTTAATAGGCCTAAATGTTACATTTTCAGCATATGGCAATTCTTCCATATCCTGGTAGCATTGCAGTCTCAGCAGCCAGAATTAACAGTGGGTTTTTTTGGCATTGTCAACCATAAGGCAAACTCCATTTTATTTAAACTTTGACAAGTAAGACATTTTAATCTTTTTTCAGGTTTTTTTTTTCTGTAGGCTTAAAATGAATAAACAATGTCTTTTTTAAAGCATGACTCATTCAAAAATACATGTTAAATAAGGAATTGTTCATTTAATTGAAGTGATTCCTTTGCCAGTCTTTGTATTGATGTGTACAGATGAATAATTTTCAATTCACAGTACAAGACTTGTGATCAAATACTACTGTTTTCCTCGAGATAAAAATCTTTGTTTTGCAACCAATTTGCACAAAATGTTTTCTAGTTGTGTCTTGTGCCTGTTGTTTTGTAACTATGTTTTGTATTTCCAGTGCATTAAATTTGTATGTGTGGTTCTTACAGAAGCACCACTACAAAAAAAAGGAGGAGGAAAAAGGCAGGAAAAAATAGAACTTAACATAATGTTAAGGAAAAAAGACCAAAAGCCATCAGGGTAAAAGTAGTAGGAGGGGTGTTTCATTTTACTCATCTCATAGAAAACCTACATTAACAAGAATATGGAAAAAACCCCACCAAAAATGCTAATACTAGCTACACACACTTGTTTTCTTTCGTTATTGATCCTTTATGAAGATATTCCAAGTAAAGTAAAATATAGTAATATAAAATAAAATTATACATGTAATAGAAAAATCTGAATCACTTTATAATTTCCATTGATAGAAATTAAACATGTATAACATTACATTTCAAAGACGGCATTGAACAGGAATCAGGAAAATATGTGGCAGAAATGTTGCAAGTCTTTATGTGCATTATGTTTACACTTAAAAAGTTATTTAATTTCCTATTTAAAAGCATAAAACCATAGTCACATTTCCAGAGTGAAATCTTTTGAAGAAAATGAGTGAGGTGAAAAATGTCAATTTGCTGACAGTATGTACCCACTAGAAATGGTTTCTTTATTGATCATTTCTTGCTTGCATTCTTAAAGGTATCAGTCTTGGCTTATTGTTTTACTGTGTGTTTCTTTTCCTTCCTCTCCCTGATAGAACTTCGAAATGATACCAGATAATTTATCTTTTGACTAGTTTCATTCCAGTAGCCTACTTTGGGCTTATTTGGGCTTTCAGCACACTGAAGAGATGTTGCCATTTTCTAAAAAGTATTTGAACTGATATTTTAGTAAGTGATTTTTATAAATCTGATCTGTTCTTGGTCATTTGACCAGTCTCTCATATAGGTGACATAAACAGTTAGGTTACTGCAAAACTGTAATTTGAATTAAATGTGTTTTCAGGTCTCTCAACACAATGAACTTCATTACAAGGCTTTCTGCTTTATGTCTGAGGAAAAGCAAGATGCAATGCAGGCACCAAAGTAACAGACGGCCAGCGGTTCCACTTGGATCACGGATTTTAACTGATCCTTCTAAGGTCTTTGAGCATAACATGTGGTGAGATGTTTCTTCAGGGCTGATTTTCATATCATTCTGTGTACTCTTTACTCTGATGAATAATGGCGTGGGTGTATAAAACAAGGTGCTGCCAGAATAGACATATGAAGGTAGCACTAGAGGAAATCTGAGACTGTCACAAGAAATCTGACAGCTACGAGCTCTCAGTGACTTGTGTTAAAGGCTGCCAAGCAAACACTTAGTCAAGGAGTGGAAGGCAAAATATTATGGATCAGTAATCAATGAGGAGACAGGGAATGTAGAGATAAGATAGCCCATGTTATTTAAAATGGCAGAAAGTTTCTAGGTACAATAACATTGCATACTGGATTAGCACCCTAGTCTATAATTGACACCATTTTGAAAGGAACATGTTAATCACTCATATTCTTCTAAAGGTGTACCAAAGATGTTACAGATAATTCAGCAGAAATTTTCACACACTATGCAATTATCAAAAAAAGTAAATTGAATCTTAACATAAATAAGCAATGTAACAGCAGAGAAGACATCAATGTGTAAATGCTGTGTAAAAGGTGCTTTTGTGATTAATGGGTGCTCAGAAAAGAGTGAGACTGCTAGTCAACACAGCGGGAAAAATGAGACTGAAAAGCCTAAGATTTTTGATTGTGGATGGAGATGAACACAAACCAGCAAGTGATACAGGAAGTGTTAGAAGGATAGAAGATTATCTAAATCTATTTAGAAAGTAGAATATCTGGTCTCCCCAATATCTGCCTAAGATATTGGGGAGACGAGGAATTTCTATTCCTAAAGTTCATCATTAAACCCAAGGAATATTTGTTGAGAAGTGGGAAATTTAGAAGCTATACAAAAAAATACTTCTTACAACATTTTTATGTAATTTTGAATTCTGTCACTGTTTTTGAGAGCAAAGGTTTAGCAAAATTAGGAAAAGGGACTGGATGTGGCTAACAGTAACCAATGGGTAATATAATGTAGGAGTAACATGACACATTTCAGGACTTAAGCTGACTTCACAGAAGTATTCTGCAATTCTTTTACTTTCCTCAGAGATGTCTTCTGCTGTTAGCTGTCAGAGAAGTTACTGGACAAGCTTTTAACTTGTTGGGGTTTTTTAAATACTTTTTTCATAACCCATTTTATTGTTCCGCTTTGCTTTTTAATCGAAATTACTTCAAAAGATTCTCCATATCAATATTCTGATTAATAAAACGTCTTAAGGACATGATGCAGAAGATTTTCTTCTTGTTCACAGACTAGTGTCTTCATTACTCTTTTTAGTCTTTAAATTTGGGCTTAACTCATTAGTTAAGATACACAACTAGATTTGTCACCTGTTAGTTCTAAACTAGATGTCCCCAAGCTATGGTTCCTAATATTTACCACTTTAAGGCTAGATTTGGAGTTGGCTGTACTTCCTTGATCAAGGAAGCTGAAGCTGTCTGATTATTGTGTTAAGAGTGTAAGGTTTGTCTCTGTGTTTCAGAAATCTTTATGCAGTGTAGTTCTTAAGCATCTTCCAGGCTTAGTGCTTCCTGCTAGGTGGGTGAATCCTTTACATGTGTAAATGCTGATTGAAATGTAGGCTATGTAATCAGGGTAGAAAAGAGCCACCCTTTTTCTGTAACATTGGGTTTTGATGAAACATTGTTTGTTTGTTTGTTTATGTATAATTTCTTTTCAAAAAATTGATCCTGTGTAGTTTCAGTTTTTCCTGCTGCCCTTTGGTGACACTCTAACACAGAGTTACCAAACTTTGATGCAGATGGTTGGGTTGGATTGTGAAGATGGACGTGAAAGAAACAGTTTTTCAGAAAGTGGATCTGCAGGTGAATCCATGTAGCTCAGAGGGGAAAACAGTTGAAATTGAATTGAAGCAGAGGTGCATGGAAGTTGTGATGCTCTTGATAAATCAAGAACGTGGCTATGATGTAGGGTAGGTCATTGTTTCTGAAGCTCACTGCACTGGCAGGGTTCTCACTAGGGAGATAAGGAGAATTAGGATGAGTGGTGCTAAATAGATTATACAGGGTGAGCATAAGATACTCATCTTCTCTAACATTGATGTATGATGTCCTTTTGTGTTCCTCTCATCATCTTGGTAGTTTATAAAATGGCATTCTTTTTGTGTAAATTGGCAGAGAACCAAGAGCTGCTACCATTGCTGCTAGAAATACTAAGAAAATTAAATTTGGGAACTAATGCTTTCAATGTTTATTGTGATGCTTTTCTGTCATTTAGAGAGAGGTAATGAATGATGCTAAACACTGGAGCCAAAAATGCCTGTTTCTATTCAGGTCAGCAATTGACACAGTTTTCACATTGTCACAGAGATAATTAAACCCTAAGCTAGCAAACAAGTTAGTGGAAAAAGACTAAGTTGAATAGGCTGAACTGAAAGCAGCATTGTTTGATCTCATATCAGGCCTACTCACGTTAACAGTTCTTGGTGTGGTTAAAATGGATAGCTTGCTTTGCTGCTCTCTGTGTTCAGCTTACAACATTTCTGTATTTAAACACTTCTGTGCTTAGAATTCTGATGTGTCCTGTGTTCCTACCAGCTTGTATTGCTGAAGGAGCTGCCTCATTTGAAGCATCCATACTATGTAAATAGTTTGTGTAAGAACCATGCAATGTCCCCTCTTTTGTAGATCTTGATCAAGAAGTGCTGCAGTAGAATTATTTGGGATCTACCATATAGAAATTTCTACAAAAGCACCAAAAGGGGCTTTATGAATTTCCAAGGAGGAAAAAAAAAGGCTGTTAATGAAGAGGGAGGGCTTCAGGCACCTTTAGTATTGTGTGTAGAGCCCCTAAGGGCTCTGACAGGCACACAGTGATGGATTAAAATTGATCAGCTAAAGATTACAGCGCAGCAAGTTATCTGTCAGAAGGGCTGACTGTGTATTATTGCCATCTGAATAGTCCTTGGTTTCAGCTTGCTGGGATAGGCAAGGTCAAAACCTGTGGTAGCAGAGAGGGAAGCAAGTCTTTCCAAGAGGATGTGTGCCTGGTAATGCTTCGGTCATTCAGTGCCTTTCAGAGCCATGACACTGCACAGCAACATTTGGTATATGAACAAAAACAGGAAGGGGAGAGGCAACCTGCTGGGGACAATAATGAGAAATATTTCAGTAGAGAGGCGGAAATCAAGTCTGAGGCAAGCAGACAAATACATCACAAAAGAGGAACAGTGAAAGTCTAAGAATTAAATTACCTATATATCACCAAGTACAGAAAAGGACTCTAAAAACTCATTAGTTTTTAGAGACAGTCAACTCTTCAAGTTGGTACCTTCTTCCTTTTCCCGTAGTAACCAATGGAATTACAGTCATGGGCTTTCGGTCAGCTGATTTCAGTAGGATTACATTCTAATAGGTTACTTGAATTATATTATCTATTTAATCTGTTCAGACTAGACAATTTGGAGGGACAGCTGATTGGCTTTTGAAGATGTCCTGCAGCACATTTTTGAGCACTTCCCATTGTGGTCTGATCCAAACCCAGAATCTGCAAGGAAGGCAGTTTAGTCATCAGGGTCAGATCTGGGCTTGGTTCTGTGACCATGGATTAACAAAATATTTAGGTAACCACTTTATACAAAAGACTTCAGAAACATTGCAGCACTGCTTGACTTACGGTACAAATGTCTCATTCTGTTTTTTTTAAATGTTAGTTATCTATACACCTCAGAAAAGTAAAATCCTGTTCATCAGTTCCACCTGCTCCAGTTGAATAGGTAGATTATGCTCCTTGTTTCAGAACAGCTGATTTCTTTGCTATTCCTTAGTTCCTCATCATAAACACTAATAATGTTTCTTGCATTAGGGTGTTTGTTGGTAGGTCTATTATTGTATTCAGCTAAATACAGTTCTAATGGGATACTCAAAATACACTCCTGTAAACACTCGATTTGCAAGATATATATAATCCTGTTATTAATAAAAGAAATACATTCTACTTCAGTCGCTTTGCAGTTGGGACATGTTTCTTAATCACTTGACTTTCACCTAATTAGTAATTAATTTTTATCTATCATATACTGAAACTTAGGTTTTAACTGTTAGTCTCCTTGTGAACATTTGCTTGCACTCAAAAAATAAAGGTATTTGAGACAGTGTAGCTAATTCATGACAGTTTTTCCTGGGAAAAAATATTATGAAAAACCCTATTGAAAAGCTGGTGCTTCAACTGCCTTCTGCAGGGACCACATGCAATGGTCACAAGAGGAAGAGGAGAATGCCAGGAAAAAAGCAACAGAGAACTCTCTTGTGAAAGTTCAATCAGAAGATCAAGGTAACAAATTTTGAACGGTATAAAAATTCCTATTTTAGTGCTCTTTATTAAAACATTTGAAGATACTGTAGAATTCAGGAACACTCCTTTTATTTATACATTCTTTTGTCTAAATTTTTTGATTTGTTTTTGGGTTTTTTCCCTTTGTTGCCTCAAAAAGATACCACAGTGTGTTTTTCTAACAATTGAGTTTCTTATTTGAACAATTTTACTATTAGGGTGGCAATGGACTCTATGGACTCTGTGTAAAACAAGTGCATCAGTATGCAGTTGTTCTGACCCCTTTTGCAGTCCTCCAGAATACAACTACTACACAAGGCTTTTACAGAATCAAAGGGAATGAATTTGCATTCAGCTAGGGTGCTGGGGATGACGATTCCCATGTACAATATTCAAATGCTTTTTAGTGACTTGGGAACTATTTAGAGAGCTTGTGTTTGTGCATTGCACTGTATTTCGGTTAAATGGCACGGAAGGTGCAGTGGTCCCCGCTGGCCCCAGCTCACTGCCCTTGCCAGGCTGAGCTGGGAGTGCTTCAGGAATCAACGTGTTCACTTTGTGTGCAAGGTGTTCCTGTATGTGCTGGACAGTCTGCTCTGTAAGGGGTTAAGGAGTTCTGTGCCTGTCTTCAGCAGAGAGATTTAGTGTATCCTGGGTTTCTGAGGAGCGATAGCTCTAGGTTCAAACTGGCAAACTAAACCATAAACTCTAGGTATGAATGCTAAAGCTGGAATATCAAACTGATAGTAGCACAGAAGACTGGATTCTTAACTTATTGTTCTGTTAGAAAGATATTCTGAAAGCGGTTACTTGGATATCCATGCCTCAGTTTACTTAGTGTGTCATGAATCTGTCAGATAGCGTCATTATGATCCTGTGCCTTGGTGTAACTAAGGCACATATTGAAGTTTATTTGAATTACCTGAGAATGTGCCTTGCATTGTGTGCCCTTCATCACCTTGAATACTTTGAGATTGTCAACCTGCCTTTCTCTGTTACCTCTTACATTCTTTATTTACATATAGGAGTACAATGTTTTTCAAAAATTACGCCTAATATCTTTATTTGATTTGTATAAAAAGCTGAAAAAGAGCTCATAACTGAAAAGTAAGCTGTGTGACCGTGTGGCTCATGGAACGTTTCATTCTTCATCTACAATCAATTAGAAGTTAGTTTGTGCTGGTGAAAAATGGAATAATCAGGCATTTGTCTATTGCCATGAAACACAAGAATCCAAGGACATTTCCTATGAATGCCCCTCTGTTTAGAACTTGAATAGGTGAGCATTGCTGATAGTGTTCCTTCAGAAAGCTTCTGCTTCATTCTGCAAGTGGAAGTACATTTTGGCCTATTTGTGTAAACAATAAACTAGACCAAGGCTAATGAGCAAGTTATTTTGGGGCCTTGAAAAATACAGTAAAGGGGAAAAAAAGACAGATTTCAACAATACTATTATATTACTAAAGTAAAAGAGCTCTGGTGGGCCTTTTTAAAGCAAGAGAAGTTAAGCTTAATGAGCTCATGATACTACCTTTAGGAATTTGATTTACTTATTAGCATGTGCAGTTTCTTCTCAGGCATGCTTACTATCAGTAGAAGATCCTATTATGGAGAAAAATCAATTGACAAAGTAAAGGAGTTTTTTGTTGTTTTTGTTGGTTGGTTTGTTTTTTGTTGGTTTGGGTTTTTTTGTTTGCTTTGTTTTTGTTTGGTTGGGCGTTTTTGGTTTTTGGGGGGGTTTGTTTTTGTTTTTTGTTTTTTCTTGGAAGTTTATATGGTTTTTAGTTATGTAATTTTTACATGCTTTGGAAAATTTTGTGGGTAGGCTAATTAAATACACAAAATGAAATAAAAATTTGATAATACTGCATGCATGTTGTCACACAGAGATGCAGGCATGACCAATGCAACAATGCAGAGGTTCCTTCACTTGAACCATGTCATTCCATACTAATACTGTTTGAAAGTTTGACTTTAGTTATTGCTTTCCTTCAGTTCTGAAATCTGGAAAACTTGATGTGAATTTAAGTGCAAGGATTGTGAGCAGGAAAATGGTTGACTATAGCATGGGGTGATAATAATTAAAGAGCCTTTTGACTAGGTTTTTGGTTTTTACACTGAAGCTGAGCATTCTATAAATGTGCAACTTAAACTATTGAAATCTGATATATATATATATGGCCTCAATCAGCTCTGAACTTTTAATATAAAACAGGCCTGTTCAATTACAATTACATGGCTGGGTCTTGCCCTTTAATAATACAATTGGATGTATTAAATGTTAATTTTAAAACATTATGCAGATTTCTAGGACAAGGCATTCTGCCACCTCCTTACCACTTCCCACTGCCTGTCTGTGCCTCTAATGATAATTCTCAGCCTTGTTTATCTCTGAAAAGCTTTTGCAATTTAGGAAATAATATGTTAAGATTTAAAGAGAGTAGTAGGAGAAGTGCAGTGTACATTTACTCTGTGCATTTATATTAAAAGAATTAATGTGTTGGTGTGAGTGAGAACAAAATAAGAAAGGCAACACATTATATGAGGTACACTTGCAGCAAGAGATGTCAGGGATAGCAAGATATGCAAATGCTTTGGAAATAGGGGGGTAAAAAAACAAGAAGAGAAGATTTGGTTTGGTACTTAGGAGGGATAAGGAAGGGAAAACCATCAACAAAAGAGACATTGAAAAGCTGTAATTCTTATCTTTTTATCAGCCTTCCTTTGAAAGGGTTAGCTAGCTCCAGTCCAGTGGCTAGCACAATTAGTGCTAGTGAGAAGGAGGAAAGATTTTGTTCTTGAACTGAGAAAGAACAGGTTACAAAGTACATCCACAGAGTACATGGATGAGTGGAAAAGCAGAAAAGAGAATATTTGCTCTTTTAAAAAAGGAGGTGGGAAAAAAAGAAGAGTCAGATAATTAATTTCAGTTCCTGGAAAAATACTGGAAGAGTACATGCAGAGCTTGCAGACATTGGGTTCAGAAGAACAAAGGAGATGAATACTGGCCAACAAATATTTTTTTCAATAATAAATCATGTAAAATCAAGCTAATTTCCTTCTTGGAGAAGGTTACAAGCCCCGGGGATCAGGGAAAAGCAGCAGACATCCTGAAGTTTATCCTTAGTCAGGCTTCTGACTTGCTTTACTTGACATTTTCATAAGCAACTTGGGCAAGCGAGAGCTACTGAAACTGCATTTGGGTGAATGAATGCCTAGAGAGATCCTTTCAGAATGGAAGGTTGTGCTGGGCAGAGGAGTGCTTTATTCTGTCTCCAGTTCTGCTTGGTGTTTTCATTAGTGACCTCGGGAAATTAGAGACTTGAAGGGGATGTTAAGTGAAGAGATGTTTCAAGTATGGTGAAGGACAGGATTAAGATTCAGAAAGATCTGGATAAACAGTGGAAAACAATAATCTGAAATATATAAATTTGCTAAAAATGAGTGCAGATTTCTTTGCTTCGGAACAATTCCTTGAGAAAAAAACCCCCTAGGTTTTGAAACAATTGGCTTGGTAGTCATTTTGCAGAAGAAGATCTGAGAGTTGTGGTGAATCACTAGCTGAATCAGCAGTGTCACACTGTTGCAAAATGGCAAGCTGGGAGTTATAAACAGGATTACGGCCTGCAAGCCTCATAAAATACTCTTTTGCCCTGCAATAATAATGTCTTTGCCAGAATACAACACCCAAAAGTAGTAAATCAATTGGAGAGAATCTAGAGGAGAAAAATTGAAATTATCAGAAGTCTAAAAAGCAAAAAGGAGAGAGTTAGGTTTAGACAATCTAGAAAAGAGATGATTTATGGAGGCGTAGTAAAATACTTCAAATATTTGAATAGGTGTTGCAAAGAGAAAAGAGAATAATCTTTGCTTTGCTTGATCCCTGGCTGGGACAAAAATTGCTTGACCTAATTGCAAGATGGAAGTTTTTAGTTAGGGAGTGGAAAAGGGTTCAAGTGTGTAGAAAATGAAGGACTGTAATATATTGAAGAAAGTTGTATGTGAAAGTTGGTATTTTAAGAATAAGTTGAACAGATTTTTGTGGAGAAGGGGTATGAATTCCCTGACTGTGTGAAATCCCTCCCAGTCCTACTCTTTGACATTCTAGCACTCAGTTAGAATGTTTTGTGAATTAAAAGTGAACACAGAGGTCTGCTGCAATACTTTGAATGTTTTGAAAATAAGAAGGCGTGTTCTTTCTGTATTGTTGAATGGTTAAGTGTGAATTACTGTCTATTTGCTATGCAGTAGCATTTATCAGTCCAGTTCATAGAACTGGCATTTTTTGTTTTAAGAGATGATGAGGTACCAACAAATTTGCAATTGATTACAGAATTTCATAAAGCATGAAAGAATTTCAATGTACTATTTCTTAAGTGATTGAAAAGATGCATTGTTTTTATAATCTGAGACATGAAAGCTTGTCTAAGAATCTTCTGATTGCATATTTTGGTGGTGGTGTTCTGTGATGTCACTACATTTTTTAAAAAATGCAGTACACCTGTTTACCCCATCCTAAGTGACATAAAATCTAATTAAACCTTCATAGGAGTTATTTTGAGCAAAAATTAAGGTGAGACACAAAATCCCTATGTTTTAATTTAAATGTTCAATATGTGGAACTGTGGATTTTTAAACTATATATTTGAGGTCTAAATTATACATTGCTTTAGAGTATTTTCTAGCTAAGCTTATATTCACGGAGGTTTTGTTCTGTTTTAATTTCAGATAAATATGAGAGAGAAGCCAGTAAATATTGGAATGAATTTTACAAAACGCATAAAAATAACTTTTTCAAGGATCGCAATTGGCTGTTTCTGGAGTTTCCAGAAATTCTCCCAGAAAAAAGGAGACAAGAGCTCAAAACACAAAAAATATCTTCGGAACACACAAAAATAATTAATGACAACAGTTTTTCACTCAAAAATGGAATGTTAGAAGAAGGAGAAAAATACTGGAAGAAAAATGATGAAGGTGTTTCTACTGCTGTGCAAGGATTTGTATATAATAAAAATCAAGTAAAAGCTCTTACTGAAAATCCTCAAGGTAAAAACTGTGGAGAAGAACTTGGCAAGGTAGAATCCTTCCCTGGCTGTGATGCCACTTACCGAATATTAGAGGTAATGCACTGCAAATGTTCTGCCCATCATATGGAGCTCCACTTAATTAGTCAAAAATCTGATAAAGACCCTTACTAAGTATCAAGAAAAGAAGCCTTTGGAATTTTACATGCTGCATTCATTTATGGCAGAAATCTTCAGAGACACCTGAATCTGGACTGGGTTTTCCCTTTAAGGTTTTTTCACAAACCAGAATAGGCTAGATTGTCAGATTGCATTTTCATTGGAAGCCAGGTTTCTTATTTCCTAGGGAAAGGTGTGAGCTAAAAGTGCAAGTACTTGCTGCATTCTTGCCAAATGGTGAAATTGGACAAGGATATTGTGTTTTCTTATGCAGTTTGAGAGATGGATTCTCTCTTAACTTTCGGAAGACGTTGGGGAGAAATGTGATTGTGTAAATAATTCAACAATTGTGGTATGAGCTGATTATACCTTTTCTGTCCAACATACCTTCAAGTCTAATGGGTCCTACCAGCCCACTAATTTAAGACAAAAATAACAAAAAAAGGTTTTATTTGCTCGTTTATTTTAACTTTATCTTTCTCTTCTGATTTTAGGTTGGTTGTGGAGCTGGGAACAGTGTCTTTCCTATTCTGAAAGTTCTATGGTACATAGTGTTGGATTTCCAAATATGAATGTTGTATTCACATCTTCATTTTCACTGAATGTTGGTGCTGAATCAGTGCTGCAGGAAGTGTTGAGTGAACCATTTCACAGTCCTAGGATTCTTAGTGTGTCAGATCACAAATAATGCTGGTATAATCCATCGGTGTAGGATACTCCTCATATTGCTCCACCCTGGTCTTGAGGGATCATATTTGCTGACAAAATTTGTCTTTGGGTGCATTCAGGTTGATTTCTTGTAGTTTATCTCAGGCAGGTGAAATACTCTCTTGTCTTATAGATCATTGTAAAGCTACCATATCTCTTCAAAAGGCCAAAATTATAGAGACCATAGATGTGACCTACTGGAAAGAAGTTCTGTTTTTTCTGAATTGGCTGGTATATTTGTCATATTACGTGTGGTTTTAGTGTCAAGGCACAAGTCCTGTATCACATTACTTAATTCACTGAAATATCTTAATCCACTCAGCTTCCAGTTTTAGAAAAATCTGTTATGACAGCTTGTCCTCCCATCCAGGTAGGCAGGAAGGTTTTATTGGAAAGGTTATGTAAGGGTTGAAATAGATTTCTTTTTATTCGTGCCTTTAAGAGCTTGAGAACAACACAATTCATTATTCTATCAATGAAATCTGATTGCTAGTATCACCATTATACAAAAATACTCCATTTTGCAGATGTGCAAACACAGCTGGAGGAATTGAGTGATGCACCAGGGTCATACATGAAACCTCTACGTGTTTGCAGTGCATCTTCATCCCACAGCAAATGCTTCACATGTAGTGAAAGGAGAGCCTGGTTTCACAGGAAAACTTTGAAAGGAACCCTATATAGGAAAAGATATTATGTGGCTGTATTGAAAAAGATGAGACAAACTTTTGTGTTTTCCTCACAGGAGGCATTAATCATAGATTGACATTTCTGATAATTAGGAATCTACTTGTTAGGCATTTTTCCTGGAGATCTCTATCCGTATGTAAATCCTTCAATCACATTGGTTGATACATTGAGCAACTGGCTTGTCTTGTATATGACCTAATGGAAAGATCTCTTATCTCTAAGCAGGCTTGGCATTATAGACAGTTGGTTTTACTCTGAATTTAATAATATAAAAATTGCCATTCTGGCAATTACATGCATATAAAATAATATATATATGCATATAATTATATGCATATAAAACCAAGCTGGTGTAAAGCAGTGTCAACCTCTTCCCCCTGTCTCCCTTAAAATTTAAGTTAGTGCTTTTTAATACAATGTATTAAACCATCCAGATCAAGCCATATCTTTGTCTTAAGTGGACTTTCTACATAATTCCTATTCTGCTCTAAAAAAAATTTAAAAATCCCAACATTCTAACAAGTCTATTAGGTAATCAGCTTAACCTTTCCCAAGGGACTGACTAGGTCCAAAGCCTGGCTGCTTGTCCTCATTCATAATAAATATGTAAATCATCAATTCTCATGGTGGTCACAGAGCTGATAAAGGTTTTGCTCAGCAACATGCATGGAGTATTTTTTGTTCCAGAAGCATTCTCCTGTTGAACCTTCAGAAGTCACTAGCTTAGCTGTGTATACTGGGAGATCTTACAGGCACTAGTAGATTGATTCCCTTCTAAAGAAGCCATCTATCCAAAATCTTAAATATATTTTTAGTTAATTAAATTGATCATGAGTTGGTCATGAGGTCATCTCTCATTGGTTCTGAGTAGCTTTCTTCAGATAACCTTTCAGAGGTGAAAAGACTTCTCCCTAGAATTACTAGTTATCGGATGAGTGGTACAAGGAAATTTGCAGCTGGCTGGGTCTTGGATGGGAACAGAAGGGAGAACAGTGTTACAGGACATTCTTATTCATCCTGGCTGGAAAACAAAGGGGATAATGGCGTACAATAACCAGTAATGGTTAATCATATCAAAAGAAGAGCAAGGTGATACATGGAACCCCAAACTTTACAGAACTGGATGACTTTTGCAACTGTCCATCCCTGCCCAGATCATATTGCTAATTAAACTGCATACATGGGCTAATAAAGTGGTGCTCCTGTAAGAAAATGTGACCTATTAATGTGCATTTATGCATTACAGCACCAGGACATTGTCACCATTTCTGACAGCCCTCTGTGACTCTTTTTCTTTTCCTTTTTGCTTTCTCCCTGACAAGGCTATAATTCTTTTTGTACTAACTGTCTGTTGGTATTCTTATGAATTTGTCTGCCCTATTGGTTCATTACAACCTATGTGGCTTTCCATGTGCTAGACATCAATAAAGCATGCTTGATCAAACCTGTGGAGAACCCCAGAGGACCCTCTGAAGTTTCATGAACACTGATGTAGACTTTCATCTTACACATTAATCATTTTCTAACTGATGTTGGTTTTGTTTTCCTAGCAATACACCTGGAACCTTTCTCTACTGTTGTGATTTTGCTTCAGGAGCAGTGGAGCTGGTAAAGGTAATTCATGCACTCGCTTCAGAGTACCTTACAAGCCTGTAATTCAGGAGGCTGCCAGGAAGCCATCTTCATGAAAAAGAATGTGATGGCTTTGACAACTTTTAACTGAAGTTTTCAATATTCCAAAGAACAAAGTCATACTGTATGCAGAGAGGAATGAATACCATCAGTGGGCTTGCTTCTCAGCTTGAGTAAGATACCGGACAGAATAGGCTTTTATATGAGATGTTTTACAATGCAGAATAATTGAAGAAAAAATGTTTCTTGAGTCACAGTAAACGTATTAACTACTACTGTTCTCTCTGTGCCTCTTTTCATCTTTTTCCTGACAGTCACATTCGTCCTACAATTCAGCCTGGTGTTCTGCCTTTGTTCATGATGTGTGTGATGATGCTTTACCCTATCCATTTCCAGATGAGATCCTGGATGTCATTCTCCTTGTCTTTGTGCTCTCTACTATTCATCCTGACAGGTAAATGAAGACTAAAGGGCAAAGCAAATGGGTTAAATCTCTTTTTTAACTGGAGATTTTCAATAATAGCAGAAGAAGATGATGAATCTTTGTTATTTAATAAGCTACAGCATATATAAGATATTTTAAATGCTGTTTACCATTTTCAGGCTTCAAGAGAATAGCTGGTCAGGCTAATTATAATTAGTGAGTCTCCAGTCTCCATCAAAATACAAGGGGTATATTGTAACTAAGTACATATCTATTAGAAGTGACAGACTGAAAAAAATAGCAAATTAAAATCCAGACTTGACAGTCTTCTAGAAGGTAGTTATTTTTAGTGATCAAAACCAAACATTCATGATTTAACACCTTACAGTATGTTGATATAGATTTAGATTGCTGATTTAGCCAACTCAAATGCTTACATGCAGCCCTTTTAAACTAAAATGCATCTATAATTTTGTAACTTGTTTGGATTAAAAACATTTGGTCTAATTTTCATGTATGGTGTTATGTTGAGTACTGTTAGCCTTTGCTAATGTCTCTTGATGTCTAATGAACCAAATTTGATGACTGTTAAGGTTGGCTGATTGTGAAAATGCCCTTTTTTCATGCAAAAAATGTAAAAGAGAGCATGTAAGTTAAACTTCTTGACTCTAACAATCTAACTTGACTCTAACCATATAACGTAGTTTGTATGAAGGGAAATACATGCTGTTGTGTGATAATACATTTATTACTTCAAGAATGTCATTAAAATGTCTTGGTGTACAGAGCAGTGTTTGCCCAAGTCTAGGAACTGTTTCCCTGCTACTGATGATTAGCTTTATACAGGAAAACCTTCTCTGTATAGGACATTTCTCCTTCCTGTCTATTCAGACGTGAGCACGAGTCACACAAAGCTGGGGTCCAGGTTTCAAAAACAATTCAATCAGGAGACGTTGGCTCTTCGTAACTCCAGTGATGCTGCCAGAAAGAAATTGGACAACAGTGATTCATTCAGTCACTGTGCCTGTAGAAGCAGTAATCAGATGTTCTGTCAGAATTTCTGTGCATCTTTTCCTATTAGCCTTTTAAGAATACATTTGAGGTTTTTGTGGTTGATTTTCTGTTTTGTTTTCTTTTTGTTGTTTGTTTCTTTGCGGGGTGGTTGTCATTGTTGATTTTGGTTTTTTGGTTTGGGTTGGGTTTTTTTCCCCAGGGCTGACATGGATGTTTTTGTGTGCATGTGTGTGTATACACACACACAAAGATTTTCATGCAATTATCTGTGTTGTGAGACCCACTCTCCAAAGATGTGTTAGTCATTACTGCCATCTCATAAAATTAAAATGAGTGCATAAAGGAAAATCTGATCCAGATTCATCTTGCTCAGTATACATTTTTTCTTGAAACTTTGCAAGTGGGAAATGAAAAAGAAAACCAAGAGAATTATGATGCAAAACTTACGTCCTTTGACAAGATGGAAAATACATGTGAGAGTGACACATTTATATTCAGCAAATTGTTACTTAGTAATTTCTCTCTAGGCTGTTTTGTTTAGTTTTTGATAATTGCTACTCTTGTAGTCAATTTTTAACACACTTCAATTCTGCTAGAAGGCACCTCTAAAATTTGGTTGCAGAATTGGAAGTATTAAACTTTCTTCAAGCTGTATAATGAATGTCATCTAGTTCTGCTGGATGAAATTTCTCAGAGCACTTTCACTTTTTGTGCACATACACTTCTTTCTCTGTGTGTGTCAAACTTCTGTTTACATGGGCAAGGCTGTAATTCTGTGCACAACTACTGTCCTAAGCATTCTTAGGTGGTGCTGCCTTTTTAGTCTGTGGCAGCAAACTTGGTTGCTTATGTTTGCAAACTTCACCAGCATCTCATCTATTCTCTAAGGATGCAAGGGGTTGTAAATAGGTTGGCTAAGCTACTGAAGCCTGGAGGAATGTTGTTATTTCGAGACTACGGAAGATATGACACAGCTCAACTTCGCTTCAAAAAAGGTAATTCCTGAATGGTTTTGTGGTTCACTGTTCATTTTAGCTCTTTCTGGAAAACAAGAAAGTGACATGTCCTTTTTCACTACTGCTCTAATTTCTTAGGTCATTGCTTGTCAGAAAATTTTTATGTAAGAGGAGATGGAACCAGAGTATATTTCTTTACCAAAGGTATGGTATGTTATAGTTTCATTGAAAGGATTGAGTGTTTCTCAAGGTGATTTGGATTATGAAAGCTCATCTTAAAACATAAATTTAAAGAAGGTTTTATTGGCTTGTTTTTAAATGCTCTGCTTTTGAAAAGCCCAAAGCTAACTGTTGTAACAAAATTATTTCCTTTGTGTGCACACTTGTTGCATTTGGGGTCCTGCAAGATTGCTTATGGACATCACTGGAAATTTCTCTTTAAGTATCCTGTGTGTAATTGCATGCTCAAATTTTATTATTCAAACATGCACATGATTTCTCTGTTGAAATTGAATTAAACATGCTTGGAAGGGGAGTCTGTAGCTATATGTGGCATAAAAGACTGATTGTCATTTGTCAGGGAAATAGCTTTATCTCGATAATATGTGAACAGTGACCAAATGGCAGGCCTTTGTTTACTCAACTATGGCATCTTGAACCCTGGGAAGAAAGGGTATCTATGGATGCTGTGAGTAATAACTAATGTGGTTTGGGCCTTAACATAACAATTTTTACTGCAATATAAATCTAGAGCTGTGAAAATGAATTTCTAACAAAAGCCTTATTACGGGTGGTATCCTTTAGCTTTCAAATTGCAAAACAGATTTACTTCCATCTTTGGTTGAACACAAGTTGGTAATTACTACTTTCTACAACTGACTTTTTTTTTTATTGCAATAATTCTTCATATGAAAAAATAGATGAGGTATGGAACATGTTCAACTTGGCTGGATTAACTGAAGTACAGAATTTAGTTGATCGGCGATTACAAGTAAACAGAAAGAAAAAAGTGAAAATGCAGCGAGTTTGGATACAAAGCAAGTTCCAGAAGCCATTGCTATCTCTGCATAATCCTGAAGAAATCACCAAAAGGCACCCCTGTAAATAATTGTACTCCAGAAAGGTAGTACAGAATTGAACTTCAGAAACTGAAGCAAATTTAAGTATGTATATTTCCAGTAAATGTTGTGTACACTGAAAAGTATAAAAAAGTTCAATAAATGTATTGAACTGAAAACTTTTCTCTGACTTTCTTTTCTTTGTAAATATATATGTGTGAGAAAAATCTGGGAGAAAAAAAAGGCCATTTCTGACTTCTGCTTTATATGCAATAATCTTTTCATAACTGACCAGGCATTATTTTACTCCCTTAAATATGAATAGTCAATAAGTGTAAATATATACCTCATTCCCGATGAAATTCACAGTATGTAAAAAGCTTTTATCTGAAGCATAATTATTGCAGAGATTTAGAGAAACAGAATATCTGTTGTCACTATTACTACAGCTGCACTGTGTTAATTTCTGAGTCACATCCTTTTCAGCCACTGTGTCTTACAACTGTATTTCCTCTTTGGAGGGAAATTTCTTGGTGCATAAATAATGAAGACAAAAATCTTTTTCTGATTTGCATATTGCTATCATTTCTAATCTATCATATCACACTAACTGCATGTGCTATGTATACACTTCAGATTACTCAGTGATTTTTGTCCTCCACAGTGACTGATTTATTATGCTGAGGACTCCACTTTTCACCTACATGCTCATAAGGAACATGCCAAATTCAAATACAAAACAAATTCAAATACATTACATTTAAAGTGCTCTAGGTTGTAAACTGAACATGTTTCATGTAGAAAAGAATTACCAAAATGCCAAAACAGTTCTGAAACCAAATAGTTAATATTGGACTGTTGTCTAGATAAATACAAATATTATTTTTACAATATGTTAGATACACTAGAGGGAGGAGCAAAAACAGTCCTGAGTACATTTTATTAATGTTGTTGTGGGGTAATGTAATCACTCTAGAATGGTAATCTACCTGGCAGCTGAGATATTTTTGTTGTTTACAAAAATAAGTTTCTTTCTTAGGGGTTGTATATTAGAAAGAAAAAGCACAATGTTTTTTATTGACCAGGTGAGGATACAGTAAAGGACAGGACTTCATTAGTATTTCAAATTCTTTTAAGAAGAAAACTGAATTGCAAGTACTGTTTTCAAATGTAGAACAAGATCCTGAGGCTGTTGAGCTCGTATTTAAAGATGCCACTATGGCACTTTGCTATTTAAATGTAATTTTAAATCACTTTGCCACAAGGAGGAGAGACCAAGGAACAGGTGAATGAATAAAATGAATCTCTTATTTAAACAAGGGCATGGGATGCGTGTAATCTATAACATAGTTTTGAGTTCCATTAATACAGTGACACTCAAAGTCTCTTTTGTTGTTTTTGTTTTAGTCTGAAGGGTAAACATGTTCTAGCTGACAGCCCAGCCTGTTGTTCTTTTTGCAAATTGTTAGTTGCTAAGCTAAGGAGGACTGATGGTCTCTAGGAAGAAAACCCTTAATTATCTGAATGGGGATGCCAAGTAGTTTCATCCCCTTTAACCCAAATGTGTTTCAAGAATGAGGTGCAATAAGGGGTCTGATCCTGCATTTTTGATATATTTGAAACTCCCCTTAGAGGAAGATACTGTTTTATGAATTAAGAGGCTTTGGTTAGAAATGGCATTATTGTAACCTGCAATAAAACTCCTGTGGTATAAATCAAAGGTTAAAACACAGCTGTGTTTCTGAAAGCCCTAAGAGATTGTAGTACCCTCACAGAAAATATAAATAAATGTCTCTTTATATTTTAAATATGTTGCTAGTCAGTTTTATTAATTGTGACTTCTGAATATACAGAATTGTTGTCAATAGCTCTTAGCTAGCACAAATCATTTTTGCTTGTAGAAGTTTCCAGGGGAGTGATGATGATAAGTTCTTGAGCATCATGCAGTCTTACTCATGTGTGTGACATAAATTTTCCATTTGTAGAGGCTAATGTAATGTTTGCTTTGGAACTCACGAGGATATATTGATTCTGGCAAGGTTTTAATATGCTGTGTTGTCAGTTAAACAGAAGTGTGACATCACAAAAAAACAAACCCTGAATTTTGAATGGCCTGAAGCAAAATTGGCTGTTTCTCTTCCACAATTTGCAGTGTAAGTATTGGCTGCCTCTTTTAGAATAATGGTGCCTGATTTGGAAGTAATGAGATCAGCTACTGTTTTAAGTGTAGAATATCCACTGTCTGAACAGTCTTAAGATTCACAGAAGGGGATATGGAAAAAGGCATCATTCCCAATAAGAATGTTTGAACCTGAGGAGCACTTCCTGTATTTTGGCTTTATGACATTTCAGTTTTCAAAAAGCTTAATCAAAGACATATTTTTAAAACACTTCCAAATTATCTGTATTAAGCAAGAAGAACTACTGAAATAAAAGAAGAAAAAGAGATGCAGACATCTGTATAGGAAAGGCAGTTTAAAATGGCTTATTGTTAATTTCTGGAGGAAAGAAAAACTAATTTATTAATATAGAAAAACACACTTAAGTTTCACTTTTGACATATGAAGTTGATTCTTTAATCAGATGTGTACCTAATATTAATTTATACACAATCTATAAATACTAAACAGTTTAATTTGTAATTGCAAGTTTTCTTTAAATTTTTGTGGAGTGTTTTTTTGGTTGTTTCAAGCATGACTTCCTAATGGCAATTAGAGAAAGGTAGTCTTGCTAGAACTGAGCTTTGGCATCCTTGGCTTTGTCTTACTCATAGTATGAATACTATGTATTTTTTGCCCAGATGTACATGGTACTTAGTGGTTTAGACCTTGCTTAGTTTTTAAGCAAGTGTGAGGCAGTTAAAAAGTAAAGAAAGTGGCCACGTTTTTTCGTACACTAATTTTGAACTATCTAGTCAGTAACAATTGGCTTATATAAAAAAAATGCTGCCTTTTTCTTAGCAAAACCAAGGCAGGTGCTTGAGCCATATTCACAAATCCACCGAATCTGAAGAGGGCAGCCAAATGTAGGCATGATGAGTTGACTCATCATGCTGAGTAGAACCCTAGGAGCACTAGGGAGAAGTTTATAGTCTTGGAAACTGCACAGCTAATCCTGATTCTGCGAGTTAATAATGACTAAAAATTTATTGCAAACAACCCTAGAATTTGTACTAAACAACAGTGGAAATCTCTTAACATAAATTCTGCTACTTCATTTTCATTTGTGGTGTGAACTTTACTCACTGTTCCAGTGTGCTCTTTGATCTATTGATATATGGTTTGCTTCCTCTTTTTCCTATGCATAGTAGACAACTAAGCAGTTTCCCCAGGAGCTGTGTACACAAACATTTGCAGTAAAGTTGGCTGGCTGAGTTATTGTTAGAATTGAAAAAAGGAGTTTTATTTCCTTCTGTACAGATTGTTTTTCTTTTTGTGTGAATGCAATGAGTTGTATAGATGCTAAATTATATATAGTGGTGGTGGCTGTATTTTTTAATAATTTTAAGTTGAGTGTCAATGAATCATAGAATGGTTTGTGTTGGAAGGAGCCTTAAAGATCATCTAGTTCCAGCCCCTCTGCTGCAGGTGGGGACACTTTCCACTAGACCAGGTTGCTCAAAGTTCCATCCAACCTGTCCTAGGATACAGGTATGATGTCTATGATAATAGTTCATATGGAAACCATTTCTTCTCCATAGAGCATCTTTATAATGGGTGGTTAAACAACCTTGGAAATCAAACTTATACGTGTTGCAAAACCATTAAATGCTGTTAATAATGCAGCTCATGTTACCTTTCAGTATGTGTAAACTTCTCTCCACGTTTGGAACAAGGATTGGACATGAAGGGTGTTTTACATCAGTTATGTGCCAGTTCCCCTTCTCTTAAGAATCGTCCAGAATCTGGACAAGTGTAAGTCTCCTATCTGCAGTTGCACTTCGTATGTAGTCAGTAAGAACTTTGCAGGTTGTCATGGGTGTCTGCGCAGGTTCTTTGTTTTACCTGTGCCTCCTGGCATACAGGTCATGCCTGGACTCGGCTTTGAGCTGAGAACAAAATTTCTCTGTTGAGAGACCACCTTTTGCTAGTACCAAGCAACTAAAAGGAGAACTTGCCTGATTTGAAAACAAGAGCAATACATGCAAGAGGGAGAAAGACAAAGACGCAGCTCAAAGGCAGGCAAGAGGGAGTGAGTGTTTCCTCTGGGAACTAGGGTGAGAAGGAAGCTTGGATAGACTGACCAAGAAAAATGAGATGCAGAACGGGGAACTAAGGAACAGGACACTGGGCATGGTTTATGGAGAGGATTTGTAACAGGATACAGTGTGGCAGGGTGAGTACCTTGGGCCTAGAAATAAATGAAACGAAATAGTGGAGGCGAGAAGAGAAAGGGAAGAGGAATTCATCACAAAAAAAAGGTGAAATCTGGGTAAGCAAAGCAATCAGTATAAGGACTGGAAGTAGAAAGACCTATCTTCAAAGTTTTTATTCTCCCAAGTGGTATTTTCACATCTTAGTGGAATATTACAGGTTTTCTCTTTTATCCATATGTGCACAGTGCATTTCAACATATTAAAAAAGATAGAATGTTTCATTTGTCGTAGTTGTATGTGCTATGCACATGTTTTCAACAGTGCAGACAAGTGTGTGATACACCTGCTTTTGCTTTCTCCTTAGGGAACAATGTTTTTACCTTCTTTCAAGTAGAACCCTATAGTGACAGAAGCTACAATCCTAACCTCCTGGGAAGCAAATACCAGAGAAAACCAGAAGTGTCTGTCTTCTGATTGTGTGCAATCAAGGTAGAACAATTAAATTTACTCCATGTGCTCTGATGATGTCCCATTTAAATCAAGACAATATCTGCAGATTATCACTGTGAAGAGCCTCCCAATATCAGTTTTTGTTACACTTGCATCTGTTCAACAGAACTTAAAATGAATTTGTATAAACTAGAATTAAAACTTAAAGAAAAATACCAGAATAGGCTTCATCTGGGATCACAGCAATTTAGAGAGGGAATATGTTTTGTTATTTTAAAACACTTATGGTTGCAGAGGAGCACTTATCCAAGATGCTGAAAATTTTGCTCATTTGAGGTATAATGTATTTCAAGAATATTAGAGCTATCTGTGTTTTGAAGCTTTGTGTACTTAATGTTAGCTAAAGATATCTTGTCAATTGTTGCTGTGAAAAAGGAGTTAGCAACAAGATAGTCTCATTTTCAGAGGATATTTTATTGATCGGGTTGTTACAATTTTGAAGGGAACTCAAAATATTAAGGAAGCAAGTTAATTAGCTTAATAAGGGTAAAACCCACAGATGACATATACAATTTGATGAATAATTAGATTAGAATAATCTAGGCATTCCTGTGATTTGATACTAAATGAAATTTTAAGTTCATTAAAAGAACAGACTTAGTGTATACTGCTAGTTACAAAAACGACCAAAATGTTAAAAAATTTAAGTATGATGTAAAAATAGAATGCTCTATAGCTACTGCATAAATCCAGTATATAGTCTTCTCTGTAGTGTGTCCTGTTCAGTGAGAAGGAAAAGATGGAGTAAAAATAGATAGTGAATTTTTTTCATGTCTCTAGGAATTTTCATATGAAGACAGCTTTGGCAATTGAATGATAGACAATGTGAGAATGGCATATAATGTTACATTTTAGTATTTAGAAGGTCTAATTTATATCTTTCCATGATACAAAAAGCAAGATAAATTAGTCAGGTTGGCAGGCAACAAACCTTCATTGTATATATTTATCACCATGGCCTATAAAAACAAGGAATCTCAATGTTCACAAGGCTAAAAGATTGGTGAGTTACCAAAAGCTGGTTGTATTAGATTTTTCCATTTTCATTTTTATATGTGTGAATGGGAAATTTTGCATATTTACTGTTGAAGATTTAAAAATGCTTCCAATTAAAAAAACAAAGAAGCAAAGAAATAACAATCTTAAAACCTTTCTCATTACCTTTTGTGAGATCCTAGCATTGCTCAACATTCAGCTCAACAGTAGAGCTGAAGAATATGCCTGAATACAAAATGGGTCTAGTAGACGCTGTTACCAAATTAAGAAAAGATAGAGGGGGAAAAGGTAGAAAAATAGAGAACATACTAATTGGCATGACAACATGTAGTCCTGTAGCAATCATACAGCACTTAGCATTTTATATGGAATGACAAATTCAGTACAGTTCCTGAGAGAGACAACAGTCTTGCCACACTTCCCTGTCACTCCAACTGTAAACTGGCACCTGGATAAGCCAAAAGCCAAAGAATGAAAGTAATTGGTTTGCTATAAGAATGACAATTGATTAGTTATGTTTGGTTGAGGCTGGCTGTTTTGGAGTGTTTCATTGCAAAGCCAGCACTATTATTTTCTTTCTTTAGTGTCAGGCACACTCTAGCCTCCATTTCCTTCTGATATAACAAGTGCTTTTTAAATGGAGGAGTGCATCTTTGAACTTGAATAACAGGGTTCTTGTGCAGTGTAGGATTTAGCAGATGGGCTTAGAGAATCCAAACCTACCACTAGTCTTTTATCTTACACTAGGAAAAGCTTTGCCATTTTAAATGGCTCTGTTTGCTACATTCCCTACTAAGCACAGTAGTCAGATGTTGTTCTGAGGAATCGGGCAGCTTAGCTTCCAATGACATTGATTACATGTCTCAACAGTGAGAGCATGAGAAAGAGTTGTGGGTGGAGAAGTGAAAAGGCAGTGTGAGGCATTTCAAGGAGGAGATTTGCACTCCAGCATTTGCATGTGGGTGACAATCCCTCAGAGAAACAATTTTTACTCTGAAGTGGAGCAGAGTTGAATCTTCTGTGCTCACTTCAGGTTTAATCTCCGTCCCCGCAAACTACCAGCACAGCCTCTAGTTAAACGTGCATTTACTTAAAATGAAAAGAAAATAACAGCAGCGAGAAGCTGCATCTTGAGCATGGAACTGTGATTTCACAGAGAGGGATGCTGGCATGTTAATCCCTGGCATAAACGGGTGCAAGTCTCAATGACAATGCTAAGCCTGTTTACACATGGGCTGAGCTAAACCCAAAGACTACACACAATGCTGTTCAAAATCATTCATTTAATCCCTTTTGAATTTTTGCAATCTAACAACCAGAGATGTTTGTGTTAAGAAAAGATATGAAAAAGCTGTCATTGCTGACCATGGCTTTCTCTGACATATAAATTATGACAATTGTTACCTTATTTTAGATAAAAATATCATCCTTTTATTCAAGAGTGAATATTAATGAATTGAATAAATCCTCAGTGATAGTTACCAAATTCTGAAATAAGATCTGCTTTTTAAATCAGAAACAGTCTGAACTAGCTTATACAAAGACAGAAAAACAAAGCCATCCTGGCAGTAAGTCTATATTTTATTTTACCAAAGTTTATGAGGAATCAATATAATCAACAAGAACCTTGGGTTTAGTTTCTTATTCTTTTAGATGTACTTATTTTAATAGCAAAAGAAAGCAGATGGAAAAGGAAGCTGCATGGTACATGGTCTACAAACATGCAAGTATTATTATATCACTTAAGATATTTATCAAGCTACTAAATCACACTCTTCTTCTTGCATCAATTGCCTGGAGGCAGAGTATCAGAAACAGTAAATATTTATTTTATTTAGAAACAATGTTAGTAAAAGGCCTCAGGGTTTAATCTGAAAGAAAAAAAATCTTTGAATCTTTGACTCAAATTTCCAATGTCATTTATGTCAGTTTAAGTCCAGAAGTCTCTTGAAGTCTGTACAGCTTCTCCCAGATATGGACTAGTTGCTCACAATTGGAATCCAAATTAATGGCGCCTGCTTTGGTTTTGGTTGGAGTAGAGTTAATTTTCTTCACAGTGGCTGGTATGGTGCTAGGTTTTAGATTTGTGCTAAAAACAGTTTGGTTATATAGAGATGTTTTTGCTATTACTGAGCTGCACTTGCACAGTATCAAGGCCTTTTCTGCTTCTTTACTGCTTCACGAGTGAGAAGGCTGGGCTGGGGTTGCACAGGGACATGGGAGGGGACACGGCACAGCTGACACCAGCTGACCAAAGGGATGTCACAAACCATGCAGTGTCATGCTCAGCATATAAACCTGGGGAAACAGGAGGGAGGGGGGGACATTTGGGATTACAGTGCTTGTCTTCCCAAGGCACCATTGCATGTGGTGGAGCCCTGGCTGTCCTGGAGATGGCTGAGCACCTGCTGGCCTGGGGCAGGTGGTGAGTGAATTCATTCCTTAGCTTTGCTTGCGTGCACAGCTTTTGCTTTACCTATTGAACTTATTTCAACCCATGGCTTCTCTGGTTTTTACCCTCCTGACTCCCCACCACAGTCAAGTGAGTGAGCAGCTTGGTTGTGTTAGTTGCTGGCTGGGATTAATCCATCACAGAGCCTAACACTACCTGTAAAGATAAAACTACAAACACTGAAGTACAAAAATACTTTGTTCACTACTCTTACTTTGTCTAAGGGCTGAAATTCGGTTTGCTTACATGTGTTTATATTTTTGTGTAGGATATTCAGAATTTTTTATCCTACAAAATTCTGTAGTGGGTAATAAGTTTTATGAAACTTAATAACCAACTTGGTAAGCATGATTAATTAAGATAAGTGATTTGTAATAAAATCCTTAAGACATGTTCATATTTGTTGTTTTTCTCTCAAATAGTTGAGAAAGTCCCTGTGAGAAAGTATGCCCATTCTTAAACTCAAAAGACCTTTGAAGTCCAAAATAACAAAGTTTGTGAAGATAGAGGAAAAAAAAAAGGGAAAAAATGACTTTTTTTTAAATGCATTGCCAGAAAGTGAAAATGCATATGTATGTTTTCCTATGTTTTTATATTTCACAGACATTGTGTTATTTCATTGCCAAAAGACTTTATACAATGGTATGTGATTCTAAGGAAATACCAGTAAATCAATATGATCTAAACTTATATTGTGCTTTGGGCTTCCATTTTTTTCCAGTTGTTTGTTCTCCTTTTTCTAAATTAGTCAATCAGATTAAAAACAAAAGCAAACATGACAGTCTTTGGAAGTCACAGATAGCTGAAGGTAATGCAGGCAAATATTAGCTAAGTGTTTCTTAAGTGGACTTTCCTATGTGAGACCAAGAGTACAGCAGTCTTATCCAGTGTGTTACAAGCAACTTTTTTTAGTAGAGGTATGCTGTATGTATGCATGTGATACTTTATATAATTTTTATATTCTTGTTTCCAGCTACACTACCTTCTGATTTATCTTAATAAAGCTTTTGGAGATCTCAAGTGGAGTGTAAGTATTACTTAGATATTTTAAGTATAGCATTATTGGTTATATGTAAGCATTACTGGTTATATTCATAAAATGAATAAATAAGAAGTATAACATAAACATGCACGTGTATCAATGTGTAACTACATGAACAATGACAATTTCAGGCCTCTTGGTTTTCATGCCCAGCTTGTTTGGTGAGATCAGCAATGAACGTGCAAACTTTCCCCAGGGTAGCCTAGAGCAACCTTTTCTGTCTCTCTGAGACTTTCTGTATTCTCTCTTTTAAAAACAAAACAAAGCAAAACCACAAAAAAACAGTTGTTGTCAAAGATAAGCCTAACAGGCTTAGATTAGCTATACATACATGTGCATATGTATATGTGTCTGTCTAAAAATAAAATGAGAACATAGAGAACATCATCAGGCTGAGAGGCAGAGAAATGGAAATTGGCTGGCATCCAAGTAAGGAAAGATCCAGGCATGAGGAAAAAGAAATTCTTTAAATAGGCATTTAACACAAGGTAAGAGAGAAAGATTGTTTGCTTAGAAGTTTTTCCTTAAACAAATGGTTGTATGGAATGAGTAGTAAAAGAAAAGTTAATAAAGCTCTTTCTATTCTTAATCTGGAAAAGTATACAAGCCATGACTTTCATGT
The DNA here is from genome assembly GCF_021018805.1 of Prinia subflava. Lineage (NCBI taxonomy): Eukaryota > Metazoa > Chordata > Aves > Passeriformes > Cisticolidae > Prinia > Prinia subflava. The sequence continues at coordinate 19,207,516 of NC_086252.1, forward strand.
TTGCACTTTTTAAGCACTTTTATGCAAGGGGCCTGCTGGGGATCCACATTCTTCTGCAGTCAGTATGGATGCTGAGTCATCAGGAAAGCTGGCCATTTGGTTTTTGGTTTCTAAATATAGAGGTGAACATTTAAAGCCCTAATCTGCTAACAATGGACACTCGTTTTCAGCGTTGGTGACATGAATGATTTCATCCTTAATAGGCTTGCATCAAAAGCAAAGCTGTGCTTGTACAACATGTACTCCTGAAGAACTATGGTTTCTAGTACAAAAAAAATAATTGAAATTTTAAAAATATTAAAAGAAATATAGAAGAGCAACATGTTTCAGTGTTTGATAAGCATCAGAACCCTCTCATGGTAGCTTGTGTATCTTTGCTATATGCAAAGGAGGTGGAAGAAATAGAGTTCTGGGGGAGGGAACATAAGAGCAATCTAAATTAAGGAAAGAAGGTTAGATTAAGCCTTAGAAGAGGTGGATTTTGACTCTTCAATTGGGTTTTAGCTATGGTATTCAGGGAATAAGGAATTTGTGGTAGTCTGCCTGGAAATTGTCAGTTTGATAGTAATATTATTGAATAATATTATTAGACATTTATACTAATATTACCTGTGCAGCTGGTGTACTGTACTCACATTCAGTACATAGATTGGTGGGGGGCTTTTTATTTCTGATGAAGTTCTGCATACTTGGTTTGTTGGGAAACTTTGCTAAAGTAGGACTTTAGACATTCAAAATGCTGTGATAATCAGAATTAAAACAGGCATTTTCACTTTCACTTTAGATAAATTTGTATAATTCAGTATTATGCAGTAGGAGCTCATTCTTCATAAGACAAGGTTTTACCACATTGGTGGTTCAGTGTTTTATTTTGACAGCATTCTATGCCTTCTGCATAGCTCCTAGCTGAAGAGCTGCTTGCTGAGTGCTTTGGCACCTGCAAATGTGGGGCAGGGAGGGAGGAATGCTGCCTGCTCAGCAGTCATGTCAGTTTGGCTAAGCACCTACATTGCCACGTACACTGCACGTCCAGCACCGGCCTGTGGCAGGGCAGGCCTCAGCCAGTGCCACCCCTGGCGCTCTGCTCAAACCTGCTGCTGCAGTGTGCGCAGCACAGGGGCCGTGTCCCCCTCCAGCTACCAAGGTCTTCCAGGAAAGTGAGTCCCTGAGCCAGCTGTGAATCCCATGGGCATTGCTCTGGCAGGCCCAGGGGTGCTCCAGTGCCATGGCTCTGCTTTGAGTGAAGCACATCCTTCATTATTTAGATTGCTTACTGTCCAAGTGGGCAAAAGTCCTTGTAACTGAATTAAGCAGAAAATATCTACTAAGTGGATGGCAGCAGAGGAAAGACTGTTTTGAGGAAAAATAGTTTTTCATTTAAACTTTGTGTCAGACTTTCATCCTGAGTATACACAGTATGTTTCAAGAGCTATTTTTTGTAGGTGAAATAGCTGGGAACGGAACTCTTTAACAGGATGTAACAAACCTGTAGCTATGTTAAGTGACAAAGCTCTGGCCATTGCATCCAACATGCAGTGCCTTTGTACAGTGGCAGTTCAAGTGCAGCTGATTCATCAGTCAAAAAACCAGCCGTTACCTTACTATGAGATGGAAGCTTCAAAATGAGACCGTGCCCTCATTTTCTGTCAGAACTTAAAACAGGCAAAGTTTGAGGTTGTAAAAGTTAGCTGGCCATGTGTGAGTTATAAAGCCACAACAAATTAGGAACTCATTAAATTTTGAAAATACTTGAGTTTTATCAGTTTTCTTCCGGCTGGCGTACGACTAAGATGATTTTACAACAAAAGGGGCATTCTTGACAATATTACAGCAGCATGATGAGAAGAATCTTTTTTTGATTGAACTAGGGCAGAGGACTCTTCTGACGCTTGTGCTAAAAGGTCTGGCCCTAGCCATAAACATCTTGTCTGTTGCTCTCATGGAGTTTCTCAGCAGCATGTAGGTGGAGTCAGGGTCTCTGGGCACCAGAAGATAAATGCCTAATATGTGACCTACAAGTGTATTTCTGCTGTCTGTGGTAGATATAAAGAACACAAGAAAGTCCTGGTTTATTCCACTAGCAGAAAAATCGGTAAATGATTATTTTCCAGCCCATTCCCTAATGTTCTTTGGAGAAGACTGAATCCTTCTTTCGATTATGCATGGTACGCTGAAGGTATTCATTTGGGACTTTCTTAACTAGTTTCTATTATAATTATCTTTATTTTGGGTGCTGTTTTCGCACAGACTGAAAACCATGATACATCTCTTTTTCTTAATTGAACTTTTTACTGTTATTTGTCTGTTTTCTACCTACAGCATTCCAAATGCTAGTTATTTCATGTGTTCTACCATTAATATATAATGATGAGGCCTTGATACAATTGAAAAATACAGAATAAAGCTGAGATGAGACAGAGATATGGAACGATTTATTGTCTAAAATATAGCCACAGTTCCAGCTTGAACTCTTAACATTGTGTGACTGGTTATTAGGTCTTGTTTGAACCTTATGTGAAAAAAATCCCCAATGCAAAATGCAAAATATTTACTGTATTCACAAAACTGCTAGTGCTTCTTTTTCCAGTTTCACTCATCCCTGTTAATTCTGACAAGGCTGCCAGATGACTTGTGGCAAAATTAAATTCCCATAAAAAATGCAAGTTTGAGATATAAAATATACTTGTGAATTTCTCTAATGAATGTGCCTTGCCCCAAAGGGCCCACTGCAGCTCACTGATCAGTGACTATTATTATGCACAGATAAAGTCCCTCTTGTGAGAACACCTCTGTTAAGACACTTATAGTGTAACATGGCATGTTTTCTTTCATGGGATTCCTAGGGTGACCCTGTCTCAAATTTGATACAACAAATACTGTTCTGACCCTCAGGAACCAAGTATAAGTTTTGCCACAGACTTCACTTAAGATCTCATTGTACAAAAATTTCGTAGTCAGATCTGGAACTGCTGTGCATTCCTTTTCAGGGATCTGTTGACACTTTGATGAGTGTAATATCAAGAGCTGTTGGGCTACATTTTCAGGGACATTCTTGATATTTGTGGTTTTATGCTTCCAGATAGGAAAATGTAGACTGTATTGACAAAATGAAAGAAAGAATGCTGCATTTTGAGTGTATCTGAACATCGCTGTGTTGTCTGACCTGCTTTTTAAATTAGTTTTAAAGTTTTTATAAGAAGTGCTTTAATAAAATACTAATATGGAATGTTCTGTTCAGCAGTCACAGAAAAGAGGCAGTCCAGAGACTCTGTCTGTTCAGTACAGAAAAGGCCTGTAACAGAAGCAGCAGAATGACTTAATATGAAGAATTTTGAAAAAGGAAACCAAGCTATTCTGCATTCTCATTTATTAGACAGGGAGAGGGAACTGAAGAGTAACCTTTGAGGAACTCAAATTGCACCTGAATAATTTGCATTTAGAAAGGATGTTCTTTTCATGTTCAATTGGTTTATTGAATCCATGCTAGATTCCTGTAAATGCTACACAGGTTTTGCATCTCCAGTATTTTGCCTAAATGAAAGGCTAACCTTTGGAATCTGGCTTGGCTATATTACATTATGTTTAGTCTAATAGAGGTGAAGGAAGTCATTGAACTGAATGGCACAAATTCTCTTGGTCCTCTGGAAGCAGCTTTAGCAACAATCTCACTTGGATGTTCAAAGTGACAGGAATTAACATCATTTCTATACATAGGAACATCCTTCTACTTGAAACAGCATTCACAAATTCGTGTTTCTGTAATCTACAGGGGCAGAGTGTTGTGCTGAAGGAGGAAAAGCTGAATACACTTTTCATTCCTCTGAGAAATTAAAAAGAAGGTGAATGCTTTGAGTGGTGAGCAAGTCTGCCTTCATTTTGATTCTAGTCTGCCATACGGAAACTTCAAACAAGGCTTATTTTGCCGAACAAAGATATTTTGAAAATGATTGTCTTAAAGAGCAGTGGGGTTGGTGTGAATGTGGACAGAGGTGATTTTGTTCCTTCAGTGTACATGTATGTTGACAGTGAATTTTCTGGCAGACAGTGGCTATAAGAAGTTTTGCCCCGGGAATTACACAAAATACTGTATTAGAAGTATAAGAGAAATCTTGCTTTGTATATGGGACTTCTTAATAACACACCTACTTCAGTCTTCTTCTGTTTCAGCCTTTGTGTGTAGATCTCTCAGGTATCTTGTACATCTTTGTGGACAAGACAGTCTTTAACAAGGTGCTTGAGACTTGTAATATTTTGGAATTTGTTTGTGATTTTTATGCAAAAGCAAAATCATATTGAAATCAGACAGGAATCTAATTTGTGAATTACACTCAGGAATTGCTTTGTGGAAAAATACTCAAATCAGTAATAGGGAATAGAAATTTCATATTCTATTTAATATACTCAGCATTAGACACATCAACTAGTAACTAGTAACTAGGTTTTGAGTTTATTCCTAGCAGTAAGTACTTCTTTGTATTAAGGCAGGGTGATAGTTTGGTTCTCATCCTGAAAAGCAGGGAAAAGCTAATGTCTTTGTGGGCTCTGCACTCACACTGTCTTTAGGGGAACTTAGCAATAGGAGTGCAATTGCTCTTTCAGCTGGAGTCTGGGATGTCCTGAATTATTCTGAATGTGTGTTAGCCTTAGTTATTGGCACCCTCATCCCCAGGTGGAATTTTTCCTTCACTGTGTTGCAGCATTCCTTGTCAAAAGGTCTACTCTTATCCTTTACCACATGCTGGTAGAAGGGCTAGAGTTTGGAATGACAGTACTAAAACATGAAAACTTCTACAAAAGAGGAATCATTACTCTTTTCCAAAAAATCCCTATGTAATCTTTGCTTTCATTTTGTTGAATCCCATGACAAGAATTTATCCAGTAAACAGTTCACTGTTGCTAAATGTCAGGACTAAATAACAGAGCCATGGATAAGATAACCACCATAATAAAGGTTGACTAAAGCCATATATTAACAAAGGCTTCTCAGACAACCTGGATATTTTGTATGTGTCCCATCAGCAAAATAAAAGGCATGGCATGGCTGCACTCCTCGAGTTCAGTACAGCTGCTAAAGTGTAGTTGGTTATGACCCTGTGTAAGAAGGCCCATCCTGGTGAATAATCCTCTCATCTCACTCATTGTTAACTCATTGCTTGCTCATGGTTGGGTTAGTGAGGGGGGTAGGTACAGCAGTAAGTTTGGCACGGAAGACTTGCAGCTAAGACTGGAGAATGCTGTGGATTCTCAGGGGTGGAGGATACACCTCATCTGTCTTCTGTTCTTTGCTCTACCTATTCAAAGAATAGTAAGTTGGTGTCAGTATTCTGTTCTATTTTCTCTAGGCATTCCAAGAATGAGATTTGAAGTACTAAGAGATCTACTAAAGCTCAGAAATAAAACACAGGTCATCTAGACCAATGGATTTTTCTGCAGTGTGAGAGAGCAAAGCTTGACCATGACAGTGTTTTCTTTGGAAACAGTTCAGCTCTGTCTCGGAAACTACAGATAAGGAATGTAAGTATCCATATTTGTGTGCACATGTGTGTAAACCAAAATGAAAATTCCAAAACAAAGCAAGTTGACTAGCTTCTTCCCAGCTCCACAGAGAACCACAGAACTACATAGATAGCAGTTCTGTTGCTTTGTGCATGCCTGAGGTGTGGTCAGGAATCAGTATAGAAATACATTAAAAACAGAATGGAAAAAAAACCCCTAATGTGCAGAAATGTCTTGCTGCTATTTTGTTTGCCTGTAAATGTTGTTGTAAATAAATGAGTATGTGCAGTTGTCCATGGGTTATCCTTTATACATGAGAATCTAAAAATTCAATTTGGAACAAGTTTTACAGCATACTTCATAACTTCTTTGGATTTTTTAAAACTTTTTAATAACTTGGCATATGAATTTATGAGTGTACTGTGGTACTGTCATCAAAAAGAAGATCAAAATAGTGACTAGAATAAGTGAAAAGGAGATAGAACTGGCACAAAATCTGTATGGAACAAAGAAGTTACCTTTATTATTCAAAGTACAACTCCCGTTGGGAACTTGCGTAGGTATCATATAAATCATGATGGAATAGGTCCTCTAATGAAGGACCATTATGATGGGAAGCAGGTAGTCTCCATTTGAAATAAAAAACTAGGCACAATTAGACTGGTTGTTAGCGTGCAAGCAGCTAAAAGAGCCCTGTGTGTTATTGGGCACTGACCCTCTCTACCTGAAGTGGAATTGTCTGATAGGAGAATTGGGTGGGACTTTCTGTGGAAAACAATGCACATTGTGTACAGAGTTGTATGAGTCTTATCACTGATTTTAGTGGTTTGTTAAGTTTTCTTGGTAATGAAAGAAGTATTTTGGCTCTTCCTGAGGTCTGTAAGTTTTATTAAGCACATGCATGACAAGTAATCTGATAGCAAATTATGTCTTCTTTGCCTCCCTAGACCCTTACACGTTGGCTGAATCCCTTCATCTGAGACAGTCATTGCTTTCACTGCTGTTTCTATGACAGATGAATGTGACTGGTGAATTTATCTCTGGAAGGCAGAAGATGAGATGCATTGTCTTTTACTGGTCAAGTCTGATAGACATCCTTTTTTATGTGTCACTACTGACTCTTCTAAAAGATTTTTCAAAAGTGAAAATAAGTTTTCCTGAGAGACAAAGATAAGAACTAAAGGATTAGTAACTCCTACTGTGAAATTCTAGCCCTATTTCCAGTGCTAGGTTAATAGTTGGAATTTGTGATCCTAAAGGCCTATGATTCTAATGAGAGATTTGCTCCTGACTTCAGGATGATCACAGTTTTACTCCCATGGTGTGATTGGGCTTTCCTAGGAAAGCTAATGTATAAAATCCTGCCTCTGCCAGCACATCATGAATGCAACGTGATGAGAAGAGGATATCATTGAATGGCATCCATAGCCAATAAGAGCTGCTGTGAGCATCCTGTCAATCAGTGTTTTAATGTTAGTCACCAGCTTGATTAATGACATGGAAACACTCACTCTTTCTCTGAATTGTGTCTGAGTGCCTCCTGCCAGAGCAATGGAGATCACCTTCTGCTGAGCTTATACACGTATGCATATGGAATAGAGCCATTATGGGTGCTTCAGTGCAGTGTGTAACAGCCTCTTCCAAATGAAGGGGGCTCCCAGGCATCATTCACTCTGTACCTGCCTGTGTTTGTTTGCACACGGAAAATCAGCTGACTCCCAGACCAAGGGCTGCCTTGTAGCTTTAAGCTCAGCGGTGGCTGTAGTCTGTGTTAGGGAATTTTTCTGTCACTATAAAAGAGAAAACAGGACTCATCCTAAAGACAGCCCCAGGATTTCTTTGCAACGATCCTCCCTGAGAAACTTGAAGCTTCTTGATCGCAAATGGGAAAACACTGGAAGAAATATGTGTACGTGGTAGAGAGAACTTGAGAAGTCAAGAAAAGGATTTCATTGCATTATTTCCAAAAATAAAGTGAAAAAGTTTTATTTATATCAAACCAAGAGGAAGCAGAACAGTAGTGTGAGTGGACAGAGTTCTTTTACTGTCTGAAAGTTCTGGAGGTTTTGCTCAAGACTGGGCAAAGTTCTGCATCGTGGTATTAGATGTCAACATCCTGAGATACTCAGCTTGGCACAGTGAGACCATTTCATTGCCTCATTTCATGCTGGTGTGTTTCAGGCTGTATTCTGAATACATCCAGAATTTGGCTTTTTATTCTACGTGAAATAGATTAAATTTTCCTATTTTGACAGGGAATATCTTTAGCAGTATGCTCTGAAATGCCTTAGGGATTCAAGCTGTCCCTTAATCAATGCTGCAGACGATGCAGTTTTGATTTTTTTTTTCTTGAATATATGAACTATGACACTAGATTCATCCTGGCATACATCTGTCAGAGCAGACTGAAAGCATTCAGTTAGAGCCACTTCATTACCAGCACAGGGCCAACAAATAGGAGACAATCTAAAAAAGGGGGATTGAAATATAGCATAGATGAGAAATATATCTCAAAATAAGGTCATAATGGAAGTTATAAATTGCACAGCAATCCAGACAGCAACGGGACATCCTCAAAATACGCTACACTATCTGCATACTGATACTGACTTTTACAAATATGCAACAAATATGGATTGTTTGTGAAATGAATAGCTATGGGTCAAGATGTAACATAACAGAAAAAACAACTTTGCAAATATAAATATTTATTATTAATGGACAGTAACTGCTTCCTACTCAAATTGGCAAGAATTATGAACCCAACCCCCTTTGTACTTACTGGAGATTTAGAAGGCTAATGAGAGAGTGTAGCAAAAAAACCTCTTCTGCCTTCCAGAAAAATCAGCAAAGCTAGACCATAATGAAGAATACTCCTGTGTATTGAGAGCTACTGGGCTGCAGATCCACCACTAAAAATCTCCAGTGCTTGATATTGAACCAAGAAAACAAAAATACAAAATTAAAAATCCTGCACTGGCTGAAGGACATGCAGAATTCTTTCCTATCTGTATTTTTTGTGATCGTTAATACTTGTGTGAAACAGTACTGGACTGCCATATAGCAAATTACAAGCACGAGATGAATGTGTCTGGTTTGATCTTTGAGCTTCTTTGATAAGATGCAGGTAAGAGTTAATGTCATCTCTACCTATTGTGGCATGTTTAACATCTGCTATTCCTTTCTGGGTTTATTTGCAGTTTCAGTCCTTAACTTGTGACCTTTCCTTTTTTTAATTTAGCCATTGATCACACCCCAGAACATGTGATTCATTTGAACTGCAAATTCCCTATTTCTTGTGGTACTAATAAGCATTGTGGCTACTGAAAGCTGTAGCAGAAGGGAAAGGGAGGAGGCCTAACAGGCTTGACACTGTCTTTTGTCTGTGTTGCAGCAAGGGGAGAAGGAAAGATGTACAGGAATTGTCTTATCATCATGCACATATATACATGTACATAAACATTTTTATTTGTTTATCTAATCTCTTGGATGCTTTTTAAATGTCTGTCTTAACCCTTTGTTCTTGAAGTAAGCAAGGAAAAACTGTATCACAGGCATTTAATTTTTTCTTTCTCAAGAACAGCTAGTGTCCCTTGTGCCAAGAAGAAAATGGGAGTGTGTGGAGAGCTAAATTTCAATTAACACATCAAAGGGCAGTTTGTGGTGTTTTGCCTATAGCTAGGGTTTAACTGTGTTGCAGGACTCTGGGAATTTTGTAATTTTGCTATAGGCTCACTTATTGCATTCTTACCTCTCCGACTTTTCTGCTCTTCCTCTGCTTCTCTGAAGGGGACAAATGAAAGCAGTATAATCTTGTTGAATATGGTTCTTGCTGATGAATTACATGAACAGCTGCTGGGAACACTCTAGGAATACAATTTGGTGAAAAAAAGAGATGAGATACAATAGAATTCCCTTATGATGCCATTCATTCTATATGCAGTATTATACCATATTGGTGGAGAAATGGGAAGGCCTAAAACTCAATTTCACTTTGAGCTGGTTTAAAAAGAAGCAATTCTACATACATTGCAGCCACAAAAACATATATTTATAAGCACAGACTTTTACTTTGTAGGTAGAAACTGCACAGCTGTATACATTTGATTTTTTGCATGCATAAGAACTTAGTTTTACAGGCACAACTATTGTACTTTCTTCTCAGTATTACCCAAACACTTATGCTAATTCTTCCATTATGTAGTTCATCTCTTTTCTTTGTGCTTTAAGCCAGGTTGGGAAGGGGGAGAAAACCCTACATTTCGGCATGCAGGACAATCAAAAATCCAATCCAGAAAATGGAAAAGTCATTGGTGTGGCAGTATTCCTGCAATATCCTCCAGCTCAGATTTTTGCATTGTAAAAACCCAGCATGCAATTGTGTGTTAAGACTGGAAATTAAAGCTAATCTCCTCAGTTACGTTACGAATGTTATACACCAAGTGAAGCAATAGCATTTTGCTTTCTTGTCTTTTGACTTTAGTGAATTCTTTCAGTTCTTTTTCACTTTGCAGAGTATGGGAAACACACAGAGAATAAAACACGCCTGTCTTCAGAAATGGGAAAGAATTACATTGATCTTGGATCAATTACCATTTAGTGTAGTTCTAATAATTCTAATAATGATATTTTGGAAAGGTTGATGGGGATCTTGGTAAGATAGAACCTGCTCAAGCCTTTGGCCACATGTCCCATATTTTGAACCAGATGTCTGTGGTTTACTGACTTGTTTCCCTTCATCCCACTGCAGGCCAATAGTAGGAGTTGGATTCTTTTCTTGATTGGTGAGTCTAAAACAACTGGAAGTCTTCTTATGCTATGTACATTTTGTAAACTACAAGCTTGGTCTGAAAACAATGATTTTAGAGTTTTAGGCAGGTAATTTTAAATAAATAGTTAAAAATGTTATTCTGGAACACAATTTTTTCCATGCTTAGGAAAAGGGAAGAGGCCTTCTTGGTAGTTACAAGAAATACGTATTTAAAAAAATTAACTCTTAGAAATAATCTGAAAGTTTAATAGTAGTCATGAAGATTTCAACATAAATGATGTTTTGGTTTCTTTAACAGGGATTGCATGAGCTCTTGGGATGGAAGTGTCATCAGATGAGCTGTAACTATAGCTTGACACTCTGCATCTGTGCATGTGCATATCTTGATATTATCTAAGTATCGGTAACAGTGATACCTAAAGCTGCTGTGGATAAACACAGGTTTCTGATGACAGCATCTTAAGTACAGGAGAAAAGCTCTTGAGCAGTTGATAATACCATCATATCCCTCAGGTGCTGACAGAGCTTCATGCACAGTTTTTCTGTGAGTTGTTTTTCTGTATTTCACATATCACTTCTCTTTCCTGATGAAAATCATGGCTATTACTTCGCTCTAAATACTGACATTAAGAATTAACATCATAATAACTTTTAGTACCCTGGTTATTTTAAAAGAATTCAAAATCTCAATTTGACTTCTTAATGGTTGTAAATAGTATGTTTTGGACAACAGAATTGTATTTTAAGAAATAATGCAATTAATAAAGAATAATTCTTTTTGACCCATTTATGTTTTAAAAATTCTAAAGCCAGTTTTCTTTTTTTTAATTTTCTGAATTATCTTTTATTTTATGTGGAGGTTTGTTTTATTTTACTAAGGCCTTGGCTCCCAAGATGTAACAGTTGTACTGCTTAATCTGTAGAAACCAAGGTTAAATGAAACAGGTTCTCCAGTCATGAAATCATTAGAGTGAGGGGGACAAAAAAAAAAAAAAAAAGAAAAAAAAAAAAAAAAAGAAAAAAGAAAAAAAAGGAGGTCCAGTCTATCCCTGTTGTGGCAGGAAATGGGTAACTAGGTCACTCCTGACAGATGTTTGTATAGGCTGCTGTTAAAAACCACAAATGAAGGGGATTCTACAACCTCATAAATCTATTCCATCTCATCTAGACTTTAGGTTGAAAGGATTTTTTGTTGTTGTTGTTTCATTTTTTGTATCTAGACTACTCTTCTTTGAAGCAAATTAAGCAGTTACTAGTTATAATTCAGGTGTGTACAAAGATGTGTTGACCATGACTTTCTGTATGCAACCTTTTATGCATTTTCCACCCAGGCTTCTTTTTCTGAGGAAGCGAAGCCTCATTTCTTCAATCTTTCCTTGTAAGTCATATTCTCAAAATATCATTCTTCTTGATTTCATTTCAACGCCATCCAAATTGTTGAAATTGTTCTTGGAGTGCATTCCTAAAATTGCACAGAATGCTCCCGCTGAGACCTCAGCAGCACTGAAGATTGCAAAATAATTAGGTCCTGCATCTCACATACTGCACTCTTCCTAATACATCTTGGAACGTGAAATGCCTTTCTGCAGCATCATCATGTTGACTCATGCAGTTTGAAATCCACTTGAACCTTCCTATCCTTCTTTGCAATCTTGTTGCTTGTTAAAGCATCATGAGGTTATATGAATATACTCTGTTTTATTTTTGACAATTTCAGTCTGTCTAGCATGAGCTTATTGCAGTTGTAGTTTCTCACATTATCTAAATATTTTGCATTCTAATCTTCTTACCTGTGTTTGCAGCCCCCTTCCAGACTTATTGCAAATTTTACAAGTTTATTCCCTTTTCTATTTTCCAAATTGTTCAATGAAAAATTGAATAAAATAGGATGGATGAGAAGTCCCTGAAGGATTTTACTGCAGTGCCATCCTACTCTGTCAGAAAACCATCAAATACTTTTTGGGAGAAATACATAACTAGATGCACGTCAACTCTTCCTTGACTTTGTCTACACCATTTTCTGTATTGCAGGCAAAATTAGAAAGGACCCAGCTAAAGGCTTTGTTAAAGTACAGATACCACATTTACTGCTTCCTTCTTATTCAGTAGGCAGGCTGCCCTTTCTAGGAAGGAAATTGGAGAGGTTTGACACAATAATGATCCTAAGATTACATTTTAAAGCCTTACTACCTAATTGTTTTCTATCCTATTGTTCTCTTCAAGCCTATACACTAACTGCCTAATAACCTATGACAGTATCTCTCAGAGATGGATGGTTATTTATGAGAGGCCAATGGTATTTTTTTTCCTAAGGCAGTATTTTCATAATTTCTGTCTTCTTGGACCTCTCTTGCATGTCATGAATTCTCAAAAAACCGAAGCCAGAACACCTTCCCTCCATCCCAGAATCATCATACAGAGATTATTTTATTTTTCAATTGCTCCAGGGTAATATTTTAGTACATTTTCCCATGGAAACACAGTTTATACAATCCCACATATGACCAGTCAGGCCACACCATGCTTCTGAACTTGTTGCTTACTCTCCAGCTGAACTGGACTGAGTAGTTGTGGTCTCAGAGATACCACATTTCTACATATTTTGTGAAAATAAACAGGTAAATAGAGAGCATTCCATGGCAACAAGGAATTCAGTATAAATGAAACCCTGATATCAGGCATTGGAAAACTCACAGAAGAGTGTTATGAATATTCCAGCCATAAATTTTAGTCATCCTATTTGCTCTGGGCTAATGCAATCAGGAGACACAAGGCTACAGGGAGGCTGGCTTTATCCACTGCTTTTTGAACTAGGTTTAAGTCAGCAGGATTGGAAACTGGCATTTCTTAATATTGCTTAACACATTCCTTCCCTTTTCTGGTCTGTATGTCTTAGACCTTTGTTAAAATTAATTGCTTTCTATGTCTGACACTAAGGTATTTTGTAGACACATTAGGCAAATAAGCATTGAATATTTCTGAATTCTTTGTGTCACATTCTTTGCTGTCTTACTTAGATATTGGATTTGAACTTTTCTTTGTCTCCTTTAGTTTGTGTATGTGTAACCTTCTATTGGCATTTAGGTCCTGTCCCAGATAAACTTATATAGCCTCTTAGCCTTCATGCTTTGTTCCTTGTGTGAGTTTGTTATTCTTTTAAACTCATTTTTAGTCATCCGTTCTTGTTTTCACTGTTATGCGTGATTCCTTCCTGTTTTTCAGTTAACCAAATAGCTCCTGATGAAGCCTTGCCGCTCTCTTTCAGTGCTTACTTTACATCAGGGTAGTCTGCTGTTGTGCCTTTAATACATTTCTTTCAGTAACTGTTGGCTCTCCTATGCTCCTATTTCCTTATGAATTTCTTCCAAAAGATCTACCCACCCGTTCATTCCGTAAGCCAAGAAAAATCCACTTTTGGAAACCATACTCTTTCTGTCACTCTGTGCTTTCTTTGGCATCATTAATTTTATTGTTTTGTGATCAGTTTCATATTTGTATCTTCCACCTTTGTCTCAAAGGAAGCATTAACTGATGAGCTAAATATGCAAAGCAGTCTTTCGTCTCTTGTCTCCTCAACTGTCTGAAATCTCAGTACCCTGAAAGAAAGGCTGTTCCAAATCTGCTGACTATGGGGTTGTTATCTTTTTTCTGGAGGTGTGCTTGGACACAACAAGGGATAGGACACTGAACAGAGTGGGTGTCAGAACAGCTGGAGCAAAGCAGCTCCCCTGTCCCCAGCACAGGGGGCATTGCAGAATGATGCAGCAGACCAGCTCATCTGGAGCTGGACAGGAACAGAGAATCTGTAATTAGAATACTGTTATTTTAGTATCTAATATTTAATCACATGTCAGGCTTATTGTTGGTGTTTTGTGGCCAAAAATTGAAGGCCTTATTCAACAATTACAAAAACTCCCAAACCAACAACCCTAAACTGGTAAGACTTTTGCTTGCAAAAAGCATCAAGACATGCCCCATTGCTATTGGAAACCACATACAGACATGGCTCTCTGCAAACACTGTCTGTCTCTAATGGCTTAAAATCAAAGGCAACAAAATAAGCTCCAGGCAAGACAGATACTTCAGGAAAGAAGATATAAGGTGTAAAGAGTGAGATGGAGCTATGAAAGATGTGTGGGAAAGCATGAGCTTAAAAATACATGGAGAGGAAGCCTGACAGATAAGAGGGGCCTGTTTACCTGAGAGCAGCATTGTAAAAGGAATAGTCTGAGTGCAGAAAAAATTGCAGGGAAGAACAGACAAGTAGATTGCAAGGGACATGGGAAGAAAAGTAATATAATAAAATGAAAACAGACAGATGGGGAGAAAGAAAGCGGATGTAGCACCCATCAAGATTTTTTTATTATTATTAATTCTTCACCAGGGAACATTTAAAACCAACTTATTTTTTCTTAAAATGACATAAGCAAGAAGATTGTAAAACTGTCCTTGATTCTGACTGGAATGTAGCTAATAATTAAAGTAGCTAGAGCTGGAGTCAAAAGGAACATTTCTATGGCAAAAAAAAAAAAATCAAACCCAAATTCCATTTACTTTTTATGTTTGGTTTGATGGGATGTTTTTTGCAGGCTTCTTGGAGATTTGGAACAAAAATCATTATAGCAGAGATGGATCACTGGATCTGACTAATGGTGATGATATTAAAGGTATAATAAATGCAGTTTATGACAATTACATAATTGATAAAAATAGATCTATGTTTACACAGTGTTTGTGTCTAGTTCTTAAATGTAGGCTTAATGTGATAATGTTGTTTTCATTTTAGCTTCTCTGCATCTTGATAAGCTGGTAGGAAAGATATTTTTGCTAGTATATTATTTATACACGTTTTTGTTACCTTGCAACTCAGAGTTGCCAGCAAGTGCCATATTTTAAAAAAAAAAGTAAAGCATGTAGTACAGTACATGGCTTAAGGATACAGCTCTAATTCAGTGAGCCTCAAAATTGATTCAATCAAGTTCAAAATAACTTTTTCCTATAGAAGTTTTATTGCGCTAAACCAGTTTTAGAAAACTTCAACTAAACTTTAATGTTAGTACAATTGCAACATTCCTATTTGCTCATAAATAGAAATGCTTTGTGAGAAACAGGTGCAGAAGCTGTTCCAGTCTGAGATGGTGTTCTATCACAGCAATGCACTTGCTGTCACAGTCACATGGCATTTTACCTTGTAGTTGTGCCAAAACTGCATTCTGAATCTTCTGACCTACAGAACACAGACTGGAAGATTCTAGTCACTCTTCCAACCCAGGCTGGCCAGGAGCACGCTGGTCTGATCCAGGGAGGGACCATCCATGTGCTCAGCTGTGCTAGGAGAAGGAAGGACAGAGTGTTCCAGCTACAAACTTCATTCACCAAGACAAAAGACAGGGGTTTTTTCTCTTATGTTTTTGCAGCATTTTACATCTAACCTAGGAATGTCATAAATACATAATTTTGATGATGAAATAATTTTAGCATTTTCTACACAAGTTGCTATACCAGTATGTCTATTTAGTTGCAAGAATATTTTTCTACTATGCTAGTTAAATCAGATTGGCTGCTGGTGTTGGCATAATTATACAATGTGTGTAGGTCCTTCTATATATGGGGTAGGTGAGTGCATGTGTACACATATTTTTATATATAAAATTCATAAATATTGGCAAATATACAGTGAGGCATACATACTTATGAGTAATAGCTTATGCTTAAGAAAATACTGCAATGGGTTTATTATCCAGTGCTAGGCTGACAAGGAACTAACAAAGAATTTGAAACCTCTGTTGCACTGGCATTACAAATAATTGAGGGAATAAATCAAAGGATACCCAGTCTTGGTTGCTCTAATGTCTTGTGCCAAGTCCAAGAAGATGGAAGAAATCTAAATATAAAAAAGATGCCAAAAGCATCAGAAGTAAAGACCCTAATGATCTCTGACTCCTAACACTTCCCTGATTTGTCTCTGACAGAGACTGATTTAAGTTTGGAAGCATATCATTTAGCATATAGTTTAGAGCATATAGTTTACTACTTTCCAAGGATATTGTCATTTTTTGTAACTCTTGACTTCCCTTCCTAGAAGAACCAGCCTGCTAAATCAAGCTCCTCTTCTACCTCTACTTCTTCCAATCATCTCGTGAATTGGAGGCCTTCCTTCTAATTACGACATAATTTTGAAATGGTCTTATTTGGAACCTATATGTAAATAAATGTTATTCATATAATCAGTTACCTGGCGTGGTCATTGCTATGCCTTGGTATAGCAGTACCTGCTGCTTGCATGAAACCTAAGCCAGCTAATAGCAAATTGACTTTGATGGGAAAAAGAGAAGTAAGATATATGCAGTTGTTAAGAACATGTATTGTTTGATTTTATTAGATACAAATCTTTTATGAGGATGCTAAAATGTATTTGGTGCCTATGAACAATGAAGGTGAAGGTCTCAGAATAGGGAAGAAATTGTCGTATCTCTATAACTTGTCCCAAAGTCATAGCATAGTCTTCCTTAAGAACATGTGGGATAAACTCTGGATTTTATGTGCAATGTTTGAAATGATGCCTCTGTCTCTAAAGGATGTGTGTGGAAACTGTGTAACTGACATTTGACCTGAGTGCACAGTAATCTTTGTAGGTGCAATGTAGATGTCTCCAAAAACTCACTCCTGCTGTAATCTTTCTTACTGTCACTATTCAGACCATTAATTCTTTTCTTTAAGCACCTTCCTTTGCTATCTGCCACTTAACTTCTCTTACTTCCTAGAGATTGTGAACTTACTGTGATAAAAGTTTCTTGCATAGATAATTCCAGTGACAAAATTGAAAGCTCTTAAAATTTTAATACTTTTCAGGATTTTGTTGCCTACCTTTTTTAAAATCTTTGGAATAAGGAAAATTCCTTATGCTTTTCTGTTTTTCAGCTGGAGTTACCACTACCATAAATATTGCTAACTTTCATTTGACACATTCTTGTGAGAAAAACAGCACACAGGATTTTCACTCCTCTGTTCTGAATTTTGAGGTCCTCTTCCTTAAGAATTAGCAAAAGCAATTGAGTTTTCTGTGGCTTCACCTGGAATCAAATTTTCCAGGTAGGTACCTTACTTGTTGTTACCCAGAGCAATCCCAATGAATGTTGATTTCCCTGTATCTACTACCTCAAGTTATGCCTGATGTTGATGGTATGCAGCGCTCATGTAGACCTTGATAGAAGACTATTCTGTTCCTAAAAACTAGAAGGCAAAGAGAAAGATTTCATATTTATTATATTTTTTTAAAATAATAGTAGTACTTAGTACTATTTGAGGTGGATTTAGTATTTAACATTTTGGGCAGGTGATGCTGACTGCTCACCACTCCATCTGGAGAAAGACCATCTCTCTGGCCACTGGATCATAAAGTTTTATTGCAAAATAAAGACATTCAAGGAAAAGCATTATGTACATTTATGATGCTGTTTGATAAGGGAAATCTTTTGAAATTTGAAATTTCTGGAAGGTACTAATGAAGGTGTTCTCTCCTGCCATGATACTATTAAATTGGTAACACTGAAGCAATGTGGCTTTACAAATAAAGGGGTATATTAAAATCAGTAATCAGCTCTAACTCAGTGACAAAGTAGGTTTTCTGTAAACTAAAGAGGGGAATATACCCAGCTCCACGTGTTCTTGAAGTCATATACGTTGTCTCATCTGGAGATGGTCTATGTAATTCACACTCTGCTTTTGATCTCAACATCACCAACTCATGAAACCAGAGATACAGCGCTACTACATTACAAATGCAGACTCAAGCCATATTTTGCAGCAGGTACTGTGCTCTGCTGGGAAATCCTGCAGTACGTGCCCACTTACTCCTGGTCCCTCAATGAGGTGTTGTCCAACACATTATGAGATGGCAAAGATCTGATTATTTTTCATAGTGTTAATGTTTGAAAATATAAAAGACACTTCAGCCTTTTTATAATATTTAAACTGCATGTCTGATAGAGGAAGTAATGAATGGGATCTTCTTTATGATGTCCTTTTCCCCTAACCAAAGTAGTGCTTTACTTAAACAAGAAATCTCAACTGTGTCTGTGGAATGGTTTGTAGGCAACAGTTTATAAGCAAAACTGGCAGAAAGAATGCTTGCTTATGTATGGTTTTGTAAGGACAGCAGGGGTTTATATGAAGTGGATGCGAAGAGCTATAAACAAAGAGAATTTCTTTCACATTTTCACTTACTGCTTTTTACTTGGCAGATTTTAAAAGCAGCATGCTACAGCAGGATATATTCATCACAAAATGAGGTGCATGTTCACTTATGCTATCATGTGGATTGTGGGATTATGAGTATGTTTTAGTTTTAACCTAGCAAGAATATTCTATACCAGCTGCTAAGTACTAATATTGCAGACTGAACTGACACTGTTTTACTTCATTCCCAAGTACTGGAAATTTCCTGATGTAATTTGCTTATGTAAAGTTTGAGAACTCTTTAGGATCAAGTCCTTAAAAGCAGGTCCTTGTTGAAATATCAGATCAATTCTCCCAAGAAAAAAGTATAGCTGTTACTAGATAGATATCCTGGAACAGACTTGTTTAGTGAGTAAACATACTAATTTTTACTTTAAGTTAATACCAAATTGCAAGGAAACTTCTAGCTATGCCGTATACTTGTGGGAGGTGAAGATCTTAGATAATTTGACAGATGTCACTTTAAAAGGAAGAGACAGAATTAGTAATATGTGTGTTGTGCAGAGAGCTGCAATCCAACATTAGTAATCTATTCCTGTCATTCTCAAATAGAGGGGAAAGTAGGTTAGTAGATGGCCAGGATGTCTCCACACAGCAACCACAAAATAAGCGCCATGCCTGAATGATGAACATATTCTTCATATATACAAAATGCAATATATCTGCAACCCGTGATTTTTTTTGTAAGTAATCAAAGTCATTGTTATCCCTGTTATATATAAATGTGTATAAAATATATTTACCAGTTGCACTGATAAATTAAAAGGTTTTGTTTCAGAAGTGACTTTCCATGCATCTCATGTTCTCAGTCATGATTATGTTAATTTTAAGGAAGGAAAAACTGAAAAATTCGGCTAAGTTTGCACTTCAGTCTCTAAATTCAAGGCAGAGAGGAACGTTTTGAAATTCGCCAAGTCGGCGTTAGTGCCCGGTTGGGAGCCCCAGCCTGGTGGCTGAAGCGGGTGAGGTGGTGGGCCTGGTACGTGGCTCCTGCCCGACTTCCAGTTCATCCGATGGGAGCTCCCGCTCCTCAGCGAGGCGGGCTGCGGCTGGCGGCCAAAGCCTTCTCCCTCGGGACATCAGCTTCTCCCGAGTCCCGCCGAGTCTCTGCTGCCACACCGTCCTGTCCGGGAAGAGAAGAGCACTGAGAAGCGGCAGGCGCCCCCGGAGATGCTGCCTGAACACCGTCCACCTGGACGGCGCTGGGAAGCGCCCGCTGAGCCCCGCCGCTGCCGCTGCCGCTGCCGGAGCACGGGCAGGGCTCGCCCCGCGCGGCCGCACGCCGGGGAGGTGCCGGGCGGAGCGGCCCCGGCCGCGGCAGCCGCGCGTACCGTCTCCGTCTCCGCCGCCGCTCCCGCCCCCGCCGCCCCGCCCCGCCACCACCATGGCCGTGGCGGCGGGGCGCGGGGGAAGGCGCGGCGGTCGGCGCGGGGGCACGGGCGAACCGTGCCGCCGAGGAGACCGAGACGGAGGGGAACGCCGCGGCCTCAGGGGAGCTAGCTCCGGCTGGGCCGGGGCGGCCGGAGGGCCGCCCGCGGCTCGGAAGGTGCGCGCTCGGGCAAGGCGGGGAGGTCTCGCCGCGGGACGGGCGTGCACGGGGAGAAGGTTCAGCCGGCGGGGCAGCAGCCGGCCCGGGGCAGCGGCCCGGAGGCGGGAGCAGCCGGCGCGCTCGGGCCGCGCGGCGCGGCGGGGCCGGGGGCAGGTGCGTGCGCGGCTGGCGCCGCTCCCGCCGGCCGCCCCTGGGCGGCTCCGGCTCGGCGGGGCTCGGCTGGGCGCCGGCGGAGCGCGGCGCTCGCTCGGCTCGCGATCGTGTTTGCGCATGACCCCTCCCCGCCTGCGCCCTCCCCTCCCCTCCCCGGCGGCAGCGGCGGCGGCGGCGGGGAAGGTTGGCCTCAGACACAGGCGGCTGCTCGGCGGCGGCGACGCAGTGCAGAGGTGCGGGCAGGTTGCGCTGGCCCCGCGCCCCGTCTCTCCCGCGCCCCGCCTGCCTCCGGAGCTCGCTCCCAGCCGGCGGCCTCCCCGCGCCGGTGTCGGGCCGGCCCCCCGGCCATGAGCGCGGCGCTGGGTGTCCCCCCGCCGCGCCGCCTTCCCCGCCGCCCCCGGCGGCTGCCGGGCTCCAGGAAAGTAGCTTGATGAGTGTCCAAAGTAGCAGTGGAAGTTTGGAGGGGCCGCCATCTTGGTCCCGGCTCTCCACGTCCCCACCGAGCCTGCAGGGCTGCTCCGCGGCGGCGGCGGCCTCCCAGCTGCACGGCGCGCCGCCCGGCAAGCCGCCCAAGGAAGGTAACCAGCGCGCCGCGGGGCTGCGCGGGGGGCCCGGCCCTTGGGGAGGGGCCCGGTCGCCGCCGCCGGAGGCCGGTCCCGGACCACCGGGAAGCGGCGGCGGGAGAGGCCGGTGCCCCCGGCGGCGGCGCGGGGTCAGCGCCGGGCCCGGTGGCGGTGAGCGGAGCCTCGGGCGCTGGGCGAGCGGGGCCCCGCCGCCCCCGCCCGCTCGTCAGCGCGGCCGTGCCTCGTTGTTCCCCCCCGCGGGCCGCGGAGGGGGACCCGCCGTGCTCCCTCCGTGCCCGGGCCGTCCGCCTGCCGCAGCCGCTCGCGAATCCTCGGGCGGCCGCTCGCCGCCTTCTCCCCGAAAGAGGCTCCCCTCCGCCAGCGGCTAAGTAGAAGTGCTGCGCCGGAGGATGCAGCCGCTGTTGCTGGAGGGAGTTGGGCACTTTTGGCATCATGGAGGTGGGAAGGAGAGGGGCCGATACCGGAGGTTCGTCCCCATGGGCAAAGCGCCCTCGGGGGCGGCCGGTTTTGCGGCCAGAAGTGACAGGGCGCCTTGCGGCCGCCACGGAATGACTGCAACTTTCTCCTGTCCTCCATCACGCCTTCGATGATAATATTTTTCTCCTCCCTCCCCTGCTCCTCCCCTCTTGTGTTACACCGACAGCGACAGCAGGGTGTTGTGGGTGTTTGCAGGGAATATCTGTATGAAGGTTATGAGCAAACAAGTCCCTTCGATGTTCCCTTTCGGGTATTGTCTGCTTTTCCTCCTCGTGTTGTGTTGCCACAAGATGTAGCAGTTATACAGCTAGTGAGTTGCTCGGCGCTTTTAGCTAAAATAACTACTTGCTGAACGCCGGTTAGTGGCGGAGGAGAACTTTTATGCACAGATACTTGCATACCGAGCAGTTGTATAATTTTAATTGATTTGCCCCAGTTTAATGAATACCATTTCTTGTAGCATCTGCAAAACGTCATCGCCTAAGCAGGAAATTTGCTAACTTAAAATAGAAATAGTTGTGAAGATGGGGAGGCTTTGTTTTTTTAGGTCTTCCTGTAGTTGCTTGCTTGCTTGCTTTTTGGGTTTTCTTGTTGGGTTTTTTTGGTTGATAAGCAATGTAGGCACTTGGTAACAGGGATTCGACATCCTTTAAACATATCATGCAGTCTGGTTTCTCCATTTTCCACACCAGTAGTTGTCAGACTTGTATCACTCTGTGTCACTTTTGCACACGCTCCTGCAGGTAGATTGACATGAAATGCTCTAGAAAATACCTGGGAGGGAATTATGGTATATGTTAAAGATGCTGAGTAAAGTGGCAGGCATTTTGTGCTCATCTTCTCTGGGAAGCCAAAGCTGTTAGAAAAACGACCACCACCAGCCAAATTCTTAGTTTTAAGTTTACCGAGAGTCGATTTCTTCACTGTTGCAACTCTTGTTATGAATATGCATGCAGGTAACATGTATATGTAGGATATTTTTGGATGTATTTCAAATACCTGCCACACAAGCTTAAAATGATTATTCCAGTATAAGTTATGTATCTATTTTATGGAGGCCTTTGAGTACCTCTATTGAGACAAGAAAAATATTTTTTATGAAACTCATTTTAAATATGATGTTTATGCTATTTACATTTTTCTTTCTTACAAGTCATGCTGTTGGATTTTACTGGGTACTGTAATTTGCATCCTCTAATACAGATTATGGAGTTAAAAGTAATCAAAACCTTGGTGTTTGCTTGGTACTGTAATGTGTTGTATTTGCTTGGTGTTTCAGGGTTGCATTTAAATTGTGTGTCCTCACTAGGTCGCTCTTTGAAAAGGAGCATAAGCTGCCATGCTTGGGTTTATGTTTTGTATTCATGCTTGTGGGATGTTATCATCTTACTTCATGTGTATACGTTTTATGAAGAAGTATCTTGATGGAAGTCAATAGGCCCTGAAATATAAATACATTAGTATGTTTATAGACATTGGCTTATATATGCGAAAGATCGATGCCAGATCAAACTAATAAACGTGGAATATTTGCAGTGCAGTGTGTTTATAGGAGCCTGTGCCATCATCAATTCTAAACCTGTGATACCTTGTGATGTTAATGGAGCTTGTGGGTTTTGGAGCAGTGCACAAGGCTGCCGGCCCGTACTGGATCACAGCTGCATCACTGCTGGTGCCAGTTTTGAGTGGGTAATATTTACCAATGCAGTGCATTTGGCATTTGTGCAGGGCTTCTTTGCCAGCCTGGCCTTCTTGTTTGTGGATTGAAATCCCTTTGGCTGGCTGCTGTGAGAGTTATGTCCCTGTTGCCTTTGGAAGTGCAGACCTTCACAGAGTGTACCACATGTGCTGTGGTTGGTCTGACCTCACCTGTGAAGGTCTGGTACCAGCTCACATGTCTCACATGGACATTTGAAGATTCTGGTTTATTAAGAGCAGAAAACCTCAACACCTTGATTTAGGAAGTTCTGAAAGTATTTTCTGAATATCTAGTAGGAAGAAAGCAAAAAAAAGCTCTGGCATATATAACAATTGCACAAACACATTTTTGAAAACATGGCAATATCTTGTCAGTATCAAATGAGACTACCTGGAAAATATGTGTGAGATCAGAGGAAATAATATGTTAAAAATATTATAATATTTTAAAATGCACTGCAACATTGCAGCAACATTTTCCATTGGATGTTTTCTTCTATATCTTCTAAAGTGGCCTCATGGCTTTGCTGTATTGATTTGTATTTGTGTTTTGAGGTTTTGAAATGAAAAGACTGGCATGGACTTGAATACAGTTGCAGCTGTACACTTCTACTGTATGAGAACTATCTCTTGTTTGCATTTTAGTGTAGCTTGTAAATGTCTGTCGTTCTGTCAGTTGTTTTATACACCCATAACTTACGTGTGGTATATGTGGTCACTTAAGAGCCCTGCAGTAGATGGTATCAGGAATTTAGGAGGACTGTTATGCGGTATTATTTTACATACTGTATATGTGATTGTGCCATAGCTCACATAATTGCAGTCACACAATTTCCTGTTGGAAGTTTCTTGATTTTTGTCTGCTTTATGTACATAACTAAAAATATTAAAACACATCCGTGCAAAGTGCTGTTTTGTAAATGGGAAATGTTCAGGCTGATGCTGAAAAGGCAGAGTCAGAAGAGATTCCATAGATGGCCTTGGGTTGGAAGGGACTGTAAAGATCATCTTGTTCCAACCCCCTGCCGTGGGTGAGGACACCTCCCAGTAGACCAGGTTGCTCAAAGCCCCACTCAGCTTGGACTTGAACACTTCCAGGGACGCAGAAGGCACAACTGCACAACTACTGGAGGGTCAGCCTATTCCAGAGTCTCACCACCCCCAAAGTAAATAATTTATTCCTAGTATCTAATCTAAATCTACTCTGTATCAGTTTAAAGCTGTTGTCCCTTGTCCTGTCCCTTCATGCTCTTGTAAAAAGTCTCTGTCCAGCTTTCTTATAGGCCTCTTTAGTTACTGGAAGGTGCTGTATGGTCTCCTCGGAGCCTTCTCTTCCCCAGGCTGAACAACACCAACTCTCCCAGCCTGTCTTCATAGCAGAGATGCTCCAGGCCTCTGGTCAGCTTCATGGCCTTTGTCTGTTTTTTTCCAGCGGGTCCATGACCTTTGTGTCTCTCCAGGTGGGGTCTCAGCAGTGTGGAGTAGAGGGGCAGAATCGCCTCCTTTCATGTTCTAGACATGCTGCTTTTGGTGCAGCCCAGGACACGGTTGGCTCACTGGGCAGTGCTGCAGTATCTGGTAATTAAGCATAATGCTTTGTAAGTTATTCTTTTTGTGTGCTGTTGGCATTCAGTACTCTGCTAAAAGCAAAATAGAATGCCAAACAGAACTTTGAATTAACACAATAGGAATGCAAATTTCAGTTTTGAAGTTTGAGCCCAAATTAATATATGATGGCAAAATGGTAAATAAATTTATGCCATGCATTTGACAGTCTTTGAAGAAGTTATATTGCATGGGTAGCAAATTTCATTGGTAACTTTTTTCTTAAAATTTGATAAATGTGTACTGTTTGTATTTACTCTTACCTAAAATGTGATGGTAGCTGTGTGTCTGAGCACAAAAGTACAGTTTATTTCCTCCTTAACTTTCCAGTCTAGAAAACGCTTCTAGATGCCAGGTTGTATCTGTATGCTATGTACAATATATTAGTCCATTAACATGAAAGCAACCTGAATTGTATTAAAACTTGCAGAGTTGTTGTTTTCTGTTTGTGTGTAGTGTAAAACCTCAGCTACTTTCTTTGTTTTAACAGGAAGTTCTCAGTAATTTTGTTGGCTTTTATCATTCAACTGTAGATCAAAAATTTTACAGGTTTGGCCAGTTTATATGGGAACAGAGAAGAACAGGAACACTTTTTGTATTTAAAAATTATGGCATATTTTTACTCAGAATGAGCACAGCAATCATAAAAGGTTATTTAGGCTGCCTGTAGCACAAGCAGGTGTTGTCTGAGATTAATGTTGGGGCAGTGATACACACAAATTCTAGCTTGTGCTATTATTGCTGGTTTTGTTGAAGATGTGATTCTTGTAGTAAGCTGATGCTTATGCCAAATTCTTTGAAGATTTTGTAGCAGGTCCAAATGAGAAATGGGAAAGGAAACCTTTTTTAATACAGATTCTTGTTTGAATCTGGTTTTCTAAAAGGCAAGTGCTGTAGCAAATAGAGTAAATTAGTCAACTTGGCCAACTGTTTTAATTGTTTTATTCTGCCTGGAATGGAATTTTCCATTAACCTATTCCATTTTAAATGGAGAGGGAATCAGTATAGGGATAGGATATTTTTATTTATTATCTCCATTCAAATAAAAAACTTGTTGTTTCTCTCATTCATTTTTCCCCTCTATGTTTTTTTCTTACTTGCTTGTTCTTTCGGCAAGTAATTTTTTTCTCCACCAAGCTGAAGTAAACTTGCTTGGTAGTAGTAACTTTAGTCTGCAGTTAGTTTTGACATTTCTTTGGATTTTCTTAGTGCCTGATAATCCTAAATGATTGCAAAATACTGTTGTGACTGCTGGGAAACACTACCATATATAGTGCATCATGATCAAAGTTCTATAGAATTTTGCTACCTTAAGAATTGAGATTATGGAAATATGACAGGCTTAAATAATCCTTTATGCTTTTTGTGTTCTTGGTATAAGGTTGTGTTTTGAAGTAGTTCTTGCTCCCAATCCATTTACTCCCATACTAAATTTTTTGCTTCCATGCTGAGCTTTTTTACGCAAGAAAAAATGTTGAAGTTAGTAAATTGTTTTTATGCAGTAGAGTAGTTCCTGAACTGTAGCTAAAAACATAAAAGCACACAAGTGGGAGGAAGAAAAGCTTTATGAAGTTCTTTCTGTTTGGCTTGCTGTGTTTCAGTTATAAAAGAGGAAAAGGGAAATTTGGGTTGCCAAATTGCTCTGAGTAGATGTGAAGGTGGGTAGAGTAAGAAGAGTGGTCAGGATTTCTGTTGAGAATGCCAGTACTTCAGTTGTGATCGTTGGAGAGCAGTTCAACAGAAGCTGGCCACCATAATATAGCCCAGTTTTTCAGGTGTTGCAAGTGGAAAACTTCTAATAGTAGCTGAAAATAACCAGGAACAAGTACTGCACTTCACGTTCAGTACTTAAGGACAAAGCTCGCTAGGAGCAGGGAAGCGTTAGTGAGCACCAGAAGGTATTTTGGATTCTGCATTTCCCGTCATCTTGACTCCCTTCTTACTGAGATGCTTTGTTTGGGATAGGAAGTAAGAGTCTGCTTCCTTCCCAGGCACGTTCTCTCTGGAGGTCTTACTCCTTTCTTTCATTCCTGACCAGGGTGCTGGGATATACAGCAGAAAAATCTTGGGACCTAGGCTTTCCCGGGGTGGGGGGATGCGATAGGTGGCAGGAAGATGACTGCTTGTAAGCTCTAATCCACCTCAAACTTAGTCCTGCAAGAAGGGAGCAAAAGGTCTTAAGTAGTTGGAGATGCTGGGGATGCTGGGGGAAGACTGGGACTGTGTGACCATTTGGGATGGGTCCGTGCTGGAGGGATTGACTAAAATCACAGTGACTATATTATTAATTTTAATCATGACTTAAATCAGTGAGCAGGAAACCCTGATTAAATAATTGTTTTTAATTCTATTTTGCATTTGTGCTTAATTATTTTTTCTAAAGAAAAGTTGATTCTAATTGGTCTAATTTGATCATACCTCTTGCTAGGAAGGAGGGGACACGTCTATATGGATTTATTTAAGGCGTTATGCAGCTTAGATTTTTAATGTTTAAGAAACATCATTCCCCATGCTTTAGACAGCTTTTAGCTAACTTTGTTAGTTAAATAAAATGAATTCTAATTGTGCTATGTACATAGTAAGAAACAAATATATCCAAATGTGCTTTGCATTTCAACCAGATAAAGGAGAATTGTCTGTAGTTTATGAAATCGGTCAATTACTTTGGGTCACTGTGCCTTGCGAAATTTGGAGTTAATAGATCAAATCCAGTCTCCAGTCCTTCGTGTTCTTCATTTGAAAGAGAAAGCCAGACTTTGCTGCTTTCCAAGCTGTCAGTTGCTCTTTAGCAGTTCTGAGTAACCCAACTACTGAAGTGGTTGAACAAATATGACCGAAGCAGTTGCAGGTGAAAGCTGATCAAATGCTTCAAAACTCCAACTCAGGCAGCTCACCCACAGCTTCCAGTGGTGTGATGGTCTGTCTGCCAGCAGAGCACTAAAGTTTATAATGTTTGAATGCATTTTTCTCTGTTATGAATTTAATAGATCATAAACTTTAAATCTCACCATAGATTCTTATTGCTCCAAGCTTCGATTAAACAGTTAGTGCTGAAGCGTATTTTAAAAATACACAAATAAGAAAAATTGCCTGCCTTGTGCTCAATAGCTTTATCTGGAAAAGCTCTGAAGCTGACAACTGTCCTCCAAGGATTTAAGAGGGGCAGCTAGTGATTGTTGAGTGGCTACACAACTGTGACAGGAATCTGGTCACTTCAGAGTGGGAAAGTTAATTTACTGGAGCTTTTATGTGAAACTGGATGTCATGGAGAAGCTTGATATTCCCTAGGAACACTTCTGCTTGCTGGGAGGTGGCAGCAGGAGCATTAAGCAATGCATCCTCATCATACCTGCAGTTTTAAGTAGGTGGAAACTTAAGGCTGCAGTGCTTTCTTTATAAAGTCCTTAAGAACAAAGCACTCTGAACTTTGTATTTTAAGAGATGGAGATGGTGGTAAGAAACTCCAGAGTGCCTTTTGCAGGAAATGAAGACTGACCAATAGTTATTTGGGGGATTGAGGAAGACTAGATTCCATTTCTATGGACTTCTAATAGATCTATACCTATAAGAGAAAAATATCAGGGTTTTTTGAGGAATAAAGGAAATCCTGATGGTCTTAGAAAAATCTGCTGTATGATGTCCCAGCCTTTTAGCTATTGAATTTTGTAACTACCTTGAACTGAAAGCATCTAGATTCTTCAATCACTGTGTCTTTTATCTGTAACTTTTGGTGGATTGCATTTTTTTAAAAAAGTAAACAAACTTCTGAACTATATGCTGAAGGGCAAGAAATTGGGAAGTAATCTTACAAATAGATATTTGATTTTCATAAGTCCTGCAAGTCTGAAACAGAATAATTTAGATCCTGGTCTTCCCACTGTGGGACTGTGATGTTCTTGGGATCACGTAGATTGAACAGCAGGGGTCTTTCCCATTTCTGTTCTCAACCATGGAACTCTTTGGCCTCTTGGTTCTGTGGAGACAAACTCAGATGATGCTACAAGTAGAATTTGTAATACTTCTTTTTTGCACTCCTGTGGCTTAGACTAATCCAACCTGTACATTGCATAGCTGTATTTGGTAAATACTGGATTTTTTTCTAGTTAATGTTATGTTCCCATAAGTTCCACAGTTTTGTCCTAAATTTTGCAACAGTACTTTAGCCAATTTTAGTGTGAGTCCTAATACCCTCTTGCTAACAGCTATACCTCTCAAGGATGTTATAGCCTTTGTTATTTCATAGATTATTCTTAGTAAAAGTGATGAGAAAAGTAGTGTCCTTTAAGAAGATGATATTTTCATTATAAAGCAATAGAAAATAAAATCCACACATTATTAATAATAATCACTTTAACATCTGTAGACTATTCAAGAGTGGTGGTGGTCTAAGGAGTGTGATTATCCTTGTAAAGTAAGATTTTTTAAATTTAAATTGTGATAGCAGTGATTATAAAGAGTGCTTTTATTAGTATTACTAGGGTTTTTCTTTGGTTTTTTCGGGGTTTTTTTGGCAATTCAGTTATTTCTTGAGCTGGTGGCTGTTTGGGAGTGGTTGCTCTGTCTTTGATACACGTTCTAGAAACTTCTTGACTGTTAAATTAATGTCATGATTTAGTTTCGGTAGTTTTAGTCACAGTCCTAAGGTTTGGTAAGAGGCTGTCTTGTAAGCTCTTCACAAGAAAGCTTTAACTCTGAATAAAGTGAAGTAACTCTTATAGTACTTGTGTTCTTAGTCTTATGAAGGGTCATTATGAGGAGTGGGATTTTAATGTTTTAAAGTTACAAGCAGAATTCAAATAAAAGTAATTCCTGACGATGCAGGTGTAGAATTTTTAAATGAGATTTAAAAAGCACTTTCTGCTGTGCGTCTTATGGCCTCAGTATGTGGTTGCTTTTTTGAAGTTCATTGCTTATTTAATTTACTTATACAATCAGATTGCATATTGCTTCTTTGTAATTAAATAGTATTAATAAATGATTGTGATACAAGTAATGCTTAAGAGGAGTTACAGCAGTATTCAAACGGAGAAGCAAGTGTCATGTTGGTCTTCCTTGTTAGGTGGTACTTGGTATTCTGCATCCATACATGATTTGTTTTCAGTTGC
The DNA here is from genome assembly GCF_021018805.1 of Prinia subflava. Lineage (NCBI taxonomy): Eukaryota > Metazoa > Chordata > Aves > Passeriformes > Cisticolidae > Prinia > Prinia subflava. The sequence continues at coordinate 19,237,192 of NC_086252.1, forward strand.
TTGCTTGATACATGCTACCATATCCAGAACATGCAACAGCTTACTATTAAGGAAGCAGCAGTTTTATATGTCCTGAATGTACACATTTTTATTTATACACAAACCGTTGTCTCAGTGAATTGTTTTATCATTAGGAATACTGGTGTTGCTGTTAGGATCCTGCATTTCGCAAAGCAGTCTCATAAACAAGCTAAACTTACACAGAGATTTCAGCTGCTTTTTAGTAAAAATATTCTAAATTCCTGTTGTTTATTATTACATACCTCTTAAAAACTTGTTTCATTTTTTAAAATATGTAATCTTGTTAAATCTGATGATGATTGCAGATGGTACAAAGTTTGGCAGCTGGATTAGTCATGCTAGTTTTGCCATATCATGAATTTTAGGTTTTGGTATTGTTTGCTTTTAAACAGAAGAACAGAAACGTGTAAAGTTCACAACAGCCTGGTTGTGTATCCGATGATACATTAATATTGTGTTTCTTGTATTTTCTCCGTATTTGTTGTACTTGCAACACATGTCATAATTTGGTATGAAATAGTGAAGCTATGACAATGAAATAATCTCCAGTAAGTTACCCTAATAGTGACGGGCTTTGGGGTTTTTCCCTCCATGTTGTGTGATTGCTAGTTGACCTGATTTGTTCTCTTGGCTAAATCACAACGTGCTGTTCTCTGAGCCTTTCACTTGTTTTTTTCTTCCAGAGAAGTGCAAACAACAGGCACCAGTCTCTGCCAGCGTCTGACACCACCTTCCTGCTGTTTCCCTTAAATCTTTCCCTTCAAGTTTGTTCGAACCAAAAAACAAAAAAAATGGAAATTTTTACTGCTATTTTTACTCTTTTTTTTCTGGCTTTGAAATCCCATCTTTCTAAGGGAAGCAAGCAATGAGGCAGCAATACCAGTGACTGTCAGAAGTTGCAGAATGTGTGAGTGTGCCACCACCTCTGCTGTCCCTGGGTGGGATGTGTGCTCTCTCCTACACCATCAGGTCACTCAGCCTGCCTTCTCCCACTGCCAGTTTCCCTTCCTGGCTGGTGCTGGGCTGCGAGGATGACCTCCAGTACCATCCTGCTTCTCTCAGCAGTGGTCCTCCTGCTCAGGTTTCATTTGTGCACGCTGTTGATGTTGCTGGTGGGTCTGTGCAGTAGGAGCAGGAGCCCTGTGGATGCTGGACCTCCCACGCTGAGCTGGAGGTGCGCTCAGTGGCACGGTGGTGTGCAAGGATGTGCCCAGAGCCTCCTCCCGTGTCCTGCAGCACATCACCATGCAGGAGCTCTCCTGCTGCAGTGCTGGCAGCAGGGGTGAGTGCTTTATGCACTTGGGGTTCTGCAGTCACAGGCACCTGTGTCTAGAAGGACTGCAGAGGAGTGCTTGTTTATCTGCGGTGTCAAAGTTCTCACTGACCACCAGTTACCACTTGAGAAAAGGTGAAGTCCAGTTTTAAGGTTTTTGTGGGTAATAGTTCAAATGAGAGATTTTTGGGAAATAACAGATGTTGTTAGTGTTTTTTTGGTCTTTAATGAAATTGCTCATGCTTTTTTAGGTTTAAGTTAAGACAGGTTGTTCCAAATGCTTTTTTTTTACATCCATTGGGTCATGGAATTTGCTTGGTTCATTGTATCAGTGATCCAAAGATAGTGAGTGTAAGAGCTTGTTCTGAAAAATAAGCCATTTTTAGTGGAGTTTTCTCATTTGTAAATAGTCTTAACATGTAGTACTCACGAAACAGTATTTTTTTGTGTGAAAACAGTAGATGAAAGCAGTGAATCGGTGTTTCAGGTAACTACCAAAATAGGTAACATGACTATTAGGGATGGAAAGGGTTTCATTAGAGACTAGGCTGATTTTATTTAAACAGTTAGACCCAAACCTGCCTGGTGTACTCAGTTATTTGTGTTGCTATTTGCTACCTTGTATTTAGGAGTTTTCCCGTGGTTAGACTTTATCACCTGTTCCTATTTACTGAGGCAGTGCAGGGGCTGTAAGGGACGTGGCTGCCAGCTCTGCCAGCAGTGCTGTGTGTTGGCCCTGCCGGCGGTGGGAGCTGCGCTGGGTGCAGGCAGGGCAAGGAGGGCAGCGTCCAGCTCAGCCTGTTTGTTCTTCAGGGAGCTCCTGTTGGTGAAACTTGCTCCTTACTGATGTGTTTTCATTCAGCTGCTTTGAATAGTGCTTAAGGTTTTGTCAGTGAGACAGCTCGCTAGAGCAGCAGTCTGGGGTGAAGAGTGTGGTGCATGTGGTGGATATCCCCAGGCACCTGGAGACTTGTCAGGGCCTTGGCTGTGTCTAAATGTAAGGCAGTAGCCTCATTTGGACTGTTTGTGTTTTCTTACTTATGGAGGTAAGCCTGGTCTGCTTCTGGGTCCTCTCAAATTCCTCATATGTTTGGTGATAGATGTATTCAGTTTTAAAGTGTTTTCCATGTGGTTAGCTGGTGCTGAGTTACCCCAAAGTGGACAAGTTATGTTAGATGTGCACCAGATAAAAGACATCCCGATTTGTCAGATGTTGGTAAGGTGTGCTGCTGCCTCCCAGCAGCATGGGCTGTTCTGTCTCTGTCGAGTGGGCTGCAGGAAGTGGGCTGCACAAAGCCCACTTTAACCATCCAAGAGATTTCATGGTACTCCCCTGCCTCTGGTGTGAGCTATTTTAAGGAGAAATCTTGTTTTATCTCCTGTCAGATGGGGAGGAGAGGTTAGATCACTCTTTTTTTTTCTGAAATTATGCCTACAGTGGGCCACAGAAGGCAGTGTAACATCCTTATCCCCTAAGAATAAAAGAGCAGTAGTACTGTGAGTGTTCAGCTACTTCTACATGGTGGATGATGATAATTACAGATGAGTATTTTTACTGGTGTCTTGAAGTATGTTTTGAACATATACCTGAAAATATTATTTTGTTTCTCAATTTGTGATATCAAAGGCTTATAACTCTGCTCTTTCCTAATTTCTGGTTGCCCCTAGGGCTTTAACTGCTTTTACGTTTTGAAGTTTTATTCATGTGATTGCAGACTGTGTTCCACAAGGTTTGCTTAGCCAGCGAGATAGGCAGTTCTTAGGAAGGGACTGTGTTGAAAGGAATGAAAATCCCTTCTGGTTTTTTTTCTTCTAAAATTTGAATGAAAGTGATAGTATAGCAGAAAAGAAAGCTGGTTTAAAATTAGGCAATGAGCTTTGGATAGGAGAAATGGCTGTAATGCAAATTTCTTTAATGATAATGCTGAGCAGAACCAAAACTGAATTTCTGACAGATGATTACATAGGATGTTTCTTTGTGTGTGAACTGAGTGGGTTTTAAATTTTTAAAAATGTTCAGTACTCAAAGTTGCAACTGAATTCAGTGTATACTGTTGGTATCAACAGGCTTTGTAGCTGTAAGGAGTAAAAAGCTTGAAATAATTTATACCCCCCCCATAGCCTTAAACTTAATTTTTTACTGATTCATGTGTCATTTCATGTAACTTTTTTTTTTGTATCTGTAGAGTGGGAATAATGCTGAAAGGTCCCAGAGAAAAGTAGGTGCAGTCATTAACATGTCAGCTCTGTATGTGTGTAATTTGTCTAGCTGTGTTCTGAGAGTCTCCTCCCTACAAGGGACTCTGAGGAAATGAGTTTCTTCCCGTGTTCCGTGAAACTTGTTTAAGATGTAAATGAAACAAAAAAAAACAACCACCAAGGTTTGGTTCCAACCTGAAGGAACAGTAGCTAGTTGGCAAGAGAAACCATCTCACAGGTAGCATGGCCTGCTCAGCACAGGGGACAGGATCCCTGTTGCACAAGCTGTCTGTGGTCAATCTTGTGATTCTGCAGTTTAAGTCTCTTAATATGTGTTATTTTTGTTTCAGTTTTTGGTGGTTTCTATGCTGTGTGGGCCATACAGGTATTTTGAAAAAGGAGGAAATGCATGGTGTTACTGGAGGTTAATACCTTTTCCTTAAAATGCTGTAGTACAAAAGCCAAAATATTTCATGTATCTTGTAATTACAATTAGAGGTGAATTTACTGTCCTGGTTTAATCTCAGAGATGTAATGAGCTTTTTTTCATGTTGGGTGTTAAAATTGTATGGAAGCTGATGTTCCTTCCAGTTGATCACAATGTAGTAAGTGAAATAGATGAATATGTTTGAAAATGCTTAGGATTTGCTTTTTTTTAGTTTCTCATTTATAACATGTTCCTTGCCATGTAACAGCAAAAGCAATATAGATTTAAGAGTTGGGTGCTGTGGTCAGCAGTTTATCCTGTGTGCTCCAGGGAGCAGAGCAGGACCTCGAGGGTCAGTGGGCTGTCTGCACTTGCGAGATTTTGAAGATCATGCGAGTAGAAATGGCAGTAGGAGCTACAGAAATAAGGAGATTAGGAAGTTCAGGGAATTAACAACTGAAATACACTTCTCTTGACACAAGTGCAGCTCTCAGATACTAAATGACTGGTATTCTAACTCAGAAAAATACATTTATTCTATTAAATTGTTGAAGAGTTTTGGCCTGCCTCTCTAGCTTATGGGTAACTTCAAAAAAATGTATTTGTGAAAAACTACAACATATTGTATTTCTTCCTTTATAGTTTACTTTTTCTGAGGAGGATGAGAACCAAAAGCCCTATAGGAAGAGACATTGCTTGCTCTGTTCCTGCTTGATAGGTGACCTCTGCTTTTAACTTCCTTTCCACTCCTTCTTCCGATAGCAGAAGCTACTGTTTATTTTTGATATGTGCAAAAGGCCTGTGCCATTTTAAATCCTTGCAGAACAGCCATTTCGTGGACTCGAGTGTTTACAGCTCTCGATTTGCTTCCTTGTAACTGAATACTGCAAATAAAATTTGCTGTACTTTCTGGTATTTCTCTAGGTAGATGTTTCTTCAGGAGTGCTGCTGGCTTTTAGTCCTTTTCAGCATAGAAATAAATGGAGGGATGGCATGCAGTGAGCCTTTTGTTCAGAGTGGGATGCATTTGAGAGTATCACAAAACTGGTGTTATCTCGTGACCTGTTAGTCTGCATCACCAACAAGTGACCCATGAACTTGCAGTGTGCTCCTCCCTGCTTGCTGCCTCTTCCCCTAGGGGACAGGGAGCGTCTGGTTTTGCAGCAAATGAAGCTGAAATGGGCAAATTCTGCTGCTCTCTTTCTGTGTACATACCTTTTACAGAGTTGCCTGGAAGCAAGAGTAATTGCTGCACATTTCTCTACATAGATGAAGAGGGAGATGTAGAGATAGGGAGGCAGCACGTCACCTGCATATGTGCAGCCCAGGCTGTTCGTTTTTATCTCTCTTGACATAATGTTGTGTTCAAGGCAGATGTTTGCTATGTAGACAGGCAGTCTTTTGCTGTTCTGTCACAGATGTCTTGCATAACTTTTGCCAAGACAATAGGTACTTTCTGTAAAATATAAATAGGTTTTTCTTACCTTATAGAGAGATTGTAAGCATAAACTTGTGTGTTGCATATCTGTTTATTGTGGGAGTAGTACAGTGTCATACATCAGCATTGATACTGTTCCATAGGACACTAGCAAGGACTTGTTTTACTTTTGATTGACAAAGGCAACCCAAAGGTGTGCCATTGTATTTTCTTTTAACTTTTCTTCTAACTTTGTAGCATAGTCATAAAGCAACATATTTAGTGGCATTTTTTCTTAACCCGAACATAGATTTTAACTAGAGAAAGAAAAGTTACTGCTTTTGACCTTATAGCTGTGTAGTAAATCTTCCCTTTCCAGCAAAAAGCTGCGTGGAACCTAGATAGGATTGTTTAAGACTTTGTGGAAGATTTTAGAGAGGTTAGGATCACATTCATGCATGCACATAGTGGTCAGAGATGGCAAGAAACATGAGGTGGATGTGTTAGCTGGCTATCCATTTGCTGCCAAGACTGACAGTTGTCTGGAACAAAACTTTATTAGAAGCACTTTAAAAGAGAGCTTTGTATCTCTGATTATTCCGTCACTGTAGCAGATGTTCGAATCAGGCGCTGTCATTAAAAATGAATTTTCCTGAAGATGCATTTGTTTGTCAGTATCTATATATTTGTTCTAAATGGACTAAATACTTAGAGCAGTACTTTTGACAGTGAGAGTTAACTAGCCAATAAACCTGGTCTCTGGTATCACTTTCTTTAGCAATGAAGAGTGCAAAATGGTCAGTGAGGACTGCCTTAACAAACCTGTTTCCTTCTGTTTCTTTGTAGCATTCGGGCTCTGGCAGCTTGCTATTAAGTGGTTAAGGTTAGCATTGTTGAGAAAACACCAAAATCCTTCTGCCAAATCAGAACTTGCTCTTGGTAGTTCAGAAAAATACAGAGAACTGTTGCAAGTGAGGAATCCAGACCTTTCAAAAAAGCAAGTAAATGTGACACTTGGGATGATATAGCAATAACTTTCAAAGAAATGGATACCGTTCCTTGTAATGAACATATTCAGGATAGTGTAGTTTGTATATGTTCATAGTGCTGACTTGTCAGGCTTGTTTGGCATGTGGTATTATAGCCAACAACTTGAAATACCTAGTTTTAGCAAATTTTTTTGTTATTTAAACTAATTGTATGAGTTCAGAAGAAGCCTTATAAATTAGGGCATTTCCAGAAGGGATATTATTCACTGTTGCTACTTTCCTGTGGTGTATATTTTATAGTGGCTTTTCTGTTTTATTGATATAGGAAGGCTTTCATGATGGAAAAGATATTGCAGACTGGTATTTTGACATAGGAAGTACACTCTGAACTTGCCTAACTTAATACTGTTTGTAAGAGCCTAGAAGGGATTACTAGACATGGAGAGTGATTTTGGATGTGGGGAATTACTCTTCCAAGTGGACTGTTCTGCAGTGGGGCACAGCATGTGTTTCTGTTACAGTGCCCATGAGCTCATCTATTGAATTCAGTAAAGGTGTGCAAAGGAGAAGAGTGAATAAAGTGATACCAGTCTTCAAAATGTAGCCTCCTAAGTGCCATTGAGGGGTGGCAATTCCAGATAAACTGCTTTCGATCTATTAGTAATACAGAAATATAGAATCATCAAGGTTGGAAGAGACCTTCAAGATCATTCAGTCCCAACTATAAGCCTAGCACTGTCATTGAAACCTTATATATCACTCAGATCCAGACACCTCTTAAAATGTCTCCAGGGCTGGCAAATCCACTGCCTCCCTGGGCAAGCTATTCCAGTGCCTGACCACCCTAAAGTGAAGAAGAAAATAATCCTAATGTTTAATCTGAATTTCCCCTGTATCAGCTTAAGACCATTTCTTGGGGTCTTCTCATGAAGGCACCATAGAAGAGACCAGTCCCCACCTCACTACAGCCTTCCTTGAGGGAGTTGTAGAGAGTGATAAGGTCCCTCCTGAGCCTTCTCGAGACTATAAACAACTCACTCAGCCATGGCACGGTTTTTTCTAGATCTTTCACAAGCCTTGTTGCCCTTCACTTGACACGGTCCAGCACCTCAATGTCCTTTTTACAGTGAGGGGCTCAGAACTGAGCACAATCTTCAAGGTGTGTCCTCACCAACGCTGAGTACAAAGAGAAACACACTGCATGTTCTTTCAATTGTTGTTTGTCCCTTCACTCCCTTCATTCATCACGTGGAGCATTATTCAACAGACTCAGGAAGGACCTTGTCGTGGTTCTGTTGCTCATAGCAGTATTTGCTATGCTAACGCTTCCTGTTCACGATGCACATGGAGTTACAAAGAAAGTCTGGGAAATGGATAGATACCATGTTCAATGTTCTGTGCTCTGTCTTATCTTGTCTTTATTAATTATTTCATACTTGCCAACTCCTATCACTAATACAAGAAAACCCCACATTGCAAAAATAATGGCATAATAATTTCTGGGGTAAGATGAGAAAAGTTTGATTGGTGAAGAATTTCTTCAAGAAAAGCTGCCAGACAGAAAAATCTGGCTAAAAACTGACCTATTATATGGTTTTACATTGCAAGTAAAACTAAAAGTTGATTCATTTTCTGAATAATGAATAAGATTGAAATGAGACACAGCATGCCATTGTTTCAATGAGTATTGTGAAAAAAGTAGCTTCCAGACCATCAGCATTGTTAATTTAGGCTTCAGTCTTGAAAGCTGTCATAGACGTAGAGGTTTTACCATTTTTTTATGCTTGGGTGTAATTTTAAAAGATGCTCAGTCAATTGTGGATTTTTTTTTCCTTTTCTTTTCCTTTTTTCTTTTTCAGGTCTTTCTCCTACATTACTGTTTGTCTTTCTTGGGTACTGCACTGCACCGCAAACAGGTTGCATTTACACCTGTGCAGTTGTTGCCTGTGGAATCAAAGGAAAGTTAAATTTCTTGTATGCAATACACAGGGCAAATACTGTCACTGAGAAATTTGTGAGAATTCTTTATCAATTCAGGAGGCCCAAGCATTACTCTTGAGCCAGGTGTGTCTTTCAGGCAATTCAGTTGTACTTCCAGGGGGTAGGATTGGTAGAGGGACTTGTCAGAACTGAGGCGTTGCCTGGGACAGGGTTGCGTGCCTGGTTTAGCCCCGGTTACAATAGAACAGACCCTGGGGATCTGTTGTCCTCTCTGCTGTATGAATCACTTGCTCCTCGAGCTCTGAATGAGCCATTCTGAGCTGCCATTCTGAGCTGCCATCCTTGTGGCTATACCCACTCGCATGCTCTTGGGCTGTGGCCAAATTAAAGCATCGGTAGGCAACTTGTAAATTCATCTCTGCCTCTGCTGCCCACAGCCATCTGATGAGACACACAGTCCTCCAGAGATGTCTAGAATACAGCGGAAGGCAGGGAGAGTTAAACGTTCCTAAATTGTTACCCACAAATGTCTCCTAGCTGGTCTGGAGTTGGCCCAAGTGCTTTAATCATAAGTCTTTCTTCAAGGTGTTGGCAGGGGTTCCCTCAGGAACATACTTCTCTATAATTCTCTTTTCCAGCTTGTTGGCCACAAAATCGAAATCCAAAAACTGGCAGCACAGACATGAAGTCTAAAGATCATTACAGGTTTTTTTAACATTAAAGAATTGATTTGTGTTGTAGAATGATTTGCAGAAGATTACTTATCTATCCAGCAGCCAAAGTTTTCTTTATTTTAGATCAAATTTCTGGACTGTTGAACTGTTGGGAAGAGTGAAATAACATTCAAGAACTACAGTCATTTAAAAAAAGATTTCCAAAAGGAAATAGACTGCTACATCTTGGAGAGAGAGAAGGGACATGGAATATTTTCCTGTTCTTTGGGCACCAGAATCAATTTTGATTAACCCAGCAATCTGTCCAAAATGCATTTTCTTGACAACTTTTTAGTCTGTGGGAAAATGGTTAGAAGTTACTGTGTTTGGGAGTGTTTTTTCTCCACATCAGAAAAACCTTTAATTCTCTGCTTAGTATTTTGATAAGTTTCCATATGGCAATTATAAAACTGTAATCAGAATATATAAATTTATAAGATTTGTCAAAAACTGCTGTCTTTTTGTGTTCATAGGAAAGATTCTTTTTCTTATACTTTTAGATTTTCCACAGTTGTGCTTTTTTAGGCCAAAATTTGGCAGTTAGATTATTTTCCTCCCACAGGTTTTATGTAGACCAAAGCCTGATCTGTCTGCTAATTATCTGTCTTTTACCTCTCATTCCACTTTAGATTAATAAGAAAAGCCTGTTAAATTCACCTAGGCACCTTAGCAGTGGTAGGGTGATATCTGCTGTGTTATGTGCTTCAGTGTTCTCAGGTGCTGAGAAATACTGCATTTTCACTGTGCTTTAAAATGACACTTGATTAATTAAACAGATTCTGTTTTTTCTTTACCCTGGGCTTAGATATATCTCTCTTCATTAGGATTTTCTTACCTTTTATGATCTTTTCAAAAGGCTAGTTTCACTTGAATATCAGGATATGTTTTTATCCTCTCCTGTTTCATCTGCTGCCACTGTTAGCTTCAGATACAGCTGAGGTTTTCAGTTTGAATGTAGTACCCTGAGCTTTTTCATGTTACCTGTTGTTTGGAGGTTATAGTAGCTACACAGTCTTCTGTAAAAGAAGTTAATCCCATTCCTTGGGAAGTCAGTGATTTTAAGCATTTCTGAACTCCCAGGTTAAACTTTGTCATCAATAATCTGTAGCTGTTTAAGTATTTTGGAAGAGCTGTAACCCTGGGGCATTGGTAAGTAGTTTCCTCTTGGCTTTGGATTGTCTGGACATAAATACAGTCCTGGGATTCTATTTGCTTTGCTTTAAATCTCAGAGATTGTCTCTTTCTCTGCCCTACTGACTGCTGATTACGATTGAGTGGGACCTTCTTGACTTCAGGATTGTGATTCACATTGGATGGTGATGTACTTCAAAGCCTTCTAAGACTAAGAATGGGCTGTATTTTTGCTGTTACCTTGAAATTGACCTCTTCTCAAATTAAAACTGCTTGGCTTTATGCCATTATACTAGCGTCTCAACTTGATTTCTTAGCACATTAGTCATTTTCAAGGCTGTTTCCAGTTCTGTTCTCTCTGATTCCCAAAACACACAGTGGAGGAGAGACTATTTAAGACATGGTTTTGCAACACAGGTCAACATTGTGACTTTCTGTTTGTTTGTTTTATTAATTTCTTGACCTCACTGCCCAAATGTTCAATTTTAAATTGAACAGGTGTCATTTTCCAACTTAAAAAAAAACCTATTTCCATTCATTCCATACAGTTTGATTTTAGTTGGTTTGCCTTGTTTTTCACTTTGCCAAACTCGTATTTTAGTGCTCCCGGTATTCCTTGACTGACAACTTACTCTGGGTCACCTTATTCTCCATTGGCTTTTATAAGGAACTGAAAGTATAATCTGGAAGAGACGTGGTTCAGCATTTACCTAGCTAAATAATAGTTTATTACCCAAGAGTTTGTTTTCTTGGAGGCAGAAATACTAGCTTCATTAGCCTATTTTCCTGGAAATGAAAAAGTCCTTTCTGGTTGGTTCTGCAATAAGGAGAGCCCAGACTTTCAGAAAGATAGGGAAGAAGGATGAAGTTGAGTGCATAGTTTGAGTGGTTTGGTTTAGGATTTGGTCTGGGTTGGGTTTTTTCCCTAAATGAAGCAAGGGAAGAGCTCAATTAGAAGGAAATACATGTGGCTGCAGATATGTATCTTCATGTTGGTGAATGGAGAAAAGTGGTCTCATTTTTAAGAGACTGCTTAAGGGTTTAAAAATCTGGATTTAGTAATTTTTCTGTAGTCTGTTCTGCATTTGATATTTTAAAACTTTCCTTTTACCTGCTTGCTGGTAAATGTGTATTCTAGAATGACAAGAGCCATTGTACTTAATTGTTATGAAGTTAAATTATTCGAGCATCAACATAGTGAGATGAATACATATTTAGGATATTCCAAATTGAAATACATAGTTCCTAATGGACTTCAAGGGTTGTGTTGCAGTGCTTTTAAACAGTGGTTTCTAACTTGGAATGGTTACCATGCTTAAGGTCTGGTTTGATACCTTTAAAGGAATCCTGATGAAAAAACAGATAAGGGCATGAGGGCAAACTCCCCCTGTTTTCCAGGATGCTTTTTCTCCCATTGCGAGGGTGTACAGTGCCCTCCCTGCCTCCTTTCTTGCCACACGCCCTTTTAGCCGGATATTAGTTAGAATTACTGTTCTAAAGGATGCTGCTGCCATTGAGGAAGACTACATGGCGCCAATATTATCAACAGTGATGTGAAGTTTTCCTAAAAATAAGCTGTACGTAACTCTCGTACTGTGTGCGTTACCATAAAGTCTGAGTGCCTACTAGGAGCACATCAGGAAATTCAATTTACATTTGGGCTATTGTTGAACTGTCTTTTTCTATTCAACAGATAGGTCTGTGTGTTGAAGTATTTTGCTTTGACATTAAAACCTATATGCATATAAATGGATTAAGGAAACCAGACCAAACCAGTTTGGCTTTCACTTAAGTGAAAGGTGGTTTGTGCTGGCCTTGAATTCAGGAGAAGGGGGCCTCAGTCTCTGGAGAGTTGTTCTGAGAAGAATCTGGCTTTTGCATAATGAACTTTATCTTCATTTCAGAAAGCTGACAGTGCATGAAGCTGTTGATCTTCCTTCATTTCAAAGCTGTAATTGATGGCCAGATAATAAGAGTCAATTCAGTTTAATAAGAGAGTCAATGATAAATATGGAGTTGTGGAGCTTGATTCCATATTTAGTGGATGTGGCAAATATTCCATATTTAGGATCTGCCAATCCTTTGTGTTTGGATCTGCAGTGCTGCTCTGTGTAGTCTAACAGTGTTCAAGATAGAGGTTGTAGTACAAGAGTATCACAAAAGATGCAGTTTTAGAAGGTGAGGAATAACTGTAGCTGCAACTCTCTGCTGAACATTTTCTCCGAAAATATCAATTTTATTGAGGCCTGAGCAAGTACTTGGTTAAAGAAGTGGATCATTTGCAAGTATTCATGTATTTGGGGGTCTAGAGCCTTGGGGTGCAAGTGTAGTTGCACTTCACTGTTTTTTGGTCACTGGTTCTGAAGTGTTCTAACTACCATGGAGAATTCTTCAAAGCTTTACATCTCTGTTTTGCTAAGGTAGAGTATGGTATAATAGATTACACCAAATGCCATGAAAAAGCTTGCAGATTGCTTCCCTGGCTTAGAACTTTGACTTTCAACATACCCTATTGCTTAAGAAATTCTCAGAGGAATTTGGAGTTCTTTTCAAAAAAATTCCTGCTAAAAATGTCCTTTTCAGGACAAGATATCTGTATATTTTATATTAGTTTTTAGTGAAGAGGCTCTGTCGGTCTGATAAATTAATGTAGAAGATACCATCACTCCCCCAAAATACAAAAGCAAGAAAATGTTGGTAATTAAAAAAATCCCAAAAAACTATCAGAAGAAGCGTTCAGAAACTGTAGTGGTTAGAAGGAATAAAGAAATGTAGTTTTTTAGGACTCTTCCATGAATTTCAGATAACCTTTCATGTGTTCTTTGGAAGACAATGGAAGTTTGAGTGGTGGTGGGTGGTAGCAATGCCAGTCTTTCCTTTAGCATCATGATAAATATGCTGTAAGTACTTGTGTAGTGTGACTGGAGTTGGCCTTGGGTGCAGGAATGACATTAGTTCAAATAAGAAATCTGGGTATATTTTCAGGACTGTTATGGCAGTCTTGTTGGTAGCAAGACATTCTGTGAGCAGGAGAATTCATGAAGTCTAACACTTAAAAAAAATCATGTCCCTTACATTTAATACATAATTTTTATAACTTAAAAAAAATTGTCCCTTACATGAAATGCCTTAAAACTGCCAGTACCTTTAAAAGTAGGTAACCTTTGCTGAGAACTGCAGGATTGTACAGAGCTGCTTGTTTTTGATAAAACAGCTGTGTGTTTGGATGGTGTATTTACATTACAACATAAATGAGGAAGGCAGTTCTTGGGATCCTTCCTGGGATATGTCTCTATTGAAATAAGGTTTGAATCCAGCTTTTCTGTCTTGTCCTTTAAATCACAAAGATAGCAGAGTGTGTGTTGCTTTTTGGTTTTGAATATTTAACAATAACAAAACCCAAACCAAAATAAACTCCCCTAAAATAATAGCAAAAACACACTTCAGCAGAAACAGTGAAGGGAGTACAGTGCATTAATTAGTATGTGTAGGCTCCAAAATCTGAGCAGAAAAAGAAAGGGTTATATTTTGTCTGTGTCCATGTTTTGGACTGCCCCTTTATGTGCTGCCATTCAGTGAATTAACCCAGGGCTACGGATCTCTTTGGTGCATTAGTATGAGACAGTACATGAGACCTGCAGTACTTCAGATGAGCCTTAGCTATCTACAGGGATTATTGCTTTCCCACATTTCATAAAATAAACAATGGAAGGTATGGTAGTGTCTATTTCTGTAATGTACACATGGTTTTGTAATTGCTGGAGTTATGTTAGTAAGTTTAAGTGATCGCTGAACTTTTGTGGGCAGTGACTATCAATTAGGCTAATAAATCAAAAAATGCTGCTAGACTGGCTTCATTAAATGGTTTACTTTGCTAAACTTAAATGTTTTTCTCAGAGTGGCATACACTTAGAAACTTCTACTGTTATAAAGCAAAATAATAATCATTTAAACTTTCCTGACAAGGAAAGTTTAAATGATTATTTAAATCATTTCTTATGAATCACAACATAAGAAATGGGAAAGTATTTCAGAGCAATACTTTCCCCTTAAGGTATAGATTATATACATACATGCTGGGATAGATATGCTGAACATTTCTGCTTAAAAAAATGTCCTTACTGCACAGTCCGTAAATGTAAGAAATATTTTTTATGCATATGAGAAGTGTTCAATTTGTAATAGAAACCCTTGAAAGCCGTACACAAGCACAATTTAGGGGGCAAGAGTTTAAAGAGGATTCCTGATTGTTTTTTGCATTCAGCATGCGTGTACATACACGAGCAGTTTTAAACCCAGGGAGTTTACAATCTAAAGGATTTAGAAATTTGAGAAATTTTTACCAGGCAAGTTCAGTAGCAGTGTTACAACTGCAGAGAAGCCAGCTGCAGTTTCAAACTGAGTAATTCCCTGCATTGTTGGAGAAGAGTCCTCTAGCTTTGTATATGGCTGTGTTTGGGTGTAGTAACAAAGTGTGACATCTCCAACCTGCCACTCACGGTTTCATTTTTCAAAAGAAGACTCTGCCACAGACACATTTCCTGAATGTTTCCTTGCCAGCTGTTTATTCTTGGTGTGATTGTCTTCCATCAGAGGAGGTCTGTTACCAGTTCCTGTGGTAAAGGAGCACTGACACCACATTTGCCATCATGTGCCTTCCTACAGGAACAAGGGCAGCTTGAATTAGCCAAATAGCAGAAGCAGTACTTTGCCTACAGGAGGGGTTAGCTCTATGGCCAGGAGTGGCCAAAATACCAGAAAGATCTGTCTAGGGCTTGAATGCTGAGGATTTTGAGATACCCAAGAGTTCTATAAGAAAGTGTCTTTTGACTTATTGATAGCAGGAGAAAAGCTATGTTGGTGCATTGGTTAGAATGTTTAGCTGATTGGTAGAGGTTTATAGCAGCAGTTAAACTTTGAAAACTAGATTTCACAAAAACAGAATTTCAAGCTTGTTTTCATGGCACCATTCCTTTCTGAACTGCTATATTGTCCTGTGGGACTGGAAAGCACCAACTTGTTGTGTCTTAGTTGGAAAAAATTGAGGCTACTTTACTATGTAGTACTTGAAGGATGTGCTATTACAATAGTGCATTAAGACTTCAACAGGAAATATCTTATTTAAAATAGAGCAACTGAAATGTTTCCAACTGAAGATAAATCGAATATTCAAGCAGTTGAAAAGATAAAAACACAGAATGCAGTTTGTGTAAATACGGAAGACTTATTTGTCTACATCATCTTTCAGACTCATTAAACAGCCGTAAGTGATTTAAATACAAATTAGGAAGCTGCACATCATGTTGCAGCCGACTCATGTAGGCTGAGCTCATCAGAAACTCCTTTTGTTCCTCCGTTTCCTTCCACCTTGCTTTCCCTGCAGATGCTGATAGCACTGCTTTACCCCATTTACAGGCTCTGTCGAAGCCATCACCTCTGCAAGGGGCTCTGTTACTCTTGGTTCCTTTTTTATTGCTCATCCTGCTCCATTTTTGTCTGACCTTTGGACCTCCATATAATACTGCATTCCTTCGCATGTGTTGAGGACTGCGATCTACCTTTTGATTTTCCTATTTTTTCCCCCTTTAATTCCTGTTCGTTGATCTTTGACATTGATAGCCTAACATTTAAATAATCCAGAAAACAAGAGCATTGCAAAATGCGTTGCAGAATTGGGAGGTTTTATGCTGGAAAATACTTTGTTCCTGTCAGCTAGTTTTTAATCTATAAATAATTGCCTGGTTGGCGTATTCCATACTGCAGACTCTGTGTCTCTTATATGCCTCTAACAGGTTCTAGTTTTCAACCAGAATTGACAAGGCTGTTCTGATATGCAGAACTTGCCACAATTTTTGTAATTCCTTGAGTGCTTTGGTTATTAGGTAACAGATGGTGAGTCATTGTCAAGTTGAGGGTACAAATCCTTCCTTTGCATAGGCCAGCAGTATGTTTAGCTTGTTTGTAAAATATTCCACTGCAAATATTAGGAAATGTAATTAATTTATATATATATAATTTTTTTTTAGGAGCAATGGATGAACTTCATAGCCTGGACCCAAGAAGACAAGAATTGTTAGAGGCAAGATTCACAGGAGTAGTAAGTGGCAGCACTGGGAGTACTGGAAGTTGCAGTGTTGGAGCTAAAGTAAGTCCTAAGAGCAGTCATTCAGATCTGCCATCTTTGAAATGCTAATTTATCTCACACCATCTCATTTTCATATTGTCAGTGTGATTTACTTGTAAAAGCGTTGGGTTGAAAGAGGCTCTCAGATAAATGCTTGTCTGTTAGTTTGCTTTGAGATAGGATTGTTTATCCTGAACCTTTCTGTGAGGTGGACGTTGAATTGTTCTTAAAAACAGTGAAGAATGAGCTTATACAGGCTCTTTTGTGGTGTTGCTGTAGTGCATGTGTGATCAGAGGTGGAAGATTTTCCCAGTGTTGAGGTGCAGTTGTCCCTGCTGCAGATGACCATCTACTTATGGTTCCATTTGAAATAGACACAGAGAGTCTGGTGGGACATCTGTTTTTAACATTAAACTTTTTTGAAGATTAATACATATAGTTGAACAAGTTACTTCAACATTTCCGGGCATTTATATAAATTTCACTTACTTTCATTGTAGACTTCCTGTCCTTTAGTATCTAAGCCAGGATGCAACACTTGAGGAAGAGCCTTATGAACACTGAATAATTACCTTCCATATGTTGTATATTTCCCTTCGCTTAATACATCTGCAAAATAATTTTGTCTGTATTGCATATTCTGTTCAAGTTACTAGCTTCAGCTTCCAAGACTGATTTCTGCAATACTATTGCCTAGCCAGAAGTACTCAATTGTGCATTTGAATGTTCTCCATCAAGTATAGTACTTAATAAACTGATACTAAAAAGGTGTAATACTAATTTTTTTAGGCACATTTCCCTCATGGCTAGATTACTTCTGAATTCTGTTTCCAGAGTATTTGCAGTGTCCTTATGTTTTAAGTGCTTCACACAAACTTGTAGTATTTTTAGCTTCCTATGCTGTATTTTAGTTACCAGTATAGGATTACAGAACAAAATACTTCCTGATAGCAGACATTGGTGAAATTTCTGAAGATCTGTCATGTATCGATGACTATGAACAAACTACACAGAATTGAAATGATTACGTAGTGATCTTGTATCATATTTTCATTTGCTTTGGGGAGTGACATGAAAGTAACTGTCACACAGCTGTAAAAAGGTGATGTACCTCTTACTACTATTTAAACCAAGAAGTGAGTTAAATAGGCAGGGGAAGAGATGAGGTTGGATTGCCACAGTGATGTTGATGCACTGTTTATTGTGTTCTCAGTATGATTGCAAAATTGTATATTTGCCATATCTTATGCTTAAAATGAGAAAGAGACAAACACAATAATTCTGGCCCATCTTTTCTTATTTTTTCCTTGGGTTCTCTAAAACTGCTTACTCTTCTAATTAATTAACTTATTTTTAATAGCTCAGGTAGTTGCTCATAATTCAAATTACTGTTTATCCTTTTTTTAATTACTGGATCTATACTTCTACCTTCATTTAACTTTTACGTTTTGATACACCTCTTTTGGTCCCTTGCTTTATTGCAAATTTTCCCACATTATCTGTCTACTGCTGTATGTGTAATATATTTTTTTAAAGGCATTATCATGTTTCTTGGGGTTCCTCTTCTTTAAACTTTGATTCCCTGTGAGTCACTGCTTACCATTTCCATAAATCTGTTGAAGTCTTTTTCTTGTTGTCTGTTTTTCAGCTGATTTCAGCTGTTAGCCAAATGACATTCCGCTTTCACATTCTCTGTTCATCCAAATTACCCAGAAAAAGAAATCTGAAATAACTAATTTCCTTTTTCACTCTGCCATGGAAAAAATACATTTCTTGTCCCTGATGCATTCCAAGATTTGTATCTCATCCAGCTGGTTTCCAAATGGTTATCTAGACGAAGTGGTGATTTTTTAATACTATCAAATGCATTGATAAGTGTTTGCAGAAGATACCATTACCACTGTTTTCTTATAGATACAGATCCTCATCTAAGACACTGTTGTTCTTGCCTTCTAGCCCTGTCATTTGTTACACCATCAGTAAAAATACAATTATATCAGTTTTGTTTGTATTTCTTTTATTTGTGACCATTCAGTGTATCCGTGCCGATAATGTGAAGTGCAGTAGCTGATCTGGGCTGTGTTTGGAAAATAATGCTTTCTAAAAAATACAGCCTGTAGTTTCGGTGGGGGATGTTCAGACAGGCTTATCTGATTCTTTTTTAAAAAACTGATAAAACATTTTTGATCTGATATGCAGAGGTAACTGGGAAAATGTGAGGTATAAATATAATAATATCCATTGGTCTGCCTTCACTTTGAAGGCCAAAATGAGAAAACTTCTTTGTGCACAAACCCAAATCTCCACGTACCAGATTTTAATTTTCCTAAACCAGCAAGACAATACAGAGGTTACAACTGCACTTAATGGTTATTTTTTGAAATATTCTAGGTCAATTATTCTTTTTCTAGTAATTAACTTCAAGTGGACTCTTATTTATCAGGAATACTCTTTTGAAAGGCTACCCTTACCAACTGTTTAGCTGAAGAGTTTTGGAATTTCTGTGGGAAAAAAGCCCATCATGTTCAAGCTTTTTCACTAAGCAAGTTTGGAAATACAAATGTAGGTTACTGATATTATTGTTGTATCTGACTTGGATGACCAGATATTGACACAGGGCAAGGAAGAACAACATACAGACATTTCTGTACTGGAGACTGCCCTGGGGGTGAAAACATGCATGGACATTTTGTGTGTTTAGTTAACATTTCTCTGGAAATTTTAATTCTGAGATTATCTAGTTATTCAGATGTCAAAGATGAGTACTGAACTGCAAACTGATACAGGGCTGGAATGTAATGCTCAGGAGCAAAATACTTTGGAACTAATTTGACTTCAAAGTCTTTGTTCTGCTGTCTTATATAGAAGGGACCAGTCCATTAGTATAAGAGTTTTGGTGGAGTTTTTTTAATAAAAAGACATTCAGCTGATGATGACTTGTTAAAATGTACTTGTGACATCCTGTATTCAAAAGCTCTCTGAATAAATCAGCCTTAGTAAATTTCTAAATAAATATTGTAATTTTTGACTATATCACTACTTGGGTTTGGTGTGAATGTTGTTGTTTTTTTTCCCCCACTAATGTAAATTTATTGTGTCGGGGGAAATAATTTAAGAATGTAGAATAATACTGTCAATAGGTTTTCATTTTCTCCAAGACAGACTAGACTATTGCAAAGATTATTTTTTAAATCTATTCCATGACAGAAAAACCCATTTTAATTCAAAACCTTTTTTTTCTTCAAAAATGGAAAAATTCTGGTGGTCTCCAGAACTTTATCCAATGATTTTGAAAATGCTAGGGTTTCACTTGGCTTAAAAACAATGGAAATTCAGAATTTACTTTGCCCTGTCAGAATATCCACCTGTCAAACTCTTATCCCCCTTTCAAGTCACAAGTGCTCTCTTAGTTAATCAGTTTTTCCGTGAGAGCATGAAATGACTGTTACTTGTTGTTACTGTGAGTGGTAACAGTGGATTATGGTTTACAATTCTGTGTATAATTTTGAGTATTTTATTTGTCTTGGTAGGCCTCAACAAACAACGAGAGTTCAAATCACAGCTTTGGAAGCTTGGGATCTTTAAGTGATAAAGAATCAGAGGTAAGTGCATGGGGCAGATTCATTATTACCTCAGAATTTTAATGCTAAGAAGTAATTTTTTTAAATTCTACTTCGATGCCTTATTTTGTATAGAAGCTTGTAAAGTAAAATGCAGATTACTCAGATAGATAGGAAAGAGCATAAATTACTGAAAGACTTTCTTGGAAGAGGAGCTGCGATTAGAAGAAGTCAGTTTAGGTTTTTGGTCATGAAACTAGCTGCTTCTGCTTCTGGGTTACCTGTGTAGTCATGGTCTGAGGATGCATTTCAGCTTTTGGAGCTGAAAATGCTTACATAGTTTGCTGTCTTCTGTTTCATAAGCAATAATCAGCACAGATAACTTTGAATGATCTTTGGATGAATCCTTGAAAATACTCTAGAAACTAGTTTACGATGTTTTCTTTTCAAGTGTGGATTTATGCCAAGGGCAGACATCCTTAGTAGCCATCATCTTTATTTGTAAAAGCTGCAGTTGTCACTGTCTATTTTCTTACCTAAATCCAGTTTGTAATCCAAAAAAAGGATTAATGCTTTTATTAGGTTTAAATGTGCAGAGCTCAGACTTCCTTTGAGTAGAATATTTTCCTCTTAGTGATGAGCATTGATATAGTTGTACTAATACTACAGCTCCTAGAATTTTCCTATTTCGGGATCGGTTTTGCCTCTGTGTGTCACGGATTGCATGGATAAGATGATGGTTACAAAGGTGTAACCAAGAGGGGATTGCTTGACCCTGTGTGACTGTCATGCTGCAGAGATGGTTATTTGGAATGTACTGCTGGTGGGATTTTCACATGTCTGAGCTTTACTTTGGGGCCTGATTGTTCATTTGCTCAGTCACTATAGGATGCTTTTTTACTGGGCTGACAGCGAGTGAATTTAATTGGTTCCCAAAGCTGATACCTTATAAATAAAAGTTCTGTATGTGTGATGTATTTTTCTTGTTGACAAAAGCTCTGCTATGTTTTTTTTCCCCTCACCTTTCCCAGCTGGATTATGCACCCAAGTGCATAGACTATTTTCTTAGCCAGAATATTCTGTGTGCCTGTTGTTTTTATTCATGCCTTTTCCTAGAAATACTCTGGGCAGTGATGCAGTTCTGATGTAGGTGTGGGAATGGAAATGTGCTGCGGTAGCCTGAAGGTTATGATGCACTATTGCAATTCCTTGACAGAAAAACACGTCTATAAGTAGTTGAGTGATCTCAGAACACTGACTATATGTGTAATAAGTTTTCAGTGTAGGAAAATGTTATTTTACATTTCAGTCCATGAGATACAGAGGCAAAGCTTTTCCAAGGCATGTGAGTTTGAAAGTCTCTGCATAGTGTTTTAACCTCAAGCCATGCTTCTGGGTAAGGGTAATATTTTGTCTTTTAATTATTCTAAGATTTATATTCTAAAATAAAAACAGACTTTTTTTCGAAAATGTCCATGCACAAAAGTTCACTATGCTCCATTGCACAGTGAAAGATGAGTATTAATGACACTGAGTAGTGAAAAACGTTTTCTTGACTCTTTTTCAGAAGTTTAGTTGTCTTCCCTTAAACTATAATTGTAACAGCAAGTATGTTAATAAATTTTTACAGTTCTTAAAATTGCACCTGGTTACTTATATGCTGAAGTACCATAAGAAGTAAGCTGTAGATCTTAGTATGGCTAACAGGTTGTGGAATTTTTTTGTCGTGTTGGTTTTTGTTTGTTTTAACAGTGTGACCTTGAAGGCTTCATAGTGACAGTGATGATAGTGGAAATAAGATGATTTGCTCATGGGGGAAGCAGAGCCATTGTTTGATGTTGAAAGAGCACTGTTGTATTACAATAGGTCTTGGGAGAAAGAAAAAGAAGATACGCAAATCTCAGAATCATTGAAATTAGTTTCTAGCAAGAGTGCCAATTTCTGATCAAACCCTGCTGATGCATTCATGGCATTCCTCTGTGCTTTCATCATGAAGTGGCACATTAAAAATCTGGGAGTGTGAAGGGAAGACTCAGTGAGGCTGAGAGGAAAACTGGGATCAAGACCAAGATGTATGAGGCTCTGCTAATATGGCAAGCTCTGTATGACTTTAATATAACTTTACAGTCTAGCATTGGGTAACCTTAAAACTATTTTATCTTGCTTAGGAAATAGTAAGGTTTTAATCTAAATCTTGGCTGTATGTAAATACTTTGGCAGCTACAGAAAGCAGCTTCAGTCTTCATTTATCAGGGAGATGCTCCCAGCCCCATTAGTCTTCAGTTTCTTGTAATTCATATGACTCCATTCATTAGGAGGGATTTTGGAGTCCATTTTCTAGTGATTGATGTGTGCTGTACATTATCATGTGAGTTTTGTGCTTAGAAAAGGGGAACATGACCTTGTTGAATAACCTCATTAATAACCTCATTAGTGTGCTAGTACTTTCTAGTTTGGAAGGTTAAATTAAACACTGAAAGAAATCAGAAGAGCTTAAGGAAATGGACATTTATGAATTACTTGAGTTTTAAAACTATAAACCTCTTTAAATGGCTGGGTTTTAAATACAAGCCACAGCAGCTGGAAACTAGTTTTGTGGGGTAAATCTTACGAGTTTTGTCATCAATTAGCTTTTAAAGTTTTTTTCCTTATTTTTGTCTTGACACAGTGGATAAAAATGACTACATTAGAATGTAACTGCAAAATTAAAAGTTGGAAAACAAGAATATCATGAAAAATGCTTCGTGAAGTAGTTTCTGTTTAGTTTGTGGAAAGATAGCCTAATGTTACCTATTTACCTGGCAATAATTCCAAATTATTAAAGTAAAATAAAATTTCTAAGCTATGCTTTCTGCTTTTAGAATCAACAGTCTTGAGATAATTGCATTTCCAGGAGTATTGTATATTTTGCTAATGTATGATAGCCCTGTAAAAGATGCACATGTCAGTTTGATGAGTTTATTTCAAATAAAATCTATTTAATTTAAACTTAATTAATAGCCTGATAATACAACATTTGTGATTTTAAAACTTCAAAGATATCTTTATGAAGCTGCACACAGAGTCAAAACACATTAAAAATCCATGGTATAGGTAAGGAAGACCTTTCTTGTCCTTCTGGCTCCTTTAGAGACTAATAATTTTCTAGGGATCATAGTTCTTGCCAACGTAGATACTGTTGGGTATTTGTAAAAAATTCACATGAAGATTTTGGAGTTGAAATGTCCTTGAAATGATTTTACTGATGGCTGAAATTTGAATGCTGATTTAATTTGCTGTGTTAAGAAAGCATACTTGCAGCACCAAATGACAGATACAATAAAATGATAAAATGATGCTATCATGAGAGAATGAAGCATCTTGTCACTGATCTCAAATTTAGTCCAAGCTCTTAAGGACCTTTGGTTTACTGGGAAAACAGTACTGGTAAAATAATGTAGTGTATTCTATGCTTTCTCCAGTTATGTATGAAGCACCATGAAGAATACACACACAGAGAGCTGCAATAAGCTGGACAAGAACAGCTTTTATTATTTATCTTAAATTGGGGAGACAAACTGGTTTGAATCCTCAGATCAAAGAAGAGCAAATATAATCTAGAGATTCTTCTGATCACAGCCCTTTCTTGTTATCTGTGTTGTACATTGTGGTTGTGATTTCTAGGCAACTGTATAGAAAAATTTATTCCAGATACATTAACAGATCTGTATTTTTTCACTTGCTTTTCTTTCTTTTCCTTGAGATAAAAGTATATAGGGAGAACAACACTGTCTAAGTGGATAGACATTAACATTTTGAGCAATTTTTGCTCTGTACTTTCTCCTCTTTTTCTTTCTTTTTAATTCTCAGCAGATTCTAGAAATCTCTACAGTTTTTATTAGTTTGGAAATATCCTCTGCACTTATAAAAAAGTGTAATATTATTGGCTTCCTATTAAACACTAGAACTTTGAGTTTATGCTACAGCAGAGTGTAGAAAACACCATCAAGAATTAGAATATTTCACTTAAGTATTAAGCTTTAAAACGCCCTAAAATACAGAGATCTTGTAAAATATAGACGTAAATGAAACAAAAGTGGGTGTTCATAAACCCTGGAATGAATGAAAAGGAGTAATTGCTTAACAATTAATATGTGGAATTGCCTTTTGGGAAATAATTTAAGAATTACTTCTCACTTTCTTAAATACCTTTTCTAGCTTGTACCTGATTGACCAAAGATCATATTATCTAGTTTAACTACGATCTGAAACTGCATCCCTGCTGAATTGTGAACTCATGTTTTATGGATGAGGATTTAAATTTATTTCACAATAATACAAATAAATAGAGCTTATGTTGCATCATGTTCTTTTTGTTATTTGTAGACTCCAGAGAAGAAACAGTCAGAACCTTCCAGAGGAAGAAAAAGAAAAGCAGACACTCAGAGTGAAAGCAGCCAAGGTAAATTAAAATGTAAATTGACTGGGTAGTGATTGCATGTAACAATTTTGTTACAAATAGTTTCGTAACAGAACAGTTTTGACTGTTAGCCTGGATTTTTGCTTATGTAAGATGGGTGTTATGTTTTGGCTGCTAAATTATGTATTCTTCTCGGCCTCCCATTTGTCCCTGGAAGGGATGGGCAACTGAAATGTGAACTGGACTGGTAATTACCCAGAAGAGTCATGAGCTGCCTCGTGTAACTCGCAGCTATGATACCACTCTGTAATCTTTTTAAGAATTACAGCAGTTCTTCTCATGCAAAATACCATGTGGTTTGATTTTATTTTCAGTAGATAAGGGGAAAAAGAGATTACTGATTACAATACCTGATGCTTGTTTCACAGGTAGATATAAAAATTGAATTTTATTCTTCCTTTTCTGTGGAAGATTGTAGTAGTCTTAGAGGGGTGGGGAAATCATGATGAAACTGATTTCTAATTTAGCATTTACAAAGTTTAGTTTTTTGTCATTTTTCTCTTTAGTGTGACTTTTGGGTGAGAACTGGTAGAAATTTAACCTCAAGACAAAAATTCCTCAGAAGGGGAATGGAAATGGTTCTGATAACATCTGTATCAGCTTTGTTTTTTGTTCTAACAGAGCTAGAAAACATTGCTTCAGATATAAAGCTATGGGCTCCATATCTGGAAGTCTTCATGATGCAGCATGCTGTTAGTAGAAGAATCATGTTGTTTGATTAAAATTAATTTCTTCCTAAGTGTTACGTTGTAGACACCTGCTTTGTTCAAAAAACCTGAATGAAATTTCCTATTTTCATTGTTCTGGTAGCTTATCCTTCCTGTTACTAATGAGTGATGAAATTAGAGATGATGGAAATTTTGGGGACTTTTTATTTTGGAAAACATTATTATAATGTCTTATAATCACTTTTACTGTCAGCAGCAGTAAAACTGAGTAGTCTGCAGTGCAATATTCTCAAGGATCAGGCCTAAGAAACTGCAGCCTCTTGGAGTGGTACAGTGCAGCTGAAGCACAGCAAAAACCTCCTATTGTATTGGAAATAAGAAACAAGAAATCGATCTCTTGTATATTGCATACCCAGGATATTGACTTTGTAATATGTAAATTAATCCATAAATGTTGGAGAAAAGGATTGTTTAGAGCACAGAAGTAATTGGGAAGTGGTATAAATCAGTGTAAATCTATTGGTAATTGGCTGTGCCAAAATAATTTGACGTATTTCTTCAGTGCAGAGATCTGTAACAGGACATCAAATACATTTTTCTATACTGAAAAGAAATGCAGCCTGTCTCATTTATCTGCATGGAATCAAATTTGATAAAGTGATATATGAGAATTAAGCATGAGGACAGAAATCACTAGCAGAATTACAGGGTAGGTAAAGAATTGGCTGGGGGAAGTAGCAGCATTATGTCCACTAACTGGATAACTACTGGAGAAGTTCTGCTGTTCTAGGTCTTGAAATAATTTTATCTAAATTTTTTTGTTAAAAGTCTTGACACAAAAAGGGCTGCCAAATATTTCTGGTTTTTTGTGTTAATTCTTAGTGACACAGCATTATGCAGCAGTGTCAGTACAGAGGTATATTGAACTACAAAGAGAGTTCATCAGGGCTGAAACAATAGAAAAGCTTGAAAATCTTTGCTAAAAAGTAGAAATTGAATTTATGGATCTATGGTTAATGCTCTCCTAATATATTGCAAAAATTTCTTTCTAGAAAGTAAAAAGCTTTGAACGATAGTCCATTTCCAAGATGTCTCCTAGCAGGTTGTCTGACTTCTACAGGAGAAAACCCTGTCTTAAGATTTATTGGTCATCTTAGGGCCAAACAGAAAAAAATACTTGTGTGTTGGATAAGGTGTAGGTATGATCACCAGAATGCCACATATGGGTCAGGTCCTCCTGTTGAAGAAATGTAATTCACATTAGTTCTCCTGAAGTCTCAATCTGTTTAAGATAAATTCTAATCTTATTCTCTGGTGGTTTTTTTCCCTAGTTTACACTGTGAGTTACCCAATTCATAATTAGTTTAACCAGAGGACTGGAAATACTTGTCATTCTCTATGCCTTCACTGTTACTGGCACCTAGGAGAATCCTTGCGCAGAATATTTGGGCATAATAACTCACCTGGAGTATATAATGTTAGTAGACCTGGTTAATTTGATACTTTTGAGATAGTGCTTGAAAAGGGGAGGGACTTAGAGCTAAAGATTTGATCTGTAGGATGAGAGATGAGTTTCCTGTTATCTAGAAGAGGGCTAGGGTTTCTGTAAAGACTACTCTAAACTGGCTTAGGAATTGAGGGTGACTTAATATCTGATTTCTCAATGAATGGAATATGCAAATCCCTTTGTTTTGGCAATCCCTTAATTGCCTATATAGGGACATCATGTATTACCACATCAAAGAAAACCAATTAACCAGTGGTAAGATTTTGCTATAATTATTTTATAGGTAAAAATGTAAGACACCTCCACAAGTAATTTATTTAACCAATTCTAATGTATTACTTTATTTATTGCAGGAAAGAATATTGGGGGACGTGGTCACAAGATTAGTGACTATTTTGAGGTAAGAATTTTGTAAAATTTACTTCAGTTTTAAAATTTTATTTTAAAATATCCTTTTAGCCTTTTTTTGGATGCTACAACATTTTTGGTTGTAATGGACAGGCCTCTTGAGAGGTTACTTTTTCCTTTATGTAAGCTTCTGAGTATTAAACCTTGAAGTAGAGATGCAGTCATCTCTTGATGGAGCCTGAACTAAAATACAAAACCCATTATCTTTCACACTGTTCTTTAAACAGTTAAAGGCTGCACTAGTAATACAACCTGATGTACAAATCCTGTGTACAGACGAGCTGTAGAACGTGCTGTGCACATTCAGTAGATGTGTGATGCATTTTGAGGAGATGACTAATGGAGGTCCCTTTGCTCTGCAGTACCAAGGTGGAAACGGCTCGAGCCCGGTGCGAGGCGTCCCTCCTGCCATCCGCTCTCCTCAGAATTCACATTCCGCTCCTTCTTCTGTGAGTCTGGGCACTAGAGTCTAACAATAGCAAAACTGAATATCACCTGTGTTTGAGGGGGGAGTTTGCAAAGGAAAGAGTCCTGGGAAAGAGTTCATGCTTCAACAGGAAAAAAAATCAAATTAAGTATTAAAACTAAATCATTCTATTAACGCTGGGTCTTTTTTTCGTAAAGGTAGTTATGTAAAATGTTGAATAAATGTTAAAATGTTGTCATGGCATCTATTCATAGGCCTCAAACAAAAAAGGGGAGGTTTTTTGTTGCTTAGAGGGAAACTTGGACCCATAGTCTGGGACTTTAAAAGCTCAATTTTTTTATAAATTTTATATTTTTTTCAATAATTGATATGTAATCTGCCTTTAAAATTCTCTGTTGGTTGTGCTAATTCATTTTTTTCCTTCTCATAAGCACAATTTCAGTGCTCAGCATACCAACGTGTTATTCTAAATGGCCAAACAAATTTTGCCAGTTACAGAAAAGATTTGTTTTCTCTGATGGTAGTACTCAGCTTTTATTTTTATTCCATGTACTTCCAACTTCAGGCATCCTCTTGGTCTTGCCAACAATATGGAGTGTAATACAGATTTTGGAATTTGGCTTGAATGAGGTCTCATTCACACAAACTAGATTCATTAACAGGATTTGTGTTCTGATCTGCACTAGCTTCCCCTCCCTGGTTCTCCCATGAGAACTAAACACTCCAAAAATAACTCACATTATTCTTGAGTTGTGAAAGCTCAGAATCAGAAAAGTAAGTCTTTGTAAGATTGAGATCACCTTATGTCAATCTTGTATTGTCTTAAATCTTTCAGTCTGTTTCCCAAAAGTGTCAGTCTCAGTTTTCTCAGAGAGCATATTGCATCCATCCTGAACTGCAGGTGGTGCGTAACGCCGCCCTGACAGCTCTCTGTGCAGTGCTCCAGGTAGTAGCTTGTGTAAAAAAACACCTTGTTTCTCTGTTCTTTGAGATGTTCCTGCTAAGAATTGTACCAAGGCTATGCTCATAATTAAATATCACAGCTGTATCTAAAATACTTTGCTTTCATGCCTTTCAGGTTCGACAGAATAGTCCTTCTCCTACTTCGTTAGCTTTTGGGGACCACCCTCTCACACAACCAAAGCAGTTATCTATTAAAATTACTCAGGTAACTTTTTGAGTAGATCACTTTAGACTGCAGGAAAAAAAAAAGAAGCAGCTATGTTTATTTCTTCGTCTTTTAACTTCTAAACTCTTCAAGACTTTGAAAAGCTTTGCTTTTTAAAATTGCCGATGCGTTGTTTTTCTGTTAAGTTCAGCAGCTCATAATTTAAATATCTCTAGGGAGTTTTATATTGTGCACCTGCTCAGCTCCCAGCATTGCACTTCGTAAGTACAGAGATGACCATGTCATTGGCAGGTTTTTTCCAAGATTTTTGCTGTTGTGTGATTTTAGAAATAGAGGCTGCTTTTTCAGGCAGTATTTGAATTGACAGCTGCCATTGTCATACCGCATTTAGAATCCGACGTTGAAGAAGAAAAATGAGATGGCAATCAAAATGATCAACACACGGTTCTGACGTGACTTTTAAAAGCTGGAATCAACAGTTTCACTCTCTCTGCCATTTCTGACGTGATCTGTTCTGTCTTTTGCATTAGTCAGAAAAAGGTTGCTTCACCTGTTGACTGATACAGAGAAATTAAATAATTCTTGCCCTGTTTTTTATGCTTTTTTATGAGCAGTAACTTCTCAATTGGGAATGAAATCTTTTTGTAGTTAATGGTTTGTCCCAACTGTTCACAGTTGTCCTCATGAAAAGGGAAAGTGATTTTGAATAAGAACCTTTCATGACACTTCCAAACACCTGAAAATAAGATTTGCTGTTCTTGTTGAATGTTTTAAAGTAGTTTATTTCTCTGCCTAACAAGCATAAGAAGAATAATGCTGCAGTTGTAAAAGGCAAGGATAAATATTTCAAAATGTTCTTTCTAGACTGATCTCACAATGCTGAAATTAGCTGCACTAGAAAGTAATAAAAATCAAGACCTGGAAAAGAAAGAAGGTCGTATAGATGACTTACTCAGGGTAAGTGTTGGACATGGATTAAAGGTGCTTATGCAGATCAACAGACTGAATATGAGGACTTTTTTTAGATTTTTAAAAAATTACTTAAATAAAAAGGTATAACAAGTTTTTAATTTTTGTAATTTTTTTCTTAAATCTAAGAAGTCTATATAATATGTAAGATTTCTTTTTCAGCTTCTCTGCTACAACTTGTTAATGATTAAATATGTTTATAGAATTCTGAAGGTGCAAAGAAAGGCAATGCTGTTTGCAGGCAGTTGATAAATTCCTTAAATTCATATTATAATTCAGCTAAGGGGTGGTTTGGGGATTTCTTTTGGTTCTAGTTGTGAATAGCCATTATCTGTGGAACGATTGTTGGCATTTTCAGAATGGACATAATTGTGACAGAAATAATTACAGGCAATACGAAACTACTTTAAATAAGAAAAGTATGCTGTACTGTGCTCTAAGACCTGTTTTCAGAAAAAAAAATCTTAATGCTTGTGCTCTTGAAGGAAGCACTGGAGAGGGCATATACAGAAATATGAAATATGAAACAAACCTGTATTCACTTGTTGTGGTCTGTTCTGTTTTTGTAGGTGTATGTACATATGTACAATACATAAAAATATTAACCCATGCAGTCATGTACTCTGAAATTGTATATGTAGACTGTTTTAACACATGTTCAGTGGTATGGAATAGGCAACCCTTAACTATTTTGTTGATAAAAATTTTGTTTTAATCAAAATAATATTGTTGTGGGATTTTTAAGGTAGTAAGTTAAATATAATTGGAACACAGGGAATTTGTTAAATTTCCTATTCAGATCATTGAAACTTTCATCATTGTGAATTTTTTGCTTTCTTTTAAATTGAAGATGTTAGGATCCACAAGAGTTAAGAAATCCTGTATAAAGATCTGATGCTAAAATTTAAACTTTCAGTTTGAATGTAAGTGGAGCCCTCAGTGGAGAGCTGAACAGGAGATTGGAACAGAGCTTTTATATATTCTCATTATGCTGAATGCTCTGTAATACAGAAAGCTGGACGATGTAAAGGAAATAAAAAAGAAGCAAGGCATCTGTCTGTAAATAGGGATAGATCTGTGAAATGAAATTTTTATTTAGATGAATAGATGTGTTTTTGCATGTATGTTGCTTACTTTAGTCGTGTGAAAGTAGATAAATTTATTTTCTGTGACAGCTGATTTTAAAAAGTGTTTCAACATATCTCTTCCATTTTGTATATATTTATTAGGCTAATTGTGATCTTAGAAGACAAATAGATGAACAACAAAAATTACTTGAAAAATACAAAGAAAGGTTAAACAAATGTATTTCAATGAGCAAGAAGCTTCTAATTGAAAAGGTGAGTTTACTGCTCTTAAAATCTTTGTGATAAAAGCTGGGAGATTGCGGTAAAACTCCATTGTGATTCCTTCATTTTCACTTCAGCTTTTCACATTAGTCACTTGAGACTGAAACTTCATATCCATGGTCTCTGTCTGGCACTATTTATATAAACCTGAATGGCTAAATAAAATGTTTAGCCTTTTCCAGATCATGGAAAATGTACCTTTTTGAATTTAAGGATTTACCCATCGTAAGTAATTCAAAATAGCAAAGCACAGAAGTTATGAATTTAGTATGTGGCATATTTTCTGGACAAATTGTAAGATTACAGTGGATGAATGAACTTTTAGACATATTCTGTTGTAAAGAAGAGATGGGTAATATCTCTTTGTGAGAGAAGTTGCTAAGGAAATTTTTGATGTAAAATGATAAAATTACATGTTAGCTCAGAATTAATGGAAAAAAGGAAATGAAGATGACTGCCTTCATGTTACTATTAATGAAAGAACTGGTTTTTTGAAATTTCATGCTCATTATATTTAAACTAATAGTAATTTATTAGATGACAAGGGTACCCTGTTTCTCTCCCTCTTCTTTAAAATAGCCTCATTTTAAAAAATCCTAAATTAATAGCAAATCATGTTATTAGAAATGAAGGTACAAAAATGTTTAAGATAAACAGCCCCAATGCCTTCCCTTCTGCTGGATCCTACACAAGTGCACAAAGTGAGCCATTGGAGGATTCAGGAGAGTTTTCTCACTACCATGTCATAAATAAATTATTGCAGATCTTTTTAAGTTCCAGCATAAGGGGAATGCAGGGAAAAGATGCATCAGATCTGTTTGGCATGACAGTAAGTACGTACCTTCAGACTGAGAGTACCACAGGGGATGTTTCTTGTGAAAGGCCCTTCTTCAGTCTGGAAGTCTGTAAAAAGATCCTCAATTCTGACAACTTCTCACTTCTTCTGTGTGTGATTTTGGGCCACAGACATTTCTTACGAAGCAAACATTTGTAACAAAGAGGTTTCCTTGCATTAGGGGTTCATAGTGCTCTTTCTTCTCTGAGGGAGAGCGGGCAGGCTCTGTTGGTTGTTACATCCCAAGGATGCTTGTGGTAGCAGAGCTGGTTCTAGGCAGGGCATGTGCTGCTGTCACTGCAAGTAAATATCTGATTGCAGTGGAGCCTGCCCACAGTGCATTGGCACACAGAGCTCCTGCCCCAAGTCACTTGGGTACAAGTAGTGACAGAGGTGCTCTGCCAAGGAAGTTTCCAGGCTAAGTATAGGAAGTGCTTTATGATATCTGAGTTGGCTCATTTGTTGTAGTAGCCATGTACAGATAGAATCTTTATTATATCCTCTGCGATGTTGATACTCTAAATGAAGTGTTTTTTTAATGATGAAGAGCAGCAAAGTTTGTAGGAAAACTAAGCCAAACTCAGGGGTTTTTTTGGTGCATAAATTGTCCTCTTGTACTGGGTCTGGCAACTGCAGATGCTTGAGTTCTGTAGAAATTAGAATAAATGGGGTGACTACTACAACATATTTTTGTTTATTCTCCTCTTATTCCTGCCTTAGAAGGCTGTTGAAGGAAAAAAAACCTGAGTGTTTTATTGACTTTTTGAACACTTCAGTGTTACTAAATATGAACACTTTTTTGTTGTTTTCTTAGAGCACACAGGAGAAGCTGGCAAGCAGAGAGAAGAGCATGCAAGACAGATTACGCCTGGGGCATTTTACAACAGTTCGTCATGGTGCTTCATTTACTGAACAGTGGACAGATGGCTTTGCATTTCAAAATCTTGTGAAGTTAGTCAATGCTATGTTCTTAAAATTCTCACTAATTGTTACTTCCCTCTAGTGGACTTTTTAATTACTGATGTTCTAGGATTGGAGCAGCTTTGCATTTTGCTTTGCCTTTTGAAGACTGAGAATAGAGTACAGAACTCCATTAATGAGCTGAGGGAACACTAAGGTTGTGTGTCTTTAAGAAACAGTTTGGTTTCACTTTGTTTTAACTACCTTTAGAAAAGCATGAGTGTAGTAAATAGGCAGCACATAGTTATTCAACTCAGCTGATAGAACTGTGAAGGTAAATCAGTGGTTTTTCAGGAAGCTTACCATGCATCACTGGTGGTGATTGGGACAGAGGAGGTCTTTGAAGTTCTCACTGGTCACACAGGTGCTACCTGCACATCCTCCTGGCAGCAGCTTTTTCTGGCACCCTGCATCTCAGGGCTGTGAAGGAGACAAAGCTGGCAGCCTCAGACAGGGTCTAGTGCAAGTGGATGTGGGAGAGCAGGCACCTGGAAAGGAGCTGCCAGAGCAGGTGTCTCAGCAGAGACGGGCCAAGGCAGAGGGCTCTGCAAGACTCTCAGAGATGGTGGTAAGATAATGCTACAGGACTTCCAAAGGAGCTCTTTGGTAATGAGTCTGATTCATTGGAGATATAGATAGATATATAGGTAGAAGGATACATATATTTCAAAAAGTAATTCACCAAGATTTTAGTTTTTGAAGGGCAGTATTTAGTCTTAGCGTTATGGGATTGCCTGGGACACTGTTTTTCTAAACAGTTTCAAAAGCAGTCTGTTAGATGTGTTTTCCCTAAAAGCTGTAATTGTTTGCCATACAACCAAACTAATGATGTATTTGGGAATGGCCAGATCAAATTCAGTATTTGGCCTATAAAAATAAGGTACTCTCTGTTGATGCTGTCAGAGGGTGTTTTTTATGGTACAAAATAAGGTATCCACCAGCTTAGATTTTTTTTTTCCTAGTGCAGAAGTCATGCATAACACTTTCAAAAACAAAACAAAAAACCTACAAAACCCCAAAACAACAGCAAAACACAAACAATTCCCCCTGAAACCACCATATATTTAAAAAGTAAATTGTGCCATAGCTTTTGCAAAATTTTTCCACTTCATGAAGAACACTGATGTTTGCTCTCCTAGGAAACATTTTCACATGTACAGTAAGTTCTTTAAAATTTCTAAATGCCCTATCAGTTAAAAAGATAGTTCTTGAAAAAATGCAAATTGATGAAACTTTAATAAAGCTTTTTTTGGGGTTTACAGGCAGCAAGAGTGGGTGAATCAACAAAGGGAAGACATTGAAAGGCAAAGAAAGCTCCTGGCCAAGCGAAAGCCTCCAACTACAAATAATTCTCAGGCACCATCTGCCAATTCTGAACCCAAGCAGAGGAAAAATAAAGCTGTGAATGGGGCAGAAAACGATCCCTTTGTTAGACCCAATTTACCACAGCTGTAAGTTTAACATTTCAATCAGTCTTTTACATAAATTCTCAGATATTGTCTGTGTATGTTCTATTCAAATAACAGCATAAAAAGACACTCAGTATATTCAGCAGCTATATTCTCACTAAGGACTTGCTGATGTTAGGGAAATTTGCACCGCTGTCTATGAAGTTGTTGTACAATTGCACTGTCTGTGAAGTTGTGGACAGTTTATTTTTGGTGAAGTTGCCAGAGAAGGGCCCATTCTGAGGACAGGCAATGTTCTTTATGTTATCCTGATCTAGAAGTGTCCTTAGCCTGGCTTCTTAGTCTTGTAATGTCACTGATATTGATGGAACTTTTCGTTATCCACGTTGGTTTAAGAGCTTCTCTTTTAGTTGGAGATTTTTTTTCCATATAACAGTATTTGACAAAACCCCCTTTTTTCAGCCTTTAGGATTTGAAGACATGTCTTAAGACAAATGGAAATAGTATCTTTTGCCCCCTTCTGAATGCTACATCCTGAGACCGACTGTTAGAAGTTACTGATCCCATTTCCCATATTAACAATGTTGTATTTTTTTGTCATTGAAACACAAAATTTGAAAGTTATTAAAGAACTCTGTTTATTCTGGGGCCATTTTTTTCCTGCAGACAGAAAGGGTGTAATTCAAGGCACATGAAGATGTCTTCTTGGCACTTAATTTGAACATTTTATGAAATTGCTGCTTCAAGATATTAGTTACTGCCCTTTATGCTAAGAGGCTGCAGCTGATAGTGTATCTATTCCTAGTTTATTTTTAAGTAAAACGTAAATAATTAAGCTTTAAAAGAGTAGCAAATTAATCTGTATGACTTTGCAGAAGTAAGCTTCCTGCATTGAGCATGGTCACTTGTCACCTCTGACGTGTGGAGGCAGTAATTTATACTCTGGGGATGCAGTGTATATAAATTGCTCTGGTTAGATCCTGCTAAATAAATACATTTGGACCATCCCTTTGAAGACAGCTGCATGTATTTTGCATAATGCATCATTCTTAAAATTCACATTGTGAAGTTGTTCTACTGTGACAAAAATATCATGAAAATACCGTAGTAAGGCTGGCAATATGAGCAGGTCTTGGTTAGCATTACTTGTGCTTTGGTAGAGAGCTGAAGAATCATTGCTTGTTGTGACTCTAGTGTAAAGCTTAGTCCCTGTGTTTTTTCTAAGACCCTAATTAATATTTCAGAATAGTACAGTAAATATTGCTATTTTGTTAAAAATAATACTGCTGTGTGATTGAATGTAATCCCTCCTGTTATTAAAAGTAACATTTAAGTAATGGAAGATACCTGAAAACTTACAGAAATTTTTATTTGCTAACCTTTGGCTGGTTATACTCCCATAATCTTATTGCTGCTTTGAGAGATGATAAAATATAAACTGGGGAAAAAATACAGGCAACGTGTGCTAATTTTTAAGTAGGACAGGATGAATTCCTGGTAATAAACTTTGGAATATTTTCTGGTGTTACATGGTGTTAAATAATTTCAAATTTACTAACGACTGCAAATTTTCATTTCATCTGGCTTAACCAGTTACATGTTAAATGACACATGAAAATGCTTACTTGTTATGGAATTGCCAGGAGAACAATCAAATTTGTCCTTTTGTATCTAATGCTAGCAAAAATGTCAGCAGTTATTGAATGAAAACTCTTTTGCATTTAAGTATGATAGTTCAATTGTTATATAATCCATATATGAGATGACTTGCCTGTATCACAAGCTTATAAATTTTGTTTCAGATCTTTGAGGAGATCTGTAATGCATCCTGAGATCACAGAATCATTAAGCCACATTATGCTCTTAGGCCTTTACTCAAAAGGGGTTTTTTGTATTTAGGATTTGTTATAACTTTGTATTGTAGTATTATGTATTGACTCCTTTCTGCTTCTCAGTACGGAATTAATTGTTCCGTGTATCTTGGTAAAACATTAATTAGACACTTCCATTTTAGAGTAAATTTGTCATATGCTCTATGTGATTCTCTCCTATTACATTGCTTATCACTGTTTCTGCATTACTTTGACAGTAATGATCTTAATTAGTACAGTCAAATGGAGAAGGTTCTGTTTATGAGGCATGAGGAAATGCAGAGCTGCTTGAGATTAATGAACTAAACCAGCAGTGAATTAGTACAACGTACAAGCAAGTGATCAAGCAGGTTTATTTTAAACATACAAATGACTTGCTAGGGATTGTTACCAACAGGTGTCTTTACCACTGCATTGTTTGCTTTAAAAAATATCTCCAGCTTTTGGTATTGACAAAATGATCTATAGCTTTGCAACAATCAGGAGTATTGAAGCTTTTTCTGCAAACAGGTGTTGACTGTTTTGAAACAGACTGAAGGTATTGCCTGAGGCATTCTTAATAAGGGCATTGCATTGGTTTAGTTTAGCTGAATATCCTGTTGTCTCTGATAGGAATGTAAAAGCAGAAGTTTTGCTCTGAAGTTATTGGTACAAAAGTGGCCAGCTTGCCAGTGTCTTGTGAGTGAATGGTGGCTTGGTGCTTCAAGTAACATGGAACACATGAGTCTAAAGATTGTCCTGGTTTTCCATCATTCTTCTCCTTTTTGTGGCCAAAGCCAAAATTAAAAAGTAGTTTCAATTTTGAGAGTTCTTTTTTCTGCTGATTAAAGTAATTTTATTAGTCTTATGTGAAAGGAATAAATTTAAATGTATTTAAAGAAAAAGTATTTATTTGAAGTAGAGGTTGCCTCCTTAGCCCTGGAAAAAACTCTGTTTGAAAATTCTCTTCCAAGTTCTTTGGAGACGTGAGAGTGGATTCTGTAAGATTGTAATGCAAGTCCCCGCTTTTTGGAGGCAGCTCTTGTTTCATGAGACAATTCCTTCTAGGAGCAATGTTTTATTTGGTTTGGGTGGTGGAATCTTTCCTCTGCAGCTTCAGCCAATTCAGTTGTATTCACCTCCCTGTCACCTCTTCAGGTGCTTCCCAGTTCTCTGTGGTAGCCTGCATGTATCCTTGTCCCTGCATGCAGTTTGGACTGGGAGAGCAGGGAGAGCTGGCAACGCTTGTCACTGTGGCTGAACAAATGCAGCGTTTAGCAGGAGCATTCTGTTCTGTATGGAACAAATAAAAATATTTTCAGGAACTCTTTCAGGCTGAAGTGCCAACAATGTGTCTGGGCTTAGCTGGACAAGTAAAGACGGCTCCTTTCCTGAGGCAGTCTGTTTCTAAGGGAAACATGGAAACAATGGGTGAAAAGACGTCATGAAAGGTTTTGACTTGGTTGAAGTTTGTTCATCCTCGTATAAATTTGGGGAACTGAAGTGGGAATAAGCTTGGACCAAAAGAGAAGAGCTTCAGAAATTGTAGCCAGAATGCTTATATTGGATGTGTATATGGGTGTTCTGGAGCATGGCTGCATTCTGCTGTGCTTATGTATCCAGGATGATTTTCCAGCGGGGCAGAGGTGGGAAGAGAGATGTAAATGTACCAGGCTTGATAATGGTGAAAACCAAGAAAGATGTGGCTAGTTTGGGCTTTTTGCCTTGTCTGTATCTACTAGTTAAAGAACTTTGATTATAGAAGGTTATACTATAGAAGGTATAGAAGTGTCTGCACTTGTGAGGAAGACGTGCAGAGAAGACTGGTTATGTCTACACTTGTGTATTGTGTCAAAACCTTTGTAATTTGGTGGCAAAAATATAAGCCTCTGAAAGCCCTATTCTTTAGAACTTAAAAAAAAAAGTGGTAATTGGTGGATTGATGGTAATCAAACCTTTTAATTGGTGATAATCAAGCCTTTCAGGAAAACTATCTGTACTATCTTCCAGCAACAAGTAAGAGCGGCACATCGTGGCCCTGTATGTCACAGGAGAATTATGCTGCATACACAGAATATGTCCAGTGCATTTTGGGGAATTTCAGGAATTTACTGCATGTGTTTCAGTTTATTTGGCTGCAGATAGTTAAAATACAGCATTTATTGTACAGTAAATTTATGCAGAAAAGGTCAGGACCAGACTGGTGCCACATTAATTCATGCAACCTGTTCCCAGCTGCACTTCTTCCTCAGTGCTCCTCAGATTAGCCCCAGGCCCGACTATCCAGCTTTTAATGACAGCAGCCTTGCTTCTGGTTGATGTTCTACCCTGTGCTCCTCAGCCTTTTTCCCTCCACGTCTGATGAGACCTGTGTGTCTCAGAGGATAGAGGAGCAACCCCTTCTGCAGGAATCCGGGGTGTCTTGTAGGTGCCTTGGATGGTGCTCTGAGCAACCAGATCTGGTGGGTGGCATCCCCGTCCATGGCAGGAGGGTTGGAACAAGGTGGTCTTTACCCTTCCAAGCCAGACATTGTGTGATTCTGTAATTCTGTTCTCTAAAGGTGCCTCCAGCATGCCACTGCCTGGCAAAAGGTGTGGTGAGGGGATGCAGGTGGAAAGGGGTGGGCTGATGGGGAAGTCTCTAGGCTGGTAGGATGTTTCCAGACTCTGCAGTGGGCTGGTGACCTACAGCCAGAAAATAGACACTGTTACTGGCTTCCTGCTGCTTGCTGTGTGCTATTTTAATACAAAGTACACTGTGTTTTTAGATAAAAACTGTGAAACTCCTTTAAAAAAGCATTTCTGAGTATGAGAGAATAAAGTTTTGTTTTTCAGAAGTAAATGAACAAAATCCAAAGTGACTATATCTGTGTACAGCTCTGTGTTTTATGTGCCTTTCTCCGAAATGTGGTGGTCAGTAATGACAGTTTTAGATTGCTGTGAAACATGCTGTGCTTCTAATAGAGTTAGATTTGTAAGGAAATAGAAAAATGGAAAACAATGATTTATTGTATTATAGCATAGAAACATGGAAAGAGTGACTTTGAATCCTAATGTTTTCAATATGACGTTCAAGTTGTGCTCTGTGCTCAAGAGGGCTGTTTCAGGACTTTCTGAAAGGCAATACTTGCTGGAGCTGTCTAGGCACTTTGTAACTCTGTGTGGACACCTCAGGTTTTATAAAAAGGACCAGATTTTCCGTATTATGTTAGTTTTTAAGGGGGTCTGTGGTTTTAGGGCTCCCAGTGTTCACTAAAAGTTCTGGTACATCATGTCTTAAACTTCATATTTTGAGTGTGTTTTACTGGTGGTTCAGCTTTGCAAAGCCACCTAAAATACTCAATCTTTTTCCTGAGAAAGACAAACTTTACTATCTGTCTTTCTGGAAATGTACAACTTGTCATTTATACTGTAGACAAGAATCTGGAAACTACAATATTCAACCTTGTAAACATTGGCATTGGTCTTTTTTAACTGAGAACTTAATCCACATTAGAGTAATTTGCTGTTCTAATAGAAGTATTGAAAAGTGTCAGGGATATTGTTGTAAGGCATCTAGCATGGTCTGGATTTCTTTGCTAGTGCCAGTAGAGGTATTGCAGCAGGAATTGGAGCATTTGTTTCTTGTGTTTCTTGCTGTTGCTTGGACTGTACAAAGTCCAAGCGCATTGCCAGCTTTCCTAACTATGGACACAGCCCATTTCACATTTGCTTTAATGCCTCTTCTTTTAAGATGTAGCATACATTGTCTAAACCCAGAGGAGATTCTGCTAGGAAAAGGATATAAATGTTAGGTCCCAAAATGTGGTAGTAAGAGACCTTTTGCCTTTTTTGGAGAGTCAGATTTCCTCCCTCCATTGCCTTCAGATGTCTATTGACTGTAATACAAGACTGCTCTGAATTCCAGTAAGAAAAAGAGATGCAGGGTAATTTTGTATGACATGTCTTAAACGATTGCTTGCATCTCAGATTCTGACAGGGTGTGATGATGGGTGCTTTTGTCGCCTGATCTGAGTGTTTCCTATACGTTACAGACCCAGAAGGCTGATGAAAGAACTACAGCCTTGTGAGGCTCCTTCCAATTTCTTGAAAATTTAGATGGTGTGGTCAAAAAAACCCTCAGTAATTTCACTGAGTTTTGGTTGAATCAGTTTTATGTCCTGGTCAAATCAGAAAATGGGCAGCAAAATTCAGTGTTTATAATAACAGGAATGGAAAAGGGCTCTATGGAAGCTTCAGAACCACCAGATTTTATCTGAAAAAGATGCACTCCTTTATCAACAACTTTTGAGATGCAATTAAAATACAGATGTTGGAATTCTGAAAACTGTGAACTGGAAGTTTAAAAGGGAGGAAGAAATAGTCTGTTAGATTTCTGCAAATTTTGTTGAAGTTGGTCAGCGTTAGCTGTAAGAAAAACCTGAATTCGTGTCCCTCATCTCTGGGAAAACTAGTGGTGTTTCTCAAGACATTCTAGTCCTCAGACCTGCAATATATACTGCATGTGTAGCCTTCCAACCACCTTGGGCAACAATCTTCCTATCTGATAGTTGAACCCACAGAAATATGGACTTTGTGAGAATGTATTACACTATGAGATTTAACTTTATGTCATGCAAGAAGCATTAGGTCTAGGCAAAACAACAAAAAATGTAATTTTAATTTCTTTTGTAGGGATTTGTGTGAACCCTTTCAAGGAGGCCATGCTTCTTTCTCCTTCCCCATCCCCTGTTTCTCTTCCTCATATGTGCATCGTTTCTTATTTGGAACTTAACTCTTGGTTTTATTTTTCGGGTTTGTCTTTTTTGTCCATCAGATGGGTACTGCATGCAGTCAGTTGACAGGTTTCTTAGTTACTAATCTGTGCAAACAGTCCAGATTCTCTGCATGATAACTGACTTTATGTCTGAGCAAGTCTATAGACAGTAAGGGACCACTGAATTATTTGTAGCCAGAAATTGCTGAGAAAAGGAAGATGCAAAGAGAACAAGCGAGAGAGTCACATGTGAATTCAAAGCTGAATTTGTGGTTTCATGCAAAATGTAGTGCTAATGAACTTGAAATGTATGGTTTTGCACTACTGTCTGTAAATCACAGCTCAGACATCCAGTGTTATCATTCTTGTCTAATTTCTGAATGCGTCAGAGTTGAGAACCAAGCAGTGGAGTAGCATCAGCTAAAATCTGGGATGGTGATATGATTCAAGATGCACCTAGGTAATTCATAGATGGTTCAGTGGGAGAGGCAGCTAATGTTGCAGAATCCCAAATATAGGCATTCTGTAAGTATGTTTTGACCCTGAAATGACAATTCCAAGATGTTCAGATGGTTCAAAAATGTACTTCTAGTGGCAGTAAATAACAAGATACTAGCTATACTATAGTTTTTAAGTAAAAATGCTTTTTTTTGTTTGCCACAATATAAAAACAATAATTACATGATTGTTTCATTTTTCAGTTTGACTCTAGCAGAATACCATGAACAGGAAGAAATTTTCAAGCTTCGATTAGGACATCTCAAAAAGGTATGTTTTTTAAATCTCAACCAAACCCATAAAAATTAGTCCTATCAAAATGAAGAGATAGGTTGTTGTCTGATTAAGAAAACGTAATACTAAAATTGCTGTACTGCTTTATGCCCAGTAGTGGCCTTCCTTTTGTTTCTGTTTGTGTTTGTTTGCAACTTTTCATAAACACTGGGATTACAGGGGAGCAATAATGAGTCCATCCAGTGTAACACTGTGCTGGCTCCTTAAATCCTTCTAAGAGTGCTAACAGTGCTGATGCCATCAATCCTTCCTCTTCCCCTTCCACTTTCTGAGCTCTCATTTCAGAACTCAGTGAACCAGCCAAGTTTGATATATGGGCTTTTTATTTTTTGTTTTTTGGCCTTTAAAAAGGCCCAATTCACAAGCATTGTACCTCTGAATTAATGTAATATTTTCATCATCTGTAGTATTCACTTCAGTTTTTATCAGTTATCATATTATTTATCACAAGAGCATATAATTTTCCTACTTCCATGGAAAATCTCTTCTCTGTGTCTTAAATTATTTTTGCAATCAGATATTTTACTCTAGTCTTTGACTTTTGAAAAAACCTTTTTCTTGAACCCCATCATCCTAATAAATCTGTGTAGTGAGATTATTATTATATGAAGAAACTATTGCTCATTCAAGCAAAGATTTTGAGGAGTAACCTGTAAAATGGAATTGCAGTTGATGCAGACAGAAATACCTCCATGAGAGTGAAAGAAAAGGACTTACATGTGCTGAGTAGTAGTTCCCGAGTTGTTGAATCAAAACAGGTTGTGGTGCTTTTCCCCTGAAATGTTGCAAGAGTCTGTTTCAGGCCTGTTCTCTCCAAATGTACAAGCCACCTGTTATAATTCTACTATAATAAACTGAACTGGGCCCCTTGAGAAAGCTGCAGCTGTTTCTAAGAATATGACAGGAAAGTACTTGAATCTGTAGTAGGAAATCTGCATATAATTTGCTGGCACTGGTGGAGTAGACTGCCCACATTGTTCTTTATTGTTAATGGTTTAGAAGCTCCAGCTTCAGATGAAATTCTGTTAAGAAATTCTGTGGGTTTTTTCCCATGCTTTAACTTTATGGAAGTCTAATGGGAATTTCAAATGATAGATGAAATAAACAGTTACAGGGTTACTTAATACTGGAATTTTGGTTTCACCTTGAGCATCAATGCTGGAGTACTTTGCAAAAGATGGAAATTCCTTGACTAAATGCCAGGAGGGAAACAAATGTTATTCTTAGCAAACCATACTTGTGTACATCTGAAACAAATAATAAAAATACATTCTTACATTATAATTCTTGTGTGTGATATGGATTTTGTCATTAACTAAGAAAACCAATTTAGTTGCCTTCATTTTACATGGCTCTATTTCTTCCCTGTGCTTCTTTGCTATTTAAATTTTTTTTCTTCATTCCATCAGCATATGCTGTTTTGCTGACTGCTCCTCTTCCTTTTCACTCTTGAGATGCTTTCCTGGTGCTCTTATTTTTGGTGCCCTGTACATGCTGCCACCACCAGTTTTCTTTTCCTACTGCTACCCAGGAAATTCTTTTCCAGCTAGTTGCTTTGGTCCTGGAGAGAGGCTCTTGTTTTCTCACTTGCTTTTATGTAGCAGTGACCTGAGGCAGCTAAGCTGGTTCATTCTTGCTTAAAGGTATTCACAGCCTGAGTGTCCTAAATAACAGCTGGAAACAATGCAACCAGCCAGTTTTCTTTGGACTAACATTGGCCTATGAACCACATTTTGAGAAGCACTGAATTGCATAATGTATGAACAAAAAGGTCCAAAAGAGGCATAACTGATGGATTTTTTTTTGTTAGCCTTTGGGAAGAACATAGACAATTGTGTGTATAAGTGTGTGGCCTTTTGTGAGGGGAGAAGGACTGAAATTCTTTATAAAGGACTACTGGGTTATGAGGAACTGCCTATCATTTCAGGGTGTTCAACAGAGAACTGCAGGGATATGTCTAAATATAGAAAAAAAGAGTTTAACATTATATAAACAGGAAAACACCCAACTCTTGACATTGTATCTTAGGAAAAATAAATGGTCCATCCAGATCTGCTGGCAGATCAGTGCTACTTAGTCCAGCTTTTATATTACTAGGAATTTGATTCTCATTTCCTCCATGGAGGTTCATTTCATGTCTTTGGGATGAGAAGTTTTTTCCATCATTTATAGGGATGGTTTCAGGATATCCACTGAAATCATCTAGTCCAAACTCCTCAATTCCTTGGATATGTGGTCATTTCATATGAGTTTTAGATCATACAAATACAGTTGTTGCTTCAGGATACAGGTTTATGAAAATACTGTATCCTTATGGCATTTTCTCTCTGCCTTGCTGACTTGTGCCTCCATCCCCTTGTGCCATGGCTTGTTGCCCTGTTGCTTTTACCAGCACCACCAGGTTGTACAGAAAATAAATTGGGTTGGAGAACTAATCTAGTTTCTTTCAAAAAACAAATATGTATATTTTTGTGATGATAGTTTCTTTTTTTCTTTTCTTTCTTCTGGTTTTTTTTTCCTCCTAAAGAAAAAATTGATTAGTATTCCAGTTTGATATACCATGTGGCTGTGCAAAAGGCTGTGCCAAAATAACAAGAGGTGATGATGGGTGCTGCTACTAAAAAAATATGTATCAGATGCCAGGCCTTTTTCCTCTTCAGCTAAAATAATTCCATAATTATGAGCTTTCTGATATGGACT
The DNA here is from genome assembly GCF_021018805.1 of Prinia subflava. Lineage (NCBI taxonomy): Eukaryota > Metazoa > Chordata > Aves > Passeriformes > Cisticolidae > Prinia > Prinia subflava. The sequence continues at coordinate 19,281,205 of NC_086252.1, forward strand.
ACTTTTGTCTCCTCTTTCTTCAAATTTTCAAGTTCTAGAGGCACTAACTCTGAAATCAGTATGCCTGGAATGTCTTTCAATGAGTATGTTTCTCAGTTTGAGTATAGACACATAAGTTTCCACAAATTGGGCATCATGAAATCTTTATGATTTTAGAGGACCTGAATAAATAATTATTTCATTGTTTCTTAATGCATAGCATAAAGATGAGATAAAATTAAGTGCTGAAATAAGTTAAGGAATGTGCTCCTACCTGACATGCTTCTTTTGAATCTGTGCTTAAAATCTTATGCAATACACATTCTTCATTTGTAATTTTAATAAGATTCAAATGGAAAAATCTTTTCAAATTAGATTGGTTTTGGTGTCTTGTATCAGCACATAGAGAATGTTTCTGCTGTAATGATGTGCTCTTTTATACTTTTACTTGATTTGCACTTCAGCCTTAAAATATTTTACATGTCTTTTCTTAATCTGTCGGTTTGAACAGAATCTGTAATTGCCCATATCTCCATTTTTTCTTTTTTTTGTACATCAATTTCAGACCGCTTCCCAGATAATTTATCTCCTTGGCTGAGGTACAAAACCCAGCTGCCTCTCATTTCAAATAGCATCCCTACAGTGCAGAACAAAACCATGAACATCCCATTACCTGTGGGTTCATGAGCAGAAAAATTTCTTGAAACAGGCTTTTGCCTTATCTTTCTGAATTTTTCTGGCTTTAAGAGAAAAGCAATGCTTTCTTCTAGTTCAGCAGGGTTTTGTAATGTAATGTCCCTCCATCACCACTAGTATTGATGCAGGGGTAAAAATACCCTTTTCAAATGGGAAGTAAATGAGCTTTTATATTTTCTTCTTTTCATTTGCAGGAGGAAGCTGAAATACAAGCAGAACTTGAACGTTTGGAAAGAGTTAGGAATCTTCACATAAGAGAACTGAAAAGAATAAATAATGAAGATAATTCACAGTAAGAGTCTTTACTGTCTTAATTTTGCATGTCTGTTTTTAAAGTAATTCTCTACGATCACATTTTACCTGTAGAAGAGACTTGTTCATAATTTCTTTCTGGTTCTCTATGTTTATTTATGTATTTGAAACACCAATTTATTTAAAGTTAACTAACATTTGTTACGGTTTGGTAAATTTATTAATGTCTTTGTTGAATATGCAAGAAATAACATACCTACACAGCTTATAGTGAAGAGCTGAAACTTGCTAGGCCATATTACTAATCCAAAAAAACCCACTTGTGAGATAACTTAATGTAGTTCACTTAGTTGATCGTAATGCAAGAAAATGGCAGGGAAGTTTGATGCACCAGCAGCAATTTTGTGCTACACTTAAAATTACTTTTGTGTTTATGGCACGTTGATTTCATTCCTGCTAAGTATAGGTACCTAACAGGAAAAGCCATATTATATTGTTACTTTGTATTTCACTGTGAATGACAATGTTAAATTGCTACATAATACGAACTGTTCCTGGGTAGTTTTGAAAGTATTAATTACATAACTTAAAGAATTAAGTCTGTGTTCCATGATGACAAATACAGACACTGCAGTTTCACCAACCCTTTCAGCTGGCACTGTTGCTTGAAAGGAACTGGTTCTGCCTCTCCCTGGCTACTCAGCCCTGTTTTCTTTCACGTGCTTGCAGTGGCATTTCTTTACTGAACCAATCAATCCAAATTACCAGCTCCTGTGGTTTATTTTTCTGGATTAATTTTAATCTAGGATCAATTTCCTGGTCTAGTTCTTTGCCTAGTTGCAAAAGTATTTATGCTGCCATGAGGAGAGAGGACAGTGCAAGGGTGGAATGAGCCAGGGGGAAGGACATGATGGGACTGGACTCCTCACTTTGTGCACTAGGAAATGTTTATGAAACTGTAGCCTTAAGCCTTTAGGATTTTATTTTATTTCTTACTTTTCAGACAGAATAGAATTATGCATACACTAAGGCTTTTAAATATTAAAAGAAAAAGATGTGAAATTGTGCATAACTGTTCTATGCTACCTACCATGCAGTAATACAGAAGGGTTTCTTTACCATGTGGCTTTAGTGCTAATTGATAGCTAAATTGTTTTGTGTTTTGGGTATGAAAAATAATGGGTGTTGATACTTACATATTGAAGGCAGAGTATTTCCTTTAAAATATATATATAATATTTTTTAAAATAAAAATATACGCTATTATTTTTAAATAAATGTCCTACAACAAATGAACAAAGCAGACAACCTTTTTAAATCTTCAGTGTTTGCACTAGAAGAGGTTTAGGTTTCTTTAAAAAAGGATCCTTCAACAATAAGGAATAAATGGCACAGAAAAATGACAGGCTTTGACTACGAGAACACTGCATGTGAAGAATGTCCAAATTACAGTCACAGCTGAAAACAGTTACAGGACATGGACAAGCAGGATAGTGCAGCTTCACTACTCATCATCTACAGTCAATGTTAACACATTTTATGGTACAAAATGAAAAGCTTTAAACTGTTCATGTTTTTGTGGAAGTTTAGACAGGCATTTACCAAGTGGTCAAGCCACAGCTTATAGCTGTAGAAGAGAGAAGCAATGGAGAAATGCTTTAGGTCTCTAACCCCTGACTTTCCTAACGTGTCTTGGTGATGTGGCTGTTTGGTAATGGAGACAGTTCTCAGCCAAAGCAGCTGCTGGATTCTGGCTCAGCTCCTGTTGGGATTTCCCCTTCCAGCTGTGGTGTAAAGCTAAACCTGTTCCTTGTTCTGGCAACAGTCCATCTACCCATGACAACCTTGTATGTCTACAACTGCACTGCAATAATGGCACAAGCTAAGGGTGTGAGTTAGAGCTTCCTGTGTGGCTTTGGAGCCCACGTGTTGGGCTGTGGTTCTGAGCCGTGGAGAGCCACAGAGCAGCAAAAGCAATGGGGAGAGAGAAGGGGGTAAGATAGACAAGACTGACCTGCCAGAGGTACACATCTAATAGAAAGACCATAAAAAAAAGAATTGGGCTACTGGTCACATGACATCAAATGCCTAATAATGCTGCTGCTAAATTTGGGGGTTTTTCTACACTGAATACATTAATTACTGTTTATGGTTTCTTTGAAACCATTTTCTCTGAGAAAAATACTCAGCATTGAAATACGTATCTTTATAGTAAATGAAAAGGAAAGTTTTATTTCTAAAAGGGGCAAGTAAAGAGTATATATCTTCTCTCAAATGCTTGACTACCTATGACCATACTTACAAAACTGTAGAGCATAGGGAAGGATGGGATGAGCAGACTGGCCCTAAACTCTTCTCTAAAGTTTCCTATAGAATATTACTGGTAGCTTGCCTTCGATTCTTGCCTTGTCTCATTGTTGTACTAAGAATGTGATGAATATTCAGATCCCTTCCCTCTGAGTGGATGGACGAATATATTTTGTCGTCTATAAATTTTAGGAGAAGGTGTATGGTCCTTTTTCTTGGTCTGGCAGCATCATTTTGTATTTGGAAAAGAAGTGTTTACATATTGCTTCTGCTTAGAGTGTGAGCAGACAGTCAGTTCTTTTGTGTATTTTCTCCATATTGCTGTTTCTGATTTGTTTTAACTTCTTAGTGTTATATAAAATCAATTTGTTAAAAAGAAGCATTAATATGCAACATATCTGGTCATGTTTTGTGTGAAATTGGAAGAATGTCCATGTTGTCTGTTCCAGAAAGTTGAAGTGTGAGTCTTCTCTAAAATTTGGCACAACAATGAGAGACCCATGTATCACATGTTAAATTTAAGCACACTTTTCTTATCCTCAAAAAAAAATGAGAAAAATAACAAAATGTTTGCCAGGATTGACTGTTTTGATGACAGTGTTGTGATGGTATGTGTAAGCTAAATAGTCAAAAGGTACTGAAATTGGTCATGTTGTACAGTTGTATCATAAGATTTCTTGGTGTGATGTTGCTCAGCATATTATATGTTGTTTCTAAAAAGAAAACTTTATTTGATGAGTAATACTAAAAAATGTACATTTTAGGTGCTACTTGTATACCTTAAACAGAATAAAACAATTTTTTTTCTTTCAAGATTTAAAGATCACCCCACATTGAATGAACGGTATTTGTTACTCCATTTACTTGGCCGAGGTGGCTTCAGTGAAGTATACAAGGTAGAGTTTGTTGAGTCAGATAAATCTTAATTTTTGAGCCATGTACATTTAATTGGGGAGGGACAAAGGGGATCTAATTAAGTAGAAGGATTGTAATGGGTTAACCAGAATTCAGTTAAGCTGTGGAGGGGAGGTAGCATGACAATAGCCTTGTCAGTAGACTTGTGTATTATGTACCAGTTTTTTTCCTCACTTTATTGGGTATTATTTTTATCACCTTTGGTTATAACTTTGCCATATTCATGCATTTCGTTTTTAGGCTTTTGATCTTTACGAACAAAGATATGCTGCTGTGAAGATTCACCAGCTTAACAAAAGCTGGAGGGATGAAAAGAAAGAAAACTACCACAAGTAAATATTAATTACTTACACTTCATATGTTAAGCTTCATAGCATTTCGTTGATTGTTGGAGGTTAATGTGTCCATCTTCTTTTAGACATGCCTGCAGAGAGTATAGGATACACAAAGAACTGGATCACCCCCGAATAGTTAAACTGTATGACTACTTCTCCCTGGATACAGATACGTAAGTAGAGCTTGGCAAGGGTTTTGGTGCTGTATATTAGATAAACAGAAATGAAGAGTATTTGAACAAAAATAACGTACGTTCTTGCTTTCAGCCAAAACATTTTAAAAACCCCACACTAGTTGCAGAATTTTATATGCTAAGTATTACAGGCCTTCTCTAAGGTGGTGAAGAGAGTGTTTTGCAACACCTGACTGGTGTTGAAAGGCTGCCATACCTTAGATAATTTTCCAAGACTAAATGACATCAGGAGCATTACTACTTAGGTGCAGCCCCTGGTAACTGGGCTGCACCTCTTTGCATGCAATTGTCACATCTCAGGGGGTAGTTAAGGTATTTTGATTTTGAGAAGTGTGTCTACTATAAATAAAGAGGGTTTATTTAATTTCTCATCCATATGGATGCATTCTCTCTTTTAATGAGTATGAATGTTCTGATTAGCATCAGTTTTCACAAGCTAATAGGTACACCATGTGTTCTATGAACAATTTCATTCATATATTTTAATATTCAGGCAGTCATTCTTAAACTTGTCAGAATGAAACTAGGTTGTCATGTCTGTTTCTGATTGTGCAGTATGATACATTCTCTCATTTTGTCTCTCTAAATTCTACCCTAGGTTTTGCACGGTTTTAGAATACTGTGAAGGCAATGACTTGGATTTCTATCTCAAACAACATAAATTGATGTCAGAGAAAGAAGCTAGGTCCATTGTAATGCAAATAGTAAATGCACTACGGTATCTCAATGAGATCAAGCCCCCTATTATACACTATGATCTTAAACCAGGTAAGTGAGAAATGTTATGGTTGAAAATGTAATTTATGTATCCTTTATTTTGTTTGTAATTCATGGCTGAAAATGCTGGAGTTATCTTCTGTGTGTCAAGGTTATTGTAAACAAATGGGAAAAGTATGTATTTTGGAATTTCATTGCCAGAATCTTCTGCCTTTTCTGTGGAAAATGTTACAACTTTTCTACTTTGCATTATTTTGATTTCAATTTGTGGAAAAAATCATATAGCTAATAGAGACATTGATTGGTAGTTAGCAGTATAAACAGATAAGATCATTAGTAGGCTCAATCCTGTCTGGTAGTTGTGGAATGCTGATGTGTAATTAATTTTTCCCATATGTTTTTTTAAACCTGTAAATATATAATCAATCTCTTTCAGCATCCCAACATAAGCACTCCAAAACAGGACTCTACAGAGAGTATTCTTTACAATGAATAATAAATATTTTTATAAACAGTATTTGTCTTGATTCCATGTTTTACTATCTTGCATGAATGATGCTTATATTCTTCATGTGCTTTAATCTACAACACTTCCATGTATGGGGTTTGTAAAGTAATTCTTAGTGCCAGGCTGTTTGCTTTCTCTTCTGTAATAAACTGTTCACACAGGTTTCTCATCTTATGAAATTGTACAGAATGTATTCTTTAGTCTCATCAGTTTTTGTTCTCAAAGGAACTTCATCAAATAATTGTTATATTGAGAAATTATAGTACAACTTTAACACATGGAGTAAGATTTGTAGGATTGCAGCAATTTCATGGCACAATTTTGTGGCATATGCAAACCATGAAAACTATAATGTAGGGTTCGTCCTGGCAGAAAAATACTGAAACTTGTTTGTAACTAGTATAGTGCTGCATTGTGATGTTTCCTCATTCATTTTGGTGTTTCTTTGCTGACCAGCCAGCTCCCAGCTGAGAGAGCCATTTCAGATCATGATGGTTAACCTAAAGAGTTGCTGGAACTGCACAGAAACTTGTCATAGTCAAGTTACTCTAGACCTGAGGATGTAAAATTATGTAAATGTATCTCAATTGGTTCAAGCATGGTGCTAATAACACCAAGGCTGTGGGTTTGGTCATGGGTCCCTTTTAACCCAGACTGTTTTATGGTTCTGAGTCTTTGATTCTGTAAAATTGTCACTTACCCTCATGAAGTTAGGTGTTCTTGAAAATTGAACCTGGTTTTGAAAGTAAAGTGTTCTGTTAGCTTTTTTGAAGTAATTTTCTTTTTTCTTTTCCCTGAATAGGTAATATCCTTCTTGTAGATGGAACAGCATGTGGAGAAATAAAAATTACTGATTTTGGTCTGTCCAAAATAATGGATGATGATAGCTATGGGGTGGATGGAATGGACTTAACTTCACAGGGAGCAGGAACTTACTGGTAAGGCGTGGTTTCATTTTGCTATTTAGACTTTGGATCATTGTTCTAATTTTATAAATGCTGTTTTATAAAACCAACTTGGAGAGACAACTAGGACTAAAACTACTAACGTGGGTGACGGAGGTTTTTGTGCAGTATTGTGATGTTGATATTCCCAAATATTAGAAGGACAACATAACAAGAAAAATAAGAGAGTGTGTGTGTTCTTTATTTATTTATTTATAAATATGTATATATCAATAAATGTGGAGATGATCACTGTGGTTTAGAAACATGGTTTCCTCTGAAGAAGCGGGCATTTAATCTTTGGCTGCTGGTGGTTGAAGACATTTGACAGAGCTGTGATGATGAAGTGTGGGTGCTTAGTACCTGGAAATGGTAGAACAGGGATTACCAACACACAGGTAATGTCCTTAGGACAAGAGAGTATTCAGTCTTCCTTCCTAAAGGCTAATGACAGCTCAGCAGCTGTGATTCATTTTTTGTGTACTTGCGTGCTTATCCAAAACACTGGAGTTTTAGAGCTGCCAAAGCATAGGAAATAAGCATTTCATTGCTAGCAGAAAATCTGTTTTTAGAATTTAGTCTCTAAAGATGCGGATTCTTCATGGCACAGTAGCTCCTTGAGCCTGGGTATGTGCTGGCTTAGTCAGGGTGGGGGATTAGCAATCCTGTACTGGCCAGGTTGTTGCAATCATTTGCTCTACAGAGAAGCCAGTGTCATTCCCATTTGCTTTGCACCTCTTCCCATAGTCAGGAGTTGTATGTAATAAAGTTTTTGCCTTTTCCTTTGGAGTTTTTAGAAAAGGAAACACATACTCTTCCACAAATGCCACTGCAAATGCCATTTCTTCACATACTGTGAAGAAATGATTACTCAAGTTGAAGCATTTTAGAAGTGTTAGGCTTTTGCTACTCTTTTTAATGCTTTACCTATTTAAACACCAGTTTAAATGTTTTATTTTAGGAGTATATATCAGAAAAATTTTGGCTTTTGTATTTCATCTAGAATGCCTCAGGCACTAGTGGTGCTGCAAACTTAAAAGTAAAAAAAGATCTGTAATAATTATAGATTCATGATGAATCTCTGCATTTCTAATTCATGCTTTCTCTGAGCCCAAAATCTTCATTAGGGAGGGAAATACTTACAGTGAGGTTGAGGTTGGGAATGAGTCTGTCCAAACTACATTGCACAAACTGTAATAACATAGCCCTGGAAGGGATTTCCTCAGTCACTGGGTCCCCTTACCTGCCTTCCCAGGCAGTTAGGTTGTATCATCTCTTTGGTAAACGTCTAGATGTTTATATTAAATTTAGTTAGTTTTGGTCCCAGTAATCTGGTTTGAACTGTCTTCTGTAACCTCAGTTCTCTGATCATTAGAAACCTAATCCTCTGCTTTACAGACTGTGTATATTTGTGGCCAGTTTATCCTTGTTTGTTCCTGTGCTAACATTGTCCTCCCTCAAGGAGGTTGTGGCCCCTTCCTAGTACTTCTTCCTTGGTGTTTTGTAGTTTTCACTTTTTTTCCCTCTGAACTGTAGACTATCCATTCTTCAGATCATTTTAGTAACCTTTCCTTTTGTATACTTTAAGATCACTTGTCTTGACTGTTCTAATCAAGAATTGTAGACAGGTATTCCAGAAGAGGGTTTGTGATACTGTTTAAAATGGTTGCATTTTCTTCTCATTTTTCTGCCTATGTCCATTTCTACAAATATTTCTTCAAAGTTTCTATTTAAGTCTTATATGTTCTTGACAAAAGAGTGCCCATTCTGTTGTTGCCCTAATAGTTTTTTTGCCTTTTTCAATTTTAAATATTACAGTCAGTAATACTTGATTGCACTTAAATTAATAAATTTGGAAGATTTTGTTTGCCTTGTAAAGGAAATTCCACTTCATCAGTTATTCTGTAATTCAGGAATGGCATGGGAACTTCCTCAGCTTCCATTAAGTAAAATTCCTTTTCTGCAGAATATAGCGACAGAAACAACAATTATCTTTGTCTATCATATACCCCTCTGGGTAATGTTACCATTTTTACTAACAACTTGAGTAAAGAGTCTTTAAGCCATATTTGCATTTTCTTTGATTCCTAGCCAGGTCTTGCTGTAAAATGCCCTATTTGACCTTCATCTTTTCTTGCTTTGATAAATGGCTTCATATTTTACCTGGGGTCTCAATTAAAAAAAAAAAAGTGATAATTGGCAATTAAGGTAAAAAATGTTTGTATTTGTGCTTGTGTGTGTGTAATAGACCCCTCTATTTGACCAGCTGTACAAAAACCATGATACCAGTTTTGGTGGGTTGCAAGGTGCTGGAATGCAGATTGTAGGGCAGCTGTACAGTTGTCAAAGCTCAGAGATGTGTAGGTGAGGTGTTTGTGCAGTTTGATAATTGAACATGTTCTAGTGATGCCATACTTACAGACTGAAATGCCTGTTTTGTTCTCCAGGTACTTGCCTCCAGAGTGTTTTGTAGTTGGCAAAGAGCCACCAAAGATTTCTAATAAGGTTGACGTGTGGTCAGTTGGAGTAATCTTTTTCCAATGCCTTTATGGGAGAAAGGTAAGGAAAATGTTAGAAAATCTAAAGAGTTTTAGTGTAGGTTCCTGTTCTCAGTAGATTGTTAATTACCTTTGTAAAGACATGAATCTACATGGAAAATTACTTGTGTTACTTTTTGGTGGTGTACTTTGATTGATTTTACAGTAAATTAGAAAATCTTGCCTGTAACTTTTTTTATTTGCAGAATAGTTGGCAGTTTGTATTAACACTGCAAGAACTTACTATACCATAAATATGTATGAAATCAAAGTAGTTGGATAAATCTTCTGAAAAAAATCATGTGCTTGTTTTGCAGCCATTTGGCCACAATCAATCACAGCAAGATATCTTACAAGAAAATACAATATTAAAAGCCACAGAAGTTCAATTCCCTGTCAAACCTGTTGTAAGCAATGAAGCCAAGGTAACTTTTGCTATAATCTCTGAGTAAAACATTCATCTTGAAGGATTCAGCTGTGAAATTGTTGTTAACCCAAGAATGCTGTGGGACACAGTAACTAAGTGTGTAGGAAAACATAATTGAGAACTAGTATTCGGATGTTTTTATTTAAGCAACCTTGCTCTGGGACTTCACAAAATCATGTACTTCAAAGCAAAACCGTATATATTTTCAAGAAATTTGCAAGTGGTTTTTAAGTAGGCCACCTCAAAAATTGTCTGCTTTACTTTTTCCCAGAGGACCTTCTGTGTCTCATTCAGGCTGTCTCACTAGCAGTTCCTGTGAAATGCTGCTGCTAACAGTAGCAAGCTCTTTCTGAAAATAGTGGATGTTATTCTCTGCAGCCTTATTGGCTAGAAGAACTACTTGACTACCAGATACCTGAGGGATATGACCTCTAATACTCTTCCCCTTGAAAGGTTGTAGTATGTGTGTATTAACTTAAATCTGAGTTTAGAAACAGGAATTTTTGAGATGAAGAATCAAGAACATATTTTGGTGCTGATTCAGGAGATAAAACTGCCAAAATGGTTCATCTGCCACAGAGGTGTCAATTCCTCTACACAGACTGGGTATTCAGAAACAGATTAAGATGATTTCCCAAATGATTACTACTATGAGCATCTGTGACATAAACCAAATTCTGTGAGAGTGGAAGAAAATATTCTGTTATTTACTTGTAAAAACTCTCCCAATTTTTGAAATATATATCGATGACCAGATGCAACAGATGTGCTGTTTGAAAAAAAATGCCAAGATAGTAGAATGCCTGTTCAAGTTTCAGCAACTAATTAAGCATACTTAGATTTGGGACACAAGATGCCAAAAATTCAGGAATGTTAAGATTCAGCTTCTAAAGATTAAAAGGAAAGGAAAGATATTTCTAGAGGCAGTAACTTATCAAGAAAATAAGTCTTTTGGGTACATAAACTTGCTATTACAAGTGGTGGTATATTTCTGTTCATTATATTTTCTAAAAGCAGTGTTAGTGAGAGAGTTGCATTTCAGGTTATGAAAAACTGGTTGAAAATTGTAGTTAGAACTGGGTTTTTTTTGTTTGAGGTTTTTGTTGGCTGTTGGTTTTTCATCAGCATTTGAAAATGCTGTCCCTTGAATGCAGTTGATAAATATGCATCATGTTACTGCTAGGTTTACATAGTAAGAGTTTATATCTGTCTCTTAACTTTACATTTCTTTGTCATTAGTAGGTTTTATGTAGAGGTTGTTAGGAAAGAGTAGACAGTTCAGCATGGAGAATTGGCGACTTTTTGCATTCTCTGTGTATTTGCATGCACTGTTTGTTTGAAAGACTAAAATAAACTTCCAGTATTCTCCACTCATATTAACCATTGTCATGATAGCTGTGAGAGAGAGGGAGAAATTATTCTCTGGTGGAAATGCTATAAAACAATTTCAGAGGAACTTCTTAATGCAGACCATTTACAATGTCTCTGTGGAATCCAAATTGTTTTTCAGATTTATAGGCCTGGCAGTTGGAAAACAACAGCTTGTAAACTGAAATTCTGATTTGGAAAACACAGAGATTAAATAAATATGGAACCTCAAATGACATTGTTATTTAGTTTTCAGACTGTAACTGTCCTTTGATCCTCCTCACTGTTTCCGTTTTTGCGCAGTGGTCTCCTTTGCTTCACACTAGTGTGGCTACGGTGCCACAAAACTGTGAAATATTTTAAAACATTTTAGACACAAACTGTTACTCTGAGGATCTGGCAAGCAACTGTTTACAGTTCATTTGTTTTGAAGGATTTACTGTGAAGAATTTTATTAAAATCTGTAATATCCAAGAACATGTGAATATCTACAAACAGATGTGCATGATTTTTGTATTGTACCTTGTTCATGCTGGATATGCAAATGATAGAAATAAATTCGAGCATGAGTCTTTGGAACTTGTAGCACAGATTTTCTCCTTTAATCTCCAGTTTTTAATTGGAGCAAAGAACAAACAGCTGAGCAGATTTATCAAAGAAGATATATGTAATTCTTTTAAATTAAGTTCTAAATTAAGTAATGATGTGCTAATCAGTTCTGCAGCAATAATAAGGATTTTCTATCATTAAATGTTGAAGCCCAGGCTCTCAGGAGACCAAATGTTCTGTGTGTGCTAGACATAAGACTTGAGAGAAACTTTCAGCACAAAATGATTGGCATACACCTTATGGACCTAAATGTAGGGATGACATAGTGAATTTAGCTACAGAGTTTTCCAACTGATTAGATCATTTAAAGCACATGTGATTGAGTTTTTCATGGGAAGAATGCTTCAGCAAGGTAGTAGTTTCCTAAATATTTTTATATGATGCCTACTGAGGATGGCAACCATCAGTGTCAATTGCATGTTTTGCTATACCCTGTCATGGCACATGTGGAAATGTGTTTTCAAAAGTCAGCTAAAACACTGAAATTCTGTTTGCATCATCTACCTGTTCTTCCTCACTCAATGGTTTTAGAAGCTCATTGGGGAAAGTAGAAAGGTCTCCTTTTTCAATCCTCTGACACTTGCTCCTGGTTTTTATTAGTCTGTTCAGGCATAAAACATGCAAAAATCTAATTGAGTGAGGTGCTAATGTTTTACTTGTAAATATCGTTCCTAAAAATGGAAATACATATTTGAAGTGTGATTATTCAAAGCCAATTAATTTGCTGATTTTTACTTTCTGCCATGATGTTACATTTCTTCAATGGCCTCAGCAGTAAAATGTTACATTGTCATTTGAGTTGAATTATTTAAGAGCAAGAATCTGTTTAGCAGCTAGTTCATCCAGGAGGACATGCCTATTTGCCTGAAAGCAAATGTAAATATTTAGAGTGTTACTGTAACTTTCTACATTTCTTTTCTAGGCCTTTATCAGACGCTGTTTAGCATACCGAAAAGAGGATAGATTTGATGTCCACCAGCTGGCTAATGATCCTTATCTTCTCCCTCATATGAGGAGATCAAATTCTTCAGGAAACTTGCATATGACTGGCCTTGCAGCATCCCCTACACCACCTACTTCAAGCATTATTTCGTACTGAAATTTCTCCAGCTGAGGAATGGGATGATACCTTTGTTTAGTTTTCAGATGCAGACTTGAGCTTGAAAGCGTTTGAGTGTTTTTACACAGGACAAGTTTGATAACTGTGTTTTCAGACTGAAGTCCTCCTACATAGTGTCATTTGTATGATTGGAATGGATCATGGACTGTGAATAAATGTGCCCTTCTGAGAAACACCGTTAAACACTGAAGGATGAAGGATGACACTTCCTGTTACAAACTAACAGGTATACTGTGTTTAAGACTGAAGAAAAGGTTTTTAGTTTTTTTCTGGGGAACATTGTAAATAATCTTTTTAATAGTTTAAAGTACATTTGGTGGATACTGGAAAGTTCTAACATGAAGGGTAGTTTTTCATTATTTAAATAAAGGGTAGTGAGCAAATTTGAAAACACAGGAATAAAATTGTGCCTGGTTATAAATGAAACAAACTGCCATCTTTCCAAGACATTGATCTTTTGAAACCAAAGTAAGGAATGTGAGACAGTGAAAGATAATGTTCAGCATCAGATTTCTCAAATAAAATTGGAGTATTTTATTTGGCTACTCAGGCTTGTACCTCCAAAAATGTGGTGGTGTTTCACTGAATTTAAATTGGAAGGGTGAAATGGAATTCCTGGTACTTACTTCTCAAATAGATTGCTAATTTTGAAATCCATTCAGTTTTTTAAAAATACTATATTTGCTGTGGTATTGAAACTTGTGAAACCTTCCAGGCTTCTAATAGAGGCAAGCAACAGTATGAAACCAAATGCAAACAGGTCATGTATAATGTTCTATGCAGGAATAATGATAAATTCCCTTCTAGCTCTGTTGTAAATTGTTGTACAGATGTCACATTTTCAGTTAAATTTCAGCAACTTATTCCTGTACAAATGTTTAAAGTATGGCTTTTTCTAATTGGATATTGTATTTTTTTTAAGTCTCCCTCAAGGCGCTTTTAATTGCTGCTAAATGATGTTGCTTTTACTTTACAAGAGTCAAACGACCTCCTTAAGGTGCAAGTCAGCTGTACGAGAGATTGAGATCAGGCAATCCATTAACAATCAAGGCATGTGAAGCAGATCTGTGTTGCCAATACAGTACAGTTCCTTCAGTCAGTTTACTGCGTTCTCGCCCTGCAGAGCGCAGCGATAATAGATGTAGGAGTTGCTCATGGTTATTCTCTATTTCTGGAAGTTCCTATCAACAAGGAAATGTTTCTTGTGGCTTGTACAGGTATTTTAAAATGTGAAACATTTTCTAACTGCCTTGTATGGTAGAAACTTATTTTTCAGAACAGTGTATCTCTCTCCTGTTCACTATTCTTTTTACTATCCCATTCTTGATGCTGAATACCTGTATGTAATTTTGTCCATGTTGCAGAAAGAGGAGGCTGTATTACCACAGGTTTTCATTTAGTATTGTACAGTTAAACTGTTGCTCTTGTTTCTGATCTTGCAAGCCATTTTGTTTTCATTGTATATAAAGAAATGTTAACTGTCTCTTTAAGATGCTGCTGAAATTGTAGAGAATGTAGCCAAAACAGTAATAAACAACGGCAGTTGAAATTTCAACTTTTTCATTGTGTGTTTTTACTTTTCAGCACAGGGCAAATCACATAACCCTATCAGCGAGCAACACAAAAATATTTAAAGCAAAGTATTCTTAATTGCAGACAGAAGGCAAATAACACAATAATTAATTTAAGTAACATTGAGGTGAAAGGGGAAGATTCCATGAAACTTAAAACATCTGTCATGATGAGGTAACCAAAACTTCATTTGATTGAATAGACTGCACAGTAACAACTCGAAAGTACTTCAGGGGGCCTTTTTAAAATACTGAGCTGTGGGATAAGATTAGCTCATAGAATTAATAGAAAATTAGACTCAAACAGAATACTGTTTCCACTCTACAGCACAAGTGCAGAGTTCAAGGAGAATGGGCTAAGTTCACGTTAGATTTCATTCCTTCTTACTCTGCGTGTTGATAACTGAAACTGAATTGGCGGTGTTAGCACACGAAAATGGATAGTGTGAACTGTGTTTTTATTTGGTGGAGGCTGGTCAGTATTTTGACTTTCTGAGAAGTGCTTTTGGTGCTCACGGGCAGTCGGGAAACGCATCGCGGCCATGCGGGCACCGAACAGCGCGGCCCAGGGAGCTCCGTGCTGGGCCACCCCCGTGGCAGCCAGAGAGGTGACTGCGTCTTTTAAAATCAGCAGCCCCGAAAAGGAAAGCATGTTTTGGAATTTAACGCGTCCTGCGTGTTCCTGCTCCAGCTTTGATGCCTTCTTGAATGTGCGAAAGCCACAGGTGTGAGGCGGGGCCACCAGTGCGACGGGGCTCTCCTGGCGGTCCCGAGCTCCTGCGGCGGGCGGGACACGGCACACCCAGCCCGGGAGCGGGCAGGCCCCGGCGGCGCTGCTGCCTCGGGCGCGCTCTGCGCTCCGGCCCTGCCGGGGCAGAGGAGCTGCGGCCTGCGGGGCCTCGGCGGGGCCTCGGCGGGGCAGGTGCAGCGCCGCCCCCGCAACCATCTTGTGTGGCCGGGTGGTCCGGAGAGGGAGGGGAGTCGCCAGCGAGGTGAGAAGTGTCTTTTGGTCTTTATTACTCTTCAAAGAGCCCTCAGGACTTGGTGCTCTTCTCCAGAAGCGGGATATCGCACTGGAAGGGGAGAGTGGAGAGTCTGGCCTGGTGGGGTAGGGACCTGGGCAGCGTATCAGGACAGGGGAGCCTCAAAATTTGGAGCCACTGTGGTTAGAGAGTGTCCTGATATCAGTGTCTAAAATACTCGAGTCTCACAATTGCTATTGCATTTTTTAAACCTTTTTTTTTGTTGTTCTCTGTATCAGCTAGAGCCAGAGTGAGGACTGTGGTTTCCTGGCTGAGGGTGCCGGGCAGCGCTGCCGCTGTTTCCCCGCACAGCCCCACACGCGGTGAGCCCGGCCCGTCCGTCTGCGGGGCACTGCGGGGTAAATGCGCTTCCTCAGGCCCCGACCGGACCTGGCGCCAGGCACCCTTGGACTGTAGAGCTGAGGACTGGGTTGCCTTTGTAGGAAAGGTAAGACTGCACATTTTTCAGAGAAATATTGCATGATCCAGATATCTCCTGGCTTTGTGATCACAGATGGGTGAAAATAGTCCCATGAGATACATAGACCTCCCCGAGTCACCATCCTGGGGGTCTGTCTGGCATTACATACGTGCCACCTGAGGCCAGTGTGTTTCCAAGGACCCCTTCCACAAACCAAGCAGGTTTTACTCAGTCCTCAATGCTTTCTGAAAAACTCCCTAACTTCTTCCAATACCTAAGTCAGGCTCAAGTTCACTTAGATCCTTTGACTTCCTTCTCCAGGCATGAGAGTCCAAACAAAATTTCCAAGAAACAGCAACAATCAAAGCAGCCACCACAGAGATACGGGTGAGTACCAGCACATAAGCCCTCCATGCCTTTCTGCCTAATTGTCTCCAGGGGGTAGGAGCTACAAAAACCCACCATCATTTTTAAGCATTCCATGACTTAAACTAATGCAGGAAGAACCTGGTGCTCTAATTATTCCATATCACAGGGTTACTAAAATGTAGCTCCTCTACACGCTGCATGAATTCAATCATCTGAAGCTCAAATCTAAACTGCATCTGTGTCCATTATCCTCTGGACACTCAAAGATGAGGTGACACTGAGCATCAAGTGCCTTTGCACTCTGTGACTAAGCAATGGCATCTCTTCTTGGCAGATACACACCAATTCAGGATGCAAATGTAAAATGCTTTCGTCAGTGCAATAAACTTAATTTTGAGGGCAGTAAAATTCTCACTCAGTAGTTTTTATATGTGGTTTGATTAATTAATAGTATTTCTGAGTCAAACAAAACCACTGATAAAGGATTAGCAAATACTGAGGCCATGGTAGGCAGCATGATTGCACTCTGTGCTTTTAGAAATGCTGATGGTGTTTTCAAATCTCTGTCTTTTCAGATGGAGCTTCTTAACACTGAACTTTTCATGAGACCTAAAAGGAAAACGAGAGTTTGCATCTTTCCTCCCTGCCCAATTCCTTTCTTTTAGAATTGTCTGGTGCAGATGTGCTTGTTCAAACCCCACCTTTCTCAAACTGCAGATATCCTCGTTGATGTTTTGGACAGTTACTCGGCACATGGAGTAACTAAGAGCAGGCTTCTCAGTGAGCACAGATCTGTCTCTGGGGGCATTTTCTTCAGGGAGTAAGGGAGTGGGTGTCCTCTCTCAGCCAAGAACCTCTTGGTTAGAAGTCACAGATTTAGGGTGGCTTTCTAGAATCTTGCTGAAATCTACTAGCCAAGTAGCTAGGAGTAATATTTGTTACTGGGTTAGTAGTAGTAAACTGGTAAAGACATTGAAGTTAATCCCAGAGAGAGATGGACTGGGTAAAGAGCTTGACCGTGACTGGGAAGGTGAGACTCAAATTCCTGCAAACTTTGATGGGTTTCATTTGAAGAGATAGACAGAGCATACACACGTCAGTGTATGCACACAAGTGTAGAGGACCAAACCTGAGCATGTCTTGTCCAAACATTCTGAGTATTGCTACAGGAAAGGTGATCAGAGGAGAGGGTCATGCAGAGGTGGGGCAGCACTGTTCTGAGCCAACTCTCTGCCCTGAGGCTCATGCTCAGTGTCCTATCCCGCAGGTCCCTTCCCAGAGAAGGGCTGACTCTGCATCTGCCTTCAAAGCAGTGCAGAAAATCTTACAAGAGTTAACTAACAAAGTATTGGCCCCACTCTCCCTCTTTTTTCTTTCTCTTTCACTCTTGACCATCCATATGCAGCAGGACCAACTTGAGATCTGAGGACTGATGACATTCTTTGTTTCCTTCCACTGCTTTTCCTGGGCAAAGCACAGCAATCATATTCTACTCTGTAATCTGCACTGGAGTTTATTATGGAGTGGTGAGCTGCTGGAGCTGTGTTGTGGCTTGGGTGACAGCACCTATGAGTACAGGTGTGTTAAGGCTTGTGTGACAGCACCTTGGATGAGTTTGCTGTGGGAGCTGAGAACTTACTGAAGTGTACAAAATGAAGGGCTTGTTAGCCAACACCTTTGTGGTAGCGTATTGTAAGAATTTAAGGGTTGGTTAGCCAATACCTTTTTAGTCTGAACAGTGGTCTGAATGCTATAGTCGTGGCAACTGTCCAATAAAAGCATAAATATTCCTGACACCTGGTCCGGTGTCTTTGTTCAGCCTGGTGAGTATTTATAGTGAACATCATGATGGGTCACAACAACAAGCATATGGAAAATATACTGCCTCTGCTTTGTTAAGAATATAGAAACCCATAGCAGGCACTCCACACAGACCCAGCACAGGAAGCTGAGAAGTCACCTGAAACCTCTGGACTCTCACAGCAGTGCAAATGTCAAACATAAGCCATTGCTTAACCAACACTTTTCATTTGTAAGGGGTGAAGTGTCAGCATCTTTTCTATTTATAACTCAAGCGGACAGGTCCTTAAAACTGTTGATCTTATAGGAGAGAGGAGTAATAGAAGTGAAGAGGATTACAACAGGGGAAGCAAACACTTACCCTTGTGAATTTGTATGAACTATATTTAGAATTTAAATCCAAGCATAATTAAACAGTGCTAATGAGACAGAGGGACTTACGTTCATTTACTGTGTAATTGGTATCACTGATTTCCTCATTCATTTTTTCCTGGTTTTAAAGCTGCCTTGTTCCAATGAGATGAGATGGTAAAAGCTACCCTGCAGAGAGAAAGTATATGGCCTGGAGCTAAAATTCAGTTGGAAGCCTTTTAAGGGATGCTGCTTTCTTGATAGCATCGATAACTGACAGCAAAGACACCTGTGAGAGTGTAGCCAACAGTCAAGCAAGGCAATCTTCGTGCAGTGTACCCTTGAAAAAATGCACACCATTTTACAAAGACCATAATGGGGAAGAAAAGTTCACCCTTTCTAGTGAGGGAAACAAAATACAGTAAGAGTTTTAATAGTTGTAGGTGTATAATCCACCACTATTAACTGAAGTTTGAATTCCTCTCAAGAGTATGTTCCAACTCATCCAGGAAAGTGAAGCTTGCTTAGGAACTTTTGGTGACACTTTGTGGTGGGCACACTGCAGCAGGTCTGGGTGGAAGATGGTCTTGCCCAACTTAAGTAGCTCTGAGCCCATAACCAAAACAGCAGCCTGTGTTACAGCTCTGTGTCAATAGCTGATTATATTTCTGAGCAAAGGACAACAGTTACCTGCAGCTGCAGGGACTCGACCTTATTTTTTACCTAGTCAAAGCCAGTAAAGAAGTGGGTGCAATAGGCAAAGTCAGGTTACCAAAGCTCCATTTTTGCTTTTCAGTTTTGTCTTTGGTTGGATTCATGCTCCTTCTAATTATGCCTCAAATTGATACAATTTTTTGAGGGTTTATTCCACATCTGTTTCAAACTGCAGCAAAATCAGTGTTTCCTAAGGGGTAGCAGAAGAATGCCCATGTCTGTACATTTCAGTGCTGCCCTGCATGCCAGCATGCTTGTGCCTGTTGGCTGACAGGGGTGCTCAGGAGCATGAGACTTTGCTGTGCATCACATCCTGGTGGGATACTTGCAGCCAGCTGGAATCTTCAAACCCTCCTCCCTCCAAAGTGACCACCACTAACCAAATGCCTGTCCACCCTCTGAGCCAAACCAGTTCAAAGAGGAGCACTAGTGCCTGTGAGTAAGCTCTGCTGGATAGGAAGAGGATAGAGTGAGATGAATCCCACAAAAACAACAAATGTTTTTCATCATAGTCCAGTAATTCAGCACAGACTTACCCTTTGGGTTGCTGAACCCAAGACTTTGTTTTGTCCTTTTCTGGAAGGGGATTTGAACATTTTCCTGCTAAGACTGCTGTGCAGATTAATCTGAGACAGGAATTGTTACAAACATTTGGTCTCAATTTCCCTTTGCTCAGTTTCACTGGACCACTCTGACTGTGTCACCCTCTTAAATACCCCTCTCTTTTTTGGAGGCTCTCTTTTGACTACTTAGGGCCCTGTTTGCTGTTCCATAAGGTCAGATTTGCAGCTCTACTTCCTGTTCATCATTACCTGGCTAGGCTGTTCAGTCAGCTCTCTGGCTACTTACTGATAGTCAGTAATACTGAGTTTAACTTTCCAGGGGAACAGATCATTTTAGAAGTTGTTCTGCTCCCCTGAAATACCTTTATCTCCGTATGTATCTCACAGGATGGCATGTCTGCTCTTGCTGCTTTCTCTCAGTAATAGTCCAGGTGTTCAAGCTCTTAGCACTGCCTTATGGTTGAGCAGCATTGAGAAGACACCACTGGTAACTGGAACTGAGAGCAGCAGCAAGTACAGCTGCTCCACTTGGGAGCAGTCCAGAGCCACAGCCACTTGTCCACAGAGGTCCTGACTGTCAAGAGCCATGAAAAATCCCATGACTCTCAAAGTGTCAGAGACTGCAGTCTTTAAAAAATTGAAAAGTCTTACCACTGCTTTCTGCTGCCTTAAACATAATTTTCAATTATATTCCTTTTGAACCATCTTAGCTTAACTGCTGGGGAGTCCCACTGTCAGGATTAAACAGATGTTTTATTTCCTGTTAAAGGTGGGTGAAATAATAATCACCAGCTCTGCTTCATTGGCTGCCATGTGGTCTGGAGAGGTGCCGTGTGCCCAGCACTCAGACTGCTGCAGACAGGAGGCTGAGGGCATTATTCATTATTGGCCTAATCAATATAAATACTGTATTTCTTTCAGAAAGCACATTTCTAGTCTTTATAAGGACATATGTACAGGACTCATCAAGTAACCTCCTCTAGTGAAGTGCATCTTCTGTTTAAAAAGCCAATATCCTGCTTGAACAGCATATGGGACTAGAAGCAAAGACCTGGCACTTGGAGCTGCACTGTGCTCATGAACTGCGCTCAGCATCACAATCACTTGTAGAGGTTGTTCAAGTTCAACCCCAACAACAACAGTTTTCTTTTAATATTTTTGAAGAGTTCTCCTTGAAGGGAGTGTGGTACCTCTCCTCCAGCAGGCATAGGGTGTGGACGGAGCAAGCTGCTTCCAGTGGCTGACCTGCCTCTGGAAAACTGCTGTGCCCCTTCACAGTGACAGCCTGTGGTGTCTCAGGTGGCAGCCGTGGGGCAGTGTCTCTCTCCCACCAACCGGCTTCTGATCCTCTCAGGGCAGCCCACATGTTCCACAGAAGCTGCAGGACTCTGAGGTGAGCACAGCCGGGCGGGATGGGTGGTGACCAGAGTGTGCAGAGCGTGCCAGGCACTGGATGTGGGTGGCAACTGCTGCTTGTTTCTTGGGAGGTCCAAGGAGGAGCAGTTGAAAATGCAAGGCACTCCTTGTATGAGGATGGTAAATGAGGAATACTCTGCAAGATCTGACAGTAGGACCCCTCTGCTCCGTGGAGTAGCCAAGCAGAGTGCCAGATGCGGTGATTAGTGAGAAGACAGCATCTGGCTTCTGTCCTTTAACAGCTCTCTTCCACCGTCTCTCTTCCTATACACCACAAGAAATTTCCCTGTGTTTTTTGCAACCCATTGTAGCCTTTCTGAATCATACTACAAGGCCCAGTCTACAAATGACAGAGTAAGGTGAAGAGAGAAAAGAGGAGGAAGATGATAAAGTGGACAAGAATCTGAGAGGCCTTCAGACCTTACCTTGAAGTATTACCTCGTTAGTGCTGGTTACGGCAGCAACCACCAAGGCAGCAAGGGTTTTGGAGCAGGAGCTGGTAATGTACTTACTGAGGAGGGCGTTGAGTTGTCAGAGGCAGAAGTTTGTAGACTGACAAGCAGGCATTGTGAAGACAGGAGTAAAGGCTGACACAAGTACTTCTGCAAATTGATGAGGGACTGGGGAGCAGCCTGTGCTGAACTCCAGCAGTGCATATCTGCAGGTTAGGATGCATGGGCATGCTTGCATGTGAGTGACATATGGCAGCTTCCAAGGAGCATTTGAAAAATATTTGGTTCCATTCCTTACAGTCCTTAATATTTTACCCTGAATTCCTCCAAGTCTTTCTGTTTCTTTATGAGGCATACTTTTAGGCTAAAAATATTCTGAAGCACAATGCAATCCATAAGTACATTATTTTTGTTAGTAGTAACTACTTTTAGTAGTTAGGAATGAAAACAGTCAGGAACTGAGTTAGGAACAGTAAGTTCCTTTTCATTATTAAAAAGTTAGTGCCCAGACTGCAAGTGTGGTTTTGGGTTGTGGAGCTTTTTTTGTCTTCTCTCTGGAGAGGTGTTATTGGTAAGATGGGTAAGAAACCAGTTTCAAATAAAAATGCAGCTTTGAAAAAAAGGTAAATTTTTTTCACAAAATCAGTAATTTCTAGTACACGGCATGTTATTTGGCAATACAAAGACTTCCAGTTGCTTTCCTTTTTTTAGAAGTTGTAGTTGCTCTCTTAAAGGATTTACACAAGTACTGTTTATATCTGCAAAAACATCTCCTATTGTCAGACTTCTGAGCCTTAGTAAAGTGTCACTGCCTGAGACCAGACATTTTCTGTTCCCTGTTTCATGTGAACACATACTTACCTGAGGGCATAAAGCAGTATTGTGAAATAGCTTTTCATATCTCTTCTTACAGTTCTAGCTTTTAGCATCAGTTGATAATACTTGACTGATGACTCAGTTAATACTGAGCTGCTGTTTGCAAAAATTGCAACTTTTGTTTACAAGTTCTGATGTTTCTTAAAGAAGTTGCACTATTCCTCTGAGCCAGCTTCAGTTCCCTGATTCTTTCTTTCATGTGTGTAAGCACTGCTTATGGTATGTGCACAGCTCCAAGCCCGTGCAATGGGTAGATACTTAAAAATGCTTGGGTGGTTTCAGTTTCTATTTTGAAAACTCACTAAACAGCATTTCAGGGGAAATCATCTTGAAGGATAATGCTGAGATGGCAGCAAAATGGTCACTGCAAAGTCTTAGCTGTTGAGGTGTCTGTCTGCTCTCTCTGTACAGTACCAAGAACTGGAAGCTATTTCTGTTATGCCAAGTGAGATGTAGTGGGCTTTGCTGAAGATTGGCTATTTGTCTCCATCATGCATTTAGGAGCAAGATCACTGAAATGAGCAGTTTGTTCTTGAAAGCTGCCAGCAGAGGATGTTGGCAGATGAACTCTGAGGGCTGGGAAAAGATGTAGGAAGCAAGGCCTGGGCAGTGCTGTAGTGTCCTTTGTGCACAACAGAAGGTCCAGACAAGTCAACCCTCAGTGAGTCCATTGCCTCCAGTGCCCCTCATCAAACACAAAGCTCATAGCTCTGTGTTGCTTTTGCTAATGCTGTAATCATCCACTGCAGGCTTTTCTTACATAACTAGCAAGCCTGTGTTGACTATGGGTTTTGCAGCCTGAGTTCACTCATGTTTCCTATGTTTTAGCTTCTCTTGGGGTTTCATAGCTCACCTAAGCTGCAAGGGCCATGAGCAAAGTATGTGAATATGCAGCCACTTGCTGGCAGAGCAAACAGCTCTCAGACAAGAGGATTGTTATTAAACGTTGTTTTGTTGGCAGAATAGGCTTTCCTGGTTGCCCAAGGTGAACCTGACCTCTGTGGTTGTTGAAGCTCTCTCTTGTGGGTGAGCTGACCAATGCTGGAATGCAGCTTTTAAGATGGATTAACTGTGAACCTAATAAAGGAAACAGTTCAGAGAGAGTAAAAATTTTACATTGCACAACTAAGGATGAAACATAACTTTTGATCCTATGGGACAAAAATTCCAAGGCTGTGAATGTGATTATTTAATAGGGTCACAGTCATCTTGTCAGAGCAGAGTAATGTTTGCAGCCTCCTCCTAGGACAGAATTGTTCCTTTCCAGGTGCAAGAAGGGCAGCAAAGGGGCAGGTGTGTGGCCAGTGGACAGAGACTGCACTCTCCTGCTGTGAGTAAAGTAACAAAATCATGTACACCACCTCAGCCCTTCACCCAGAGCAGGTCTTCCTCCACGTGCCACGTTCCTGCCTTTGAACTCTTAAGTCTTGATGCAGTTTCACATGCACAAAGCCAGAACTTTGTTACTAAATTGAAATCGTGTGCATAGGCTGTTGGTAAGAAATACCAGTCATCTACCCAAGCAAAATTCTGAGTTGCTAACTGCACACTGGCCTAAGAATAAACATGAATTGAGGTTTCAGGAAAAGGAGGTGTTTGTTCCTGGCTCAGCTCAGTAGCTCTCTAGCCACCATCTGCAAATCTCAGATATTCCATAAAATGGCAGATTACTATCCTTTAACTCTTTCACCAGGGCTGTGGGGTAGAGGTGTTGGAGGTTCACATGAGCTAAATGATGTTTTCTGTTTGATTGAGAGCATGGATTTGGTTTGGGTTTATTTTGAGATTAGTTCTTGCACTTTAGGTGTTTAAAACTGTGCTACGGCAGGTGTTGGCTCTGACTGCTGCTAAAAAAACCTGTTTCTCCACAGATATTACAGGGAAATCTGTTTGAAGATTTTAGTTTTCTGACCTACACAGGTTTTTACTGGGAGGTGCAGCACAGTGCAGCAAGACACTGTGCTGGACTGCACAAATATATATTAAGCCTTGGTACTACCATGAAGAATGTACAGAGGAGTACAAGAATGAGTTATGAACTACAGACACTTAAAAATGAAGAAACACTTCTGCAGTCTGATTCTTGCCTAACATTACAGGATTCAAATCTAAAACAAAAGTCTAGGTGTCTAAATCCAAGTGAAGAACCAAAAAATCTGAGCTTAGTGCCAGCTAGGCCTCCATGTTAGAGAGTGACTGTGAACACTTGTTTGACTAGTACAGACAAAGCCTATGTATAATCAAGGAAGACAAGGTGCCACGATCAAACATCCCTGATCCTTATCTTGCCCCCTTTGACTTAATTCCATAATCAGCACGTAGATCACGGAGAGGTTGGACCTATTATCCAGGCCTCTCCTTCAGCATTACAGTATCTCAAACAAGTCTCTGCCTATAAGGATTTGCTTTTTTCACAACTTTCACCCAGTCCCATGATTAGCTTAAGTCAGCAAACTGCCAACAAAACTCTGAGAGTTAGAAACAGCTTAAGTTCAGCCCATTTCTGCCTTCAGATCAGTTGGTTTTACAGTTCCCAAGCGCCATCGTTCTGCATCCAGCTGGCATCCATTTGACTTCAGCTGCTGCTGCTGGGGGAACAGGAACCAACCACCCTCGTTGCTGTCTTATCCTGTAAATTCAGCCAAAAGAAACTAGTGCACGCCATCTCGTGGCCCTGCACAGCTATTTCCCGGGAACGAATGGAGCTCCAATTGCAAGAGGGAGGTTTGATGTGGACAGGATTTAAAAAATGGCTTTCAAAAGCTCAGACAATCTGACCCCGCCCCCAGCCATGAAATGTTCATCACTGGGGCTTTGTCCACACTCCTGCCTTGAGCTTGCAGCCTAAGCAGCTGTTCCCTGGAGCAGCAGAGCATCAAACTGCAAAAGGCACTTCTTCAGCACATGCTGATGTGGCTGTAGAGGCAACCCTGTCCTCACAACAAATCCAGGGTGCCAGTGAACACAGGCCCCAGAGCAGCCTTTGGTGGAGCAGGAAATTACTGTATTCATTTTAGAGTAGATCATACACATATAAATCATTTTTAATTACATGCAAGGTTGGGATGTTCATGGTCCATCTATCTTCATCTGCTGTCTGAACTTGTTAAAGAACTCCATGTGTCAATGCTTTAAATGAAGCTAATGTGCCTGTTCATAACTGTTCATTTAGAGCTGAATATATGAACTCATGAAAACAAGGTTACATCAGCTGTCAGTCCTTTGGTGTAAGTTCCTGTTCCTCTTTACTCTCTCTTTTTGGTGGGAAAGTCAAGTCATTAAGAGACCCTTGCCAGAAGTGATTAATGTACAGTTTCATCACATTGAGGTGGGAGAATTAAAAAAAGAGGACAGAGTATAATAGTATGACTTAAAGGCCTGTGTTTTCATTTTAAGTAGTAAGTCTTCAACTTTGCAATGTTCATGAGTTTTTAGCTGAGAGATTACAGTTAAATCTGCACCACTGAATCATCTCCAAATTTGAAGTTGCATTATCTTCAGCAGAATTGCTGATGGTAACACTGCCTTACTTCCACTGCTCTCGTAGCTGTCAAGAGTCTGGCTATACAGTCAGCAACAAGGGACTTAAAATAGCTAACAGAAATGCAGAACTTCAGACTAAGCATCTTCTTTTGTCTGTTACTAAAGACAAGTGCACAAGACGTATGAAAGTTTGCAGCTTGCTGTTGGAAAGCATAGGATCATGCCAGAGAACATTGTGTCATACTGTAACAACAAAAACATCTACCCAAGGACTGTAGTTCAAAACATCTGATTACAATCAGTAATTGCTCTAAATTTGGTTTGTGACAAACATATTTTTACTTTTCTTGGGGTGGAAATGTGTAACAAAGTTGCAGGAAAGGCTGTTAGACCTGTGAGGCTCAATGAAGCTTGATACTTTCTCTGTTACAGAGGAAAGAAAAGAGGGTATCCTTCTTCTCATGTCAGGGTTTAATTCTGAGGTATATGACACTGGATTTATAAAGGCAAATACAAATGCATTCTGAGAAATATTGTTGTAGGTTAGCTGAGACTCCATTTTCTTCATGCGGGAAAAGCCAATTCTTTATTCACATCACTTACTTTATACAGTTTTCACAGAGCTCGTGTGCAACACCTATTGGCTGGTACTTTTCTTACCACTTCATTTTCAGAAGGTGATTTGTGTGTGCCTGCAAGATTCAGGCTGTTCACATTTTTACTTTATGGGTTCTCATGGAACAGATCTTATTGTTTCCACAGATGCATTGATTTTTCAACCCAAGAACAGGTTGTTGTGTTAAGGAACCTTTCATACCGAGAGTGTTTTTGCAAGGGAACTTGCAAATTGCTTAACTACACTTGGCAGAGATGACAGGCTAGCTATTAATTTAATAGAGCAGGCCTGAGTTTATGAGGCCTTTCTTTTATAATTCTTCTACCTGTCACAACATCTCCTCTTTTTTTATTAATTTTAAAAAGCTAATATATTCTGATGTTAAAGCAATTTGCATCTTCTTAAGGCTATTACCGGTTATCCATTAAATATGGGACAAGATACATAAAAAATGGATTACAATCCACAAAACTTATTAAATCCAATCATGTCACTGACACTGGCTCTCACAGCATGAGAAAAATAAAAATAATATCCAATGTCTCTAGGGGAAATTGAGATAAATGACTGTTGTTTTAAAGTCCAAATAGTTGAGACTCAGGAGAAAGTCCTCAGGGGCAAGAGAAAGAGAACTGCGGCCGCTGTCCTCTCGCAGCCCCGCGGGGGAAGGGAAGGACAAACGCTGCTCCCAGCCCCGGGTTGGATCCCGAGCTCGGCACTGCCGGCGGCGCTGGGAGCCCCCGGAGCCGGCACAGCCCCGCGGCTGCGGCATCCCCGCCTCCGCCAACACCCGCGGGAGAAAAGCGGGGGGAAAGGCAGCACAAAAACACCTCCAAAGGCCGCGTGAGCAAAAGGGGGAACCACCGAAAACAAATACAGAAAAGGTTCCAAAGGCACCAAGCGCTTGTGGCTCCCACCTCCCGCCCCGGCAGAGCCGCGCGGCTGCTGGAAAGCCCGGGAGGGAGCGAGGGAATGGCACTGGAGCTGCCAGCTCCGGGAAGGAGCTGTGGGCAGGACCCGTGCTCGGCTCCTGCCGCCTGCAGAGCCGCGAACCGAGCGGGGCTCGGGGGTACCGAGGGTCGAACCCTCCCTTCCCGGGCAGCGGAGCGGCCCCGCCCGGGTCTCCGCGTCCCGCCGGAACCATTCCAGGGCAGCGCGCAGCTTCCGCTTCCCGCGCCGTGTGCGGCCGGCGGGGTCACACGGCTGCGGTGGGAGCGGTGCCAAAGCGGCTGTAACTTCTTAAACAGGCTTTTCGACGTGAAAAACTGAACTAAAAGGTTAGGAATTAACATCGTTCGTGGGTGAAGGGAACAGAAGCGGACCCACAGACACGGGAGGCACTGACCGAGAGGTCTCTGGAGCCCGCGGGGGGCGGCTGCCGCGGCAGCTGCGGTCCCTTCAGCAGATTGTCATTTTTTAACGAATTTCTAATAAAATACCATGCAGGTAACGATTTTGTGGCTACCGCACCTTCCCCTATGGCCGCTGCCCACAAAAACTGCCCCAACTCGCCCCACGTTTCGACAGAAAAGGCATTTTGTACATCTGCTCTCAGGTTCTTTCCTACGCCATAGCAATAAAGTTCGCGATTTCCTTTTATCCTCTTTTATCCCGTTTGCGCAGTGTAAGTGCCCACACACGCATTATCGCTTTTTCGTCGGCTGAAATTCGTGATCTAAGATTTCCCGTATTTTACCCCCTTTTAAAACTCGCTCTGGACGTTTCCCCGCTGGCTGGAGCCGCAGCCCTTCGCTGCTTTGTGCATTCTCTGCTTCAGTTTCGTGTCGCTGCGGGCTGCTCGTTCCCGGCTCTGCGCACTCCGGCTCTCGAGTCCCGTCTCGGCTGGGCCCCCGTCCCTTTTCCGCGGCAGGCTCGGCTGTCGCCTCCCGCGATGGCCTCGGCTCATCAGCTACTGTCAGAGGTTAGCCGAGACTCCATTTTCTTCATGCGGGAAAAGCCAGTTCTTTAATCACATCACTTATTTGATACAGTTTTCACAGAGCTCGTGTGCAACACCGCTTGGCTGGTACTTTTCTTACCACTTCATTTACTGGTCAGAAGGTGATTTGTGTGTGCCTGCTAAGTTTCAGGCTGTTCACATTTTTACTTTATGGGTTCTCATGGAACAGATCTTATTGTTTCCACAGATGCATTGATTTTTCAACCCAAGAACAGGTTGTTGTGTTAAGGAACCTTTCATACCGAGAGTGTTTTTGCAAGGGAACTTGCAAATTGCTTGACTACACTTGGCAGAGATGACAGACTAGCTATTAATTTAATAGAGCAGGCCTGAGTTTATGAGGCCTTTCTTTTATACTGTCACAACAGAGAAAGAGCAAGTGCCCTACTTAGCAAGGCAGAAGGATTTCACACTCCAAGCAGCTGAGAAAAGAAATTGCTCACAGTATGAAAAAGTATTTGGGGTCTTTAACATGGGCTTTTGCCATAACAGATGATGACAAATGTGCATCTGTGGGGCAGAGAAAAGACAAATACTTAGGTGATAAAGACAAGGCAGGACAACAGGTATTAGATAAGGCTTCCAACTTGAACGATTTGAGACATTATTATCGTTATGATCAGAAGTCAGATGGAACTACTGTTCCAAACACTGCTCAGGCAAACTACATTGCCAAAATTAATTACACAGCTCTTGAGACAGACTTCAGCTTGAGCCTGCTGATGATATGGGTAAGTTTGCATCTGCTTCTAGCAACCACCTATAAAAGAAATCCCAGTAATACAGAAGGTCTGGAATGATACAGGAGAATTTTTCACATCAGCTGTACCTGATAACAAAAGCAAACACAACAGCTGGAGTACAGTGCACATAAGTTTCTACATGTGTATAATCTACAGTTAATCTGCAATTTTTGTCCTAAATACAAATTTAAAAAGCCAAGTATGAACCATATGCAGGCAGATTTAATGACTCATTGCTGTACTGGATTTAACCACAAGTGCTGATCCTGCCTGCCATTAAGATGTCTGGCATTCTCTCTTGGACCCATTCCTCTGGAAGGGGGCCCTTTCACAGATCTGTGCTAGAGAGAGCTAAGCTAAAAAGTTAAATGATACTTAAAGAACTAAAAAAAAAGGTGCTATTTTGTCACACAAAGAATAAAATTCCAGGAATTTATTGCTATATGTATGCTTAATCCATTCATTCATCTTGCAGTAGTCATGAAGTGCCAAATTGTGTGCTACATTTAACATTCCATGTATTCCCTTCCAAATGCCGTTTGACAGTGGGCGTATGAAACAACGCAGCAGGGGTCACAAAACATGGCTTGAGCATCTCTCGAGAGCTTAAAGACAAAGAGTGGTGGACAAGCTGAATAAGAACACGTCAGTTAACAGGCCACTCAGCAATTTTAACAGAAATATCTTTAGGTGGAAGTTTGGCAGCGTTAAAATTCACAACTCAGACTAAACGTTCTCATCCCCACTGTAGAAACAAGATACTTGCAAAGAACAAGAACTATGGTATGTAAATGTCACACGCAGGACCCGCTTCATTTCTATCAGAAGCAAAAGTTGCTAATTATAAGCAAGGACAAGCCTAGCAGGGTAAGGCTGTCAGCCTATATTAAAAACATCCCTCAGAGTTTGGCAGTGGAACTCTATTTACCACCTTGACTTTTTTTGGTAACATACAAGTTCTTCCTCCCCCCCACACTTTATAAATCCCCTTTTATTTTTATTATACCTCCATATTATTTACAGGACTCCTAAAGATTAAGTACAAACTAGTATGAAATTAATGATAGCTTGCTTTTCAAATATGTATCCCATGGCTAAATAAATACCAAGCCAATCCAACAGAGTGGTCTGGAGTTATGATTCAGAAGCTTGTGTATCTGTGATTCCAGTTGTTTTCTCATTAACTGCAGAGGATTCATTTGATCTGTCAACAACAGTTGCCCTGGAAGTTGGAGTAGTGCTATCCAAGGTGAGTGCAGAGGTGTCCTCTACATTTTCTGTAGTGCCAGGGTTGACGGCAAAGCTTCCAGCTTGAGGAATAGAGGGAAGCAAATCTGTAGGCACTGTGGATGCCTCTGTGACCAAAGGAAGCATAGGAGGAACACACTTGGGTGGCATTGACAGAGGCGGTATTCCCATGAGATGCAGAGGCGGCAAGGGGGGAAGGGGTTGCAAACCTGAAGAGAAAAAAGGGAAAAAACAAAAGGCAGTGAGCTGCTGCATCCACACAGCTCCAATGGTGTTTGTGCAGCACTGACTCAGAAGGCTCCTTCCAAGCCTGGTGCTTTTCAGATTTCAGAATTGAAGAATCAGAGTAAACTCAAGGTTGCTTGCACCTCCCCAGAGGACTAGGTATTTAATGCATTAACACTGATGATTAGGTTTTTCTGGCCTTCACTGAAACTGCCAGAAACAAGAAGTTAACAAAAACCATATTCCGTGTAAGCTTCTAATCTCTTTTTGCTTGCTCCATGTGCACCTTCAGCAGTTTTGCTGAACTCAAAACTGTAAATCTAATATTAGTTCATAATTCTGGCATTCAGTTCAGGGAGCACCAATCTCCTCATCTAGCTTACAAGGAAACACTTCATATTTTCTTTTACCCATAAATAATATACTTTCATTTTTGGCACAATATCTTCTGAGATATAAATCAGGTAATAAAAAATGAAACATCTAAACACAGACATAGGTTTAGAATTACTTTATCTAAAGACATATTCCTTGTCTACCTGATCTGGGCACTAACATCCACTCCCATACATTTAATTTATGTACTTCAGGACTGCCCTAGATGGGTCTGAGTGTCAAGCATAACTCTAATTACAGAGCTGTAGTTTGCAGAAGCACATACCAGGCTGTATCATTTCTGGAACAATCTGTGGTGCAGGTAAATTAAGTTTAGACAGATCAGTCAGGTTAGGAAGCCCTGCTGGTAATGGCATCAGACCTAAGAGAAGAATGGAATAGTTACAGCTGAAAACTTAAAATTGTCTTTTTCTAACCGTTCCATAGATCTTGTAGGTAATTTAAAACCTGCTTTATATCTTGATTATAATTTTTACGTGGATGAATGCAAATTCACCTGTATTTCAGCTTTTAATTTGCACAGTGAGAACAGATACCTACTGCAGGCAGTCTGGACTAGCAAATATATAATCCTCAACCTTTCAGTTTTTTCTAAGAAAAGTAGAATCTTCTTTCAGAATTACAAGCTTTGCATTCCAAGTTCAGCTTTCAACAAAGGTAATTGTTTCACCCCAGCACTATACCAGAAGTTCTGCATTCCCAATTTGAGTGGCAAACAATAATAACATTATTAAATACACAGTATTCCCTAATATTGATCCCTAATATTGATCACTCTATTATTAGTCTTTTTCTACTTAGTTCACTACCAGAGTTAATCACAAAAATGTATATCAAAAGGCAAGATAAAGGAACTTTCAAAGTCAGGAAGGACTGAAAGCAGAAGAGAAACATAAAATGATTGCCAACACATGCCCTTCCATCACTGTGTCTGCTATGGAAAATCCTTCTGCTCCTGAATTTTCCACTTTTGAAGAGCTTCGTTTCTGGGACAAGGGCTCTATTTGTACTTTGTGTTTAGTTCAAAAAGGCTAGTTCAGAAATAAACTGTTGATACTACAGTATGAAGATAGAGAAGAGAAAAGTCTTAAAGCAAGGCCACCATATAGAGATTTTGATTAAAGCCCAGCCATCTTTACCTACCCATGAATTCATTTGCCATGAAGGCTGACAGAATTTGACTCAAAGAGCTTTCAGGTCAATTATATGCAAACTTGGTTTGAATTTTTTTTTTTTAATCTGAAAAAAGATGAACTTCATACAAATTCACTCAAATTTTAAACATCCAGTATATTTAGTAAGAACATTTTTACAGTACATCCACGCACATTGCAAGAAATATTCTAATTTGCTTTTAAAAAAGCAATGACACTATTGAGAGAAAAAGCTGAATGGAAAACTTGTATTTGCAGAGTTTAGGGAAGGAGTGGATTAAGTGGCTGGGGAAGAAAAGGACAATAGTCCTTTTCTGCCTAGAGAAAAGAATAAACTACAGAGAAGTTCAGCTTCTGTGAGAATTCTCTGTCCTTGTTTGCACGCACTGAGCTCTGCTGCACATCTTTTCTGTGTTAGAGGCTGTACCTCCAAGCGTTATGTAATGGACACATCTTGATCTACCTATCTCATAACAAGCAAAATACAAAATACAACTCCTTCAGTGTTTTAGAAGGCACCATTGAGTCCTGTACCAGCACACCAATGCCACAGCAAAATCCTATGCAATCCTTATCTTACCCCTCCGTGAATACTTCTGGAATAGTATTTGAAGTGTTTGAAATGTTCATTATTATCAGGAAACAACCACGCTGTGGAAAGACTCCTGCTTGTATTATACAATACAAGTTTAAATCCCTATATAATTCAGAAACAGTAACTGCAACATAAATTCTATTTTGTTAGCCCTGTATTTATACTAGGAATAGTGATCAAGCTGAGTATTTAAAAATGGGTTTCCTAAAATGTTGCAAATAGCAAAGCAAAACCTTCCTACGAAATCCTGAATACTGCATCCCCTGTGCAGGGAGCCCTAACAAGGTAAACCTGTAACTGTTGCCACCACATCCTCTGTGCTACAGACACACTGTGAACATACTCCAAGAAAAATAATTTGTCACACTGTAGAGGCTGCATAGAGAGATCTTATATGAAATGCTCAAGTTGTATGAAGTTAGGCAGTGGAAAAGACAGCTCTCTTCCCTGCTTCTGTAAGATTTTTGTTTCAGAAATGTTTTAAGAAATTTTACCTACTCACCTGATAATGTAGTTGCTGGGTTAACTGGTGGCACAGAGGTGAGAGTCTGATTGACTTGTGGTGGTAATAATGGAACTGTTGGAACACCTGGTGGGAGACACAGGGAAACAACACTGATTTTAAGCATAAAACACTTCATCTGCTTTCCCTAAGGAGTACAAATAAGTAACTGCTTACAGGAGAATTACTATTTACCTCAACATTAAAATGCTGATAAGAAAACCAGTATTCTAAGTAATAAACATGGTATTTTTATTAGAAGTTGTTTGCAACTATTTTGTGAGCAAGTAAGGCACAAATCCAGTAAATTAACCCTTTTTTGTTTAGAAAAAAATAGAAGAAAGTTTTATTCTATCTTCTGCCTTCTATCCAATGTATTGGAAACATCTGTGAGAACAAAGAAGTCAGAAAAGCCATTCATTTCAGGTCAGTTCCTGCCAATACCAACCTGTGCTGAGAGCATTACTGACAGTGGTTGAAGGTGAGCTAATAGAAAGTCCTGAAAGGCTCTGCTCAAGGCCTGCTGACCCAGGAGGGAGGGTGGCTGAGGGATTAACTGATAATAGCTGAACCTTAGTGAAAGAAGAGAAAGTTGCATCATTAGGGTTTGTTTCTACATGAACCAAGAGAAGCAGAAAAGCAATAAACATCATCATCCATTTTTACCAAGCTGACAGAGTGGGACCACAACTTACCTCTGTGAAACCATCTTTGAGGGGACTGAGAGATGCACTAGGCAACTGTCCTGGGAGAGCAATTTTCTTTCCCTCTTCAAACGGGCGAGTAGGTATCCTATGCAAATATCCATAACCAATGCCACATCCTAGGCTTTTAGAATACAAAGATTTTTAAGTCAGGTAAGTGACTTGACAACTGCAGACTAGAGCAAGCAATGCATGAACAACTCAAGACACCAACAAGTTTCAAGGTAAATGCTGTACAACCTTCCCCTCCTGCCCCCCATTGCTTCACTTTCTGTGGAGAAATAATCAATACAAAACAATTGAAAGGAAATTCTGTAGCTTTAGCAATAAATATTCAGCACAAAATAAAATTTATTATTATTTAAACCAAGCAGTTATATCAGGTATACAGCTCAGAATTCAACTCTCAGTTGTAACTTGCAGTGCTGTGTTCTGGCTACTTAGAATACTTCAAGGATACACCACAAGCTAACAAGTGGAATTTAATGCAGAAAGCAACCATTGCACTTCTGCACTAGCTAATTTACTGATTTACACCCCTCTCAATAGTAAGTGCATCTGAATTTTAAGTAAATATATAATTTATTAGAGCAGAAACACTTTTGATATAACAACACTCTTTCCCTGTCTTTGTAGGAACTCAAACCTAGCAGTTTTCAGGCTGGTGCTATAAGAAAGTTGCCCCATCTCCCTGTAAGACACTGTCTCCTTACCTGCCTTCTCCACCCCAGGCAGAATTTGGAGTAATCACCACTTCCCGACAATTATCTGTGTCTGTGTTGTACACATAAAGTTTTAATGGCTTTGCTTCATGTGTTTCAATAAGGGAAAAGAGATCTTCAGACTGCAAAAAGATAAAAATGAGTAAGGGCTTTCTTGTCCTTATTTTATCACGTGGCATTAGATTGATCATCCCAGTCCTGACTTTCTGTAATGGACTCTGTAACAGCCACATGTTGCAGTTGTTGCAGTGCTGCTGTTTTATCACAAGGACAACTTTAAGATGTGTTTTGCTAGCACAACTCAGATGTGGCACAACCCAAATTTCAAATCTGCTATTCAAAATACTGATTTTAGATACAAAAGTTTGTATCTGACTTCATGAAGACATTTAAGAGCAGTTCTTATTTCAGGATTGCCTTTAAGAAGAGGCACCAGGCCAGAGCTCCTTCCTCTTTGCATTTGATTGACATTCACACTGAACAGAGACAGAACCAGGGATGTCTCAAAGTGCCCTGGTACAATCAGGTTTTTAGTTTTTTAAAAATAAAGACTATATTTTTATACACTTACCTCATTCATGACAGTATCTGCTCCAATGATATAATCACTGTGAGGTCTAAGTCCAGCTAATGCAGCAGGAGAATTCGGCTCCACTTCCTAGTTTTGAGATGGAAAGTTACAAAACACCGTGTAAGTGTCAGGGTGTAGCAGAACAGACAGACATGCACTCCACACAAGCCCCGAGTCAGGCAAACTGGTCAAGTTTTCAACACAGCAATGAACTCATGAAACAGGGGCTCTATGGCAGTCCCCGTCCACATGGCTCTGGTGTTGTACCAAACACAGTATCTCTGTGCACTGTACAAACCCATTCATTTAAATACAAGACTTGACAATATACTCAAAAATATACATTTGTAGACTACAAACGACATTTGTAATCTTCCCAAACCCCAAATCAATCAAAGCCAGTTTGATCAATGAGACCAGTTTGATCTCGTGACTTGTTAGCTATATCCCATGCAAGTTACTTTTGAACAGAAAGACAGAGACAGCAATAATAAGAATACTTCCAAGTCCATACGTACCAAGACGTGCCAGACGTTTTCATTAGCCCCATCAAAGCTGCAGAAGCGAATGCTCACTCCCAGCAGGCCCTGCCCACCCCACATGTTGCTGGGCGTCACTGATGTTTCTCTCAGTTCCAGTGTTTTGCTACTGTACACAAGCATTTTTACAGGTTTTTCAACATTTGCTTTCAGCAGGTCCTTGAGAGTGTCATTGTCTTTATTCTGCAATGTGTAAACAAGAGCTTGGTCAGTGTTTGATGGAACAAGCATTCCCTTCTACAGCAACACTTGTGTTTCAGAGGTGCTACACTGAGCATTACCAGAGCATGAATTAACAGCTGCTTTGTAACAAGCTTCCAGTCCCTTCAAAATTCAAGAATACAACTCTGCAAAAACCCTGGGACTTCACAGTAACAGGTCATACTTTCCAAAATGAAAACACTCCAGTTGGTTCAGAGGCTTTCTCGGATCCAGACACACTGGTGCAGAGCATCCCACAGCTGGTTTTATCCACTGCTGGGATTGTTGTTTGACGACAGCTCTTGCCTGAAAGCTCCCCCCATGCCTCCTGCCCAGCCAGCAGCTTCTCCCTCAGCCTGTCTGGACTAGGTGAAGTTTGTGAGCTCTCATGGAAGCAGACAGAACTAGGAGGATGCCAGCATAAGCCATGAAGGGTGGATCAGCAGGCAATCCTGTCTTGTGCAGATGTCTGCAGAGAGCATGTCTGTTTTATTCTCCAGCTAAACTCAACAGAACTGTTCCTACAGGGTGAAGAAAAACAATTCCTGATGCAGTCTGCCTACCTCATTTAAAAGTAAGAAGAAGTATTTTATATACATTTAAATAAAACAAATCCATTGATTTACCTATAAATATTAGATTCTGAAAACATTGCTTATATTAGAAGTTATAAAATAGCAACACACTTACCAATCTTGAACCGTTAATGGATACGATAAAATCAAAGAATGGCTCCAGTCCAGCTCTATGCCCTGGTGAGTTTTCTTGTACCTAACAAAGTTAAATGAGAATTTAGTAAAAGTGTTCCAATGCTGATGCATAGATTAGAATTATAGTTCTACTTGTGCCAACTGTAGTCTAGAAACCACTAATGTCTGTATGTATAATTTTATAATATTCAAATATAATCACATAATCTACAGAACCAAAACCCTCTCCCTTACAAAAAAAAATTGATTTCAAAAGAATTAGTAATTTATAAATTGAGGAATGACACAGCAGTAGCCACTCCCTGGGAAAAGCAGTGCTTAACAGTTGCATCAGATAAATTGTATTTGTTTCAAGAAAGGAGATTATAGTGAAAGGACAAGGTTAATGAATTCTGAAAGTGTTGGTTAAGAAGTAGCCTTTCCACAGTAGTACCAATGTTAGACCTTGCTTTTTATCTTATGTTTACTGAAGGAACAGGAGAGTCACATCTGTAAGCACAGGTTGTTATCTTGTGATTAAACATCACCTGGTGACATTCCTGAGACACAGAGGGCATCTGCACAACCACTGAAGTCATTAACAGACCTTCAAGTTGCAGGAAAAGAGATGTGCAATTGTGCAGCCATGGCAGCTCAAATAATTCAACCACTCCACTAAGACAAGGCCTGACTTCTGGATATGCACTGCTCCCAGAAGCTGAAAGTATGCTTTTAATTCCAAATGGAGTCACTGACAGACATTTTGCCAATGTTATTTTTTCACTACTGCTTGCATTGCTGACAATGAGAAGTAACTCCAATATGGCTGTCAGATTTTTCCTACAGCTTTTTTAGCAAAGATACTCTTTTCTGTGAGGAAGCTGATTCATTTTACCCACTGGCTTTTTCTCTTACGTACTACAATCACCTTCAAAAAGATCTAAAAAGCATTACCCTTTACAGTGTGGTTCCTTACATTACATGTTATTCTACCTGACAGAAGTGGTAAAAATGTATTTGGTTGTTCAATCCTGGCCTGATTCTGCAGGAACTGACTTTTCCTAACATGACTTATTTAGAACAAAATATTCTAATATGGAATTTTAAAAGTGCTTGATTACTAATAAAACTGTTCTTCTTAAATTTTATTTATCTCTGCCCAACACATTCACAAAATCAGAGCTTGGAAAAAACTCAGTTACCTGTGGGTAACAAATGCCCAAAGCTTAGAATATTAGTAACCTAAGTCTGGAATTAATAATTCCAGAGTCACATCACACACATATTGATTGTTGTCCAAGATTTGTAAAGCAGCAAAAAAGTACGAAACCAACAATATCCCAAAGTAGTAAGAATCACTGAGGCAACAATAACATCCCCAAAGTCTACATCTGTAATTTCTAACTCAAACCTGAAGTGTCTCTTTGAGATGCCTGGAGGCTCCTTGGAAATCATTTCCGACAGCCGGGCTCAGGTATTCTCCCTCTCCCAAGCACGAAGTGTATGGACACTCATCTCCCAGTCACTGAGTGTTCTGCAGTCCCTCTCACTAGATCCAAGCTACTGCCTCCATGTTACTCACTTAACCCATCTGTTCCAGACGCCTCTCACCAAGAACAACCAGAGATCAGACACCAAACCCTGCACCAGGTCAGAAGGTAAAGCACAGGCTGAGCTGCATGGGGCAGACACTCTGGCTCCAGCTGCACAGAAACTCCCAGCACACTGTGGATGTGGCTTTGGCATTTGTGGACTGTTCCTAGAGTTCATTTAACTGTAGATATTCAAACGTGCAATAATACCTGAGAACAGCCTCTACAAACGGAAATTTTAGCTTAGGAGAAAAGCCACAGAGGCTAAAATACACTATATGATTTATTCTTCCCAAATGTAGAAAGCGTTTACTTACTACATTGAATACTGGAGACCTCTCTGCCAAAGAGAGGTTAAAGTTTTGTGACAGGAGAAATAAAACTCAGCTTTTCTATAGACATGATCTATAATAGTATTCTCAGACTTGCAGTTTCTCTTGTAATCAAGTAACTCAAAACATCCTCTCCTTTCCTGTGTTTGAGTAGTGAATGCAGGATGAGTTTATGCTGTTTGTTGTTCTTCCCTCAGTTTAAAGAAGAGAAATGAAAATGCTCTAATAGCCTCTCTCACTCTCTTTTATACCACCACCTATTGCATAGGTCATATAGGAACTTAGAGTCTGTGTTTTTAATGAACCTGACATACAGGCTTTACACCAAAATTAAATCAGCAGATGGTTTCAGAACTTTCTGGGAAAACAGTTTTAAAGACATAACATGTTACACAGTTACACCTCAGCATTAAAAATCAGTACATCCAGCCTAACAAGTCAGATTTTTGGGACTGGCTCTATGTCATGGCCTTGACATTATGAAGGCCAGACTTCATCTCATTCAGAGACTTTCCTCCATTTCTAAATTAACTTCTCTGAAATAAAACACCAAACCATACTAAAATCACAACAAACCCCCTGCATCCTGACAATACCCCACCCTAATGACCTCCAAGAGATTACATTCTGAACACTGTGAGCCAAGAGTATTCAACAGTATTCAGGCCAGTATTCAGTAAGAAATACTTTTTGAAATAAGATGGAGTACACACAATAAATGAGATCTACATATGTTCAGCATCCATCAACATCAAACTCACTGACACCCGGAATGGATAAATAATTTACTTAGAATACCAAATCTGTGTTCAGCCCCAAACTGATGAAGGGACTGAGAGAGTTTCCAAGTTCCAAACTATTTCTTTGCAGAAGTATCTTCAGATGTTGAACTCCTTGCCCCAAACCCATCACAATCCTGAACATCTCTGCATTATTTGTTTCTAAGGGGGCATGTGAAAACTACCAGGGAGCTGTGGCTAAAAGGAATCAAGCCCTTATAACTGCATCAGTCACACCTCAGAAGCAGGTATGTACATCCCTGCTGTCATCCTGCCATGCCGAGGTTGTCCCAAAGTTTCCTTTTTCCCTGGCCTTCACTGATAGATAGGCAGGTTTACACCTGGCACTCCCAGAAATGCCACCCAGAAATTCCAAGTCCATTCCATATGAAAAGCCTCCTCCTTAAAGAAGTGACATGCTCAGCCCTGCACAACAGTCACACTGTCCCCATACAGGTTTTGTCACACCATCTCACTTTCGGTCACTACCTGCCCAATTCATCCCCACCACACAGTACCAAATGCACACCACCAAATGCTCTCTGCTCCAAGCTCTAGGGCCATGGTTCTCTTCCGGGAGCTACAGCAACAAAGGATAACCAGGGACCTTAGAAAATACAAGGACACAATTTATTGCACCTCTATTAAGGATGGAAATAATAAAGATTGCATGGATATGTACATAAACTCTGTGCCTCCTGAGCAATTTGGCTTTATGCAGCTTTGCTGGGTGCCCCAAGTAGGTATTTAGTAACTTGCCTTTGTAATTGAATAATTGCTGAGAAATAGCCAAGCAATATCATTCACAACAGATGCTACTGCAGGCAAGACACCATGCCCAGCAGCTCGGGAAGCCTGAGTCTCTCTGAGCCAGCTGTTACTTCAGAAATACAAGTCACAGACACGTGTGGGTAAATGCCATGACTGCCTAACAACAGAGACAAACAGTGGCCCAGAAAATGCAAAGAAGCTGTGGCAATGCAACACCAGAGCTTTTTAAGAGCAAATGAAGAAAACCTCTATCAAATGCTGGATATCAGAGGGCACAAAAGGGCCTCACACAATGCTGCACGGTTCCAGTTTCTCCCCAACATGTCAGCAGGGCTGCTGAGTACATAGATCACACACTGATCTCACTTTTAATTCACTGTCAAGAACTAAACAGGAAAAAGGTTTCAAGGTCAATATACCAATTTTAATTGTAGTACTGAAAAGACTTTCCTGGTAAATACATGAAGTTTTTCTTTGCTGAACACTGTTCCCAACACTATCATTCTATGCCTACACAGTATACGTTGCACATTACACATTTTAAGAAGTCTGCTCAGCCACACAGTGGTTACAAATCAAAGCCCCAAGAGAGCAGTGCAACTGCAAATGAAATTAGGCACTGAAATGTGGGTTTTTCAGAGGCAGATGAAGACTGACCACTTCTGGAAGTCAGCTACCTTATACTAGTTTTTAAACTTTCAGAAGCTTAGCTTCAAGCATTAAATACACAACTTCCAAAGCTTTCTTTTCTCCCCACATAAGAAACTCTTCCCAGTATTCTACTTTATTTGCAAAGAAATACTGAAAGAGTTTTTTTGCAGTTCTTCCACCCACTCCATAACTGACAGTAAAATTTCACTGCGTATCACATAAGCAATTCCTGTTAGATCTGACAGAATCTCTTTGATTTCTGTCAGTTATTTTAATATATTACGTTGTATAACTGAATTTAATTTCTTGATGAAACACGGTTTTCAAAAGAAAAAGCTTTTTAAGTTTTCGTGAGAAAACAGATTCTATCTATGTAGATAACCTTTTATTTTAGCACAGAGAATTTCACTCAAGCTTTTAATATGTGAACCTCCCTTACAAGATAAGGCACCACGTCATGCAACACATTTGTATCACTATTACAAAGCACTCAAACAAGAGCAGGAAATCTAAACTTTGGGTGCTGCTGCTCAGTATCTTTTAGGGAGAACACCACGTAACATGGTAGCATACAGTAAGAACTCTTACACAGAAATTTACAACAATTTAGTTTGGAAAAGACCTCTATGATCATCGAGTCCCACCACTAACACATTAAATCTAACCCAAAGGCCACATCTACAGTGCTCTGAATGTTTTCAGGGATGATGATTAAACCAATTCCCTGGGCAGCCCATTCCAATACCTGACCATCCTTTATTTAAAAAGTTTTCCTAAAATCCAGTCTTTAAATCTCTCCTGGTGCAACTTGAGGCTTTTTCCTCTTGTTCTCTCACTTGTTACTTACGAGGCCAACCCCCACTTTGCTCCACCTTCTCTCAGGGAGTTGTAGAGAGCCCTGAGTTCTCTCCCCTGAACACCCTCAGCCCCTTCAGCTGCTCCTCACAGGAGCTGTTCCAGAGCTTCTCTGGACCTATTCAGCACCCCAATGTCTGTCTTGTACTGAGGGGCCCAGAGCTGGACACAGCACTCGAGTGTGACCTCACCAGTGCCCAGTACAGGACCATTGCTGCCCTGGCCCTGCTGGCCCCACTATTCCTGATCCAGGCCAGGATGCCACTGGCCTTGTGGGCCACCTGGGCACAGCCTGGCTCGTGTTCAGCTGCTGCCGACCAGCACCCCTGGACCTTCTGCACTGCGGCACTTCCCAGCCGCTCTGCCCCCAGCCACGGGGATGTTGTGACATCGTCAAGTAGCTGAAGAAACTGTCAGGTCACTACATCAGCCTGGGCAAACTACAGCAGTTTCACACTGCTGAGCAAGAAGGTTATTTAAAATTTTCCTTCATTCTGGTTTGAAGAGCAGAAACAAACAGATACTGAGCAATACACAGTGTCAGCCAGTTGGGTTTAATCAGCCACGTACCTTATGTTAAAGGAAACTTGAGGAGAATTGCTTCAAACAAGTGACTCATTACTAGGTCTAGTATGAACAGACTTGGGCAACAAAACACTTGGCAACTTTTTCGCTCTTTAAAAAAAAAAAAAAAAAAAAGCGCTACATTTTAATGTCTAGGACATCAACTCTGCACCCAGAGCAAGTCCTGCTGTCAAGTATGCATAGGATGAAATTCTTTTCCTCTGGCAGCGCTTCAGTCCTGGAGCGTTCCTAATTCCCGCTACAACTGCACTGCACTTTCACAATGAAAGCAATATTGCACTGAATATCAGCAGAAGTAGCAAAAGAATTAAGTAATCTGCAAATTTACATTGAAAATTAATGATGGTAGTGTTCACTTGCTGCATATATTTCTGTTCCTATTTGAAGGGAGCACAGAGACTTTTTACTAGTTTTGTGGGGAGGCAGCATGTACAGTGAGTCTAAAAGTCTCACTGTAAAAAATCTATAACTTGCAACAGTCTCAGTCTGCTCATCCTTCTGGCA
This sequence comes from Prinia subflava, assembly GCF_021018805.1. Lineage (NCBI taxonomy): Eukaryota > Metazoa > Chordata > Aves > Passeriformes > Cisticolidae > Prinia > Prinia subflava. Next base: position 19,324,085 of record NC_086252.1, read on the forward strand.
ACTTGTGCTTGGCTCCTACAGTCACACTGAACAATGTAAACTCTTTGTTTCACGGCCATTTAACACATATTTTTCATTTATCTGCCTTACCCAAACAAATTATTCTGGTAATTGACAAATTTTTCTGACGTTTGTCTAATTTTCCCACAGATAATGAAATCTTTTAAACAGTCACTTTACATTATTTACAGAAGTTTGGTGATATCAAAGAAATCTGATCTTACTCGACTGAGATCTGTAACACTGGCAGACTACTGCTGTTCTCCTTCTACCATTCTCATTTACCTCATTAAAGTACTGAGCTCAGAAAAAAAAACATACTTGAGAGTAAATTAGCAGTTTTTCTCGACCCCAAGTTCAGGGTCTGACTGAAGGTCAACCCATGCAGACAGAGACTTGTGCAGAGCTCCTCTAACAGTGTGAACCAAACGCTGTCTGTAACAAACTCACTACAAAAGGGCAACTGGAAAATTACACCTGGAAAAGCTACAGAGGGAAATTCGAGTCACATTCATGCATGCCACATGCATTTAAATGAAAAAACATTCCAAATTATAACTGTTAGGCTGGGACCATGATGCGGTTTAAGATGCCTGTCCACAAAGAGTAATCACTCATTATTGTGGTATCTCAAGGTATCAGTAAGAAGACAAGGCAGTGAAAAAAAGATATATCAGTCTGTTTAAGACAGCAGGCAGGGCCTTTCCTGCATTTAATATAAATAAAGAAGTCCTCTTGGAAATCAACTTCTTTAAGGTGCACTTCTCAATTACATTTCCAAAGGCTGGCAATCAAACACTGCCATTTTGGGTCACAGCAAAAACATTACAACAAGAAAGTGCTTAAACGAAAACAAAAGGCATGAGATCCAAGCAAGACCACAAGAAAAAAAGAGTAGATTCTACTTCATAAAAGAGATTAATCTCAATTTATCAACATGCTTGAACCAAACAGAATGAACTGATAAACCTGATGTAACTGATATTCTAACTATAAAGTACGTATTGGTATGTATAAGTCTCCAAAGTACAAGTCTCCAAAGAAAAAGTTGATGAAATTTACACTGTACTATGCTAAAAAAAGAAAAAAAGTCTGCCAGTTTTACCAACCTGCAGAATAGTTTTTTGTGAGGGAAAAGGAGAAGACAAAGTGGACTGACATAAATAAATAACACTGGATTATTATATACCATTAATATTAAAAAGGAGGGAAAAAAACCCCACTGTGACTTTAGTCCATATATAAATTTTAACAGAATGTTTGGAACATCAGTATTTGTTGATGAATCAGAAATGTTGATCAGAACATCAGTATTTGCTCCTCAAAAGCAGAGAACCTATCCAAAAGGCTCCAATCCAACAAACACAGCAGCCCAGCACGGTATCCGGAGTGAGGGCACTCACACCCCGGCTACAGAGGCAAAGGCACCGTGGTGTGGGCAGGGACTGAGTCCAACAAAGTCCCCGCACCCCAGTGCCCAGATCCCACAGCACGACCTGGGAACCATTCTGCTCACTGAAAGCAAAAGGAAGGGCTTTCAAAAGCCTGTTCGGAAAACCTCAAGAATGCAGTCTAATAAGGTATTTTGTATTTCGCATACAAAACCAAAGTTTTGTGGCCACAATGTGAACAAAACCAATGTAACTATGAAAAACAGTACTATTTCACTAAAGCTGCAGCCCTCAGTGGACGCCTTGATTCGACTGCCCTGAACTGCTGCGGAGCAGCAGCGGCTACAGTCCACTCCAGGCTGGAGCGACCAGGACACGCCTGGCGCGTTATCCCGGGAGCGCCCGAGCGCAGCCCGGCGGCGCGGGCCGGGCTGAGAGCAGCGTCCGCTGGAGGAGAGGAGAGGCCGCCTCGCCCTCACAGGCTGCCCAGGGCCGGCATCGCCTGCCGTGCGCCGGCCCGCTCACAGGGGGCACAACCTGGCGGCACGATCCGGCCCGAGACACTGTTTATTCTGGACCAATTCTCCCTCCAGACTTCCCAAATCCGGGAGCGGCAGCGCGGGCTCGGCGCACCTCTCCGCCCCGGCGGCCCCGCTGCCCAAGCGCGTCCCCGGGGCCGAGCGGGGAGCGCGGTGGGGCCGCCCCGGGAGCCCCCGGGCCGCTCCAGCGCCGCCCCACGGCGGGACAGGCCCCGCGCCCACGGGCCGCCGCCGGGCCGAGCGCCCGGGGCTCCCGGCCGGCCGCGCCGCCTTACCCGCAGGACGTGGTAGCCCTCGGTGCCGCCGCCGGGGATGTCGATGCTCTGCGAGGCGCCCATGGCCGCGAACGCGCCGCGACGGGGACGTGGCACCGCGCGCTGGCCCCGCCCGGCGCCAGGCGGGGCCTACGGCGGCCGCGAGGGGCCGCGCGCCTGCCGGCAGCCCTGTCGCCCCCTGGCGGCGCAGGGCGGCGGCGCCACGTCAGGGGCGGGGCATCCGACGGTGCCAGACAGAGGAGTTAATGAATTTATTAGCGTTAGCTACACGAATAAAGTACAGTAAGTGCGTGCACAGAACGTCAAGGCGGCAGGTCATAACTCATGCTGCCTTGGCTACTCCCACAGCTCTCTGGAGCTCCGAGCGCCGCTCCTCCTGCGAGGCGGCGCCGGGAGCGCCAGAACCCGTCTGGGGCTGGGGCTGGAGCGGGAGGAGCAGCGCACCGATACAGAGAAGCGGGAACTGCTGCCCAAGGGCCGGATTTTGGAATAACCCGTTTCAGGGCATGCATGGCGAATTTCAGGCCGTAACGGGGCCGATCCTCTGTGCCGGCGTTGTCGCGGCACGCAGCGGCAGAGGGCTGTGGGTGCGGGGACAGCCGCGACACCTGCCCTGAGCCAAAGCGGTGCCTCTGTGCACCTGGAGGCGGACGGTGGGTTATCAAAGAGCAGTACGAGTCTCCGGTTCAGATCTTCCCTCTCCGACAGTTCTTGGCTCCTGGAAGGCTTCTCCACTGCCTGCCCATGCAGACCAGTGCGTGCTGGTTCCGATCCCGCAGACCTCCAGGGAGGAGAGGTGACTCTTTAAGGAATGCTGCTATTCACCGGTCTTTTAGTGATGCAGAAGCACTATTCATTAGTGAACTGCAACACTGTGCAGGAAAGGATATCCAGATTAGCATACTTCACTTCTTTTTGACTCATTGCCCTCTCTATTATCATAGTGCTTAACTGCTTAGTGTTAAAAGCCTCTGTGCACTGTGCTTGGGATTTACCCTGGTGCTGCCTGCAGAGATGACCAACCCCTTGCACCCTTGGCCCCCTCACTGGGCTCAGCTGTTTCCACTGGAGCACACGGACAGTTTTCTCCAGGCACTCTCGTCAGGCATGGTCAGTTCTGGACTTCTTCTGCATGCCAGTTCAGGCATGTTTACCTCCCTGCACAGTGTCTCTCCTCATCACTACAAGAAGAAATCAACTTTAGGATATCCAGAGGTTGCAATGCAAAGTAAGAAGGCAAAATGAATAATACAGAAATAAACTATACCTTTCAAGAATTTCTGTGCTCTTGATATAGTATGAGAAATTTGTTACTGTGAGCTGATAAAGTAAGTCAAAAAACTATACCAGCTTAGGCAAATCTCATGCTTCTGTGCACATTCCATTTAGATTCAGGAGGGAAATCCCAGGCATGTTCCTTTCTTGCTTGCTGTCAGAGGTTCATAGTGTAGTACAGTGTGATCCAGGGACAGTAGCTGTGATTCACCACCCTTTATCCAAAGCTTCCTAGAAGATCCATAGCTCATGGATCAATCAAACTACCAGCCACTGTCACTCTTTTGCTTGCCTCTGGCAAAGTGGCTCCTGGGATACCTCTTTTATGCTTCTGGGTAGGTGCTGTCAATTTTGTGGGTTGTTTGTAAGGTTTTGTTGTGTCCACGAGACAGGTGCTAGCCAGATGTTGTCCTCCTGGCTGACTGGCTCTGAGATGCCAGCCCATCCTTTGATGAAAACTGCCCCATGGGTGAAAACCTTCATCTGGTGAAGGCTTCTCTAGAGTATGTCCAATATCATTGCTTTGCCTTTTGACTGGAAGACTTTTGAATTACTGTGTTAAGAAAAAACCCACAACTCAAGCCAGTCTACAATGGGTTGCTTCCCTCCCTGGCCAAAGTCACATAAATTCCAGAGCATTTTTAGACCACACAGTAAATTTCGGTGATGATTCTGTTTCCCCAGAAATTATGAAGAAGGGAGTGGCTTTGGTGCCAAAAAATGTTTCATCAATGGCAGGCACCTTGTACTCAGAGTTTACGTTTGGTCAGATATAATAATTGTGCTTCACTGAAGACACGAAACCTCGCTTCAGCATGTTGCACACCTCATCCTTAAAAAGCTCTTTCTCAGCAGAGACAACAAAATAGACACTGCAAAATACCTATTAAAAGCCCCTTCCCATGTCACTAAAAACTGTAAAGAAAAGTTCTAAACTTTGACTTCTTTAGAAAAATAGAAAAACCTTTATAGTTCTGCCCAGCAACACCAGGACCAAAAAGAGTAAGTGTTTTGCCATTAAAAAGTTGCCTCTTTGATTAATATGCATTTGCAAATCTGTGATGTGAATACTAGCCTTTCACACACTTCCATCTGGCCTCAAAACATGTAAACAGCCTTAAAACTGGGATTGGCCAAATGACACGGTGCTGATATTATGAACCTGACTTCTAATTACACATTCCCAGTAAGTAGCAAAGCCAAACCCACCACGTACAAACTTAAAGGTGAAAACCACCCCTGTCTTTGGCAGTAACACTTCTGTGGCTGAATTCTGCTCCTGTGGCCATTGAGAGGTGTGTGAGGGGCTGAGGAAGAGCACTTTGCAGCAATTTGCAGCAGCTATTGCATCCAACCGTTTGTGAAAGGAAATACAAATTATATCTGCTCTGGCTGCAATGGCAAGAGTGGAGTTCAAAGGAGGAATGCCCTTTACATTTCCTAAAGGTGCTGGTGGTGAAACAAAGCCACAGCTCCTTGGGTCTGCTCAGACATTACACCTCTGAGACCCAGCCAGTACCATTGCACCAGTAGTCAGTCAGTCTTATTTCCACAGCAACAATGACATTCCATTTCCCTCCTCCTCAGGAGATCTGTAGAAGTTTCATGCCTTCATGTGATGAATTCAAAAATAGGCAGCTATGTTTTGTTCTAACCATCAACTAAGAAAAAAATCATTCTAGCCAAACCAGGACAATGGTTCAAGTCAGCTCTTCAGAGAAATCTGAACCTGGCCCCTCACTGGAGGCATAAACTACATACATCACTGCAAAACCTGGAATTCTTTTCCTGAAGAACTTTTGCCTTACCGCAGAATCTCAGCTTTCCATCAAAATGCTGTCACCCTTTCTGGGATAGTTCCACCTCAGCAAAGAAAGATGCTACCTGCAGTTGTCCATGCATTCCCATTAAAGGCTGAACTGAAACACATAGGTTTATTTGAAGAAATGTCTTTGAACTTGATTAATGTTCTGTGGCAAAAGACTAGTCTGTAAAAAAACCAAACGTACTTTAGAACCCTCTTAGATAAAAAAGACAAACCTTACCTAAGAAGTAGGGAACAACATTGCCTGAAAGTATCACTTAAGGCCTAATGACAACAAACCCCATTTGCAGAAATTAACTTACAAATATAACCTACCTGTTCTTTTACATTTGTATCTCAGCAGCTGCATTTCAAAAGTAATTAAAGTTAATGAGCTGTGCTTTATGGTAGAATCAAGAAAACTTAATTGGAATAATTAGTTGTGAGATAGCAAGTGCATTTTCCCAGCTAACAGTGTGTCATCATTTGATAAGAATAATAATGAATTTAATAAATAAAGCAGGGCCCTTCTAATATGTTAATAAAATAACGAAGTAGAAGGCACACATGTGCGAATGATGAATTACTGGTTTGGAGACTGCATACAATTGTCTGAGGAAGATGGATGGGGAAGTGGCCTTCTTGAAACTGTCAGCTACAGCTGCTGGCTAAAATCCAGTTTGCAATAGATGAGGCAGCCACGCTGACCTTTGCAGAGGATGTGCTGCAAATGCTTCCAGCGGGGCCAGCATCCTTCTGCAGAGCAGGGTATGCATTGGATGAAGAAAAGCAACTGTGATTTCTTTTCCTCTCCTTTCTTTTCCCTTCTGTATTATTGGTGCTGGGCAAACAGGAATGAAAATGGACAAAAACCCAGGCATGTGTGGCAGGAAGGGAGCTACAGTGAACAAATCAGTCTATTTGACCCAAATCACTTAGCGGCTAAGACAGGCAGAAAATTATGATTTATTGCAGAAATGGTCTTAAGCTGAAATGTAGACATGCACACCACAACAAAAGCTTCCAAGGCATTATTAAGAATCAGTAAATAGAATAATTTTAATTAATGGGTGCCTTTAAAATTCAACTAAGTGAATACTGCCAAAGTTATGGGAAGGCCTGCAGCAATAAAAGGGATTGTCCCAGTAAGCAAACACTGAAGGAAGGCTACAGTTTCAGGTGGAAATAGAGCAGCAGTGTACAGTGACTAAGAGGAAGCTGGGTCATTATCTAGCTCTTAGTTTTATCCCCTAATCAATGTATGACCTCATTCATCCCTGCTCTTAATGTACTGCCTGTTATGAGGAATTGCAGTTCAGAGTATCTGCTTGTTGACTTCAGTGCCAGCAGAGCAGGAAAGGGCTTGGTAGGAGCCATAAAGAGTCTGATGTATGTCTGAGATCAACCCATATGTTAGCAGTGCCCAAGGAGATTTTGTCTCCTTTGCAAGCACACGGGGAATGACCTACTGCTGCTTGGAAGGCATCCACCTGGCTGTGCACCCACAATACTCAGAACTTCACATTAGCAGAAGGCCTAAAGCACAGACCCTTCAGCTCTGCAAAAACACACATGTAGCTCTGGCTCACAAATGGCTCTAAAAGCCTGCTGACACAGAGAAGCCACACACCCATGCCCTGGCTGCAGGAGTGCTCACAAACACTCTGCACAGTTTTGGACAATGGAGATGAGGAGCAGTAGGTGCTTTGGAACTGAGGCAACCTGAGAAAAAATAAGTAAAGTAGCAATGGTCAGCACACACGCAAATATCAGGGGGTGTGAAACTGAACCTGTTCTTGGCCTGCTGCTGGGAACAGCTGTGGAAAGATCAGACCATGTGTCAATGTAAAGAGAAATTAACATTGGAGCACTTTGAATGGAAGCCAAGCATTAGTGAGTCTCTGACCAAACAAGCCCCTGAAACTGCAGGTTATGGCTAAATACTACGGTCTGATGCTCTAAAAGTTAATTAAGTACAGAAGTAATGTGGTGCTTTTGTCAAGCTGCTTTCATGGTCATTAGTTGCTACGCAGCTAAACAGGGAATGAAATGCAAGGGAGGAAGGCACTAGCTAGACAAATTGCTCTTGGGCAGTTTTCCTGGTCAGTGCTGCAGGTTTGGTTCTCCCCTGGTGCTCCATGAGGCACAAAAAGGCCGTGCCAAACTCAAAGAGCCTAGTCTTGACCACTTGACATTTTTTACCACTCTAAATATCTATCATTTTCCATTGCATTGTGGCTGATCTACACTAGTGCATAAGGGATAGGAAACAGTTTCTCTGAGACAATTAAGAGTGACTTGTATCCAGCAGGGAGGGAGCTGGAGCTCACAAACCTTCAGTTGAAAACTCTAAATTGCTGCTGTTGCAACACGCAGCAATCTTCCTCTGAGGCGGGAGGGAAGGGCCACAACGTCTCAGGAGCAGCCCGAGCACGCTGCATCTCTGTAAGGGGAGTGCTCTGTGGCAGAGAGCTGCCAGAATTGCTCTCTGCTTCGTCCCCAGAGCTCCCAGCACGGGCACGTGTCAGAGCTCTTGTCAGTGTTGTCATGCTCTGGTTATTATCAGGAACAGTTCCTCGGGCTGCTGTCATTTGCACCGAGGACTGCAGATGCCATCAACAGATCAGAGAATTGTAAAGGTAATCTGCTGCTCTCTTCCCCAAGTCAGCTGAGACCAGAATCAAGGCTTTTGTTTCAGAAGCCAGAAACCCAGCAAAACTAATTTGTGGAGATTCTATTAATAGGACACAGGAAATTACCTAAAGCCTTCATTACTTTAACTCATAAAAGTGATTGACTTGGCTGTACTACAGTTAAACTCTGTCTTCCCAAAGCTGCTGAAGACCCGGTAGCTCTGAGTTAGACACTGGTAAGTAGTTTTCACACACATCTGAGAGGTACAACATTGACTATTAAAGATATTATAGCCATAGGTTTCTAACAGAATGGCTTGTTATACAATTTTTACTTGCTACAGGAGTTTCATCTGAGACTTGAAGAGTGATTAAGCTGAAATAGTTGTCTTCTACTCCTATAAAGCTTTGAAAATGTGTGACTGGATATTGGAATGGGCTTAGTAAATTCGACGTCCTCTCATCCTTGCCTCTATAATGACTTTAAACTTGCTATCCTTACTCTAACTTGTTGTCCCATTTCATACAGACGTCAGCCCCAAATTCTGGCCTGAAGCATAGTGCTAAGAATTTTTACAGTGTACTATGAAGAGGAGACATAACAGAGGAGAATAACCTTTAAATAGACGTATTCACAGTAAAAGATGCACTGGTGAATGGTTAAGAGAAGGCACAGATTTTATGACAAATGTCAGAATGTTTCAAAGATTTGCTTCATTATTAGCCAGGAAATAACACAATGTATGTGAAATCACAGCTAAAAAAGAAAAGTCCTATAACTTTAAACTATATTGAGCTGAAAACAGGGTTCATTGTAGAAACAGAGATAGAATCCTAATTATAGAAGAAATTGCATAGACTAAGGTTCTGGCCACCCAATTTAGGAGCCACAATGCAAGTATTTAAGAGGCTTAATGTGCCTGCTACTATTCAGCTGTAGATAGCAGCTGGCCTTGGGAGTGCTGCAGCTAGGGATGTTGTGAAGAAGGGTTCATAATGAAGGATTAATTAAGTAATTTCCAATCCATTCATTACATGATAGTTACATGTGTTGTCAGTCATTTTTGACCCAAGTGGTTAGCCTAAAATCTGGAGTTTTGGAACCTGCTTATACTAAGAGACTTTGTTGATAATCAAGGATTTGCTGCTGCACTCCTTTTTTATTTACCAAGGATGTGTTAAGTCCTGTTTTCTTAAATACAACAAATGAAATAAGATTTTTTTTTTGCTCACAGAATCCATTCTGCAATGTCTTGGGTGCTCAGTACTTTGTATAGTGATGTGTACTATTTCAGCTTCAATTCTATAAAACACTAAAATCTTTTATTGTGAATTAAGAAGTCAGCTCTACATTTTGCTTTATCTACAGTTTCTCTAGAGTGCTTTATCTAAAGTACAGACTGAAACATTAATGACAGATGTTGGTCTATGTAAAAAACCCCAAACCAAAAATTTTCCTTAGAGTTTCCCAACTCAAATTTTACAGTTTAAGATAAAAGAGCAGTAAGACAGGAAAGCAAAGGTACACCTTGACAGTACTATCAAGCTGCTGGAGTCTGCTGAGGGATGTTTAGAACAGCTGTTGATGAAGACTCCTCTAGAAGAAATCAGTACTGGAGAAAGTCTTACATGAAACCCTCCCTGTATTTAAAAATGCATCATATATTAAATCTTTGAGTGTCCTGTTCTGAACAGAGTCCATTTATTGAACCTGACACAAAGATCCTTCTTGGAAAAAAGTCCAGACTTTTTCTATAGGCTTTATAGAGTTATTGCAAACAAGTTGAACATTAAAAAGAGAAATTACACCTGGCCTGACAGATTTGACCAGGCAGAAATGCCAAATATAATTCTTGAATATCAGGAACAAAAGAAATCCCTGTGATGGTTTCATCCGCAGTATTTGATTTTATAGCTTTGGCCTTCACAAATTTGGTTGTCAGAGTACAGGAGCAGTTCTAAAAGCTGTAAGAAACAGAAACTGCCTTTGTACCAAGGCAGAATTACCAGAGAGTTGCCTCTCCCAGGAGCCCTGTCATTTTCTTCTGCATCCCTAAATGCAGACCAGGGGCTTCTGACACCAGGCAGTCCATAAACACTGCCTTGTGCCACACATGTGCTATTACTGGGCTACTCCTCCTTTGGCTAACCTGCAACATGTGGATAGGGTGAAAGAGGAAGAAACACAAAGCTCCTAGAAGGTCCTTCTTTACAGAAAAGAGAAATAAAACAAATATTATCACAGGGAATTTGAGATAAACAGGACAAATGCTGCACTCAGCCTCTGACACAAGGATGGTCTGACCCCATGGGCTGTACAGGTTCACAACACTCCACTTTCCTGCCCACAGAGCTCCAGCTCTCTGACAGCCCTCCTAAGTGCATTCATTAGTCACACAAGGGCACATCCCTCCATCTTCTGGACAGCTACAAACTAAGCACCATTAGCCTCTTTCCAGCCCTGCTCGAAACAATACACTGCTAGCTCAGAGAAAGCTCAATCTGCTTTAGCCTCAGGAGAAGATCCTTTTAGTCTTTGTTTTATTTCTGAATTGTTTTCATCATGACATGTAATATGAAAGGTTCCACAATTATACTTAAGTTATTTTTAGTCCTCTCTTCAGAAAACAAACAACAACCCCCCCCAACAAAACCAGCATTATACTCCCTGTCCTTTATCTTTTCTTGCCCTGAGAAGTCTTCTGTGATTAATTTTCTTCTGCCTCAATAGCTGATAACTTCTTTTCCTGCAAGTATTAAGGAGATAGATTCTGTCTTCTACAACAAGGAAATGTATTTTTTGAGTTTCTGCTGGTATTTATCACATCCCTGCGAAAGCAGGAGGCCTCTCCTTGTGAGCATTATTTATTTTTAGGTTAGGTTTGGGTGCTTGAATACAATAAAACAAACCGGTAATGTAATATATGCCACAGGAGTGGCAATCCTCAAGTAATGGCCTTAAAATCTTAGGAAGAATACTACTGGGTAGAATTATTCTGTAGGTGGAGTTTGTTAACAGTCACCAAACTGGAGTTTGGTGACTGTTCTCTTAATGATCTCTTGCTGGAGGGAACAAATAAAATTGATTAAGAAGAGAGAAAAATCCTAGGATATAATCAGATCCTGTAAGCCTAGCCAGAAAGCAGTGTGAACCCAATGCAGCACCCTACCTTTCTCCAAAAAAATACCAGAATTTCTGCTCCCTCACTAATGAGAGCAGCTAGAACCTGGAGCTTAGGTCACTCCTTCCTTTTCTGGCTGTATAGTGCTCTTGGCACCACTTCCAAAGAGGAAATGCTAAAGGACTTCCTGGGTGAATTAGCAAAACCAATGAGTTACAGCACAAGAAGAAGTGCCAGAAGTAATTTTCACAGCTACCTAGATACGTTAAATTAAGTCAAAGAACAGTTTAAGGCAAGAATCACTGTCCCTGGACAAGCAGCTCCTGATGTGGTTTCCATTTCACTGCAGGCAGATGGAGCTCTCCCTGCTTTCTGCAGTGTTCAAAGGCAGCAGCTGAGGATGTCACCCATGAGCTGAGCTTAAAAATCAAATGAGCAGTTTGTCATCTGAAATCGCTGCACTGAAAGCCAAACGACACAGAACAACAATGCTTTTCCATACTGCTGACAAGAATGATTCAATGGCCCTTGCTAATGACACCTGAGCAGATTGATTTCTCAGCAAGCACAAAGTTTGGGAAACAGGAGCTGGTGGGCCCAGCTGGATGTGCTGGAATGTCTTTTACTCATTCTGGGATGGGATTTGGAGGTGTTAGTACAATTGACAGGACTGGTGATATAGTACCACTTGGAAAGGCCCAGCCAGTTTCTGGAGCTGCCCCTTTATTCCTGCTGGCACTGACTCCTCCTCTAGCTGTTCTGGGTAGATCACTACCAGAGCCAAGGAGTTTGAATCCTACAATCCCTCCTCGAATATATGGACCAGCTTTTGTGCTATAACACACTGTGAAGAGTGTGGTGTTATTCACAAAAATGACTGAATCTTAACCGTGGGGGCTTCCTTCCATCTGACTTAGGGGATAGAGTGTGACATTAGAGAGGAGTGATGTACAAAGCATAAGCTAGGACTTTCAAAGATGTCTCTGGAAGATGCTTTATTTGTTTTCAGGGACAGATATCACCTACCAAGAGTATTTCTGTGAGCACCTCTTCTTTGATATGGTGTGGGATGATACATGGGACATTTAACTTTCCCATGTTGTCCTAGGCCCAGACACTCCTGGAACAGGAATTTGGGCCAAGAATCTGCTAAGCAAAACAACATCAAGGATAGAAAGGGTTAAATGGCTGAAGAAAATTGAGAACAGATGATAATTTGAACTTTTTTCCTACTTAAGTCAGCATGAAGGGGAAAAATTGCGGTCACCATAAAGAGACTAACAAACAGAAGCACAGAGGAAACTGCTGCGGCCAAGAAACGAGCAGAGGAAATGCAGTTTACCCACTGGCTTTGATGGAAGCCACAGAACTGCTTAGAAAAGGAACATAAGAGTGCTGCAAGAGCCAGAAATTGCAGGCTAAGGCCCAGATCCAGCAGGAGCTGGAGGAGGCCCAGGCTCACAGGCAGTGCTCAGCTCCAGGTCTGGAGGTGAGACCTGTCCACACATCTGTGTGCTCAGTTGTGCTCCCCTGGCCCTCTCTCCTACTGCTTCTCTCCAGTGACTACTGAAAGCCCAGTGGGAAACAGAAAATCCACTCACTGGGGGATACTGACACAAGCTTTAGAGTTGTATGTTTTCATACTAGAGTATCAAAGGCAGTGGCTCTATTCCCACTATGTCTCCATTTTGTACAAGCTCATTTTGTCTTTTAAAATATACAATGTAAGATTTGTAGGGGGTTTCTATCTCATCTCAGTTTACCCTTGTTTTATCTCCTTTTTCCCTCTCTGGTAAAACTGGCTACTCCTTTTTTCTCAATCTTTAAAATGTCCCTTATACAGAGCCTAAGACTGGAAAATGTGAAAAGGAAAGTACCAATTTAAAAGTCTGATCAGTGTAAAATGCAGTCAGAATGCAAAATTACACAGACATCTTGGAACAGTGACTCTTATTTGTTGCAGTTGTTGCTTTTTTTTTAATACACAACTCGTGACCTAACTGTCATAATGAGAAACAGATATTAGAGACTTTTGAATTAATTACTGCAATATGGGTAACAGTTTAGATAATCCCATTCAGTTAAAAAACAAACAGAAGAAAAACACAGGTTAGTTTCTAGTTGCCTCAAAAAGCTACGATTGCAAATTGTTTAGCACAAAGTGTTAGCAAAGCTGTGGAAACAGATCAAAACAACTACTTTTAAGAATACCAGTACAACTTTAGAAGATTCTATACAATTCCTTATCACCTGTGAGATATTTCCAGCATATTAAGTATTATTTTTGTTCAGGGCAAATATAAAAGATTAATAGATCTAAATCTTGACATTTGATTCTTCTGATATCTGGAAAGGAGATGAAAAGATGTAGTCTCCTTTTACACTGGATCTCTGCTTGTTGGTTAGGGTTGGGGATGTTTGTTTGTTTGTTTGTTAAGGGTTGTTTTGGTTTTTGTAGGTCTCTAGATTTTAAGGTAGTTTAGATTTTATGACTTTACTAGTCAGCTCTCCCTGCTAACTGTAAGTGGGATAATTTACTCTCACTTCCAGTATGTGCTTAGGCTTCACCATCACGTACAGAAGGAAAACAGGAGACTCCAGATATCAGATTCATCCTCATTCTTCATCCTTACAGATATTCAAAAGAGACCTGGACATGATCCTGAATAGGCATCTGGGACAGCTTAACCTGAGTATTCCCATATGACAGAGGGATTAGAGTGCTCACCACTCTTATACATTCTGTGCAGCTGCACCACAGCAGCAAAGTTTGCCGGGTTAAAAGTGTTGGATTTCAGCTGTGAAATACGACCCTGAAATTGTAACTGGAAACCAAGGTGCAGGCTGACAAAAGGGATGTAGAGCCTCTCTTGGGATCACCCTGACCTTATTTTTCCCTGAACCACTTTTTTCTTGTACTATAGTCACATCCCTTTTAGAACTGGGGCAATACACCTGGTTCCAGTTCATTCAGTTTCACCTTAATTTTACTTTGTGTAACTGCACTAAAATTCAATAGCATTCCACCAGGGTGAAGTCACTTTTTTTTAAAATGTTAGGTTCTAAACTACAACTTTATTTATGCTGTTAGGTCTCGATCTGTTAGAGAGCCATCAACAGATTACAACATAACTGCACAAATTAGGAATGCAATTTATCAACGATTTCTTGTTTTGTTGTTGTTGTTTTCAAACAACAAACCAACTAAATCCCAGGAATTACAGTCAACTGCAAAACAATTGCAATCATTACTGAACCAGCTAAAAGCAGTTCAACAGCTGCATCTTATAAAATGTTGCCAAGTCTAGAGACCTACAAATAATACAGGCTCATAGAACTAGCTACAATTACAATGTGGCTTATAGAGCACTGATAAATGCAAGAGAAATTATAAAGACCTTCAATTTATAAGGTAGTTTAAAAGCTATTTGTAGAATGTAGTGTATAAGAAAAGGATGTAAAATCAAAATACTCTGGATAAAATATTTCTAATATTTTATCTATTTTTATATGCCTGCTTTAAATCTATTATTTTATATTGTTTTCTTCATTTCTTATATAATAACTGATCAAGATATTTGGTCTGATTTAGAGTTATACATCCAGTTCTCCATGAGAAGACTCCGCCTAAATTACTATGTAAAAGCTTTCAAAAAATTGATTTATTAAAAAAATAGTCAAAGTCTGAATGTGACTTGGTTTTAGTGGACAAGAACCTGCCAAATCACATCTCTCATTCACAACTAGAGATAAAAGCCTGATTTTACAGTATAATAGGGAAATGGGCCTCAATTTTTCTAAATCCTTGGTATTCTTTGTTGTAACTGCTGAACAGCTGCTCAGATTGCTGAATCTGCATTTCAGAGAGCACATCAGACTCAAATCACAGACATGGTATAGTCTGTTAGCTCAAATTACTTACTTCTACAAGTCTGTTTCTATGCAGTTGATTTTTTACTGTGTAACTGTGCCCTTTGCCTTTTCAAATTATTTTAATAATGAAACTTGTGTTATTTAACCTAGGAAACCAACATGTAATTTGACGGACATCAACACTATTAGAAAATTAACCTGTCTTAACATAAATATACATAAGTAAAAAAAGTGGGTAGAAGAAAAAGCTTTACCTCTCTACATAATTCCTCTTAGTACCCCTTGGTGAGTGATCTAGATGGTAAAAAAGGTTTCTAGTATCTATGGATGTAATGAAAAAATAATACCACCAGAAAAACCTTATGCATCTAAAGTTATATAAGTAAGCAGTTAGGACTGGTAGATATTCGTTATTTCTATAGAAATCTAGATAAGATATCTATTTCTATTTCTATTTCTATTTCTATTTCTATTTCTATTTCTATTTCTATTTCTATTTCTATTTCTATTTCTATTTCTATTTCTATTTCTATTTCTATTTCTATCTATAATATAGATATCTATATTTCTATTTATTCCTACAAAATAACATACTCTATTCTGGTGTCTATTTCAAACTATATGTAATGAGCATCACTTAAGAGGTGTCAAATTATTTCTTGTCTTCTCCTGATGTTTTACCACTTTGTAAATTATGCAGCCAGAAGTGTGCTGTACATATCCTTTCTGCCTGCTGGACAACTTTACTATTTTGAAATTAGGCCTGTGTGACTGTTCTTTGGTCTACCAGTGCTCTTTCCCTTTTAATTTGTACCCAAGAAACCCTGGTGGGTTTTTTTTCTCATGTTGGAACAATCTCATAATCTGGTCTTCCATTCAAAGATGGGCATGAGAGACTGGTTTGGCAGCCTGGCACAGAAACTTTCCTTGTACACTCCCTCTCCCCTATACACACATTTGAAAGGATCTATTGATCCATTCACTAGAAGGATGAGAAATATGGAATGCTGGGAAGACAGATAATATACAAAACATTATTTACTTCTAAAATTTTGTGGATGTCCTGTATTTGCTGAATAATTTGTTGTTACAAGCCTAGAGATGTACACTTGTATATGAACTGTGCCTTTTTAGAAGTTACCTAGGTAGATAGATGAATTAGTAGCTCACTACATAAACCCTAAACCGAGGGCCTGTTCCCAAGTAAGGGCCCTATGTTTGTTGAAGCTCTTTTAATTAAATGTATTTGCTGAAAGATGAGAGGGGAACATGCATTCCTGTTGTAAATTCAAGCCATGTACATTTTTCTGAGAATCCAACCAAATCTCTAGAGTATAATCCAGTGATTTCAGTTCCTTTTTTTGACCACTTTGCCAGCTTAATGGAGACAGCTCTGGTCTGAGCTATGGAATAAATGAGAGAGCCTTCAAGCTCCCCTGAGAACCTCTATTCCACCTCTGGCCTGCTTCCAATGCAGCAGTAATTGTACAATTATAGCAGCATTATATATAGAAAATTAACATGAGTTCTTAAGTCGTTCAACAATAGCTCAGCATAATTATTTACACTGTAGTCACAGAATATCTGAGAGGAAAAAAAAAACCTCTAGGCTTTTAGGGAAGGAAAATTGTAGCAATTACTGGCCTAGTAGCTCTTTTTAAAGTAATGTTCATGTATTTGAAAGGAAGATTTTTTTTTACTTCCTTAACCTGCAACATGAGCAGTAATGCTGGAGTCAGTCTGCACACACTCCCTTCAGGAGGCAGGGGGAGCTGTCTGGTGGCAATTACAGCTCTCACTGCCAGGAGCCAGGTCACAATTAGCAGTCTGGGACTTCACATCACAGCTTGCAAAAAGACAGGCCTCGTGTGCTTGGGAACACAAAGAGGACACATCACATTATACTGTAAGACAAAGCTGGTATTTAATTCACACCTACAGAATAATTACATTTGCTCTTACTGAGTAAAACTGACAAGTACTCGGTGATAAGGGGTATTTACAGCAGGGAGACTAAACTTAGTTCTTTTGTAGTGGGAAAATCCCCCACACCTCTTCTTGAAAAATTGTGGACTAATAGAAGAGCCATGATGATCAAAACAGTATAAAGAAATATAGCACTCCTGAAACATAACTGAGGCAGGTACAAGTAACAGACCTTTAAAGTGCAACCAAGATAAGCAAACACAGTGAATAATTCTAGCAGCACACCCACTGGCAAATTAAAACAATGAGTTATTAAGAGTTGTGGTTATTATGTATTAGTCTTTTTTCTCATGAATAGGAAATCTTGCTGTAATGAAAATAACTGTGGTTCTTTGGTTCAGCGCTGTTAAATCCAGCATATCTCATCCTGCTGCCCAGTGAGCCTGTCCTCCTCGAGAGTGCTGTGCTAGTGTGTTTAGGGATGGCTGTGCATGTGGAGGAGAGTGAATCACCTCAAAGAGACAGTCAGTAAGGGCCTTGTCTTCAGAGGGTGCTCACAGCCAGAAAATGCAACAAGGAACCAGAAAAGGCCTCACACTAAAGGAAATAAAGAATTTATCTAGTGGTAGGACTGGATGTATACCCACAAGAACAAATGCCAGTCTTACCCTGTGGACAACCTTCCCAAAAGTAAAGGAAGAAGCTTAATTGAGATTAATGGTCTTTTTTGCTGAGGCCTGTGGGAAGTCCTAGTAAGGCAATGTACTAAACAGTGAATGTAATTTAAAATAAATGCAAACTTTAAAAGATATAAATAGCATATGACACTGAATGAGAAATGCCTTCTGCCTTTCTCACCTTGCTTTTTAGAGACACTTTCACCTGTTGGATTTAAAGTAACATTCGAGTTTCTATTTTTGGAAGGCCAACATGCCTGCTTAGTACACCAGCATAAACTGAAACTCTCAATGATGTCACACTGAGCAGACACTGCTTTGAGCCAGCTTATGCTGTGGTCACAGATGATAAATTTCTATAATCTAAGTTAAAGTAATTGTACTCACATGTGTTGATTCTGCTTGTAGTAACATTTTTTCTAGGTTTTCTTGAATGTTAAACTTAGTTTTTCTCCATTTTCTACCATCTACATTGATCTTACATATTTGTGCTCACACAGTCGTGACAAAACACCTTTCCACAAAAACAAGGCCAAAAAATTTTATACAGTAATTCCTGCACCAAACCAGCTGTTCTAAGATGAACCAGACAGGTTTTCTGTTATAAGGTAAGTAATTTGAGAATTTAATAGGCTAGAGGTTTAATAATTTATATAAATATCTAACACACATACATTGAATGGTAAGGGAACATAATTTACTATTCCCTTCACTATATACTTGTTTAATATTATACTTAATTGTCCTTAAAAGTCCTACACAAAACAGTCATCATCGTGCAAAACTTAATTTTTTCTGATATGCACTGAGTACGCAAGGCATGTACATGTTCCTCTAATTTATACCAGGACATATAAATACACTCACAAATACACATCTCAAGTATACTGATCCAATCTGAAATAATTACATTCAGACACCGAACAGAGTACTTAAACATGGCAGAAAAAACTGAAGGTCTGTAATATTTTATCTTCAGCTTTTTCTGTTATCATCATTACTTAACAATGTTCCATTTTTCCTCAGTAAATAGATCTATTAAAGCAGAGAACCAGAACTTTTCCCTGTCTTTACCAGGTCTACTTAAAATCATCTTCTTGCATCTTACCTTTTCTTCTAACCAAAATTTTTATTTTGCTTTGTCCAGAAGTCGGATTCTTTCAAATGCTCTAATGAAACACAAATCTTTCTGGTTTGCAGGCATCTTTCCTTTTATCCTTTGCTTTCAGATTGTGCTTTCATCTTCTCATCTCCTCCTCCCTTAGTTGCTGTTTTGAGTGAACAGTACTCCCATTTCATGTATCATCACTCTCAGCATAGCTGTCATAACTTGAAAATTATAAAACACTGTAGAAGAAATTCAGGCAGGTATAATTCTGTTTGCCACAGAGAACTGCACTAACTACAAACAGTCTTGCTGTGGTCCTGATATTTTACTGAACAGTCTGTGCATAAGCTGAACATTCCTTAATGCTCACACCATAAAATCATCTTCCATAATTTTTAGTGCTTTACATGGTGGCATTTGTATGCTACATTAATTGACTTAATAAGTTTCTCTGTGTGTATTTTTCTCATGACTTGCTTGCTTCTTAAAATATTTCACTTGGAAATAAAACTATTCTTAAGAAAATTCATCCTACTTGAAGGATGCTCATCTTACCCTAAAGCAATCAAAATCAAATTTCCTATATACTGTTAAAATCAATGACAGATCTATGGATAATGCAGAGAGCAGCAATTAATCAGAATTTATCTATACCATGAAAAAATAATTTTATACTTTTATGAATTCAAAATGTACTCTTATTTTTCAATCTATTTGATATGAAAAACCCTAAAATTATTTTATCTCCTACAAGGGAATGGTGGGTTATCCCAAAGTATAGTCTAGAATCCAAGATTTTAAAGCACATTTTTCATATTCATATTTTCATACACAGTACTAATGTCTCAACAATCCTGTCCAAACTGACCAAAGTTCTGTGCTGGTGGGTTATTCCTCAGTTTCTGTTGGTACAAGCTCACAGTCAATTCACAATTAAAATTAAATAGTTGCCTTACTATTTTTAAGGTGAGGGATAATGTTGCATGGCTTTTGTCTCATATTCTTAAGGAAACAAAATATCTCACAAAAATTATATGAGACAAATTTGTCATTTTTATGATAAACTTTTATTGAAAAATTAAAACTGCATTCATAACTTCTTTATAACATCAACATTTCTTAAACCACAAAACAGAGATTCTGTTTAAAAAATCTCTTTATATTTGTCACCATTCAAAAAACAGATTATGAGCTAACTCCATGATGATTTCAAAATTCTGGATTTATCCCAAGGCCCCTGCTTCTGGCTGTCTGCTGTGAATTGTATAACCTATCTTCTCTAAAAATTAACTTTAATAACACAATCAGAATTTTTCTCATTCCAAATCGCCAGCTGCTGTTGGTTTTTATCCAGTGGTCAGTCCTTTCCAAATAAATTTTGTCAGTTAATAAACACTGCAGCTTCCCGTTCAGCTAAGATCTTGCCTATTGTTTAATTGATCTGAATCCACCCATGCAAAGTTACATTGATTGTCCATGTGATTTTAAAGGCAAAGTTGCTACCTCAGAATATATTTTCAACCTCAGAAAAACAAAGTGGCTCACCTGGAATTAAAATGCTTTACATTAGTCAATACTTCTGTATATCCATACATCCTAATCTCTCACAGTCAATAGTATATGGATTAAAAAAAAGGAACATTCCAGGCCAGTGTTTGAGAAGCTGTGGCAATTACTCAGATGGAAATGACCTAATAAGAGAACAGATGAGTTTTCTCACTAATGACTACACCTGCTCTGTTAAAATCAGCTGAGTCAGAAATTAATATGAGAACAGTGCCTGTTGAACACAGTATGTGTTACAGGAAAACACCCCAGAATCTGATATTAGAATCAAAGGCTTTGCAAAAATCTAATTGTGGTCTTCTGTGTCAAGACACAACACTGCAGAAAAGCAAAATAAATGCAGAGGGTAGGAAGATAAATTGAAACCCTCTGTCTTTAGAGACAACACCTTTAACTAACACATGCATTAACTGTGTTGCTTCCAAAACAAGCAGGAGGAGCTCCATTATTCCCACCTAGCTGCAAATCTTCAACCGGAATAGGAAGAATCTCTGATGCTTTTGACCTTCAAAACACAAGATACTCCATTAGATGAAGAAGCAGAAAATGTAGTGAGCAAAGCATTATACATGCACCCTAGGTCTGTCTCTGTGAAGAGCTCTAGCTCTGTTTCTGACTACATCACAGGCTGTCAGGGGCTTGCTGCAGGAATGCCAGTCAGCTGTGTCATGGTCTTTCCTACAGCTTCAGGATGAAGATGATTCTCTTCACCTAGTTTACATGCTTCAAGGAGAAGTAACATCTCAGATACTTCATTATTAGAATATTGAGATGGTGATCTGGGTACAGGCTTCATGAGGTTAAAATATTAAGGTTAGAGGACTGAGGGTAAGTTAGAGAGTTAGTAATGTTGTTATTGACAAGGGAGGTGGAGGAAATCAGAAATTCCCACCTAAGAACTGGTGAGATCATCATAATCATAAGAACCATAGTGTTTTTGTGGAAGACATAAAATCCTCTAGTGAAGCTAAGTCACCAGTAATACATCTTTGGATTAATTATATTAGTTCATAGTGTTTCTCATACACAAGAAGGAATGAAAGAATTTTTTCGATCTTCTATAGCTGCCTTTTGAATAAAGTAAAACTGAGACCAGATTTCAGACAGAAGTCTGAAATAAAAATGTGAAGTGTGCTTCTTCAAAACAAACTTTTTTCTGTACTCTAAGAACAGCTCTCAATGAGAGGTCCTCGAGTTTTGCTGAACAGTTGGAATTACAAAGGATGGCATTTAATAGTATGGAAGTTGGTACTCAAGTCAATGTTCATGCCAACTGCATCTGCACTGCAGGCCTCAGGTCACACAGCACGGATGTTTACATCAGGAAATGTCAAGTGTTGAATACACTGTAATACAATAAGCTTATAATTGAGGAATATGGAGGTTTAAGGTCAAGAAGGCGAGAAACCAACTACACTGTCTTGAAAAAAATCTAATGAAAGAAGTACTGTGTTGGTAAGATTACTAGGGGGTTTAATGATATGAAGTAACATGCAGATCTCTTTTGAGAGTCTTACTCTGAAATGTAAAGGTCAGTGACAAATTTACAGTAATTTTTAGATTCAACTTGATTTGAAGAGAAGATTTTACAGAGGGTTATGAAAGAGGAATAAGCAAGAGTCCAATGAAAAGCTGGAAAGGCTGTGCTATAGGACACAGCTTTTACAGTGACAGCTTCTTTCTTCTCCCTGTGCTGACACAGCCACAAATGAGACACCATCCTCAAAGCCAGCCGTGGGACCTGCAGGATGGAAATCTCTCTTGCCTGTAGATGTCCTTCCACAGGACTGACAGGGGCCAGAGAGACTGCAAAAACTGCATAGCATGACTGTATTCCACTGAAAGTTTCTAAAATAATTCAATTTTATCAGTGAGGTCGAGGGGAGGGAGAGAAAGCGATTAGTTACTGACTTGCAAAGAATCATATATGAAAACACTTGAAATCAGCATATTCCATTTATCACCACGACACTGACTCAGTGAACAGAGGATTATTGAATCACCATTTTGTTCCACTACTGTTTCCAGTATAGACTTTTCCACTCAGTAATATTGATTATATAATGATTAAAATTGATCAAACTACAGATGGATCTGATGCCTATACTTCGAAAAGCCTAACCAGTTGAAATTATTGGGACAAGTGAGCTGTGTTAGAAGATACTGAGATTACTTTTTGTTTTATTTATTTTATAAGCTCCAAATAGATAGTGAATAGTGAATAGTGAATAGTGAATTCCATTTCACTAAAAGAATGATGCTGGTTAAACTCCCACAGAATTTAGTTAAACTGGTCACAGAGGTCAGTCCCGAAATAAAACTCAAAAACAGGGGCCTTGGTTAGCAAACAATATTCACTAGAAAAGCATTCAGAACACTGAACAGTCTGACATTACAAGAAATAAAACTGAAATTTCTAATAATTCTAATAGATTAAAGGGATCCCATAATTTATAGTCTATACACAATGTCAGAATTCCTTATCTTCAGTAAAATTATCTGTAAGTTATTACTTTAAGGGCACTAGGATTTAAACAAAAGTGTCAACTAATATTTTTGTATTTTTTCTTTGGCTCACAAAGACACTAAAATACCATAAACATTATTTAGAACTTCAATAATATATAAATAGGTTACATTACAAACAGAAGAAAATACAAGACAATTCTTCAGCATGGTAAATCTCTGCATATAAATAAGCAAATATTTCAGATACCTACAATTAAACAGTTATCTTGCT
This sequence comes from Prinia subflava, assembly GCF_021018805.1. Lineage (NCBI taxonomy): Eukaryota > Metazoa > Chordata > Aves > Passeriformes > Cisticolidae > Prinia > Prinia subflava. The sequence continues at coordinate 19,347,014 of NC_086252.1, forward strand.
GTAAAACTATTACATTTAAATCCTTTTACACAAAGTCATTTAACAATAATGTACACAATCTACACAAATTAACCTCTAAAAATACAGCAATAATATACCTGTTACAATGACTCTGCTACTGTCATCCCCTGATTTGACACTAAAGGGCAAATACAACTATTTTACTCAAAGGTGCTCTTAGAGATTGCTGTTCTGAATGTGAGAAGAGCACCAACAATAAGATCTAATACTGTTATACATTTTCTTTAGCTCCTAAGAATCTACATTTTAGAAATGTTTCTCTATGTCTATTTCTGTCTGGCAGAAAAACTTGTAGCACATTATCCACATCAAAGTTGTTGAAGGAAAACTTAATTTTCTTAAAGTGGAAAACATGCTGTGGCTTAGATCTAAGTTTATAACCACTTTATATATATATTTTATATATATATATATATGTATGTATATATATAATTATATATATTTATTTATACTGTACATATATACTGTGCAGAATTCTTAATTTGCTATTTTAATACTTATTAATTTTCTGCTGTCTACAATAAACAAGACCATTGTAAGAGTCAATAGTACTTCAACTTCAAGATAATACATTTTCCCTCAATAATATGATCTACCAATACATATATATATTTCAGTAGCCTATAGTTGTTTTGTTTAAGGATGTCTTAGGAGATTGAAACTTACAGAAAGAGAATTTCCTTAAAACATGTTCTGCAGAACTGGATTAAAAAAGAGCCAGTGCTGGAAAACAGTGAATTAACGAAATAAATAATTCAACCACTACAGCTCCTGCCCCAGTCTCTCAATTTCCTCGATGAGGAAGTCAATGTCAGACTTGGTTGCTGCTGGGTTTGAGATGACCATTCGGAAGAAGTTGACTTTATCGCCCTGAGGCTGATATCCAACCATGGTGGTCCCTGACTCCATCATCAATGCCTTGATTTTAGGTGCCACCTTTATTGTTAAAAAAAGAGAGAGAGAGAGAGAAAGAGAGAAGAAAAATTATTCTTTCCTTGTATGTCACAGCATTTCTTAATTCAGAAAATAAATTGACACGTGTTTATTTTAATAAAAAAATGTCTGTGACAAGAAAAAGCTTGAAAAACTAAATATGTAGGATTGGCTATTCAAAGGAAAATTAAAAACAATAATGTCCATCTTTTTGATTTAAATTAATAGCATCCAAGAGTATTCACTATGTAATAATTTTATATATTAAATGTATATTTAGTTTCTTTGTGCTGGAGACTTTGTCAGGAAACATTTTCTGCCTCTGTATGAAAGTCCACTCCAGACCTTGATGGTAATGGATGTTTTCCATGAGAATATTATACGTTCTCAAAGCATTTTGTATGTGGGGACAACAATGGAAATTTTTCAACAAGATCTATGTCATAAAGAATATTTTTGTTAGCATAAGCCATGGAAACTTTCCAGTAGTTTTGCAGTACTGTGCATTTACCACAATCCCTCTTCCTTGGTTTAATTTACAAGGAGTAATGTTCTGACAGTCTTAATATTTGGTATTGACTAAGCCCAGTTTTTCCATCCAGACCTTCATTCTCCTGCTCTACTCTCTGCCAGGCAAGGTCAGATGTCTGGCTCTTTTACTGTTTTGTTCAATGCTTTATGATGTCCTCTAGCATTTAACAGGGTCAAATCAAATATTTCATCCCTCTTGCTGTTTCTTACCTCTTACCTCTATTTTCCTCTATTCCCTCTTTTTTTGGCAATTTCTTTGTCTAACATGGGACTGGCTTGACCCAGGAATTTCTCCCAGGAATTTCTATTCTCTTCTGTTCTCTTTCCCCACTGTGATGTAGCCATTAAATCCTCTACAAAATCTCCCAACTTTGCCCATTCTTCTCCCTTCCCTAACGCCCACACAGACACAGACACAAAAGAGGAATTGTTTTTGACATCTGTGAAATCATTCTTTTGTCTCCTGAATGTATTTTGTTCCACTTCTGCTTAAAACACTACTACAAAATTACTGGAATCTTCTGATGCTGCTTCTGATGATGCTTCTATGATGACTTCACTTCCCTCCACCACTTCAAATAAATGTATCCCAAAGTCCTCCAAAGGGTATTCATTTTCACTGAAATGCACGAATGCATTGGCATTTAAAATCAAAATAAAGACCTGAAAGGAACTTACAGGTTTTCATGTCCTTTACCTGTCCAAGCATTTTCAAACAATTGCCCTTCTGTTTCTTTTGTTGATAAGCTGTCCTATCCAAAGTAGACTGTAGGCCTAGCTACTTTTTGAAGGCTTGTAACACTTGTGAGCACAAGATAATTGTTCTGAATATGTTCTAAATCTGGTTCTATAGGGAAAACATGACTTCAGCATCAATATAAATAAAGAAAAAAGTCAACAAATGTCAAGGTCATAACAAGCAGCAGAAAACTGAGGTCCCAGAATTTGGAATTATCTTTTTACATTTAACCAAAAATACTTACCCTGTGTAACTTTTCTCTTCTCTCGTCAGAGTCTGGCATGCCCCTGAGACTTGGAGGAATATACCAAAAACATACATTTGTATGCTCTGGCTGCAAAAGAACAAAACATATACATCAATTAAAAAATTATACAGCTCAGTCCCACACTAAAGGCTAGTCAGTAGCATATTTTATCACAGACATGAAAGACAAAATATAGTATTAACTTTCCTAGTCCTGCCTGTTAAACAGAAAGGAATGGATTGCAGTACTGCTGCTTGCCTCTGCTGCCTTAGATTCCCTATACATTGTCCCATTTGCAATATTTAGGTTGCTAATGAAGTGCAAATGCTTTTCACCCTTCTGCAATTTTATGAGTAACTGTTTTTCAGGATCACAGCAAGGGCAACCCAATTTTCCTTTCCTTAGTAAAGGGAGAAATGAAGTTTATACTATGACCCAAAGGTTTATGTAGTGGCATTAGCAACAGAATGTACAGTCAAAATAGCAGATTCTCAGTGATGGACATGATAATCTCAGTATGAGTAGGTGGTATTAAGGTAACCTTCATGCCCTAAACTGAGAAGGCCTCTACAGGAAGGAAGAGATAAACCTGACATTTATGGTACAAAACCACATATATTTGACAAAAAGAACTGCCCAGATGCCAATAGTCATGTAGTTCTTTATAAAATAAGAGCAGTTTTGCACAGCTGTTTAAAGGACTGTGAGAAGCATGAAGACAGATTTGGCTCATACATATGTGAAAGCAAACTTACCTCCCCTTCAAAAACCATCTCAAATTCTTCTCTGTTTTTGATTTTAGTGTAGAGGTATTCTGCCAGCTCCAGGCATTTATTGATCTGATTTTCAAATCCTACTGTACCCTGTTTTAATAAGAAGGTAGGTATTAATTATACGGTCTTTTTTTATGCTCTGATGCAATCACCTTCTCAGATAGGTTTCACTCTTATGTATTTTCAGGCAGAAAATATTTAGCAGTATTATTTGTTGTAACTTAAAAGTAGCATTAATCAATGGTTTTAAAGTGGCCAAAGGTAGCCCAATTGTAAGTCACTGGTTGGTTTGTCTCATTTTAAGAGAATTTATTATGAAAATAACAAGGACTTCCACTATTTCTGGTAAATTATTTTAGGTCTTTTGTATTTCTTTCAGTTTCCAAAAATATTATGGATGTTATGTCCTGGCATCCCAGCTGCTGCTGAAAGACCAGAAACTTGGAATGGAAACTCAGTTGAAAGTGTAAGAATTGGGAAGTACATTATTTCCTCTGAGCAGTTTTCCAGAAATGAGCATTTAATCAGCAAGAAAAGTCTGTAATATGTTTACCAGAAGTCACTTGCCTACCCATTGATATATTGTCAAAATCATAATCCCAGGAAAATTATATGAATGTTGACAGTAAATATTGGGGTTTTTTTAAGTATACTTTGTACATAAATGAGGAAGCAAGCCTTTTCTCCCAACGTGAAAATTGTTTTGTTATTTTAGAGTTTATCATTAGATTTAATATCAAATTTATTTTAAAAATTAGACTCTGGACAGGTTACCCAGCTGAATTCCCATTTTGCTAGCAGAAGAGCAAGAATAACAGTAATGAGATGACTGCAGATAAAGCAATAAAAATGGAATGTGTTTTCTTGACGACATGACTACTTCATCTTGTGAAGATGTAAGCCTGGACATATGCCCATGTGTAAATTCAGCCATCCAGGCATACCACAGTAGTGCCAGGTAATCAGCTGTGGAATCATCACTTGGGCAATGCTTCCTCAGAAAAAGGCTTTGTTTTCCAAGCTGCTTATAAAATCTATGCATTGAAAGGTCATGTTCAAAGAACCCTTTAAATCATCAAGGCTACTCTGATGTTACTACAAGTAATCTGTCATAACATACCAATGCAAGCGTAGAGCATCACAACAAAAGATCAGTTTGGTGCCCTGCCTGCCCTCGATGGTTTTTCTGCAGGACTCATCTAGTGACTCAAATCTTTCTTCTAATTGTCATCTGAATTTACTGACAGCTAGCATTGTTCTACAATTCACATAGTTCCTTTCTGAGCTAATACTTGGATACTTGTGTGTTTAGAGATTGTAATGACACAAACATTTATGTCAAAATTAAGTATTCCATTACATGACACTTAGAAATAAAATAAATAAATTTCTGGGTTTTGAGGGCAACTCCTATTATTTACCTTTGCTTTCCACATCAACCAGAATTTGAAAATGTCCACATGTCGACCGCACTGGATTGCCTTATCTCCAGTGTCATAGGAGACGTCGTACTGTTTGTCTGGCTGGAAGAGATAGCCTGCACACATTTGATTGCAGCCTTGGAGGATACCCTACAATGAAAAATGCACACACTTAAATAACTAACCTGGCATTTGTGCATGAGACAATGTACAAATTAGTGTGTATAAATAGTGTATAAAAATGTATTTCAAACGTGTACAGGAGAATTGTTCTTTGATGGGTCACATTATAACATACTGACCTTGTTTTGTAATCCTGAGCCACAAAATTAATTTCATAACCTAAGGTGATTCTCTTAGAAGTCTCTGAGTACTCATATTTTACATGTTTTACACACACAAACACCCCTCCGGAAAAAACATTCCCAGATTAATTTGGATACTTAGTTTGTGATGTTAGCTTTACCCACTTCAATTTACAAGGCTGTGCTCTTTAAACTTAAATTTATGATTTTTAAATTACACACTAGAATAAGGCTGTGGTCTCTCAGTGCAACAGATTGCTACACAAAATGAAGTGAAAAATTTCACTGAAGGTTTAGACTTTGTATGTTGTTCAGTTTTATGACACCTAACATTAGTAATAAGTATAAGCAAAAATGACATAAACTGGACATTTTTTGCATATAAATAAATGTGGTTCCCAGACCAATAGAAATCCACAGTCTACTGGTAAAAAAGTCTGGCAGAATCACCAAGCAGCAAATTCCTGTATGTTACACAGAAGTTTTACACATGATGTTTCTAAAATGGTTTGCACTTCCTTTAGAGTTTATCAGTGTTTTTTGCAAAAAGCTTGAAGACACCAGTGTGTCTCACAGATACAAAAACTTCTATCAAAGTTCTCATACAGAGAACAAAAGCTCTTGCCAAAATCCTGCAATAGCTGGCTCAGTAAGCATGCATGTCACTAAACCAAGGTTCCCTTCAGTAAAGGTGTTTTACAAAGGGAAATAATTGCAGTCCTCAGCTTAGAGCTGGATCAGCGGGAAGAACAACGGCAGATCTAGGGCTGCAACTTACAACTCTTCCATCCCAGTTCTATACACAGGGATTACTTCTTCAACTAAGCACTTCTAGTAGCAATTGGCACACAAGAGATTAGTAGACAACATCATTAGTCCTATCCACATATGATATCATTTTCTTTTTTATCATTTAATAAGAATATGTGTTGCTTAAAAGAAACAAGTCACTGGTTTTGCTGTCATTGATGGCAACAAAGAATCTAGATGCCGGCCTTAAAAGTACGGAGTCATAATAAAAGCAGCATGTGTTCACAGGGAAACTTCTAAACCACTGTGGAAGGTAAAAAACCTGCTTCTTACACAGTTTAGACTGCAACCAAGTACTAAGACTGAGCTCTATGTTCAATATATCATAGAAACAACAGGGCAGGAGCTCAGATGAAGTACATTAGCACAGCTCTATTGTTGCTATCAGAATATGCAAAGATCCAAGGGTCAGGATCTGACCCCTGCTGTCTACAACTTTAATAAGAAAAGCCCAAAACCCCAGGACAGATAAAACAACTTCCAAAACACAATGTAAATCCACAAAATTATTCCTTCCAAAAGAAGTTTTGAACTTAAACAGATTTTGCAGTATCCTCTTTAAAAGTAGGGCTTGATATGTACTTTTTTTCTTTTTTAATGTTTAATTATTAAATATAAGGCAGACCTTCTCCCGGACAAGAATGGCAGAACATTGTAACAGCACTCCCATCATCTTGTGTGGATTCCAAGTGACTGAGTTGGCTCTGCAAAAAAATTACACATTCAGATCAGTCTGGAAAACAGAAACTTCATCTGAAGCACAGTCACCTTTGTTTTCTGCTTTCAGCTGGAAATATATGGAGTTTTGACCATGATGATATCACTGTAGATATTATTACTGCCTTAAGTGTCTTCTTTCCCAGCTGTGCTGTCCAGGAAAGGATTTTTTGTGTGTGTGTTATGATTGCAATATCAGACTTGTGATTAGTTTATATTATTACTAATACCAGCTAATTAGTATCAGACTGGTTAAGTGATACAGTAACATCATCCACAGAAGAGTCCTCTTCTAGAAACAGCACTAATAAAAATAACAAAACTGCTTTGACATGTTCTATCGATTCAAGGTACTGACAGGGAAAGCAGGGGTGTCAGAGAATTAAGGGACTGATATGAATTGTGGGAGAATACAGTTCTTTATTAAACACCTGCTGGAAAAATAGAAAGGAAATAAAAATATATTCTGCATGCTTACCTGCTTTCCCGGTTAGAGCCACAGCCCTTGTTGTCAAGCCCATGGACTGTTAAAAGGTTCTAAAACTTTACATCATATCCTACAATTCTGTACGTAAAGCTTAAAATTTCTTACATGTAAACACAAGTGAATGCACAAGATCACCTAATTTACAAGTCAAGCAGATTTTCTGTATTTTAACATGCTATCCTAGACAGTTTAATGGTGACACTGAAATAAATGTGCCAATGTTGCACATCCATTGACCTTTTCACCCTAAGTAATTAATTACCAAGTGTCCCCTTGATTCACTGCATTTTCCAGAGAAGCAAAATCCATAATGGTACGCATAATGGACTATGCATGTGTTTTTACAATGTGGTTGAAAGAAAATTAAAAGGTATTTCCTCCTCTTCTACATCCTGCTCTCAGAGGACACAGACACAACAGTTTCTCTGTTTTGAGCAACACAGAGATGTCTTCACCCCAGTCTTAGGACGATTGATTTCTAGATACAATTCCAACCCCTGTATGTGCTAGGTTAGACAGTAGCACCCCTCAGCTGAAAGAACAGTGCAGCCTGTTCTGTACCTGGGAAGCTCACCACCCATCTAACATCAGCTGCTTATGCAGTGCAAACCAGCAGATAAATAGCTCCGACTTAGGAGGCAATTATCTTTTAGAAAAACTTCACTGATCGTTCAGATGGAGCAGTCAGGAAAAGGGAATTAATATAACAACTTATTTCCTTTTTAAAACACCATGCCTTCAGTTTAGCCCATTCATTTAATTTTCAGGGTTTCAAACCAAGACAATTTGAAGTCATTCCTCACCAGGAGCCTTAGGTTTATTTTAACATGAAGCTGTCCCTCTCTGCTCAGTGCAGCACCAGGCAGGGGCTGTCCTGCCACAGGCAATGCCACTCTGTGCCATGGCAGCATGCCAGTGCTCCATGCCAGTGCTCCATGCCAGTGCTCCATGCCAGTGCTCCATGCCAGTGCTCCGTGCCCGTGCTCCATGCCAGTGCTCCATGCCAGTGCTCCATGCCAGTGCTCCGTGCCAGTGCTCCGTGCCAGTGCTCCGTGCCCGTGCTCCGTGCCAGTGCTCCGTGCCCGTGCTCCATGCCCGTGCTCCGTGCCAGTGCTCCATGCCCGCGCTCCATGCCAGTGCTCCGTGCCCGTGCTCCGTGCCAGTGCTCCGTGCCCGTGCTCCGTGCCAGTGCTCCGTGCCCGTGCTCCGTGCCAGTGCTCCGTGCCAGTGCTCCGTGCCAGTGCTCCGTGCCAGTGCTCCGTGCCCGTGCTCCGTGCCAGTGCTCCATGCCCGTGCTCCGTGCCAGTGCTCCATGCCCGTGTGTCCCAGCAGGCCAAGTGTGACCTGAGTGTCAGCAACAGACCCCAGCTGGGGCCCAGGACAGGCAATTACACTAAACACATGGGCCCCATCCCATGTTTGAAGATTTGTATAGATGATCAGGAAAGAAATCATTTCATGCTTCATGGCCTGCTGCTTTCTGTATTTGCTTAAAATTATGGCCTTAATTAGCACCTCAGGGTTGACCTCAGGTCAAAAGGGGTGTGCCAAACTCCTGTGACCAAACCTCTGTATCTTAAGAAAATTATTTCGCAATGCTGACTTAATATTAGACATGTTGCCATGAGTCACAAGCAAACTGGACTGGGCAAAGGTTGATAGGATTCTGCTCCTTCAGAGTACCCCACACCACATGCTGCTGGCCTTGCCACAGAAGGGTCCACACGGTTCTGCTGCAGTCCTTCCACACACTGTCCTTGGTGCTGTACTTATTCTTCATTGCTGTATGAGATGCCCAAACCTAGGATAGTTTGTTTTCCCTATGGAAGAGCTTTACTCACTATACTTATCTTAATATTTTACATGGAGTCTATATTCAGAACAGCCAACTCAGGGAAGTAATTTGGTGCTGATTTAAAACTACATGATTAGAGCTTGCTTAAAATATTGTTTGCTTCCCTGAAGGCTGATATCTGCAGTTATGGAAAAGATCTAAAGTTTCTGATTCTTCATTGCTTTTCTGATTTTTTTCAGATGGGCACCATTTTCAGAGGAAATCAAGAGACCAACACACCCATGGGATTATAAACGTACATCTTCTACAGGCTTGTCATCCTTGGATGTAGGAACAACTTTGCCAAAGACTGCACCTGGAATGACTCCTGAGTCAAACTTGTAAGGACCAGTGGGAGGTCCACCAGTCACACTCTCACACTGCTGTCACTGCCATCACAAATGCTTTGCCTCTTAAGTTTGATTCAAAGGCTGGCTTCTGGTCTCAGTGGGCATCTTGGTAAGATGGGTTATGGACCTGGGGGTGCACACATGCTCTTTTCTGCAGACTTCACTCTGACTTCTACCAGAGCTTCCTGCTTGTTTCATGTAATCCTCACGTGGCCCCTGTGCCCTGAGACCAGTGAGCATCTGTGACCCTTTGTGGCCTCTCTGTAAACGACCTCAATCCTCTCCCTGGTACAGCAGAAGTGTAGCAGCTCTGTCTATCATAGTCCTTTCAAGCCTTAAAGTACTGAACCTTGACCCTGAAAATTACTGCTAATTCAGTCTCTACCTCCTGTCTTTGGTGTATACACCTATCTATGTTTTGTGTGTTTGTGTGTAAATAAGAGTGATATAAGACTAAACATATATATGTTCCATTTACAGAACACTCATGAACATGTACTCTTTATTTTCTGGGAAAACTGCAAACATCTTTCAGATGAGAACCTCTACAAATTCCCACTGTGGGTATCCATGCTCAAACCCTTCCCCTGGACCCCTCACGTATCACTGCTATTCTCAAAGCCCTACATTTCAGAGATTGTCTAGCTCTCACACTTCTTTTTCTTCAAATACTTCTCCATCCATTCCCAGATTTATGATCCCTTCAAAGCTATGCGTAGAACAATTTCCCTTTTTTTTTTGCCAAGTAATATCCTTCTCTTCCTTCAAATCTGCTGAAAACTTACCTCTCAATGGTACATCACCGATTTCTTCTGTAGTATTGTTTCAATCTCCCTAATCTGAACCTCTCCCTTCTGTCTCTCAATTGTTTAATTTAGTGTCTAAACTCCTTAACGTAGCAAAGTAATATTTTCATGAGTTGTTGAAGTGCCATGTACCTTATGCAAGCACATTAAGAACAGCATTACAAATAAGCCCTGTGCAGTACCTTTCTATTCCACTCAGTTTATGACGGTGCTTTCGGGACATTAAGAGTCCACCTCCCCAGGCAGCCTGGAAGAGACAGAAAAAAGAGAAGACTCATTTTTTTGAAAAAGCTCAACAGATTTTAGTTTATGAATCAGAATCTAGTCATTTTAATTCAAGAATAATTAAATTAAAATTTAAATATTTTAATTTACGAAAAACCATGTAAACTAAGATCCTCTTTTGCTGGAATAGCAACACTTTTTTGTTACTTACATCTACATGGAGCCAGAGGTTGTATTTTTCACATATATCTGCAATCTCCTGTATTGGATCAAAGGCTCCATACACTGTTGTGCCTGCAGTTGCGTTCACAAAAAGAGGAACGTATCCCTACAGTAAAAATAAAAACATCAAATATAAATTGAAAACACTTTCAGAAAAAGAAAAGGAAAAAAAGGACAATAATTCCAGAAACATTATCTCATTTTGTAAACTAAAAATGTTTTTCTTCTCATGTGAAAGGTACAACATAAGCAACAGTAGAAACTAACTAATCACATACATGGTAAGAACAAACTCTGGTTTTTTCTTTATTTTCTTGTAATTTCACCTCAAAAAATTAGCTAGTTAGAAGATAAAGAATATTATTTTGTCTAATCTCTCTCAGTGAGGAGATTCAAACAATGTAGCAGATGAGAAATATTCAAGTAAATTTGAGACTTTTACAGCAGTATAAACAAAAATTAATTAAATGTGATTTTTAAGTAGTGATTTGAAGGCTTGAAATTGTTCCTTTAGTCTTTATCTACTAATAAACAGAACAAAGCAGAACAAAGCCATCTAAAACAAAAGCAATTAACGAGAAACTATCAGATCAAAGAGAGACTATTTTGAATTAGATGAAATAAATGTGAACCGCTATTTCATAGAGTGCTCAAATGTAAAGGAGTTAAGAAATAAAAAAATAATCTTGATTTCTCTTCGGTTATTTTATTAAAAATTAATGGGTTTTTCCACTGCATTGATTCAAGAAATAGCAATTAATGCCTAAAATTTAAGCTGTCTATATTTAAAAAAAATACATGCTACCTACATGAAATCTATAGGATTTTTAAAGGGCTCCGTGTTTTCATATATTTTCAAAGAGGAAGTTATTTTTTAAAATCATGAACTACAGTTGTGGTTCAAGAGTTAAAAGTCTTTTGGTTTTAAACAGAAAATGGAAATCTTACTAAGACATATAGATAATTCCGTAAACAATTCATTAATGTATAATTAAGCATATAAAAATACTGTTATTATATTTATACCATTATAATGTTCTGTTCAATGTCAACACTCAGGCTTCAAAGGCAGAAGCAATTTTACTAAGCCAAGCATTTAAGCACTAACTTTTAAAAACACAAACCTTTTCTTTTGCTTCCAGAATCTTTGCCTCCAAATCAGCTGGTATTATTTTGCCTCTGTAATTATCACAGAAACAGAAGGACAAAGAAAATTAAAGAATGTATATGGAAATAATAGCTGCAGATGAAATAATTTAATAGGATTTTCTCAACAGGCCATTAGCAACTTGACACACTGTACTGAATCAGTCCTTAAACACAATAAAACAAATTTAACAGATGAACACATTTAATCTATCAAAACTTTAGTATTCATCCTACCTTTCATTGCATTTTATCAAAATAACATTGTCCGTTCCAAATCCAAGTGCAGCTCCAGCTTTCTTTATTGAGTAGTGACTCTGCAGCAAACATATGAACATGAAATGGAGTGGTTTTTAATGACCAAGCATTTTCACAATATATGTCAGTAAATCAAGAATTAGCAATATATTAAGCTCACATGCTCTGAGGTAAAGAGGACCAGTTTAGGGACTGCAGCCATGCCTTTGGTTTTAACTTCAGGGAAATACTTGTAGCGTGCAGCCATTATGCTGTACATGTTGGAGATCGCTCCTCCTGTGAATGCATAAATAAATGAATAATAAAATAGTGATAATGAAAAAATGTATATTATACCACAGACATACAAGTCTCATTTGCATAATGCAGTGAAAGTGGCAGTGAACTATGAAAAAATATTTCTCTGAAATGCACAGACATCTGTCTAAATAGTATAAGACAGACTTTTGAGAAAGCCAGAGTGATAATCAGAATTTCCTGAATGCAATCTCTTTCAATTGTTATAATTTTGTAACATATTCCTAAAAAGTTTAGCTTTCATTGTGCTGCTTTTGGATAACTTCTTGTGAGCAAGAACAACAGAAACTTATTAACTTGTCTGAGATTGTGGAAATATCATATATGGGATGGATTTATCCCATCTTACTACAGACATAGAAGTAGATGCTTACAGGTAGATTTCTACAGCTGAGCTACATCATCTAAACTCCCTCACAGTCAGTTATGGGAAAGAGGCACTTCATTGGCTGTGATTCAGCTACCCTGTTTTCACACTTACCTTTGAAGAACTTGAATAGAGGGAAAGCACCTATTTCTCTTGGTTTGCTGCTATAAAGAGCCCTGAACAGTTAGCTCAGTTCTTCGGAGCAGACCTCAAGGTTTAATCAACCACATCCCTAAGCCTAGGACTTCTTCCTCTAAAATTTTTTCATTGATGAGAACACAGAAAGATCTGTATTTTTCTAGCAGATAGGACTGGAGATCAAGCAAGTGAGCACTTTATGTGGGCTGTTCCAAAAGGAGGTGGTTTTGTCCTTTATGCTCTATGACAGGATGGTATTCCCTCATGCCAAACCCAGAAAAGTTCTGCTGGGCACCCACATTGTCCACACGTTGGCCCAGGACCTTCACATGGTTCATCATCAGCCACTTCTGTCACTGCTTTTATCTTCCTTGCATGGGAAGACACTTTCTCTTGACCTTTATACAGGAATCATACTTGTGAATCCAATCAGGTTATATCCCAGGTAATGTGTCCCAGAAAGCGACAGACAATCACATTTTCCTGACCGTGAGCCCAAATCCTCACTGACCACCAAAGAAATCAGTACAAGATTTTCAAGAACTTCTAATCAACAGGAGCTGTGGTTGCTCAGCACCTTCAGAAACAAAGCTCATAAAAGGGTGTTTAGATGCCTACCTGTGCACCAGAGCCCATAGTGAAGTTTCAAATGCTGCCCAGCCATTGTACATAGCCATATACAGCAACAATTTTTTGCCCCAGCTTTTCTGTGGGAAGTTTAAACAAAGCATTCCTACTTCTAAATATCTGACTCATTGCTTTATGTTGCAGATAGTGTGAATATTCAAACACAGCCTATGTTTATTTTAACTGTTGAAGTTTTAGTCAAACCACCAAAACAGAGAAGAAACGCTCACCAGGTGAGAATATTCCATCTCCATCTTTGTTTGACCATCCAATAATCTCCCTCATCTTTCGAAGTGTTATTTGTTCCATGAGGACAAAAACAGGGGCAATTTCATAGGTAAACCTGCATGGATAAAGCAAAACAAAAAAATAAACCCAATATAGATGCAGATTCTAAAAACACATAATAAATTCTGAGTCTGTGATTCTTTGTTTAAACGTTTGAGGTTTCTAAAAGTTTTCCTGTAACTTGAGGTTCTGATCCTGAACCTTTACCCAAGCAAAAATCCTCAGGAAAACAATATTGGAAATCCTGATGAATAAAACCCACAATATTAGCTATTTTGCAGCTTTCTATACAGTGAATGTAAGATCTAAGGTTTAATATCATAGTGCTGCTGACTTCTGTACAAGGTTGTCCTGTAAAACAACTGTTTCCCAAAGTGCCAATTCCACACTTGTGGAATAACATACTGCTAAATCCTTATGAAAACAGCGAACTTCACTGAGCTAAACAAAACTATAATTAGAAGTATTGAGCTACAGTTTCAAAGCCTAAATATAATTAATTATGTGGATTTATTCTGTTGATGATCTCCAAGGACAACTTACTTCTACAATACAATGTGATCAATAACTGTCAGGAGTAATTACAAATGATGATTTTCTAATTACCAATTACCAAAACCAAGTCAGCAGTCAACTATTGTATCCATTTAATGAGGGCAAAAAACATTACACATCCTGGCATGCCCTGATGTCAGATTCAGATACGTGGATGGAAAGTGACAACCATACAACTATTTTTGGCAATCAAGGTACATGGATAAATTACTACTGCTGTAAACAAATTCTGCTTGCTGTTCAAAGGGAAAAAATAAGTAAGGGAGAAAAGAGAGCAAAGAGAAGTGAAAAGATCAACCTCTCATTTCCAAAGAAATCTATAAGAGGATAACACCCTGACACTTTGGATTTGACCGATATCCTCTACTTGAATAATTTTGTCAAAACCTGTGTGTTGTCTCTCTAATACTAAAATGGTATTTTGAGAATAGGTACAGCACACTCGAATGAGAGATGATATTATGATGGGAACAAGTGTCTGAAAACCTTGTCTTTTATTTACAGCTACACCGGTTGCTTACACTGTTAATATTTTCTTCAATTTTTATGTGTCCTTAGTCCATCAGAGAAACATCAGCATTATTTTTAAAATATTCCCTTAAGATTAAAAAAAATTAATTTGTTTAATTATTGTGATTGCTATTTTCAGAAGCCAAAATACTACTTATTTTATTTTTATTATCATTAGAACTGGCAGAGACAGCTGAAAGTTGAAGTTTGGGTGCTGCCACTATTTACAAATGGACAAAATTAATAAAGCAGTGTCTGCTAACAGTGGTTTGGGGTTGTTTTGGTTTTAAGCACTGTAAGTCTAGAATATATTCCAATCTTTATTTAGGCAGAATGATCAACTGATGTCCACAGGAACTCAGCAGTGTATAGACCACTGTAGCTCAATACAAAGTACTCTTAAGACAATGGGATTATTTTTTTCCCCACCAGTTTAAACATGTCTTGAGTTTTGTCCTGAGACCTTGCACACTGAATTTTGAATGTATTTAAACAAAAAGAAAATAATAATTATTTTATTCTATTCTGTAGTTAATTTCTGTGTCTCCAAAACCTGACAAGAAATACATGACAGTCGCTGTTTATAAATTACAAGGCCAATGAAGCTATATTGGATGATGGCTATGAACTTACAAATCACGTCTTGTAAAGTTCACACCACCTTACTTGTTTGAAACTTAAATTATTTTGAAAAATTCAGTAAAACCCCAAAAATGTGTTTGGGTTAAAAGGAACCATCTAACTTTAGAAACAATCTCCTTAAAAAATGCTGATTAGATTTTTCCTATAGTTACAACCTTTACAGGTATTTCTGTGAATTAACTATAGCAGTCATGAGTATCAGCTCTTTACTAACTGAATGTACTAACAGGTTTTTTGGTAGAAGCCAGTGCTGGCTTTATTCTGCTCTCACCTAAAAGACAAATCACTTAATCAGACCAAACCACTCTATCTACTGTTCTCTTGTTGGCCAGTCTGTAAAAAACAGTCTGAGAATAAACACAGAGCATTTTACATAATTTTTCTATTCATAAGCATATCTGCATAATAGTGAAACACCAATATATCCCCTTATCTCAGCTAACAGTGGGCATAAACAGAACTTCCAGATAATATTTATTTTTAACCTCAGTTGGCTGCTGCACGGTGAGAGAATGCCCTGTGCTACAGATCTCTAGAACTGGATGAATAATGAAATTCTGAAATTTCCATGCTGAAAGTCTCATGACTAGTGATTGAGCTATGAATAGCACATTTATACATTATTTCCAAGTCAATGTGGGAAGCTTATTATATTTAATTGTATATATTATCTTCACAGTGACATTTAAGTAATATTTCCTAATGATAATTTTAAATTTTAAGAGAGTACAGATGTTTTGATTACTGAAAACTCATCTGTAAAAGAAAGCACATACTTTTAATTGTTCATAAATATTTTAAGTATTGTTTATCCGTAGAAAAGAAAAAAAGGCAAATGGAAAACATTCCCTACCATAATTCAGTGTTACTGTTGCTTGTGTGTTATGTGCTCATGTAGCTGTAATAGGTTAGAACAGTTTCTAGGTAAAGGTCAAAACCTGTTCTTGTGTGCTGGAACACTGCTCAAAACAAATAGCATGTTCCCCAGAGCTCACAGAGGTGATTCAGTTATCTTTAATAACCTTCTCTGTCAGTCATTTGAGTTGTATTTTACAAACATCTTGCTTTAACCTTACTGGCAATTACTGTGTTTCTTGAAAGCACACCGTATTGACTTTGGTTTGCTGAAAAAGGGAGCACACTAAGCCTCACACTAACAAATAGATACTAAATTTTCGTGTTCGCAGAGAAGTATTTTCGAGATATGTTCTTGTTTAAAGCACAAATGGATGAGAAAGTAGTTATTTAACAGCTTACTTTCAAAAGAAAAAAGGAAAACATCAATTAAAAGGAGTTACTCTTTAAGAAGTGACTAAATGAGTGCAATGTTATTAATAATGATGTCAATATTTCTTTATCCTGTCACAGTCTGCCACAGAGCTGAATCCTTTTATGTCCTATCAGATTTGTGTCATTTCACTGATTACAAAAGGATACTGGGATAACTTAGTCAAATGTCTTGGTAAAAGTGACACCAAAATATTTGCCACAGAGAAAACTTTAGCAAGGGTTTTTTCAGAAACTGTTTTCACAGTTCTGCTAAAAAGCAGAAAAAGTATTGTGCTGCTAAAAAGGCACTTCAAAGCACTTTAAAGCACTTTGAAAGACTTGTTTGACAATTAAAATATATATTGCTGGGTTTTTCTTCCCAATCAGCTTTTAAATCTGAATGTCTCATACCAATTTTCAGCAAACAGAGAAGTAACTGAGATGATTATTACAAAGAGAAGGCTGGTTTTGGCTGTACCACCTTAGGTGGTTTTTTTAAATTTTATTTTATTGTTAATGTCACAAAATAGGCACAGCTCCTAGTCTACATAGAGCTGCTAGTCATCAGCATATTTAATGAACCAAATACTCACAGATAGGCCAGTGAAAATATTGTTCATTTTCCAATCTGAAGACACATTTCACATGTTATGACAATTAGCAACTCCCCAAAACAGAGGTTGCCTTACAGTTCAAACACATTCACTACAGGACTAAAAAAGAGCAGTCTTACCTGCTGAATATTTGGACTCCCATCACCTTTCTGAACATATGGATATCAAAATATAAATAAAAACTCACTAGAAGGTTTGGTGGGCTTTTAGTGGTTTGGGAGGGTTTTTTGATTGGGTTTTTGTTTGTTTGTTTTGGTTTTGTGATTGTTTTTGTTTAGTGTTGTTGGTTTGGGTTTTTTTAATTAATTGCACTCTATTTCAAAAATTCATAATAATACCTTACACTGACATTTAGCTTTCATTAACTTTGAGGTCAAGAAAAACTAGGAAAAGTTTCTTATTTGATGTATTCAGATGTCAAATTTTACTTTTTTTACACTTTCATTTATTAATTTACACATGACTTTATTAATCTTTGACTAATTCCTTCATTAGCATAAAGTTATTTTTCAGTGTTACATTTTTAATAATTTTGAAGCTACCCACTTCTTTACTAGCACATAAACAGAAAGTACTGCCTCAGGCCTGCTATCTCTGAAGTCAACTGTATAGAAAAAAATAACTTTTTCCATATCTAGTTTCTAGTGTTAACATAGCTGCATAGTGGATACATAGTGGATAGCTGCAGACTTGTTCAGTCTAGAGACAAAGCTTTTTTAAAAAAAGAAAAATATAGAGAAGATTGGTCCAAAAGAAAAAAAGTAATTTCATGTTAATATATTAGAATAATAATATTTTACTTACCGTGTGGTCTCAGATATTTGCATTTCTATTCAGTTTTGTGTAACCATTTTCACTTGTATTACTGACACATTAATAAAAACATGAGATATTTTTCTGGAAGATGTAACATCATTTAAAAATGGCAATTATTCATATCTGTGACAACACCTATCCACCATGACACACGCAGCCCGTGCAAGCACCAGTCACAGACACTGGTGACAAGACACTGCTTACATGTTTGTGTTAGCAGTAGATGTCAGCCACTCCCCAGCCAGGCCAATGATGTCCAGTCCTGTGGACAGCTGATTGAAAAAGCGAGGATGACCTGAAAAGAGAATTGAGAGCAACTCAGAACAAACTCCACCGCTATCTTTCAGGTTTCAAACTTAAACCTGACCACATTCCCACCTTTTCTGACACGAATCACAAGTTTGTACTCAGAACTCTTGCAGTGAAGTTTTCAAAGCAAGCCCTGCTTATGGGGAGACCGACAGCCGACATTTACAGATGTCTTATTACAAACGTCAAAAAATACTTTGGATAAGAGCTTCTGCATGGAATCATTTGCTTTTAACAGAGAGCCTCAGAATCGACTGAGCCTGTAAACACCTCCGGGACCTGCTCAAGGGGCTGGGCTAGCCCATTTCCAGAGCCCTCTTCCGCCCTGTCGTGCTGTGAACTCGGGCGAGGAGTACACGGTGGGGGACACGCCCTTGGCAGCAACAGCCTCCGGGTGCTGGGGCTATTTGCATTTAAATGGAGGAAGAGAGGAAGGTTCAGGCGCTTGAACGGGGGCTACAGGGGTGAGAGGGGGGATGCAGAGGAGCCGGTCTCTTCCCGAGCTACAAGGGAGAGGCGTTTCGCGGGGTCTCGGAGGGAATGTCCCAGCACTGCAGCAGTGGGAGAGGGCCCCGCAAGAGCTCCTCGACTCGGACCCTTTCCCCTTTCTAGGTTTATTAGCTAGAAGTCACCTCCTTAAACAGAGTTTGCTGTTGAACCGAAGTAAATCACATCCCTGTATTTCACCCGAAGTTGCTTTAACGACTTCCCTAAGCAAAAATCCCGACTCTTGGGGGTCTATTTTTCTAGCACGAAGAGAGGAAATTCCTAACAATTGGTAAGGGGCTTTGAGGGGAGGTGTCATGATTTGGACTTCTCTGCGCTCTGGGGAAGGACACGCAGATAGCGCACTGGGGACAGCCCGGCCCTAGAAGGGGGCCTCTCGACGCCTGGAGGGGCCCTGTCATGTCGGATTCTGTTCAACACCAGGAACATCAGCATCTTTTGACATGAAGAAATAAATGCGATTCTGCCCTGAGCGATGTCAGCAGAAATCTTTTGGAGGCGTGAGCCTGCCGGCGCTGCCACATCGCGACACTCCCCGAGGAGGATGCGCCGCACCCGGGCTGCTCCCTCCCGCGGAAAACCACGGCTCGGGGCTAGAGCCCAGAAATACCACCGTGGCTCAGCTGTTTGCTTTAAAATCAGCACTTCTGTCCCCTTCCAGGACACGCTGACTGAGAAGTTATCTTAAGCGACGTTTCGCTGACCTCTCGCAGCTGTTAAGGAGCCCGCGATCTCCTAAGGCTGGGCTGCACATCCAGACCCGGTGACTTTGTAGGGAGCTTCACCTTGAGAGAGGGTGTGAGCCCAGGAGCCCACAGACAGCAGAATGCGTGTCCTGGGCAGTCAGACAGTCCGAGCAGCGCTTTAAAGCTGCACAGACAGCGCTTTGAACAGAGCTTGTGTCCGGTCGGACACCTGCCTCTCGGGTCCGGGGACCGTCCTGCTGGTCCCACAGAAGCTCCCACAGGGGAGCTCGGGGTGAGGGGGGGAGGTCGCTCGACATGCGGCACGATGAAGAGCAGAATGATGGTGCAAGCACACAGAGCGCAGCCGCTCTGACTTAACTTCTGGTCACCTGTCAAACAACCCGCGCTCTCCTTTGATCAAGAGTACAAAAATCAAAGTATGCTCCCGACTCCCCTGAATCAATCAAACTACCATGTAAGTAGGAAAAAGGACAGAACGCTACCCGCCACATCTATTGTCAAGATTTTGCTCCTTGAAGGGGGGCGTTGTGTCTTCACGGCTGCAAAAGCAGCCAGAGCAGAAAGCTGCGGCCCGTCCTTCAGGAGCCCGGGCTCGCAGCTGCCCAGGCAGAGCCCGGTGTGAGCCGCCGCCGCCGCTCCAGCTCCGCGGGGAGGCGGCCGGGCCCAGCCCAACCGAGCCGAACCGAGCCGAGCCGTGCCGAGAGGGCAGCCGGCCGGACAGAGCTCGGCAGCCCAGAAACGCTGGAGCACGGCTGGGGAGGGAAACTCGGCTCCGTTAGCGCTCCTGTTCCTGATCCGCTTGGGTATGTACGGCAGTCAGCGCTGTTTGCCAGCAGAGATTTCTGTGGATACAATGTAAAACATTTCAGACCAAACAGCCTGAAAGAGCACTGACTTTGCCCTAGAGTCTGGCTGCAGCTCACGCAGTAAAAGAAGTGATTACAACCCGGGATTTCTGTCTGATTCAGAAGGACCTGGACAGGCAGGGCTCCTGGGTAATGGGCTGAAATCCACAGGGTTCCTTTATTGATGATTCCTAGGATTTCAGTCTCTTTTTCATTAAACGTTTGATGAACATAAAAAAGAAAAATTGCAAATTCTGTGTCATTTATGCCCTCATTTACCTAATGATATTGCTCCCCGGAGATACAGACAGCTCGCGTTTCATCAAGTGAAAGAGATTACGTCTTAAAAACTTGTTTCTGTGCTCTAAAAACAGCACTGAGCCCTACCCGGCGGGGACGGATGGACATCAATAAATGAAGTTTCTGAGCAGAAACATTTCCAGCTCCCGCAGCCAGCCCTGGGGCCGAGCCTGCAGGGAAGCACAGTCACGGGATAGAGAGGGGTGTGCTCACCTCCGGGAGCTCAGTCACGCTCCCTTCACCGTGAGCCTGAGGAAAGTCCCGGGGGAACTCGCCAGTTTTGTACAAAAACCTACCTGTCCTCACTCCGTATTTCAGTGTGTCCCGGCAATCCACCAGAATCTGCTCCAGGGACTCAGGGTTGTCTGAAAGCTCCAGGTTGAAGCCCTCCATGCCCTCCAGGAGCTGGTGTGGGTGGTGAAAGTCCAGCACTTTGGTGGATCTGTCAAAAGTCTTCCTCACGTAGTTGAGGAGGATGTCCACAACCTCCAGCAGGAACTGCATGGTCTGCTCCTCACCATTCTTAGAGGGCAACAAATCTGTGGGGCAAACCAGCTATCAGCGCTTGCTTTGGGAGAGAGAAGCAGAGATGAACCAGCCTCGGCTGCCCCCAGCTCCCCAAGAAGCTGGAAGCCGTGGCCCCAGCGCTGCCTGGTTGCAGCAGGGCAGACTCCCGGTCCCTCTCGCCCCGTGGGGACGGCAACAGCAGAGGTACCTCCAAGGCGCCCCTGCCCAAGAGCACGCCCTGCAGCGCTAAGCCTGTGCGGTGTGAGGCACTCACCTCCTGCGGGCCAGCAGTACCCAAAATCCGCACCTGCCCTTACCTTGCAACGTCCCCATCTCCGCCCCACAAAGGGATTGCTTTCCCTTTCTCACTCCTCTTGCAATGGCCCCGTATCAGCAATCACGGGCTGCCTCATTACTATTTCACTATGGAGGATAAAAACATAAAATTACTCTCCTCCTGGATGCTGGATCTGGAGAAACCCCTGGAACCACTGAAGCTGAGCTGCAGGTGATCAGCCCAAGGTATGTAAAACTGCATTTCAGGCAGCTTGCATACATCGCCAGTGCAACTCCCAAAAAACACAGACACGGAGCTTCCTTCAAAAACAGCCAAGGAAAAGCACCGTCTGAACGTGGCTGCACTTCCAGGGGAGATGAGGGCAAGGCTATTAAGGGACATGCCTGAGCTGGAGCAAGGAGAAACTGTAAAGTGTTTACCTCTGGCATACAGATTGGAAAAGTCTGTCTCGGTGCGCCGGAACCTGGATCCTTTCTCACTGTTCTCACACGCCAGCAGGCTCTTGGACGACTGCCTTTCCTTCAGAGAGCTGACGATCCGGCCCTTGTCTTCCAGGCTGTTGGTCCTTTGCAGGAACCCTACATTATTATTGCAAGGTGCACAGGTCAGAGTTTTCTCACTTCCCAACATGTTTAGAAATATCTAAAGCAGCTCTCTAGACAACAGTTAAAAGTGGTGTTGGCTCTAGATCTGGCTAATGAGGTCAGGAATAAGGGTATTTATGGGGATTGTTTGCCTCCAGGAGGCAGAGTTCAAAATGCCATCAACTGCAAAAACGCAGCCATGCAAAAAACAAAATTTCGTCATTTAGTGCAGTGGTAAATTCTTATTAAGTCGATCAGACAGATTCCACTTCAGTAATCAGCCACTGGAAGAGAGTTCAGGATGAGTCAATGCTATTTCAGCCTGCAGGCGAAGTTTATGGACCTAGCAGACAGGGGCAATGATGTATGATTAAAATCAGAGCCATTTTCAGTTCTCCTCGTGGTGCTCTCACGCACAAAAGGCATGAGAACAAGCAGCCATTCCGGAGCAGCCGTCCTGAGAGTGCTAGAGCTCTGAGGATACCAGTAGCACTCATATAACCCCATCTTCCTATTATCAGGAAGTACTGATGCGGATTTTCCACCTGAAAAGGTGCTTTGATGCTAACAGTAATCATCCCCGAAGGTTTTAAGAGCTCTGCTCTCACCGGAAACGCATCTTTGGCGCTCAGAACCCGAACACAACTGCCGCTGTTATATGCACGGCAATAATAAACCCGCTCACCCCAAGAATGATGGGGGTGGGAGTCATGCAGAGTCCGCGGCGAGTAATGAGATCTGCCTACTTTAACAAGGCAGGGAGAACAATTAATTTTCTGGATTTGATCTATTAAATCTGTGATGCTCACTAAAACACACACAGTGTCAGGCTTTTCGTCATTAGGAAAGCATCGGATTTTGACCTTCCAGATCGCAGCGAGCGTGTCTGTATGTTTGGAAGAGGCACTACGGCAGCGCCAGTGTCCTTTATTCTTTCTTTTCTTTTAAAATAAGCAACAATCGAAACCAAGGCTCGTCGCGGCTGGGGATATCAGCCAGAGAGGAGGGCTTAGCAGGGAGGAAATACAGCGTCCTGAGTTCTCTCACCCACGTCCCCCGACGCCGCTTCTCTTCAGCGCCCTCCGCGTTCCGGCCATGTGTCCCTGCTCTCCGGAGCCGTGAGAGCGGAGCACGACTGTGGGCACCTCCCATCGAGCACCCATCGCAGGCCCCTACAGGAGCCCTGCACTTGGGCAGGCATGGCAGCTGTACCTCGGGGGAGAAAGGGGAGCTGCTGGTCCAATCGCTCCCGGCGCGGTATGTGTGCCTCGGGCCCTGCTGCCAGCCAGGCAGTCACAAAGAGCTGTGGAAAAGGGAGCGCTCGGCCGGCAGGCCCTGCTGCTTCAGTGGGCACCCGTACCAGTCTGTAGGAGGGTGACTCTCAGGTAAGTTTGTCGGAGTTATACTTTCAGTGAATACCTCGTGTTTTGCCTTTTAATTCTGATCTTCTACTGATTAGTCTTTTTCTGTGATGCTTTTAAGAATGAGACAAAGATTATTTAAGGGAAACTCTCTTCGTGCATAATTTAAGAGTAGCCGTCCATATATACATATATATGGACGTATATATACGTATAAAATTTAGTTATGTTGTTACTACTTCTAATGACTCTTGTAGCCATTATTCGTTCCTGCAACGGCTAGTGCTATTTGCCTGCTCATTAGGAGGAGCAGCTGATATCGAAGCAGGTGCAGTCTAAACTGAATTATGGATACTCCTTTACCAGGTCCTGGGGCTTCATTTTGCCTTTTTTTTTTTTTCCTTCACCCGTCTGCTTTTCTCAGGCTCTCAGTAGCGATGCTCAGGTGGGATGAGTTCCGTGAGAGCAGACGTCTGCAGGAGCAGCGACGCTCCGCTTGCCTCGAGAGCCGTGCTCCCCTCGGCGTGCAGACACGCGTTCCGCAGAGGCTGGGGGATGAGGGAGCCCCGCTTCAGTAACAGAGAAAGGCTGCAGCTGCCTCCAGTTAACTCCCATCGGGCCCACGAGGCCGTGGTTTCGCTGAAGGCTCTGACCTAACTGGGCGCTGCGGGCAGGGAGCTCGGTCCTTGCCGAGCGGCTCTGCGGCGGCTCTGCCCGCGGAGACTCCCCGGGCCCGCAGTGTCCCGGGCCCGGCGGGGATCAGCGGCCGCGCACGGGGCCTGCCAGCCCGAGCCTCGTGGGGCCCGCGGGGCTGCGCGGCCGCGCTGGGGATCCCAGGGCGGGATTAGAGGACGACAAAAGCCTGAAGGCAGGATCGCGCTGTCGGCCGGCATCAGCCCATCCGGCCGTAGGTAACGTGCCGCTCGCTGAAGCCCCCTGGCCACGGCAGTGTCTCGTGGACCTGGAGACTCGGTATAACGTGGAGCCCAGGGGCAGGGACAGCACCGCTCCGGAGCCGCCGGACCGTGTCGTTTGCCGTCTCCTCCCTGGGAGAGTGTGGGACGTTCCCCGGCGCCGTCCAGCGTAACAGGCGGCCCTCGAAGGCTCCTTCAGCTCCCGGGGAGAAGCGCGCGACTGTAGCCGACCTTTCATCTGTATCGTAGCTGAAAAGCGAGGCCGGTGCAGGAGAGTTCCAGCAAGTAGCAGGGTATGAAATAGTGTCCGCTTTACTTCTGGAGCAGAGGAGAACGCAGCCTCTCTCAGCAGGTGCATTTTCACCGATGCGCTTTAAGAGACCGAGTTTTCAGAAGCCGAATGACACCAGACTGGCGAGGGAGTACCTCGCTGCGCAGCGTGACAATAAATTCAGCGTGATTTCACATTAGGTCTCGCACAGGGCAGAAACGTGAGCCCCCCTCGGCCTCGCAGCCCTGGGTGGACGCTCATCTTCCGAGGCCGGACAGACCTGCGGGCTCCCGGAGCGCGCCGCAGCCGTCGGGGGCTGCACGTCGATGGGGGCTGCAGGAGGTCCTGGTTCTCCTCCGCGGTCGGGGTGTTTAGCATCACCTACGTAAATCATGCTTGGCAGCATAAATCCCACGGACTCCGGAGACGAGCCCAGTTTCTGACATGCATGGCTGCTTTGGAAGCCCCACTTTGCCGTGTTGCTCACTGGGCTTGGAATCATCAGCTGGCCGCGGCCAAACAGGAGACGCACCGGAACAATTTTACTGCGTTGAGCACTTCCACTGATGCCAAGCAAATGTTAGCAGGATCAGTCCCAGCAGTAACAATTGCCAGGGAAGGAGTGCAGCATACAAATCCAGATACAGGGGAAAATCTGCCAATATTTTGCCCGCCGTGACAGTTCATTAAACCGCTTTAAAATAGGTTGTTTGTCTGGGTTTCTGGGTTTTTGTAGATTTTTGTTTGTTTGTTTTTGTTTGAGTGGATATGTGTAGAGATTAAGAGTGGAGATGAGGGGAAGGGGGGGTGGTAGTGGCAGTGCTCTTCTCAGGAGGTGGCTTTCAACCAGAAAAGGAAAAAAAACTAATCCCTAAATCGCTCAGTTACTTAAGAAGAAATGACATACATCTTGGATACGTCATTATTGAAAATGTCAAACATGTAATATACAACCCAGAAGGAAGAACCAGCTCATTGTTAAAGACCTGCCTTTTTTCTGATGTCAATCCTTATTTTAAGTTTGCGTTCAAAATTAATCGAGTTCAGTGTGACACACAAAGAAAGAACAAATCCAAGGCCCATTTGTGACTGTACAATATTTTGGGTCCGGAACGACACTTGTGAAAGGTAAGGACAAGGAGATATCATCTGCAACAGTCAAATGTCAACTCGTTTAGCAAGTTTAATTAGGATTTTTGGCAACCTTAACACTTCATTCTGTTTACCACAGGCAACCTTCCCTGTATGTCTTTGTGAACGTGTTCGATTCAAATGGGAGGGCTCATACAAGCAAAAACAGTGGTCGTGATCAAATCTGAGTATTCCAAATTGGCGTTTGGAATTCACTCACTATTCAGAGTATATTTTTCATGTAAAACAGAATAGAGCCAGTAAAGGAAAACTGAGCATCAAACCACAACAAAAAAATACAGCTTCTCTTGAACTCCCTTCACAAAGCCTTCACTACGCCCTCTTATGCTCTTCTCAAATCCAAAATGGTGGGATATTTCATTTTCAAGTGTATTTGATCTCATTGAGAGAAGCTGCGCTGTCCCTCTCTAACCCCGTAGTCTAGCAACACGGAGCAACCCTAAGAGAGCGTTACTTTATCAGTTCTGCTTGCCGGGCTAAATTAAAATGATGGTGAAAATGCCCATCGCTCCAGCCACCGAGGGGACTGGTAGGGAAATGGTCCATTAAACCCAGATCAAGAGCTATTTATAGAACTAAGCGACTACTCGTTAATGTCGCCAGCGGCTACCAGTGAAATCTCTCACAGCCACAGCGCTAAACATTTGCACCCTGATTCTTTCCCCGTTCAAACTGCCAGGTGACAAAACGTTTAATGAATGAACTTTGACTCGAGCAAGCAGGGAAAGAGGTTTAAATGTTCTTTTGCATCGAAAAAAAGGTTAGTGTCTCCACGACATATTTCCCATCCCCCTAAAAGAGACAGAGGGGAAAAGGGAAAATAATTTCTGTGCGTTAGGGGTATGGGCTAAACTGAAAGGGCCTCCTCATCAGAATATGAAGATTTGTCTGCTAGTCTCTGAAAGCGAAGGCGCTACTGAGATATCTAGAGAAGGAAGACAGCTTGTTATCTGCAAATGAATCTCTTGCTATAACGTTGCGATCTGATTGTGCATTTGTTTCCCTTCTGCATTTCATGTGCCTGCGCGCTGACTGGCTGCCAGTGCTATCTTACCAGCACAGCAAGCTGACGAATTGCTCTTTAATAAGGCTCTCGTTAATCTTTTTCCCCCAGGAGATACGTATTTTCTAGTCAGATAAGGCTGAAAAATTTCAGACAGTGAGAGGCGGTGAACCGGCCCCCCTCCCCCCGCTTTTCCTCCCCGGCAGGTCCTGCGCGTTCTTCGCGCCTGTCCCCCACCCCCCGAGTGTGGCAGGAGGGGCAGCGGGGCGGCCGCCGTCCCTGCCCCGGCGGACAGACAGACAGGCAAACAGACAGACAGACAGACCCGCGGCCGCCCGCAGCCCCAGGAGGGCGCCGCGCCGGGGCCGCCGAGCCGCCCCGCGGCCGGCAGGGGGCGCCCGCGGCAGGGCCGGCGGGGCGCTGGGCCGGGGCTGCCCCGCGGGGGCGGCCGCGCCGTCACGCGTGGCTGCGGGGGTGTCGCACCGGGAGGCACGGCCGCACTTACCGCATATCTTCAGCCCGATCTTCCTGGTGCACCCGTGAGCCACGCCGCACCACGAGTCGTAAGCTGGAAGAGAGAGCAGAGTTGTTCCCCTGGCGCGGCGGGGTGGTCCGGCCGCAGCTCCTCACCCCGGCCCCCCGCACGGCTGTATGGCCGCGAGAAGCCTCCGAGCCCGGCGGCGCTGGGCGCGGCGCAGCTGAGGCTCGGATGACAGCGAGCCGACATGCTGGCCTGCCCGGAGGAGAGGAGCAGGCACCTGGGACCCGATATCTCATCATTTACTGGCTGGGCTCCAGGGAAGCAGCAGCTTAAAATAAAGTGGCGTGAAATGGGGTCACAAAAGAGTTCAGGAATTAATTGGTTGAAAAATAGTATTTGACTAGGTGATCGGACTCGCATCATTGAACCTCGGACGGACTGACGGGCTGCCGACGGCCCCATTAGGACCGCACCCTCAGAGGGAACAGGCTGCTCCCCAGCCCCTCGAGTGGTGGCTCGCACTCGCCCCGCTCGGCCCCAGCTGAGCCCACGGGAAGCGGGGAACGAAGCCCAGGACCGAGGTGGAGGGTGCGCCGGCCGCGGCACCGGGCAGTGCCGAGTCTCTCCCGCCCGTCGCCGGCGCTCCTGAGCGGGCGGAGGAGCCCTCGGGGCAGGGGCGCTGCCAGTGCCCGGGGGCGGGGTGCCCGTGTGGGCAGGGCGGGGTGCTGCTGCCAGCGGTTATCTTAATTTGAGCCGTGTCGCCAATTAATTCGATTTCTGCTTGTGACACGTCAGTCGAAGGCAGCAGTGCCTGCCACATGCGCCTGAAACAAGACCCAGTGCTGCCGTTCGTCCCCTTCCCCGTTTTTTACAGTTTCAGAATAATGACAATAATGAGTCCCATGCTCGTGCCTCGTAACTCTTTCAGAGTAAAAGCTATTACCCGCTCTGCTGTCCCTGACAACCTTTCATTTCTTACTGTTGCTCGCTCTTTGTCTCTGATGTTTTATAGTATCGAATCTCTTTTTTCATTTTTTTTTCTTTTCGGTAGGCGGCGGTCTGAACTGCCTGGTAGGGCTATAAACTGATTCTCTATCCACCTGCAGCAGCCTTTGCTTCCCACTCACACCTCAATAACTCAAGGCGAATTCAGAGCAATTAGGAATATAACGCTTTGAAAAGCTGCAATTAGCATCCAAATTTCGCTTGATTACAGCCTTCAGCGTAGGCTGAAAAGAAGCTGCAGCATTAGCATTTATAAAACGTAGCGGGGAGACACCCGCTCTAATACCCTGGTGTAACTTCGCCCTTTAACGCATTCGTTTTCTCCACACCTCTTCCAACATCCCCATTTTTTTGTCCATCTGGGAGGTCAGTTAATTGTCTATATCTCTCAAACGTGGCTATAAGATAAAGACAACGTTGACCAGTAAGGTGGGCTTTTCCTCACAGCGTCTTACTCGCCACGGACCGATCTCTCCTGTTCCACAGTAGGAAGATGGTTTCTTTGTGTAGAGCACTTTCCACACCTTGCTTAATGGCGCGGAACAGAGCTTCACAGATGTATCATTTCGTTACGAACCTGGTCTTTCTGAGCCTAAATGAAGAAAGCCTCCAAAACATTTAAAACGAGGAAAATATTAAAACCTACTTGTGGGTCGCAAATTAGGTGGGGTGGGATCCGGAGCATCGTTGGACGACGAGGGAGCGGAGGAAGCCATCCCTTCAGAAAAGCCCCAGTCCTCGGAGCTCGTATTTCCTCGATATTCCTCTGAAGGCTTGGCAGCAAGGGATTTGCTGGAAGGAAGAACAGGCGGGTTTAGTGTCTAGTCTCCTGGAGCACCGCACCGGAGTCCCGTCCAGACGCCAGCGGGCGGCAGCCGCGCAGGTCCCGAGGCGATGGCAGGACCGGCCGATCAGGGAAAATGCCTCGACAGACTGAAGAGCAAAATCTTCCCTTCGCTAGATTCCAGGGCGCTACCCCCCGCGCCTGAATGACGGATTTAGCAGAGCATGAAGTCTACAGCAATTATATCGCTGGCCACTGAGCAGGGCAGTTATGTGGTTCCCATCAAATGGAGACCAAGGTGCAGAGCGGGCTTAGAAATCACCAGCCCAGACGACCTACAATCCCAAAGACAGCCCGCTCCTCGGCTTTACCAGACACACGTCAGGCTAAGCATTCGGGAAAGACTGACAGATAAAACCCCGCCACCACAAAGGTGCGTTTTGCCCAGATCCAATGACAGGCGCCACATACATGTGTATCTGCACACACATGTCTCAGCAAAGCGGGGCCAGTCTGTGCTCCAGCACTAGCCAGCGATCTCCCGTGCCCGTGCTCGCCTTAGCGGCGCAAATGGCAGGAGAGGCATGTCTGTCTGGGGAAAGGAAGATGTAGGACCAGCCCTCGCTCCTCGCCAGATGTTCAGCTCTTTCCTGGTGGACACGGTGTTCCGATAACCAATACAAGGGTCGCTGATCGAGAATTGCCGGGTCAGTGCCCAGCTCGTCTCTTTGTCCCCACGGCTACCTGCGATTTATTTTCTTCCCCTTGTAAAGAAAATGAAGGTCGCGGTAACGAAAGAATGCTTTCTTTGTTAGCGGCTTTTTTTCAAATCGGTAGCTACCGATTCATTTCCACTGCCGGGTGGATTTACACCCGCATGTAAACGCAACAGATCAACGATTTCAATGGAAAACAGGTATTTAAATTTTCTTAAGAAGAGAAAGAAAACAACCATAGGCAGAGGATATTTTCTAGACAATGCCTGGAAGTGAAGTAACAGGTTAACATTATGTCTAGGGCGGTAGCTGTATCAAAAAAACCCGTTATTCCTCTATTCATACGACAGCGACCAAAACCGATTTTCGGAGGAAAAAATGCTCCAGACGTTCTCAAAGGCTTGAAAAAAATAGGATGCTGTTTAGAGGACACTTACCAAGGGGGCGAGCGGACACTCTTATTGCCGTAGTCCAGGTTGGCACGGCGACTCTAGCCTGGGAGCGACCCGCCGCTTATAAACTCTGCCAGAAACGACGTCGGAATACCAATCGCGCCGCGGAATTTAATGCGAGATGACCTTTTTTCCCAGAAGTGCTCGGATTTGCTTTTTTAAAAGCGTGAATCGCCCGTTGATCTGCTTCGACGCAGGCATGAGTCACAGGACCGCCGCTACCGCCTCCGCGCCGCTCCGCACGGGGGCTGGGGGCCGCTGGGGCGGCCGCCTGGGGCGGGGAAGGGCGGCCCACCGGCCCCGGCCGCTGCCGCTGCTCTGCTTAGCCCCGGGGCGCCGGGGCTGGCTCCCGCGGCGGGTGGGGCTGTCCAGCCGCGGCAGGGGCGGCACCCCAAGCGGGCGGTCCTGCCGTGAGAGCCCCTCGGGCGGACACAGCCAGAGGCTTTCCCTAGACAGCACCGGCTTGACCCGAGGTCGCCAGCTGTGCTAATAGGCACCGCACACATCGGCGCACCGCTGAGGCGAGGGGCCGAGCACCCGCCCCGGCCGTCCCTGCGGCCCCGGCCCTCCCCTGAGCATGGTGCGGGTCTCGAATGTGCCGGGCGGGGTTCGTGTGGATCGTAGCTTAGCAACACCCCCTGTCCCCCCTTCGCCGTGCCGAGGGTTTGATGTGACCCGCCGGCTCAGCCCGCGGTTCCCGCGGCTGGCGCCGCTCCTCCCCGCCAGAGGGTGGCAGAGGCACGGGCACCGCTGCAGGGGAACACCTGGATGCCGGTGACTTGCCTTCAGTGTTGCCATTAGATTACGGTTTTATGCCAAACATCCCTTTGCTAAAACCAGAAACGTTAAGACAAGTTTTTTGTACCCCTGCCAACCCCACGTCTGCGTTACTCCGTCCTCACCCCGAATGTGCTCAGGCAACACTTTGTGGTGGTGACCGGGGTGCTGTATCCAGGGCGCCACGGTAGCTACGCAGATGCCTAAACCAAACCCTTCCCAAAAAGATGTCACGTAAGGGGCTGGGAGGAATCTGCAATGAGACGAGAGGAGGGGAAACAGCCCGATGGAGCCAGAGAATTTCATCCTGTGCAGGAGATGCTGGGCAGTGCAACGAGCAGCAGGCCTGTGTCCTTTCTGAAGGACTTGAGGGAAAAGCAAAAACTTACCAGCCCGTTTTGTAAAGGAAACCGTCTGACTGACAGCATTAAGTAGCCGGATGACCGCTTTGTCGAGCACACTTACTGTCTAGGAACTGGGTGTGTAACAAAAACACTAACAGCACAAAGGCTAGTTTTCAAACATAGCTTTACAGATACTAATGGCCCTAGCTGACACGACCTTTACTCATATCTAGGCTATAATTTTAAAGCTGGTTTCAACCAATCGAGCAAAACATTTGCTCAGTGCAGAGCGTGAGAAATGATAATATAACTGTAACTATTTGTCCTTATAAACGTAAACAAAGGTTCAAAGGAAGTCATGGCAGGATTGCAGTACAAAGGGTCAGTGAAAGACCACGCAAAGAACCTGTAAGCTGTCAGTCACTGTGAGGCGCGACCCAGCTGGGTGTATGTCCGACACGCTGATTCCTTTCCTTCTGGCTTTCCAGAAGTGCGTGTGTCTGGAGTAGACAGACATGGTTTAACATAAATATTGACGTCTTCCTAGAATCTGAGGCCCGCGAGGGGAAAGAGCCAGACAGTGAAGGCCAGTGAGCCTTCCGCGGCACGCTGGAAATAGGCTCTTTCCAGCCCTCGAGGAGCCCGGCGGCGCGGCGCTCCCGGCGCTCCCGGCGCTCCGCCGCGCTCAGCACCGCGGACAGCGCCCGCCGCGGCCCGGCCGCACAGCCCGGCAGGGTGAGCGAGCGGCTCGGTGCGGGCAGCCTGGCACGGCCCGGGCGGGGGCGCGGAGCCCTCGCTCCCTCCCGGCCGCGCAGGAGGACGCCGAGAGCGAGCCCCACCGAGCCCGGCCCGCTCCCCTCCTCACGGCCCCTCTGGGTGGCGCTGCGTCTCAAGCCCAGGCACTCGGCAAAGCCCTGCGCAGAGCCCGCCCGGCCGGCTGCGGCTGCTCCGAGCCCGCGCTCACCACCATCGCTTCGTGCCGGCCCCGGCGGCGGCACGGGGAAAACACCAAACCCTGGGGCTCCGCGGGTCCCTCCCTCGCTCACGCCTGGAAACGCTTGCTGACTCGTATTTGCAACGGAGCCGCTTGAAAATCCGACCTAAAGCCAAACCACCACAGCTCAGCGCCTTCATTCAGAACTCGCCATACCAACCGAAATCTTTGAATCACCCTTGCCAGGTGTACACACTTAGGCTAGGGCACTCAGAGATGTGCCGCTCTCACCGAGAGCTCAAAGTCCTCCCCTGCAGCTGTGCCGCTCAAGTAGTCTGCTATTTTCTACTTGCATGTGACTGTCCCCTCCCGAGGCTACTGCTCGGGTGCGCCCGAGGCACAGCTTACAGAGAATCTCTTCGCAGCTGGGGACCCAGGAGACCCAGGCTTTACTTGAATTCAGATGTTTACTGATGATGTGGAACACACAGGAAAAACCACCGATGCACGGTATCAGCAGGGCAGGAGGATGAAGATATGTAATTCCCTTAGCTGAAGCTTGTAAGCAGCACATTGGTTAGAACTCACTTTAAACAGCCAGACTATGGGATAATTCACCTCCATCCACAAACTGGCCATGTTAAAATACGAATTTTGGGTACCCTGAGTGGGCAAAGGAATGAAACCAATGCAATAAATATCTTTAGCAACAAAGACTACTCAACAATTATACATAGTTTTTATAGCTGTGGACTCTCTCTCTCTATATACCTATAAACAATGACTGTCAAGCAGAATAAAATACTATTTGTATTGCAACCTGTAGATTTGAAAAGCTGCTGTGTTTGGAGCTGCGTACAGTATATAACAAATTAGTGCTTTGATTATTTGGCCCTGTCCAGAAAATTCTACAAATGGAAATTTGGTGAAGACTGTGGATTCCTACTCTACAGATAATTTTTTGCTGTTTTACGTCACTTGACAAACATGAATTGAAGATGAATGATACATTTGCTTTGGGTTTTATGAACAGTCAGTACTGATGTACCCAACTGGCCCGTATTTAAGGATCATGTACATCACTCGAGTTTCAAAGACAGCCCAAGATGAACTGCCAGAGAGAATATTCAGCACTGCTGTGATAAAGGGCATTTGGAAAAGTCTAATCTGAAGCACATTGTTTTACATACTTTGTGGCTTCTTGTTTCAGGATGTCCCCTTCCTGATCCATGCTGGCATGTCTTGTTGTCCATTTTGATCTGCTTCATCTGAAAAACATCCCAAAGAATAACTCACCTCCTGAAACTATAGCAATGGAAAATCCCAACTCCCATTACCCCCAAGCAAACATGGAAAGAAATAAGGAATCCCCTTACTTCCAAGCTGTAACATAAAACCCTTTTTATCTAGATGGATCAAAGCAAATTACTTAAGACAGGTAACTGTGATTGTAACTCGAAAAAATAACAAAAGTGATAGTACACCCAGTAAGTCCACTCTCTACCAGTTTTAGGAGATGGCAGTTTTACCCTGTGTCTGAAAGCAAATTTATTTCCCACCTCCCCTAGTAACCCTATAGAGCCAAGACAACTGATGCCTGGATATATTTCCCCTTATGATATTTAACTTTTACATATCACTGAATTATATCTTTTTATCCCATAGGAGGGCATCAGTTTACAATGAGAACATGCAGCAGTTTCATGAATGCTGCTGCAGGAGATCACGCAGTTTGACTCTCCAGTCTCAGAACAAATTTGGAGAGCTGGATTCTGGGGGGTTTTAACACATGATTGTTTAAACTTAGCATATTTCATACATAATCCTCAGGAAACAAGAAGCATGGGCTTTTCTGCTACTTAAAAAAACCCCCACTTCTCAAATCATAACTCAATTTCAGGTATGGGCTTTGCAAGTCTCAAAAGTTTTTGGGATCATTACAGTTGTGATCTTAGCTAGGTTTTTGGTTTGTTTGTTTTGGTTAGTTGCTTTGAGGTTTTTTGTTTGGTTGGTTTTGGTTTTTTGTTTGTTTTGTTTTTTCCCCTTTCCCCTCTGTGGTGGATAAGTCAGGTTTTGCCCTGACAAGTTTGTTAGTTCACCCTGGATACCATCAGTACTAGTCAAACAGCAGATTTGCTGCAGCACTGCATTTGAAACCCTTCATTCCTCTGGTTTCTTTTTAGCTACATATTACAGAAATGGAAACAAAAATTGTTTCCAAAATGGAAGGTTAAGTGCGCCTGGTTGAAATACAAGGGGTTTAAAAAAAGCACCAACACCCAGATTTTTTAACACAGTGCAATCAAAGCACAGAAACATAAACTGGATGGTATAAACAGCTACAAAGACAGAAAACTGGCACTCTGTACTCTGAAAAGTACAGTGATATGTTCTTGTCTACCCAGACATGTTTGTCCACCAGAAAAAACAGATGGACAGGTAAGAAAAAAAATCCCTTCTCTCTGTTAGATTGACTAGTTAATCTTTCCTATTCTGAGTGGATTTCATTAGCATTTTTACAACTAACAGATTCCTATTTGGAGGTAAAAGAAGAATGCATGAACTTTAAGGAAAAAAATCAGTTGCTACATAGGCCTCTCTACTCAGTACAAGTATGGAAGATTATGAAAATATTGAGGGGCATCTTTAAGGAAAAAAACACTTCTCCCAGATCAAGAGAAAGGTAATTCAAATTCAAGATATCTCCCAGACAGAAAAATCAGATTAAAGTTGACTTGTTAGAGGTACATATTCCAATCTGTTTATGTAATAAAATCTTGTCTACTTTGACATTTCAAAACTTCTCTGCAAGCACACACTTACCTAATGCTCTTGACTCCCCTTGATGGTATTCCAATAGCTGCACTTGAAGGGGACAACCACAGGAAAAAAACAGAGCTGCTGTCATCTGGGACAGCACTAGCATTTCAGCACTAGAACAAGAGACAGAACTTAGCCATAACAAAGTTTTTTAAAGCTAATACACATGAAAGAAAGAGCAGCACTGCTCTGAGCAGTGAATCAAGCATAACCTCTCTCTTCATAATCTTAAGGGATACTTAATGTCTGCTAGGGTTTAAAGGAACTGTCTGGGAAGGGATTCAAGGCAGTACAAGGGATCGTGCTCTGGTATCCAACAGCTCTGTTCTCTCCAGGACAGGTAACAAGGCTACCTGCATTCCTCTCCAGCAACAGAACACCAGCTTGGGACTTCACTCCTCAGCATGCTTCTACCAGTCATCTTTTTTCTTCATTAATCTCTTTAAACAAATGTCTCAACTTCACTGGAAGAACATGAGCTAGTAAAAACGTTGAAAGATTTGTCAGATATCCACACTCAAGCTAGTCACACCATACAGAAAAAATTAAAGATGTTCCACTCTGTCTTCCTTCAGAGAAAATTCTGTTACAAGGGCTTTAGGGATCTGAAGACTACGAGAATGAACAACGTGTAGCTTTTCTAGAATGTTAGAGTCCAGAATTTCCTTCTCCAGATTCTGACATGGAATCTGGCTTGTGTATTGGTGTAAATTAGTGTCATCAGATATTAACATAACCACTACTTGATGGAGACAGGCTGTATACAATGCTGCAACAGACTGCAGCTGCAGTAGGCGAGATTGCATTCTGGTTACTGGCTTTTTAACATATAAAAAAAATAAAAATCATTGTCTTTGTGAGTGAATAAGTTCTTCCTTAGATACAGCATGGGATCCAGGTGGGTGAAGGATAACTCCTGAGAATTTTAAGACATTCTTGTTCAATTAAAGGCATTACAGATTGATCTGCTACTTTAAAAGGTTTTTTGGTCAATAGTCAGTTTAAAAAGGCATATTTTAACAAACCAACCAACCAGCCAGCTAACTAACCAAGCACAAAATCCTTTCAAAAACCATTTAACACCCAACAATTATCCTTCATTTTCACTTTGCATTAATTCTCTACAGAAGACTAAGAATACACTGGTAATGACAGGGGCTCTAGGAATGCCCTGAGATATTGAGATATCTCAATGCCACTGGGATACTGAGATATTGTACCTTGGACCAAAATAAAGTACTGGAGACCTGCAAAGGCACTTCTGCAACACAGGAAGATCTCTTCAAGTAATTAATCTCAAAACCTGTGATTTCATGTTCTTTATGTTGCTGGGTTAAAACAAAGAAACAGACCCTGCAAAACTAACCCTGTTAAGAGGCACAAGTATTTGATCAGTATTCTCTGTTGTGCTTATCCAAACAGATCTGCATCAGGAATTACTGAAAGGAAAATAACACAACATAGAGACATCACTTCAGCTAAAGGCAGGAAGAAACCCATGGAAGTTCTTTTATATGGGCACACCTATCCAAGCATGAGAATACTAGCCTATTATTTCTCTAAGACTTATAAACTTTATTAAATAACATTCAGACACATAATTGTTGAACAGAGATTTTTCTTATGCCAAGGTAAAAGAAAGAGACACACTTAAAATTATAGCCCAAAATGGTTACTATATAATGTTAAATATTAATAGCAGGCCCTAGAATTTCTGCAGTGAAAGGCAATACTAAATTTTAATGTACTCACATGTTTAATAAAATGTGTTTATTGTATCTTTTCTTCTGCCTACCCCAGAACAGCATGTTAACTGTGTTTGACTTTCATTAGTTAACTTTACTGAATGTCATTACACTCAGTCCAATTCTCCACACCCATAGAACTGCAGGTTTTGTACAGTAAAATTATTACTATCTAAAAAAATTTAAACTGTAAATAAAGTAGGGGTTGGGTACAAGCCTTACCTGCAGTAGCATGGCTCAAAGTACTTTTTCACCACCTTAAAAACCAGAGAGTAGCACTAGGTAGAGGCAAACCTTTTTACAGGAATGCCAGGCAATGTATATCCCAACTTCTAAAAATATTTCAACTTATTATCTATTTCTTTCTGCATTGTAACATGGTTCACTTCGTCCTCACCATGTGGACACCAACTGATTTGAGGTAATACATATGGCAGACATCCCACATAGATGTCTGCATTAAAAATGGCAAAGATATTAGTGTAAAACGTAAACCATCTTGAGTTTAGATATATGATCTATTCTTGAGATGCTCTACTAAAGAGGAATTTGACTCTCAAGAGCATATCTGAATCATTTTCAAGTTTTAATTCCAGTCCAGAAAAATAAGCATATTTATAAAGTAGGAAGAATGACTCCCAGCCTATGTCTTTTCCCTGTCATTGATAAAAGCATTCATATGAATTCACTTAGTTTTTCAGCAAATTGTTTTTTCTCTTAGAAAAAATACAAATTCAAAAACAAGCAATAGGAGATGAATGATGGGGACACTAAAATGAATATTAGTAATTCAGGAATCACAACCACAAAGAGGTTGATAATTTTCACTCCTTTCCATTTAATTCCACTTCCCTCTGGAAAGCAACTTGTTTACTTATGGTTTATCCATGTCTAGAAAAGAATCCTTTTGTCCTTTCTAAAGCCTAGCTGTGTCCAGAGAAGCAACTAAATATCTGTGCTAAATTTGCTCAAGGAGCCTCAGTCTTATAATCTCTTATGGAGACCAAATTCCTCGGGAATGTAAATCCAAACCTTACCAGTTCATTATGAATATTTCACACCACAGTGGCAGCTACTACTGTAGTTCATGTCATCTCACTCTATAACTTTTATAATTGTTAACAATAAATTAATATTAAATTGATACAAGCCACAATCTTATCAGTTATGTAGATTTTTTGATCGATTTCCCAATTGGCACTTAATCAACAGTGTTACTTGATTTATCTCCAAATATAGACTAGAGAATGTCATTGAAGTTATGTATTTTCACAAAGATGTCAGGCAAGGCTTTTCAGCTAAAATACTCTTAAGAGCTATTTCATTAATGTCAAGGCTATAAAAATCACAACAATTCCCAGCAAGCAGTGCTTTTCTTTTAAAGCAGAATTTCTGTCACTCAAAATTACAACACTGTTTTGTAGGTTACAGAGTTTTATACAATCATACTGGTTTTCCCTTGTTCAAGTGGTGCAAAGGAATATATCAAGTCCAGTACTTCTAAAATACTGTTTTGCTCAACTGATGGTGTGTCACAGTTTCTATGTAACTTGTTGTTCCAGCAGGAAAACACTTTATAAATTCCTTCTGCACACATCAAGTTTGCCTGTGTCATCAAGTTAGAAAACAAGGTATTTTTTACAAGTATAAGTTTGAAAATATTGCAAGGACTACAAAAATTCTAAGATCTGAAATTAATTTTATATTTTAAAATATATCTTAAAATATTTTAAATTTTATAAGATTTTATAAAGAAAAATGAAATTTCTAATAATAATTATGAGTATGATAAAACAGTGTACTTCAACAGTGTATGTTGCAGATTGTTGGGGAATCAAAATCCTCAATGAAATACCATACTATCTCCACACTCATTTTTTTCAGACTTTTCCTCATTATTGCTATCTGAACAGCTAGGCTTTTACTTTTTTGTTTTGTTATTGCTGCTTTCATCACTTGTTTCTGCATCATCTTCACTCTCCCCACTGATGAATGTGTGCTGCTTCTGCCATAAAAGCACACAGCCCAGCAAAGCCCTAAAATCAGCACAGCTGCTCACCAGAAAATCGTTTATGGGAGAATGTTTGAATTCTGCCACCAAGCTCCTTTGCTGTTCCTGTTCATCAGGAGTTTTCACTGGGAAATCATAGGAATAACTGACACAATGCAGCATGGATACTTTCACTATAAACCAAAATCACGTGTAAATCTAAGTCTAGGAATGGAAAGCTGTCTAAACAACCTGGTCTAGTGCAAGGTGTCCCTGCCTATGGCAAGGGGGTTGGGACTAGATGGCCTTTAAGGTCCCTCCCAACCCAAACTATCCTATGATTCTATTATATTATTCCACAATTCATACACCTCTTTTCAAAATTACCAAAATCCGAGTCAGCATTTGCTATGCATACAAGTGCAGAAATTCTGGAAATGAGGTCTCAGTACATCACCTCTATCGAAATTGCCCTGATACTGTAAATCCCAAGGAGGAGCAGAACCTTGTAATGAAGCAGCATTCTGAGGCACTGAAATAACAGGACAAATATGTATATGACTTCAAGATCAGAAAAATAAAAATGTACATAGTACCTGGCTTATATTTTACATGCCCATAGGTTTCTCTTAGCCTTATAAGAATTTTAGCTCCAGTGGTTAACTTTTCCAAGTTGCAAAGGTAATACAATTCACAAGTCTGTACATATTCATGTCCTTGATATACTTTCTGTTGTTGCTGGGCACAGAATGCTCCCTGCAGAAACACTTTCACAAATGTTTTTTCAGCTACTGGTTCTAATTGTAATGAATTTAAACATTCTACACAAAACAAAGACATGTCATATTTATTTATCTATACATTCTATAGTTGTAATAGAAATACAAAAACAGATTAAAGGACAAGTGACAGAACATGAAGATATTGAGTTCCCATAATATAGCTTACCCAATACTATGTTTTATTTTATCTAAATTACAATGGTGCCAAGTGAACCACAGGTTAAACAGTTCATCCATGCATTTCCAGTCTTTCAAAATTAATTGGGTGACAAATTGTTGTATTATTGAGCTCTAATTGCTTACAAAAGCATGTAATAGATCAGCTGCAAAACCAAAGACATATTACCATGGTACTGCTTGAACTGCCACTTCTGAAAGCAAATAAAACAGTTGTTTCACATTTTGGCTCACCTGACTGAATTTTGTTCTTCAGCTTGAATGTTTCTTTGACTTGAAGCTTATGGTGAAATTTTTTAAAGTTCCATTTCAAATATACACCATCAAATTGTTCAACCCCATGCTTTGTCTGATTTCCCTGATTAAGTAATGAGTATTTGAAAGCAAACAGTATCATAAAAGTTACCAATTGTTAAACACATAATTGTTTTGGCCCCAAAATACATGATTTTCCATTGTTTGTTTGCTTACAAAATAGAGACAGTAACTTGAAAAAGCATTAATTTTCTATTCATGGTATTACTTCAATCCTGAGGTAGTGAAAATTTTCAGCAGCTTCAACACAAATTCACATAAGGATATAACCTGCAACTTTGGAATAATTTAATTTACTATATGAATGTTAAAACAATGGAATGTAAAACATCATTCAATTAATCTATTGCCACAAAGGAGCTGTACATTAGATTTTGGACTAAGTTGATGCTTACCTTCTTGGTCTGTGTCCTTTTTAAACAACTGTCTCTAGTGGAAAATGAAATAACAAGACAAAATAAAAAACCAACCATGTCTTTTTCTTTGCAGTAGACCATCAGAACTTTTCTGAGCAGACATTGCAGACCAGAACAAACAGAACATGCATTTTCTTCTCTTTTAAAGAAGTCTTGGAACAGTACATTTTTACTTTGCTTCAGTTACTGAAACAATTAATTAATATTGATTTAAACAAAGAAAAAATCCAACAAACAAAAAGAAAGGAAACCAGTGAGGACTTCAACAGAGTTTTCTACAAGTTCTTGAGGTGGGATCTTTCTCTGGGGTCTCTATCACCATTAGAAGTGATCTATCCAGCAAAACACGGATATACAGCTCATGATCTACCTGATCATGTAAACACGCCCTTTGCTCTTACATCCTACTGAGATCACTAAAACTCACATGTGTGCTTAAATTAATTTCTCTGGGGATTCTTCAGTAAGCAAACCACATAAATGCAACAATTGTGTTCTTTAGCATTTAAGAGTTTCTAGAATTTGTGATTATAAATTCTGATGGCCTTGCTCTTCCACTGTTATTAAATCCTCATCACTGCAGGTTGATTTTGTGGTCCTAGCAGATCACCACAACAAAGCAATAACATGCAAAATGTGTCTAATGTCTACTCTCTGTCATTAGAGAAACAAAAAATTAGGCTATTTTCAATAACCAGACATCTTGCTCTAGAGTAATTTTAATCTCTTATTTGGTACATCTTATTGAAACAATGTTTAATATTTACCAGTTATTTCACTCCTTGCATACAACAGGCTCCTTGGCCCAGCCCTTGGACAATAGGAGTTTAAAAACTTACCTGTGAGCAAACAGCCAGGTTACAGCCCCTCGTGATTCTCTGAGCTGTTGTTGGTATTCAAGGAGAGCAGGTTGGAACAAGATAGCTCCAGAAACAGAGTGAAGCTGTAAGCCATGCAGCCCCTTTCCTCTGTCTAGCAGGTGTCAAACCATGAAATTAGGAAGGGTTATTTGACATTATATGACTGTACAATGGTGAAGTTTTTCAGCATGAGGAACAGCAACAGTATCTAGAATTGTACATCCAGAAAGGAGTGTGAATTCCAAGAGATGTATTGCACTTTCACAAGTACCTAACCTAAAAACACTCTACATCTGCTACAAAAACCTACATTTTTCCTCAACTGCAGCTACAGCATGACCTCTATAACTCCATAAAATCAAAGTACAAAATTTGAATGTAGAAGTTGGAATAGAAAAGCTTAAAATCTGACACATCACAGCAATGATGCCCAGTGCTGTAAGTACCATACTGAACCTACTTTGCCCTTCAGAATGAGCACTATTTATTATAATTCTAACTTAGTCCACTGGGTGGATTGCTCCTTTTTTATCTGCTAGGCACAATCAAATCAGTGCAATAGAAGAACTGCTGATGCATGAAATGATAGGTCAATGTAACCTTGTCATGAAGTAATATCCCTGCAAATAACAGTAAACAAATAAAACAATTCATTTTATTTGCTGCAGGTATTAGGCAAGGCATAAATTGTCTAAGTCTAAAGGAGGAACATTTCAACTGCAAATATAATATATTGCTCCCCACTACTATACAAAACCCTCATTTAAATAACACCCTAACACACAATAAGGGGGAAAAGCTTTTACAAATAAATGGTGGTTTTAGTCACACCACCATCTACCACTGGACTTCCCAAATCAGTATAACAATGGCCTTCGTACAATTAAAGCTTTCTAAAAACTTCTGTCATCAGGTGTCTTTCTTTTCTTGCCTTGTCAGAAACAGATGTCTCTGGAGTAGTTCATCTAAACAACTGGCACAGTACATTTAGCATAATTTTTACATATAAAAGTTCTCTTATTTGTTATTTTTATTTTTCATTTTAATTCATTTACCAAAATAAAGTCAGCATTGCATTCTTGGAGTTATGATGTACTTAAAAAGAAATTTCTCTATGAGATGATTCATGATCCTATAAGAAAATGCTTTGGAAGGGAAGTGTAAAAGTGGTAAAATTGAACTACCAGCCCAGTGGTCACATGCTAAGACAACATTCTATAAAACATATTGAAAACATTAATACATTGTATTATTCTTAACAGCATAAGATGTTCTATAGGTTCCTCTGATGTGCAGTGCTAGTAATAAAAAAAATCTTTAAAAAAAACCTTTTAGGATAAACTACATATATGTTTGTGTAAGCATACACACATTTATGGAGATTATGGTTGGTAAATACAACTTACAGGAGCTTACAAGGCTGGTGTTGTGTAATTCCCAGAGGACATGCTCATAATGGTTTTATGTAGCAACAGTAAAATGTAATATAAACAAAATTTAAATGCTATTTAAACTGGAGACTCCAATCTTGAATGGTTTCTTATATGTGACAGCTTTCATAGAGAACAAATTACATATACTACTGAGAATCTAATGTGCTGAACTTCTAAGGTGGGTGGGTTTTATTTTCTTTCCTAAAATATCTTCAGAAAAAAGTGTTCAACTTTACAAACAAACACAGAGAAACTATTTTAACTGTCAGAGATTAGTGAATGGGAAAAAAATACATGATTATTTTATGTGAGACAAATATTTAATAAGCATGGTTTAACATAAAAAACAGTGTAAAGTCATTTTAAAGTCTGAAGTACAGTATTTATAGTTATACATTTAACATGAGAAGGAGGTGTTGGAATGAAGTCTTGAAAAAATTTCATTTTTTATTTGGGACATGAGTGGGAAAACGTGCGTTATTGTGATAGATATCTCGAGTATTCTTGTCAGAGCAATTTTCCAGCAGGTGGATATGTCAGCTCATTATAAACCCTACATACTACACTACAATGCCATTATTAGGTTTAAGCAGGGTCTGCTTGGCCACACAAAATACAAGATAAAAATATTAATATCTCTTTAAAAACCGATTAAAAAGTCAAAATAAAATCATTAGATGCTAAAATGTGTTACTGATGCTATCACAGCAAACACACTTTCCAACATTTTAATAACAGACTTGGAAATTAGAAACTCTTACTAAAAAGACTGCCACATCATTTGTAGTCACAGATACTTCATAAGAAGATACTACTGGAATGATCTCTTCTGGCATACCAAACCCCTGAAAAATAAAATTAACCATAAAGAAATAATTTTAAACCAAGTTTCACAACCATAGCCACATAAAATCTAATAGAGATCTGAAGGCTCCTATAAACAGAATCAGCTGTTTTTCCTTTAATCTTAGGCTGAAAGGGTCTGCTACACAGTAGTCATGTGCCAAAAATACCCCTAGGAACATTAAACAAAAGGATCTGCAACTTTTCTGGTCAGTCTTAAGGATATCTTCATTTTTTCTACAGCATCCAAATTAGAAGTTCAGAAGCTCAATAACAAAAAGCAGAATTCCTGAACACACAGTAGTTGTTCATCCCTGAAAGCCACAGGCCAACATCTCCCTGCTCTCCTTGTCATTACTGGCATTTATGAATCTTTTCCTTTTCTCACTTTGAAGCACCTAAAGCAAGCTACATTTTGTTGCTGGGTTTTGGCCTGCCCTCACAGAAGGCACACAGCTGTCAGGAAAGCAAGATGTCTCATGTTTGAATTCCACTGCAGGGCCAGACTCTGCTCCCTTAAAAGTCAGAGAAGGTTATCCCTTTAAGTTAATGAGGAGCAGAAAGAGGTCTTGAGTAGCAAGTTTCTTCAGTATTGTGTGTATTTATAGAAAGCTAGAAAGGTTTGGATTGAAAGGGACATTAAAGATTATCTAGCTCCAAACCCTCTGCCATTAGCAGGGACACTTTCCCTTAGACCAGGCAGTTCAAAGCTCCCTCCAGCCCGCCCTCAAACACTTCCAGGGATGGGGCATTCACAACTTCTCTGGGCAACCTGTTCTAC
Source organism: Prinia subflava (assembly GCF_021018805.1). Taxonomy (NCBI): domain Eukaryota; kingdom Metazoa; phylum Chordata; class Aves; order Passeriformes; family Cisticolidae; genus Prinia; species Prinia subflava. The sequence goes on from NC_086252.1 coordinate 19,391,375, forward strand.
TGCCTCATCACCCTCACAGTAAAGAATTTATTCCTAATATTTGATCTAAACCTACTCTCTTTTAGTTTGAACATGTTGCCTCTTGTCCTGTCCATCCCTGGCCTTGCAAGGAGTCCCTCTCCAGCTCTCTTGCAGGCCCCTCTGGGTACTGGAAGGTGCTCTAAGGCTCCCTCGAGTCTTCTCCAGGCAGAACAGTCCCAACCCTCTCAGCCCTTCCTCATAGGAGAGATGCTCCAGCCTTGTGATCATCTTTGTGGCCTCCTCCGAATTCACTCCAAAGGTTCACTTCATTCCTACATTGGGGGCCCACAGCTGGACACAGTGCTCAGGGTGGGAATTTCAATGGGGTGAAATGACAGGCAGAAAGCGATGCTACTGCCTGAGGAAGTGGCCGAACTTCAGATACCTCATAAACAGCCCAGATGTGACCCTACTTACTCTTCTGACAACAGAGAGAAGAGGCCGCTGAAATAACCATGGCAGCACTGCACAGGTGATTCACAGACTTCTTTGTGTAACTCTGCCTATACTTAAGAGTTGCCCCAAGAGCTGGGAGCACCAGCACACAGCTGCTGCTTCTACCCTTGCCTTATTCTCACCTGCTTTTACTTTTTGTAACTTGGGCGCTGGTGAGACTCAGTGTTCCCTCCTGCTCCTCCAGGTAGGTTATTTTACAGTCAGCTCATACTAGCTAGATCTGGTCAAAAGACACATTGCATGGGCTAATTCAAGAGCAGAAACAAAAAAGTCAGATGAAGGGAATAAAAAAAGAAGACCAGTAATTATTTAACCTCAACTAAGTTGCACAGAGTCCAAACATTTGACCATGCCTCTTGTAATAAATATCCATCATCTGAAGCATTCAGGAAACTCGACAGACCTTGTACACTGGATTGGGAATATATATGTCAGAAAAACATAATGTGTTACAAAATTTATTCTGGGAAAAATAAAGTGTCAGAAGGGCTATCACCTTTCAGATGTTACCATCTTAAACACTTTCATCTTTTTGTATGATGTAATAAAGGGGAAAAAAAAGAAGTTGAGACTGCTTGTCTAATCAACATTTTGTATTTTAAATTAAATCAGCTTTCATGTTATACAGGTATAGAACAAAGAAAAAATAATTAAAACAAACAAAGAAACAAACAAACCCCAAAGCCAAACCCCTTTATATTTCAAGTCACTCCTTTAACTCCAAAGTTGTCTCCTAATGACAGAAAAACTTCTCTGGACTTCACACAACCTGCTTCAGAGACAGGGACATTTTATAGCCCAGGGAAAAGCTGTGAGGACAGAGCTCTGTCCTCTGTTGCACTTGACCCTCAGAAAAAATGAACTATAACAATGCCAAAGCTTATCCCACTGCAGTGAAGGATGAACGAGCCACATTATAGAAATAAAAGCTAGGAGTCTTGAGGGCCACATGCATTTAAAACAAAAGGAAAATCAAACGAAACCAAACCTATCAACCAAACAACCCCCCCACCCCCCCCAAAAAAACCCCCAAACAAACAAACAAAAAACAACAACAACAACAACAAACCAACCCAAAACAAAACACCAAAAAAACCTCAAGCAAAACTGCAAAACTCAAAAAAACCCCAACACACCAAGGGTCACTAAACCAAGAACTTCAGGTATCCTGGACCTACGACTCTTTGAAATTATTTCCGTCTTGCCTCAGTAAAAGAGGCTGAAACGTGTCCAACGTTCCCGTCAGGTTTATTTCCTCAAGTCCCCTCAGCCAACACGCGCCCCGGAGCGGAGCAGAGCCCGCCCGCTCAGCGCCAGCGGCGCCGCCGGCCCGACCGCAACCCGCGGCGGCCGCGCTTGTGCGCCGGCAGCCCGGGGCACGGACCTTCCCGGCCCTGCCCGGCCCTGCACTGCCCGGCCCGGCCCGGCCCGGCCCTGCCCGGCCCTGCCCTGCCCGGCCCTGTCCCGGCCCGCCCCGCCGGGATCCCGCCTGGCGCAGGGGGGCCCGGGCCGGTGTCCCGCCGCTGCTCGGGTCAGAGGCGCGGCCTGGGAGCCGCTGCAGCTCCGGCTGTGCGCGGAGGAGCGCGGTGCGTGTGGGTGAGAACGGCCTGCAGAACGGGATTCTGTGCCGTTCCTCAGTTTTAAGGGGCATTCAGGCAACACTGAAATGGCTATAAAGCCACCATGGCTGCTCAAACAACTCCCGAAGGATGTCGAGACTCTCCAAGTGTAAATGTAGTCATAACGCAGTGAGACAAATACGGGATGGATCGGCCAATCTGTCACTATTAAACACAACAAACAAAACGCGATTCCAGCTCAGGAAGTTTCTGAAGCGCTGTTCCCCAGAAGCTGAGAGGCTGTGCCAAGGGAAATATCTGTTTTATATACGCCTTGTTTTTAATCCACTTTCCATAGCATCTGTTACTGGAAAACAGGCTCCTAGGTTAAACAGACCTTTGGTCTGGCTCTCGATGGTTGTGCATCTCCATTATGTTTACCATTTCCCCTGAGAAAACCATTTCAGGCATCTCCATTCCTGCTTGCCAAAGGATGCTGCATGTACCAGGGGCTCTTCCTGCATTCTGGAACTCTCTAATGATTATGTGGCTGGCTCCAGGGGCATGTGCAGTTCTGCAGTTTCCTTACGGCCTTAAACACGTGTCCCCCAAAGGCACAAAATGACTTTAAACAGATGTAGCCAGGATACTGTCAGGTCCTCCCTGAGAGCATTACACTGGAGTGGGGAAAATACTCTAATCCCTGAAATATGAAACAGAGCTCCCCTGGAAGTTAGGGAAAAGCTGAGACTTGGTGGAGAGGTACAAATAAGAGCCTAATTACTGAGGCCTGAGAGCTGAAGGTGGGAAGATGTGATCTTAACCACACTCATCTGTTGTCACCAAAACTTAGGGGCATTAGCTGTGTGATCTGACATGACACCTAACCCTGGGCAGGTTTTCAGGGCTGATTCAATCATTTAGTGAATCTTTTTTGGCTGAAGTGTTCCTTACTGCAGCCTACTTTGAAGTAAATTTCTAATGACTTATTTTAAATGAAAATAAACTTGGTAAAATGTGAAAGAGTGTGACGTTACATGCACAAATGTAGGAATTTATTTGTAGAATTCACATTGTAAAAATCCTTGCTATTAATCATAATCATTACAGCTCTAAATGCATCTCACACTATCGGGCATTAGTGATATATTCAGATTATTTTGTTGGGATTAATAGAGGATTGGCTTTCTGATCAGCAAATAAAAAGATGTTGCAGCTTTCTAAAAACAAGTACCCCTTCGTGTCAGCCAAACTGCTGAAGAAAAATATTTTTCTTTTAAAAATTCTTATTCTAAGGCCAGGTTCTAACAGATGCATAAAAAACCTCTATACATGGAAAAGGAGAAGAGAAAGTCGGGTCAGCCATAGTTTGTCTCTGACTGATGTAAGACTTCATGGCTTAACCAATGAGAAGAACATCTCCTGCAGGCAAGAACTCAGATGAGACTATTTTATGCCTTTGATTTACCTTTTTGAATAAATGATGATAGAGAAAATGGTTATCACTACAAAAAAGTGCTGTGGAATCAGCAGCAAGTCAAGAAATTCAGCTGCTTTGATTGAGGTTATCACAGGCGTTGAGGTGGTAGGAACTCTGTCATTTCTGCAGCAAGATTTCATGAGAGACTGTGCTCAATGCTTTTGAGATCAAGAGCAAAATATTCAGGACATATTAAGGATGGTATATTACAGAGTGTATTAATTTTAAAGGGGTGAGGCACACCTGTAATTGGAGGCAATCTTGGTTGAATCATTGGATCTTAGATTCTGTTTTAAAAATGTGTTTTGTTGTATGCTGGGTTTTTCTTTTACACCTTTCAAACAGGAAAGAATGTTTTCTGGCCTGGTAGAGGCTCTGCTGTAATCTAGCAATCTGGCCTTGGGAGCGGGGTAAGGACTGTAGCAGCCCAAGAAGGACCTGTGCAGAGAGGAACTAGTCCTCACCCAGAGGCAATGGGTAGTTGCAGCAGTTCCCTTGAAGGGCAGAGCTCCTGCTGTCAAAGGGCCCAGCCAGCCCAGGGAAAAGCGTCCTGTCCCAGTGCATCACACCTGCTCTGGCCCACGCCCCTGCAGGGCACACAAATACTGCCGCTGCTTCTGCACCTTGTGCAGAGAAAGTCAGTTCCAAGAGTTTACCCTCCATGCTGTCTTGCAGATCTGTACAAGAACCATGGGGAATCTAAACCTACATCATCATTCTAATTGTTTTTACCATCATCTAAGTTTTTAATCTTTGATAGTGTGTGTATCTTAATTAGGAGCCGGTTCTCAAGTGTATTGAAAAGCAACCAAACAAACCAAATAATTGTGTAATTCTAATACATCGTTCTGGGTATTCAAAATATCTAATTGCTGTAGCTAATTAAAAACAGGCTTGAACTTACCCTCCTCCTTGTCCTTTCTTGAACATGCTCACTAAGTGTCAGAGGTTCTAACATCTAGATCAGAATCTAGATCTCAGTGTTATACCTGATGCTTGATACCTATTTTAAATTAAGTCTAGGATGAATGAATGCATATAATAATAAGAAAAAGGAAATTCTAATGTATTTAGGCACTTTATAAGGAATTAGTTTAATGTAACATACTATTCTGCTTTACTGACTGTTTAATATTTAATATTTCTTAGCAGATTAAAACTGTAGTTCTAATGAGAAAAATAATTGAATGATAAATCTAGAAGGTAATTCCCACATTTAAGTCTCAGTCATTTCAGTACTTTGCAATCACTTTATTTAGCTTAGGAAACTTTCATTTTCATGTGTAATGAGGCACAATGATTTGAAGTTTTGTGGACAGGGAAGAGAACAAACCCCATGAATGCAATGTAACAGCTGCATAGTGGAACATCCTGCAGAAAACTTTGGGGTTTTACCACAAACTCTCCTGAGTTGTGTAAGAAAACTGGGGAAAGTGAAGCAGCTAGAGGCTTCTAAAAAATTCTTGGGTCTTACGCTTCCTCTATTAATCTAGGATGTGAAGGGAGCTCAGACTCCTAACTAGTGCTGATAGCTGTGAGGGCAAGCAAAGGTGGCCCATGAAAAAGAAAGGTTGTCTGTCTACTTTGTCTTCTCCCTCGCCCTCCTCCTTGACAGAAGCATAATGATTTCAGATCCATGAAGGTCTTTTCCCCCCTCTTGCGGAAAAAAACTTTTAACGAGCCCTTCCTCTTGTGAGAAAAAACCATTGCCCTGTAGACTGCCAGAATATGCTGAATATGTTTAGTGTTGCTCTTTGTATATTCATGATCCCACTGGGGTAGCAGAGTTACAGTTCCAGTGTTCACATGCAGTTTTAAAATGTTGCAAAGAACACACTTCCCCTAAAAAGATTGCTCACGGTTTGCTGTCTCTAAGCTAAGTATTCAACCACCAAACACAGCTTTGATTGCAGTATTTTGCAAGTAGCTTCTCAGTGTCATTATACAATTTATTTAAGCATTTTATTAAGAAGCTCAGACATAGCCTTAGGCCTCATGTAGGCACATAAGAAGATTTGGTTAATATTTTGGAAAATATAAAAGTGTAATCTTTGCCTGCTTAAAACTCTTTCAGTTCTTTCAGAGCGAATTAATAGCAAGAAGTCAGTGGAGCCACAGTGCTGAGGGGTCAGGTAATGCTGTGAAGAATGGGCTCCCTATTTTAGGCTACTAAAGTGCACAAGCAATGTTTCAGAACACGTAAAGCAAGCAGATGTCAAGTGTTTGGCTGTCCTTTGCAGAATTGAACAGGAGCAAAGCACTACCACTATTCCTGCTCAGAAAAAAAGCTAATTATTTAGATGTGAGAGGGAGAAATGAAGCCATTTTCACACTCCTTTGGGATTAACATATGATAGCTGAGACCACCTGACATTTTCAGGCTGTGTTATCTTTCCTGTCTAGTCTTTGTTGAGTGAATAGTGTGTGTTTTTCTTTCTCTTCTTCACACGTGGATTCTAGACCTGTGGAGAGCTGTCTGAAAAATGGGTGAATGAGGCAGTGTGAGTGACATCTCCTTTCCATACAGATGAGAGATCTGCATGTGGAGATCACAGGCACACCATCTGATCATGAGAAAACCATGTGGGATATGACCCCAAGTGAAGATATGGGCTTTTGGCTAATAAAATTTCTTTTAACCTGCTTTATAATTAGAGCCTGTTTTGAAAGTGTGCTCTGTGACATCTGGTTCCTATTAAAAAGGAAAATGAAAAATGTTTTTGAGTAGTATACAGGGTAATACTGGGACATTGTTTAAACAGCCAGTACTGTTATAAGAACAGGGACTTACAGATAATAGGAATATATTGTTTTTGCAGACAACAGTACCTTTTAAAAATGCAAGAACATAGGTACTCACTATTGTCTCTGATAAAGCTATTTGATACTTGCAAACAGATGCCTATAATTCAGTGGGAACAGAAAATCAAAAATGTAAAAAAGATTGCATTTTATGATGGCACAGGTTGGCAGGAAGGGCAAATTAGGATGTTGTCTAAAGTGAGTTACTTGCTCATTGCTGGCATTAATGGCCGATAGTCCAGAGAAGACAGATTGAGGTGAACTGCCTTGGTACAAGGCTCCTTTAAAAGTGCCTTGATAACTATGTGCACAGAGATAGAAATTTGCCCTATTTATGAACTGCTGAGTGGTCTGCTAAATTGATTGAACATCACTGAACAGTACAAGTTTTCTAAGAGTTTCGAGACAGGAGCACTGTAAAATGTGAATTTATGCAAACACTGTACCAGGCCTCTGCACCTTTAAAGAGTGCACTTAAATTGTTCAGTGATTAGCAACTCAGTTCATACCTCAGTACAAACTTGGCAATTCTTCAGAAGGTCTTGGCCACTAACCTGAATACATTGCAGCACAGGATGCACCCCACACTGAGGAGGAGATGGAGACCTACTCCATATCTCCATGTCCCTACGTGCCCTTGAGTGGCCATCCATACCCTTACTCAGGAGCACACAGGCTCTGTACACAGCCCCGGGTCAGCTCCCGCTGACATGGCTCTGCAATGATGTAATTCACCAGGCCTGGGTCAGGGACACGATGGAATTCTGTGTGTCCTTGAGTAAATGTGTAACACAGAAGATATGAAGAGATGATGAGAAGAAAAACAGCACTGATGTTCTCCAGGTTAAAAGCCAAATCTCACTATCCATAATCTCTTCCTGACTTGTCACAGTCAGATCAAAATACGTCTGTTTTCTTTGATTTTCATTATCCATACTGAAACACCTACATGACTTCAAATCAGTTTGGAGTAAATATTAACAGGGAATAAAACCCATAAAATTATTTAAAAGACCTTTTGAATTACATGCACTTCTGCTTTCTCTGGTCAAGACTGTTCCTTCAATCAGCCTGGGGCCTTGGATCCTTCTTCTCTGTGCTGTATATTAACACTTACCTGACAAGGGTGAACCTTGCTGGGTGCTGCACATTTCCAGGTCATCAGTGGCTTGGACAATATTTAAATACAAAGTTATTGAAGATACCTGTTAGACAGTCCCTTTGAAGTAGTCTTGAAGATTCAGGGATCCTCTTTGGTAAATATTTTTGAAAAGTTTGGCAGGAAAATCTAATACGTCTTTGAGCTGATTTATCTGCCAGAGAGGCAGACTCCACATCTTTACCACAGGATTCACAAGAATCTCATAAAAAGTGTGAAATAATTCCAAAAACTGTAACAGAGGAAAAACAAGGTTCTATGGAAAATATAAAATCAGACAAGCTGGACATTATACTTATGTTTCTTACTACTCAGGATGAGAATAGGCTGGCAAGATCCCTGAAATATTACGAGGCTCATTTAAAAGTGCCTCAGTAATCATGCAGCTGCTTGCACAGAGATACAAATTTGCCCCATGTATGAACTTCTGAGTGATCTCCTGAGTCACTGACTATCACTGAACAGTAAAAGGTGTCTTTCATCTAAGTGTTTCAAGACAGCAGCAGATTATATTCCCTATTTCTTCAAAATTCAGGACTAATACTGGGTATCTGAATTTCCAAAGTGAAATAGTTAAGTTGTAGTTACTTTAAAATGCAATCTATCAAAATCTGCAAATGATTGAAGATTAAATATTTCTTTCAAAAATCACACCCTTAATTTAATATGGAAGGAAGAATTACACTGTGATAGTTTTAGGAAGTACAGCTCCCCAAAATAGCTTTAAAGCATTTTATCTTACTTTTTCTGTAATAGTTCTTGAGGAGGTAAGAAATATAATTTTATAAGTTTGTTGGATTATTGCCGTGAAGATCTGATTTTGGTCAGTCGGGACCAAAAGGGCAATCCTGCAACCTTCTCCCAGATGAAAGTCTTATTTAATTGACCTTTGACTAAAAATAATTTGATTAACAACACATTTAAAAACCCCAAATTATTTGAAGAACAATGTTATTAGTTGTGGATTTTTTTAATGTTCTCTGCTTAAAGACCAAATCTCAAGTTTTTTAACCATATCCCATTTTTTTGTTGAGATTAATTTATTTGAATTAAATACCAGATGAATTGGTTTATATGATATGTCTATTATATCAACGACATTTAAGTTTTAAAAATAGGAAATGAATTGACCTTGAGCAGCATATGTACTCAAAATTTATAATTAAGAGGAATGTTAATAATTTAATTTTATAAAAGGAACAGCTGTTCTAGCTGATTGGAAACAGCTAAAAGTATAAAATGTATTTTGTGAATGCAAAATTAAAAGTTAATTTTATTATGGAGTGCAATTTGGCAACTAGAAATAAATTATTGAGATGTAAGCAATATATTTTTGTAATGCTCTACCTATACATCAGAAAGGTCATATGTATATTTAAATGCCATATTACTAAAAAAGTTTAATGATTTCAGTTGAAAAGCTATCATATAATTTAGCTATTTACAGATGAATATGAAACAGCTATGATGCATATATACCTCCTTTTCCCAATGAACTATTTAAAAGCTTTACAGAGAAAGAGTTTTATTAAATATTTTTTGTATTAGAAACTGTTAGTCTCACTTACCTAAATAAATCTCCTAAGTCCCTAATTTTCTGCCTTTGTGTGTGTGTGCCATTCCTAGAGATTAAGATTTTCATTAGCATTCGATGCTATGGGTTTTCACTTAAATACATCTCTCTCTCCTGACAGGCTTTGAACTAATTTTGATTGCCTATATTTTAACCTGTGCATTTTCAAGCTTTAGTGTAGTCATTACATACATACACAAGGTGCATAGGCTACAGTGTGACACTACCAAAAAAGACCCAAAATAGTCTGCTAGACCAGGCAGTACAGATGCTTGGCAAATTCAGCACGTCTTCAAACTGGAGAAAAATCTATCCGTAATGGTCCAGCTTAGAAATCACCACATATCCCCATCATTGGGCTAATTTCTGCTGGTTACAGCTGCTCCTAGAGGAACAGGTCTCTGGCTCTCAGTCAGGCTCAGCTTGCACCAGAACCCATCGCTTCAACTTGTGCTGATACTTCCTCCTGGCACTCAGCAGCGAAAGGCCATCGCCATGTGGGAATTATTCTATCCTGTAGGAGACCCTTCCTACTTTGGGATACTGTTGTTTCTCCTGTACTGCTTCCAAAAAGAGCACATTCCACTACTCTCCATTTTAAGCAGTGTTGATCCATACCCAGAACTGAAAGACTATTTAGTGAAACAAACTCCTTTAAAGCAATCTGAAATTCTCTGCTTCTACATTCTTAATGTAACTTAGTTTCAAAGAAAGGAACCAGATTGCCACAGTGTGCCATGAAACACTTTTAAAAGTAGTAATATTGTAATTCCTGATGAAATATTTATTCCTGTATCAGTAGTAAACGGGATGCACTTTTGTCTCAAAGACTTTTTTTTACTAAGGACTTCTGGATCAGGTCCATCATTTATTTCCTGCCTTGCTGTCATTCAGTCTGGAACACTAAAGATATCTTCTACTTAATATCACTCAACCACACACTTCTGACACCTAAATCTTTGGCAAAGGAATGCAAACTAATGAAGCTAAACATATTCCTCTCAGTGTTTTCCATAGCACAACAGTTTATAGAAGATTCTTCAGTAGAAAAGAAGAGAGCTGCTTGGTTATTAATTTAGTAAGTTGACCCTAAGAATATGGTGTAGGAAATTAATTCAGAATAATAAATATTAAAATATTTTAAGGAGCTGTACCATGGTAACTGTCCATTAACTTCTCAGTATTTCAGATACAAGAGTTCTCATGGTATTATCTCATTATTCCCCAGGAGAAGAGATTCTTGGTGGTATTTGACATACATACAAACACATTAGTTTTACATGTCCTGTCATTACAAACATTTGTCGAGCTGTGTTTTTCCTTGATTCAGAAGTCCATGGCAAAGTGTATCTCTACCAACATGGTTGTGCCAACGCTTGCTTGACAATTGCCATCAGAGGATCTCACCTGAAGCTGAACAGTTCCAGATTAGTCCTGGTGAAGTTTTGAAGGCACTTTTAATTTCACTGTCTCAAGTAACCAGAAAATAAAGCTGATGTAAGAATATAAGGAGCAAATAATGTATTCTCAATGTTAGAGTGCAAAATTTAGCAAATTACTGATCAAGTTGCTCAGTTTGGCTACATAGATTCCAATTTAAAAAATAGGGAACTCGCTGCAGCAAGAAAGGTTATTATTTTCAAAGAAATATGCCTTAAGTCATACTTACATGATAACCAGTGAGAGATAAGAAGCCCTAAAGGCTGTCATTATCTACCAAATCATTGTTTTGTGCCAACTATCCCCTCTGCAGGACAATGACTGCCATTTTGTTGTACTGGCAGGGTAACTTGTCTCAGCCCCTAAATTTTGCAGTTTTACAGGAAGTTAACATTCGGGAAGAATGTTTTGGCTCTGCTGTGCCACAGACAGCTTAGGCGGGGAGCAGCTGTTTGGGGCTGGCCCTGTGGCCTGGACCTCTCTGAGAAGTGGCATCACTGACACTGACTGCTGCACAAATATATATGTCCCAGTCTGTAGAACTTGACCTGTATGTTCATTTCCAGTACTGGCACCGTGCATTTCTCTTTTTTCCCCTCAGCTTCATGTGAGGAAACAAAATACCGAAAATAATTAAAAAAACCCAGACCTAACCCACCAACCAAAGCCAACAGGCACCCCCGTCCGAAGCGGGTCCCGGGATGTGCAGGTGTTTACCGTGAGCAGCTCTCAGGTGGGTGCGCTGAGCCCCGCTCGGCCGCCGCTGTGGAGCCGGCCCGGCCCGGCCCGGCCGCCGCCTCAGCGGGAAATGGCGGGAAGGCGGCGGCCGCGCCTCAGCGGGGCACCCGGGGAAAGATCGAACGACACCGACGCGGCGGGACCGTCCCTGCTGACCCCGGTGTGAACGTGTTTATTTCACGCTGCGGTCGCGGGCCGCTTTACAGAAACATCTCATGCTGGACCCCGCGCGGGGTCAAAGACAGAGGGAAACACGTGTATTCAAACGTAACTATTAAATAACCTGTACACAAAACTTCAGTCTGTTACCCTGAAAGCACCGAGGCTCGAGCCCCAGCGTGGCCACACCGACGCTGCCACCTCACCCCCGGGTGTCTACAAGCCTCGACCCCCGCGGCCGGCCCGGGCCGGCCCCGCTCTTGCCCCAGCGCCCGGGACCCCCCTCAGCCGCGCTCCGGGCCGGGCTGGGCGCCTGCCCCGGGGCCCTATGAGCGTCCAGTCCCGGGCCTGAGGGTCCGCGGAGGCCGCCCCCAGCCGCGGTCCTGCTCGCCGCGCCCGGCGAGAGTCCGAGAGCCGGCCGCCCTCTCTCCGCCGCCGCCGCCCTGTCCCCGGCGGCGAAATGCCCCCAGCCCGGGTCCCGCCGCGGCTCGGCTCGGCCCGCAGAGGCAGCAGCCGCCGGCGGTCCCTGCGGTCACAGGTCGCGGCTGTCCTCCCGCTTGACGCCGTCCGCCGCCGCCTTCAGCTTCTTGTTCTGGTGGGTCTTGACGTGCTTGGCCAGGTGGTCGCTGCGCATGAAGCGCTTCCCGCACTCGGGGCAGACGAACCGCTTCTCGCCCGTGTGAGTCCGCAGGTGCCGCTGCAGCTCGTCGGAGCGGGTGAAGCTCTTCCCGCAGAAGAGCCAGTTGCAGACGAAGGGCCGCTCGCCCGTGTGCCAGCGCAGGTGCGCCTTCAGGTGCGAGGTCTTGCCGTACACCTTGCCGCAGCCGGGGATGTGGCAGATGTGCTGCTTCTTCTTGCCCGGCTCCGCCTCAGGGGCGCTGCCTGCGGCCGACTGGCAGTTGGGGCAGCGGCAGCGGCGGCACCTCCTGGCCGTGGCCGCCAGGGGAGACTTGGTCTGCAGCAGGGCGGCGATCTGCGTCTGGTATTGAGCGAAGTCCGAGTGCCCCAGCACCAGGCTCCGCGGCAGCGCCGCCGCTGCGGGGAAGCGGTGGCCGCAGCCTCCCGGGGCGCTGGCCTGCTGGATGCTCCACCAGGGGATGTCCTCGGGCGGCGGGTTGGGCGACAGCTGCCGGCAGGGCTGGGCGGGCGGAAGCAGGTTGGAGTACCCGGGCGGCAGGGCAGCCTGGGCGGCGTAGGGGACGTAGGCGGGCGGGCAGCTGGACGGCAGGGCAGCCATGGAGGAGGGCAGCATCTTGACGGGGGAGAATTCGTAGGGATAGGAGGGGTCCGCCGGGGGGGTGAGGGGCAGTTCGTGAGAACCCCCGAAGGAGGGCTGCAGGTGGTTCTTTTGAGGGGTCAACCCCAAGCTGGGATGCGGCGGCGGCAGCCCTCCCGGGGAATGCGCTGGCATCTCGCCGCTCCACGGGTGGAAGATCCTAGAGGGGGATCCCAGCGTCGGGTCGTAGGAGACAGGCAGGAAATCCGAGGGCGCTGCGCCCGGCTGCCCGATTCGGCTACAAGTAGCGGCCAGAAGAGCCAGGGGCGAGTGCTTGGCCAAGTCTGGGGAGGCGCTGGGGGTGCGATCCTGCGCAGGAACGGGAGGGAGGGGAGAAGGGAAGGAGGGAAGAGAGCGCGTTACTTGCCGCCCGCCAACACCGGCCTGCGAGAAACTTCCCGTGCCGCTGCCAGTGCGCGGCTGGGGCCGCCCCGCCGCTCCCCGCACGGCCGGGGAACTTTCCGAAAACAATGCACACCCAGAGGGCAGGACGGGCCCGGCCTCCCCGCCCCGCCCAGAGACCGGTCCCGCCTGCGCCCAGTGCCGCCGGCCCCGCCGCCGCTCCTGGGCCGGGGAGGCAGCCGCTGTGGGCAAGGAGGCGGCCCCCGCGCCCCCCACACCCCTTGGCACGGAGCATTGCCTGGAGTTAGTGACGGGCTGTTGGCGGGAGAGGGAAGTTACCAGCCCGAGAAGCCCGAGCCCGACCTCCTACCACCGCGGGGGTCCCCACCTACCTCTCCGGGCCGCCCGCCGGGTAAAGCCCCGGGAGGGATGCGGCGGACGCCAGCTGCCCCCGCGCAATGCGGGTCACAGCCGCGGCACTCGGCGCGGTTCGAGAAACACCGGGTGCGGGTACTGACCTGGAGGAAAGCCTGGAGGGAGTCGTTCCGGAGGACAGCCACCGCGGCCATGGCTACTGCGCCCGGGGCGAAGGGTAGGCGCCGGGGCACTGCCGAGGCATGAGGACGCCGAGGGGAAGACGAGAGGCTGCCCAGTTTCCTTCTCTCTCCCCCTCTCTCTCCCTTTCCTTCTGATCTCTTCGCCTCTGTACGCGTCCCACCCCCCCCTCGCTGCGCGATCTCCGCGGACTGTCTGACTGCGCCAGGATCACCTCCAAGAATTTGATAAGGACTTTGCCGGGCCGCCAACCAGTCAGAGGGAAGATTTATGGCTTTGAAGTTTGCCGCTACCCAATCATCAAAGAATAGCGGCTCTTTCAGAAGCGAAAGCAAATCCTTTGAATCCACAAAGCTCCTATGGTGTGTTTGTTGGTCTGGATAAAAGAACTGATTATTAGGGGGGATGGGAAGGGAGGAGATAAAGGCGGGACAATTAATGAAGTAATCACTATGTGGGAAATGTATATACACAAATAATTGGATTTTCTTGATCAAAGGACCCCTTGCCGCCTAGAGACCCTCGCGTTGGATCTGCAAGACACTGGATCCCCCCTCTTTTTTTTTTTTTTTTTTTTTTTTCAATTAAATTTGTGGCAGAGCCCTAAAGTGACAACGTGTCTTTGTTATCGCTCGAGGAATCTGCCTTCGGATTCCTCTGATAGTGTTTAATGACTGAAAGTAACACAGCACAGCGAGTTCACCTGATCGGGGCTGGTCGACCCCAGCCGTAAAACTTCCCTGGAGTAATTGTCGGTGGTTCCTCCCCGCTCCCTCCCTCCGCCCGCCCTTCCCCCGAGGCTGAGGGGTATGCCCTCGATATGACTCGGCAAATAACCGCGCGTTTTCCCCTCTGGTAGCTGGATTTGTTTCACTTCGCTCAGCCGGCATTGCCCCCTTGTTACCGGGAGCCCCCGCCTGGCGCGGGGCCAGGCCGGGCGCCCAGCCGGGCCCGGGGAGGAGCGGCGGGCTGCCACCAGCAGCAAGCGCTCCCTCACATAGACACACTGACAACCCGGGCAGCCGGGAAACAGAAGGGAAAAGTTTCCTCTTCCCTAGCGGGAGCCGGGTGTAAAAGACATAATTTCTTTAAATGAGGACCGGAGTCTCTCTTGGCGGGCCTGCCGAGCCGGCCTGTCCTGCGCCGGCGGGGAGAGCAGATCGGAGCGGCTCCTCGGGGACACGACCACCGCTACGGATCTCTGCCTCCCCCGCTCTCTCACCTCGTGTCCCAAAGCCAAAGTCGGCCCCGAGTGCTTCGTTACTTCATCCCGCACCTTTCGGCCTTTGTGTGTACATGTCTATACGCATGTGTGCATGGAGGATCTAACCTGCCTTGCGTTCAGCATGTGTGAGGCTATTGACCCTCTAGCCAGCACCAGACACATCTGGGTCACAGCTTGCCGCCACCGTCGGCTGCTGAGCTCGGTGGGCTGCGGGGCTGGCGGGACCCCTCGCATGTGCCGCCCAGCAAGGGGCAGGCGGGCCCAGCGCCTCTCCGCGGGCCCGCTCCGCTCCGCGCTCCGCCAGGGGCCCTGGAAATGCGCTCCTCTCCTCCCCGCTTCCCCATCTGCTGCGAGGCCATCGCAAACGCCGGCCTGTTTGGCCAGGTACCAAACCAGGACGTTCATCTCCATCTTGAGGAGGCGGGGGTGGCCTTTCGGGCAGATGCCGGCTGGCTCTGGTCCTCCGGAGCTGTTTGCACAGGTAACTCGATCCTCCCCGCAGTCGCTGGGTTCAATTGTATTCGCACCGCCACTGAAGTCTCTTTAAACGCCAGCACACAGAGATCTTTATCTGCCTTTCCTGTGGAAACAATCACTGTCCGCTCAAAGACTTTCAAGAGTTGTAGGGCTTGAATTAGATCGGTTTCTTTGAAGGGATTAAAGTGCCAAGTCCTCTCCCACGGCTCCATATTGAGTCCTGGGGAGAAATAAAAGCTCGACCCCGTGTAACACTACGCAGCAGCCATATCAAGCTCTTCCCATGTGCCCAGGTAACCGCTTCGCCAGGTTGGCAACAGGAAGACGAGTGTCTCGCATCCAGCTCTTTTACCACGTACTGATGCATGGAGGCAAGGTTCGCCGCTGCTGCAGGACCCCGCGGCCCGGCAGCAGCCCCCGCCAGGGTGTGAGGTTGTGGGCGATAGGGCTCCCCATCCCTCTGCAAGGCTGCGGGCCTCAGGGGGTTCGGCACCTCCATCCACCGCACACGAACACCCCGTGCTGCCGATCCGCCGGGGGTGCGCCGCGTCTACCCGGGACATGGCGGCAAACGGGGAACACAGCGAGCCGAACACAGGCACTGCCTCGCACACCCCCGCCCGCAGCCTCGGGTGCCCCCCGCTCACTGCCAAGCTCCAGACGCGCCGCTAGAGCTGCAGCGGGGCAGGAGCGCGCTCGGTGTCCCCTCGAGCCGGAGCTGTAGCCAGGGCAGCCGGAGCCCAGGGGGAACCCCACGGGGAGCCCGACCCGCACCTCTGCTCGCTGGAGGAGCAACAACTCGCCAGACAAGCGGAACGGCGGCGCTCGCACTTGCGCTGTCCCTAAACCTCTGTATCCCCAAACCTAGGTCAAACCCAGAGATCTGCGAGATGCCAAATTTAACCCCTACCTCTTTTTTTGTTAATTCGTTTTACCCAGTAAATCCCAGAAGAATACTCAGAACAATGTTTCTAAACGAAATGAGAGCGGATAGGTCGATCAGGAGCCTCTGAGCACCCCGAAGTTCCCTCCATTCTCTAAAGTACGGTATTTCCCCAGACACCTCGACGAACCACAAAGATTTGTCAAGTCACAAAAGAATTAGTGGAAAACTGGATGTTTCTATACAGCTGCCACACTTCAAATACCATAAATCTACATCCAAGAAAGCACACTACCTAAAAATCGAGAATAAATTCTCACTTCTGGAAGAAACCAACGGGCTGAAAAATGAAACGTTTCAGTCATAATTTTCTGTACAAATAATTAGTGTTCAAACTCGGAGCATTTCAGTCTCCTGAAATGTATTCTTAATGAAGTGATGTTCAGAGCTGTCATTAAAAATGCAGGGCTAGAAGATCAAAGTACAATATTTATTTTAGAAATTTGTTTCAGTTATCAGGAGATACAGGTATCAAGGCCAAGTGTCAATTCAGTTACACAAAGCACTATTTCCACGAGAAATGGGCTGCCGCTAAGTCCTAGTGCAAAGCGAAGGGACACCAGAGATGAGCTGCAGCGCGGGAGGCGGCGCGGCGCCGGCGGGGGCGGGGGCTGCTCTGGGCGGCGCAGCCGGGCCGGGGGCCGCTCGGAGAGAGGGAAAAGCGCAGCCCTTGTGGAGCTTCTGCCCGCAGACCAAGGGGCCGGTCCCGACCCGCGGGGCTGTCGGGGCCGCAGCGGCGCTCGGGCCCACAAGGGGGGCAGCGGCGGCGCCGTCGGCGCCGGGGCCAGCGCGGCCTGAACTGCTCCCGCCACGGGGCTGAGGGGCAAGGGCCCGGCTGCCAGAGCCCCGCTGCCTCCACGGGACTCTGCCTGCCCCGCGGACAGAGGGGCTCAGGCTGCACTGGGCTGCATGGCTACTGTCGAATTAAACGGAGTACATGTAAATCAGGAGTTACCATCACTATTTCTGAAATAGTGTCTCAAAAATCAGAATTTTTCAGATTCAGGTATCCCAGAGTGGCTATACCACCATGCAGGGCTCTGTGGACTTCTGTTTGAATGCAGGTAGCACACGGGAATAAGAGCTGCTTGCGTGCCAGTGGTACCCTCCATGGTTTCTGCTGTGCCACTGACTCCAGGACCCGAAGCATCTCATCCTGGAGCCTACCCCAAAACCTGTCCCAGTGATGGCTCACACCGCCACAGCCAGGTCCTCTCATGCCATTCACAGTCCCCCTGCAAATGTATTTGCAGTCATCTGCCATGACCCACCCCAGTCTCTCCTGTGATCACCACAGTTCCCCAGCTCTTCCAGCACAGCCATGAACAACCCTGGAAGCCTGGATGGGCTCTGGCCACCTGCCTGTCCACAACTTGGGGTTCCTGGGTTGCTTTCCATGAAATACTGTTTTCTATCAATTGTGACAAAGAATCAGAAACAGGATCATTTTAAAGTGAAGAGCTGGATTAACATTCAGCCAAGCCTCCTAGTCAAGTTGTCCACAAGAAGTGGCAAAATTTACACCTGAAAAAGCTTTAATAAGCTTGCTCCAGAAGGCCGTTTCTTCACACCATCCCTCCTTCTTCCAGTTTAAAGATGTACTAACAGAAACCACCCATCCACAACAGCAAGAAGTTTCACCAGAAGGTAAATTACCCGAGGTACACAGCTTCAGACATGTGTAGATACACTGCCAACAGTTCTGCGTTATATGCATTAATACTATTTTTATTTACTTCAGCATATTCACATTTTGACAGTAGACAACATGACTGGCATAAGAAGAGGAATCACCAGTTCACGCAGTGTAATTTGAACATCAGAAAATGAAAATAAAAGAAACACTAAAAACTGCTATGGTATCTCCTGATGTTTTCTGTGCTTTAGGGAAAACCACAAAATCCTAGACAAGATAGGCACATGTTAAGGCATATTTAGGATTTAAAGGCTTGCCTCAACATTTCCCAGTGTAGGTGTGGATTTGACAAAGATTTATAGAGGACTTCCCAAACTTCTGAAAGATGAGCTGCCCTTTATGAGAAGTAGAACAAGTTTTATGCCTCACAAAGTTTTATGCCTCACAAACCTGTTGTCAAAGTTTTAAGTATCTTCATGCATTCATCTTCTGCTCCATCTTTGCCTGGGCCTTAGTGACTCTTCCTCCTGTCTTGGGGTATATTGGTGAAGGTTTTTGGATATACTTACTTCCCTTGCTTCCATATTTTAAAAATAATCAGACCCTTAATCATAACAATATTGAAAGTGTTATTCTTGGCTCTGCTTGGAATGCCTGGGACACTTTTAGTTCAAGATGATAATTTCGAAATCTCTGGAAATGCTTTCTGCCTCTGGCATCCATGGCTGCATTTTCATCACAACTCTAATAGCTAGCTATGGACTTCTACAAAATGGAAAGCAAGCCAAGACTCTGGTGAGCAGCTGAAAAGGATCTGCTGTGTGCCCCCTGCTTGTTCTCTCATTTGGGGAACCATAACGTAAAAAAGCCTCTGTATTTTTGATGGAATGCATTTGTTTGGGGAAGACTGGATGGGAACTTTTAATTTTATGACTACAGATACATATAGGTATTCTTTTTTTGCATTGTAATCAGTATAGAATGAAAAGGTAATTAAATTGTTATTTGCTTCTTCTTAATTACAGAGACTATATTATCTAAAAATTTGATCTCATGATAAGTAATTTTAGTTACTTAGTATATTTATTGACAAATTAAACAGCTGTCTGTGTCTATACTGTGTTAGAACTACAAACAGCACAACTTTTATCCAGAAAGATCATTGTTTAATCTACACATAAATACTGGATGATCACATGGCTGCCACATTGCTATTGATTTGGCTGAGTGGATTAAGCCAACACTGTAAAAACACACCTGTTATTTAACAAACTCGTGCTATAATTTTAGAACCTTTTAGTAGAGAAAACAGTAAGTATTTTCTAATGGCAGTATTTTTCAGTATTTCAAGAACCACTTTTGAAATAACCCATTCTTCAGGGACTGTTGAACAAGAATGTATAAAATATCCATAGTATTTATTATAAGGGGCAAGTGCTCTATACAAACTCTTCAACAACTCCACTTTAGCTGAGGAAAAAAAATAGAGTTGTGAAGAAAAAGCCCAATAGTTGGATTGTGAGGGTCAAAACAGGGACACAGATATGGAACATGACTGGCATTAAAGGTGTCTCAGGTAAGAGATACTGTCTTCACACTATGGGAGAGAATCTGAAGATCCCCTCTGTGTGATGCTTTCAAGGTAGGTTTTTCCCTACATACATACATATATACATACATACATAATTAGTGATACATACATATTAGTGAAAGGCAGCCTATAAGCTATGACATAGGTGAGTGCCCCTAACAGGGGGAGAGTTTTTGAATGGGACCTAGAAAAACTAGATTTCTAAACTGAGGTGGTTTTTTTTTTAAATGCCAGTCTTCTTGACTGCCACCAGAGGCTCAGGATTCCATGAAAGATTGGTGAAAACTTCAATTACAGTTCTGAAATGACTTATCTTTCCCTAGCAAAACACTGCTCTCATAGACTGTCAGAAAAATCTTTTCAGGAAAGCAGTGCATAGTATGTTTCTGTCTCATTTCATAAATTGATGCCTTAAGTGGTGCAGAATAATACATAAATAGCTAAATGCAGAAATTACATGAACTACCCAAATATAAATTTCCCTCCCTCCAATTCTGAAAAACAAAACACCATCAAAAAAATTATTTCATATGTATTTCAAATATACAGTATTTTTGTTATGATTTCCATCTTCATAGAACTATAAAAAGATGAAGTCATTCTAACCAAACTCTCAAATACTAGAATCAGCTTCCTTCCCCTTCTTTACAAGGGGCATGATGCTTGCTGTACACACAGCTGCTCCAGGCTTCAAAAGAGGAGCTCTTTGGCTCAGTTCTGCACATAGATTATGAGTCTGCTCCTCACCAAACACTTAAACAACTCACCCCAGCTCAGCTGAAACCTCAGGAGTACTGGCTGAGGCATGTACCTTCTGCTGGCTGGCCGGCCATGTGTAAGAGACAGTCCGAAGATCCCTCATCAAAAGCAAACAACCAATCAAAGCAAACAACCCTAATGTGGGAATAAATCACATTTCACTTCAGTCTTCAATCAGCTCCTATTGTTCAGGGACAAACAGCTTGACCAGCTGTTTGGGAACTCGTGACAAGATGAGGAGAAGGGATATTCTCCTCAAAGATGAGTGTGTCAGCATGGCCATGACTGGTGAACCAGTCTAATGAACAGGATCATTTTTCTCACAATTCTGGAACCTCTGAGACAGAGGGAGAAAACAGAGGAGATCTTCAAATGCTTACATTTTTTGGCTTTTCTCCCTCAGTCAATCTTACATACCTATTTTCCTACTACAGGAAGAAAGCTCGCATATTCTACTGGCATTGAGCTGAGAGAATCACATATTACACATGAAAGAGAGAAAAGTACATGGCAAAGCACAGATACTGCAACAAAGTTGAAATGTGTTTGTCTAAATTACCTAATTCTTATGCCTGGAAATAAGAACGAGACTACGATGCTGCAGTGCTGGCACTCCAATGCCCAAATGATATAGAAATCTGTGACTGAAAACCACTGACTGCTTCTTAGGAGGTCACACTAAACCACAAAGAACTATTTTCAAAATTTTTTGTCTTAAAAAGAAGCTTGGAGAAAAATCCAAATGCCAAGTCATGCAATTTTATCTGTAATCAGACTAACTTTTAAAATGCTGTCATTCTTATCAATACACAAGAGTATGGCACTGAAAAATAATATTCTGTCAAGATTCTTACAGAAGGCAGTGGAGTAGATGACCAGAAAAAACTGAATTGGGCTCATCATTTACTACCTTTTTCTACTTCCATTGCTACACATGCTAAGTGTACTTGGCACATGGAGTGATTCAGAAAGAAGTTGCTCTATAGTGCCAATGATTCTCTTTAATGAGACACAGTTATCAGTTGATTTATGAATTTCTGCTGCCTGTTCTCATTAAGGGTAAGGTAATTTGCATTCTAGAAGTAAGACTGTTTACAAGAGAACATAATAATCAAAACCCCTCTAAATCAAGTTTTGGAAATGTACGCAGAGAGGCTAGAGATAGTTCTAGCAATGTGCATAGCTTTATCCATTAAGCTCTACTGCAAAGACTCAAGAGAAGGTGTTACATCTCCAGTTTTATCTACTTTTCCAAATCACTATAGCATTCATCTCAGGAATTTAATATAAGAAGAAACAGAATGAACTTTCTGCTTGAGCCTTCTGATACCCTTGTGACCTCCTCCTCCTGGGAGATCCAATGCTGTTAATTTAGATACCATATGCCTCACTGGTCATCAATTCAACTGCTGCTCTCTATGTTACAGCCTTCACAGCAATTTTGATCACATTGCCTATAAAACAAATAATTTCCTCTACCTACTGTTGCTCTACCAGTCAGACAAGCCCTAGCTGATCAGTATTTTCTTATAAATATGTAGAAATAGCACAATCAGGTCAGCTTTGTTCTTTCTTTTGGTATATGCTTCTCCACTATTATTTAGACACTATTTGCAGTGCTCCAAAGTAAAGCGTCAACAACCAGAAAACAAGAGAGGAGGAATGCAGGAAAAGAAAAAAGAGCTACACAGACTCTGAACTAACACTACTGGTCAGATATCTGAATGTAAGCCAGCATTTCGGGAGGGGTCAGAAGCAAAAGCCTACCCACCTAGATGGAGAGAAAAGGTAACCTCCAAGCAGACAGCACATCAGTGCTGAGACTGACTACAGAAGCTAAGAATGAGCATGGAATTACACGTGTTAATGCTGGCGACACCGATCATGAGAATACCAAGAGCAGCTCAGCCTGAGCAATTGATTGAAGCTGTTTTCATCTCTGTGGGGTGTTCTTTCACATTTCACTCTATGCAGCCATATACAGCCACCTCCGACACTCAACTCATACATACATTCAACTTAGGTAAGGCGTGGAAACTTTGTCTCCGCTTCCCTGTTCTCTCCCACCACCAGCCAGAACAGCAATTACACCGTTTCTCTTCTTTTTCTAAACTTCTGTCAACCTGCCAAATTTACCAGTGACAGGGTATGTATGGATATACTAGCCAGGTGTGAGAGGAATATTCACATTTTTCTGAGTAGCAGGAGTGCAGCTGCTGAGCTGGATGGAAACAGAAATTGGATCAACAAGCAAAATCTTGTGACAGTCCTGACTAAAAAGGTGGTCAAACTGCAGTGAGTGTACTGGGAGGAACTTTAGTCACTTTGAGCACATCTTCTTTAAAGCATTTATC
Source organism: Prinia subflava (assembly GCF_021018805.1). Classification (NCBI taxonomy): domain Eukaryota; kingdom Metazoa; phylum Chordata; class Aves; order Passeriformes; family Cisticolidae; genus Prinia; species Prinia subflava. Next base: position 19,413,920 of record NC_086252.1, read on the forward strand.
TTCTCAACTCCTCTATAAAAACATACTATGTTATTACTGCTTTTTTATCAAAGGCAACATTCTTACATTGCAATGCAAGATATAACTAAAAGTATGTATTCTATTACCATCTGTTAAAACCAGGTGGGGCAGTGTTTCTTTATCTCTTCCAGGGCCCATCCTATCCCATTCCAGGGATATCTTCTGTTAAGGGGCCATTGAGTCTCGCTGCATGACTGACAAAATTGTCATTGCATTGTGGGGCACTCCACCCAAGGGGAGGAGCCAAACATTTCTACCTGAATAAAAATCTGATAGTCAGAACACCAGGACAGCCTGTTTCCACTGGAATCCCAGAGGAAGATTGGACCCATCTCACCATCCCTGAACCTTCAGAAGAAAACTACACCCTTCTATAGGATCATTGCTTCAATAGAACCACATCTGTCACTCCAGGTGGACTTGACTGGACTGCTACCAACACCCTGACCAACAAGGTGTCAGGCTGTATTCCGACTCTGTCAGTGTTCTCTTTTTGGTTTGTTTGCTTTTTCATACTACCACATTTTAATTTTCCTAGTAAAGAACTGTTATTTCTATTCCCTCATCTTTGCCTGAAAGCCCCTTAATTTCAAAATTATAACAATTTGGAGGAGGGGGTTTACATTCTCCATTCCAAGGGAGTCTCCTGCCTTCCTTAGCAGACACTAGTCTTTCCAAACCAGGACAGCAACACAGGGCATCACATACCTTGTTCTATGTCATATATTAACCCTGCTGAAGAGCAGGGAGTTGGACTGATGAGCAGAGGCACACAGCTTGAGACCAAATAATACGATGTTCCATTTAATTTCCCTTGCAAAGTCTAAACTCTTTTCTATAGCACTCCCATCCCCATGATATCACATTAGTCTCTTCTGACACTTGTACACTCTTTTAGCAACTTTTGAATTATGAGCAGTTGTTGATCTTTCAGACAGAGTGAAACTCAGATAAACTTGGACATGCAGAGGGGCAACAATGAGACTGTGGAAGCAATGAGGAGACAAACATGCAGCCTATGCAAAAAAAGCAATGAGCCAACACACCACAACATCTATATTTGTACTCTTCCTGGTGGACAGTGATTAGAGTATATGATAAGTAAAAAAACAGAGCCCAACACCTTTGCTTTACAAAGATGAAATACACATTAGGTGAGCTGAACTTAACAACTTAACAACAGACATGCCTCTATAACTCTAAACCTGAACATACTGAGCAGAAATAACTAGATACTTGCTTACTTTTGCAGCCCATCCTTTCTCTGCTTTAGCAAACTCTTCACTACAGGATTCTATCCAAGGCGCTAGTTTCACTTGCCAATCATCAAAACAACCACTCTCATGGTGATGACCTCCCCTGCAGACAGATTTGCAAGCTTTGCTCCTGAAACAGCTTTGGGGATTAATCTGTATTTCCTTGATCACACATTGGAGCAGTTAGAAGAGCTAATTTTATTCCACCTCAAGCAGACCTTCTTTCAATGCCAGTTTTCTCTTCCCCTCAGTGTTCCACCAATGTTTTCCAGTGAATCCTTGTACTACTGTATGAGATCAAACATAGTGAATCTGATGCTCTGCAAATACATGAGGCACAAGCACTCAACTGTATTGCTGGGTCAGCTGAAATTTTGGGACAGTTTTTTTTCCCTCACCAGCAACTTACTGATCCATGTTTGCCTGGTTCCCTCTAACAGTCTTACTGCCATTTATAAGGTAACTGGCACGTTCACATAACGGAAGTCTGAAGAGTACAAAAGAGGAAAAGAAGCCTGGGGTATTTTTTGCTTTTGACCATTCAGAAGAATTTAGAGGATGTGGACAATTATTTCTGTCTAACCCTTGTTCAGCACTCTTCCTTGGTGTCCTAAATTCAAGCCTGGTTTTATTGTTGTCCTTTACCACTATACACTGATATACAAGAGCTGAATGAAGACTCATAAGGTATTGAGAACAAGTTTGTATTCCTGCCTCTCAAGAGTGTATGTGAGCTATTGGCAAACACAATTTTCCAGCTACTGATTGATTATTTTGTCAAAACCAAAACCAGTGCAATCTTAATGAAAGTACCCAAATTTAGCCTGGCTGAGCAGGCAGCTCTTGTATTTAATTGTAAATGGGCTGTAAACATCTGAGATCTTTACATACTGAGAAAATAATACTATCTATATTTAGATATTTGAGAGAAGCAAGGGTTTTTACAAGATTGATCTGGAAAATTTGAAGTGATATATTTTGATCTTATTTTTCTGATATCTCTTCATCTGTTTAATTTGAAGGTGAAAAATACATGTTAGTGATATCCATCTCTGTGTAGTTTGTCTAAAGAGGCAAATAATTTCTTGCAATGTAATGACCCCCAGTAAAAAAGGAAGACAGAGAAAAACCATAACCACATTTCCTGCATGTTGTGATCGAGCAGAAATGGCAACAGAAATTTCAGTAGGAAATACTGAAATTTCCCAAGAAAATACCTAACAGTCCTCAAAATATTGTCCATAGCTCAAAAATACCTTAAAAGAAAGAAAAGTAGCCTTTAATGCAGTTGAATCAATATCTGTCATAAACACTGTATTTCCTTTCAAAGTTTATATCACTTCTAGCCTGTCAGCAATATTTTCAATTACTACGTGTATGTCCTTCTCTTAGAAGCAAAGGAAAGGAATACTTATGTTCCCAGAACTTCCATGTGCAAATTAAAAAAAGAATGTAAAGAGTAAGTTATAAACAGAACAGTGACTGGAATTTCTTTCTGAAAGCACTGTATTGAGTTACTAATGAGTTTCTAATACAGAAAGCTCTTTCAAATTGCTTATACCTAGTGGTTTAATAACAGGTATGCTCACCTTCTTCAATTGTACTGTTGCACAAGGAGTCCAGAATATTGTCCTTCTCGCCTCCTATTTTCTTCATAATTTGCAGATCTACTCTAAAAACCATTGGGAATTTCCAGCTTAAGTGTAAAAACCATGCAGATCTAGGTTCAACAAAGGTAGCCATCTAACAATCTCCACAAACACAACACAGCTGACAGCTGACTGTTAGCAATGGGGCCTCAGAAACAGGGCTTAACAATTTTGTTTAAGATCACAAGTTCTCCACCAACACTTGAGCGACAGAAGAATGCTCATTAGCTGTTATAAAAGCAAAATTGGTAGGGCTTTGTGTTTCAGTGGAGGGTCTGAAAGGCACACATAAGCAGACACACACCAACACATTGGAGAGTAGTATAAATCCTTCAATTTAAATAATTTGCAATCTTTTCTTCCTCTTGCTAATATGAAATCACTCTTTGTTTCAGTTAAAAACTTTTTTTTGCTCTCCATTTAATCATGTTCATATTTCTTTCTATTTAGCTCCAACTACTCTCTTTACGTGGTATTCAGTGTGATTTTATATTGTGAAGAAAAACACATTCTGTAGCAAGAGTTGTTTTGTCCCACTCTTGCTTTCTTTAATCTTTTGTTTGATGCATGGAAAGATGCTAACCTTTTTGTACTATCTTAACTGTAGTGATCCGGGAGCAAAGCAAATGAGATTTAGTAGATATGTTTCTGCTGTCATTATTAAACTTCATATGCTTTGCTATGTAGGCAACATGTTTTATTTCTCTTAACCTGAAAGAGGTTTCTGTCTTATTGTTGCAATTTATTAAGGGCAAACAATCTAGGGCTTATAATAGGCCTGTAGGCAGAACAAAGCCCTTGTCAAATGGAAGGGTTGGCTGCTCAGCTGGGTAGCATGTAAATGTGCAAAAAGAACTGTTTTGTTCAAAGACACTAGACATGCTTTTTAAATAAAACATCTCATATAATTGAGAGTTGCCATTTAAGTGCTGTGTTGGAAATGTTAATTAAAAAAAATTAATTTAACTGAAGAAATACAGTTGCAGTAAATTTTTTTTTTGTAAACTCACATAATAAATAAAATCCTGCATATCACTAAGGCTTTTACTGGAGGCTCAACACAGCATGTTTCTCAAAGAGCAGTTTCTTGTCATTTTATAACACTTTATTATGCAAGTTCAGTGACTGCTGTACTCACCTAGGCAGACTGTGTAAACCTAATCTTATCCAAAAGGTATTTTTTTTTTAATATAGGAGATCACCCTATAAGTCTGTTTCTTTAACATAGTATCATGTCTCAAAAAGTAAGACAGTTTCTCATTCTACAGCTCATTTAAAATTTATCATTATGTGCCTCTTTGCAAGAGCTGAAATTAAAATGAGAGACAAAGATAACAACATAATAGGCATTTTTTTAATGCACTGGTCCACTTGGACACAGGCAGTTCTTTTTTTTCTCTTGTGCTGAAATGTCTATTCAGGACAGTATCATCAATTACATTTTTCACTTTAACTTTCCATAATGTTTCCAGACTTCTCTATTTGGCAAAGACAATTGGGACAGATTTCTTTATTTTTTCCTCTGGCCTAAAACTCAAAACCCCCCACTTCCCAAACTGTTACCACCGAAGAGTTTATTAAATGGCTGAAAAAGACAGCTGGTCCCACCATCTGTTAAAAATTTTCAGGGGCCAAATGAAACAGGTTACACCTTTAGCCATGCCAAGTCTTCCAATACCCCCTCCCTCTCACAGCCTGTGGAGGGCTAATCTGAATTTCACGCTCTGATTTTGCTATTGCTAATGTCTGAGCTTCTTATGTGTGCTTCTTGTAGTTGCTTATATTAGTTCTCTAGCAGTATCAAAAGCTCCCCTCTCCTTTCAACCTAGCTCATTTCCAATCAACGGAATCCTGGGTCTATAGTCTCCCTTACAATAAGATACTGTACCTTGAAGGAAACCCACAGAGAACCTAGTATCTTACTTTTTGGAGCAAGAGAGAAAACCAGGAGTACATTTCTGTTGTTTTTCAGCCACTTTTCTATAAATGCTAATGGAAGTAATTCAGATGTGCCAACAAAGACAGAATCTGCAACACACTGCAGGTGTGAGGGGGCTGAAACAAAAGGGATGCTAACCCTAATGGTATTTCTTGTCATTAACAATTCTTTGATGTTCATACTCGAGGCTCTCTTTTATCTTGCAGTTTTTCAGCCATCTTTGTTAACATGCAGTGCAACTAAACCTTTTTTTCCTTAACCTTTAAAGACATCTGCAAAATGTTTATGCTAAGTTAGTTTCCATAGCATCTATCCGTAACACACATTGAAGTAAAATGAGATAAAGCTAGCAAGGTTATTACTAAAACATCAGTAAGTTCCTATCATTAAGTGAAAGGAGCAGATCAATAAAAAGAAGCTCTTAATGTTACTTTAATAAGGATGAGTTTCTTGTAACAGGACTGGGGATTAACTTCAGTGTAACAGAAGCACTGTTTATAATATAGCAGCTATGTTGATAAGAACCAGTTTGCTTTACTTGTACTCGTTAAAAAGAATTAAAAAATCTGCAAGTTCCCATATTAAAAGAGCATGTCACAATATGATATATTTAAAGACATTCTAATTTTCCAGAAGGGATTTCTCTACCACTAAGTGGGCAGTGGCATTCAGTCAAGGAGCTGTAGGTGGAGATTCTCCACATCCATCTGTCTTACCATGACTTACAGATGGAAAAACACTGTTGTCTTTTAAAATGTTCAACTCAGTAGGATGACAGTAAAATGAAATGAACAATCAAAGCACACAAGATGCCAATCTGAGCTACTGCACAGCACTACTAGCAAGCCCAGCGTTTTGCTCTCATCCCATCGGTCATGTCCTGTTAGATCACATCCCATTTTACCACGCTCTGTTGCATTATCGTTGCAGCATGCTGGAATGTTAAATGAGTAACGTAATCAATCAATACTAATTTCCAATTGGAACTCAGCAGTAAATCTGTACTGAGTTGAAGATGCCAGAGACTGTAACACAAGTTATCAGAAGTTACAGTTTTATGAAGCATGACATTTTGTTTTTCTTTCAAAAGTTCATTTCTAACAGGTCAATTTAATCAAATAAATTAAGTCTGTGTCTGCATTAAGTACAACACTTACCTTTGAATTTGTATGTAAACTTCCATCAAACTAATCCTACAGAACAAGAACGGAATGCTCATTCCTGGGGTAATGAGCATTCCATTTTTTGTAGTAAAAACTACAAAACTAAAAGTTTCTGTTTCAAAGACTTTGCAATCTCAGTAAGAGCCATTTTGTCACAGAAGTCTTTACATAATCTCTCCAGTTGCGGAACTGTGTTAATTTATTGCTTATAACAGGGAGCAGCAACTACATCAACTAAAAATCACTACATAAACCATGCCACACAATTTTGTGGAAGTACCTTCTGTCCACTCCATTCTCTTTGCTAAAGACTCCAATTTAGCCTCTCCATATCACCATTTCTCAGCTGTACTGCGATGCTGTACTCCAGCACCCAGTTTTCCGAGGATCACTTCAATCAGCACCTCAAGATTCTGCTACCCCTGTCCTGGCCTCAACCCTCTCCACTAGTGCCTTAGACAGCATGGGGAACCCAGTTCTGCTATTCCAGTTCTAGACAGGCCTTCCTCAGAGACTTGCCATGATCAGTAGCACAACAGTTTTTGAAAACAGCTATGACAGGCCAGCCTGCCTCCCATCACTGAACTCCAGCCCACTTAGAGATTGAGATGAGATTTTCACTGGTAATGGGTCAGAAATTGAGGCTTGAATCTTGCAGAAAAAACCACATATGTTGATCTACCTACTTGCCATGTCCATTTGGCAACTATCTTATAAAATCCTTGTTAAATTATTGAAAAAATAATATGTCTCTGCATTTCAATTAAAAATAAGCCTGCCAAACCAAAGCAAGGGATTTATCTATTACTGGCCTGATCAATAATATGTAATCTGGTTTCTGGAAACATTACTACAAGATATGGTTTTCACTTATCTCCTCCTATGTCCTTTAGCATCATAGCATGAATATTACAATAAACTGTTCCATGATAACAAAATGTATATATTTACTGTTCTGGATGACCCTGGATTTATACATGTAATAAAATAATATCCAATAACTCTTGAGAGTTAAATCTATTAAGATGAGTTAGGCATCAGCCTGTGTATTTAAAGACACAGTGTTCTATTTTTATGAATTGTCAATGTTTTCCCTTATCTGTTCCAGTGCCCATCACAAATGAGACACAAAGCCTCTCACTGAGTCTTGTAATCTTTAGCTCTGACCCAGAGGGCTGTTCCTTAGCCTTTGGTTTTCACAGCATCCTGTGCTACTTTTGTCAGTTTGGGAGAATGCTTTGTTGTCAAGCAGAAACAGTTTCTGTTAAGTATGCATTCTGCTACAACTCCTCCTAGGGTGAGTTCTGTTAAAGACAAGGTGTGTTATCCAAATGTATTTCTAGCGTTAACAACAAAACTGACACTGCTTCTCACATTTTGTTGTCAGAGTTAAAAGCAGGATGGATAAGTTTAGTCTGTGCCCTGTTTTGTGCATATATCGGTCCTAAAACCACTTACCCATTTCTCATAGGAGGATACTTTTGTGCCATATGGCTTTATTTTCAATTGTATGCACTATATTTATCTGGTTAACCTGAAGACATTTTAAAATCCCAGAGTTTGGTTGTCTCTCCAAATTCTCTTTCTGTTTTGAGATAATGAAAAAAGGAATGAGAAATAACAGTATGGTAGACTTATCTCATTGCTAACTATTTTACGACAAAAAACCAATATTCCTATATAACTACAAATCTTAGAACAGAAGGGGATAAATATTCAATTATATTTTTTAAAAGATTTTAAGTTTAAAATTTATTTTGTAAAAAAAATTTAAATTTGGACTCAAATCCCATTCTCACATCAATTTTTATAAGGTGTAAAACAGATAGTAGCATCCAATTTAACATCATTTATAGCCACATTTTACAAGCTTCTAAGTAACAACAAGTCCTTGGATAGTCTGATAGGGGCCAATTAAAAAACCTTCAGTGCACAAAAGCCCTTTCCACAACTCTTACAGTGTATGTGTGAGGGAGGTCACATCGAGGGCAAATTTAAGATGGTTGCAATTTACTCCTATTCTAAGGTCCCTTTATGTTACTAAAGTGATGTAAATGTTTAAGTCACAAGCACATTTAAAATTACCAAATGAAAGGGTCTAATCTCCAAAAGCTCCCTGCCCGATTTTTTTTTGGCACAGAGACAAGTTTTTAAGCTGCCATAACTGAAAGGCAGAAATTGTCCTTAGCAAGAACCAGTTTCTAGTGCCATTAAGGTCTATAGAAGAAATCTACTAAAATCCCTTGTTGAGCTTCATCCTTTTCTCTCCCATCTGCTGAAAACTGTTTAATGTATTACACACTGTCTAAAAAATTTTCTTCTTCCTAACAGGATTTAAACTCTTCACTTTTATAAAATATTAAGAAAAGGATATGTTATGAACTATTAAGCAAAATGCATTAATATTTCAGGATAATATACATGAAAGGAAATAAATCATAACAATGCTGCAATGTTATGAAAGCCAAATGAGAAAATCTAAGCGATCCTTGTTGATGTGCTTCCAGTGACCAGGATCATCCCACTGACACACCTCCCGTGCTCCCTTCCACACACAAACCAATCCCCCCAAACACACACCTCTGTCGATACGATAGCACAAGGTCAGCTCTTTGGTCAGCCTTAGTGTGACTGCCTGGCAAGGCAGGCTAGGCATGGCTTTTAACAATCCAAAGGCATACATGTGCTCTAAAATCAGGATGTGAGAAGACTACCTCACAGGGTCATCTGTTGAGGATGAAGTGCAAACAAAAAAGGAGGTGAGTTAGGAAAGAATAAAATACACAGAGTGACTTCATGCACAGTGTTTAGCTAAGAACTTAGTGACATTAACTAATTTGAAAAAGTATAGCAGATGTAGATAGTGGCACTGCAAATAACAAGGAAAATACTGCATTCTACCCTTTAAAGACTGCTTAAAATCTCTTTGAAGTCCATTTCTGATGGCTGAGATTGATACGAGCTTAACAATTGGAAGAAGAGAAAGGAAGAAACCTAAGGGATGTACTCAGAGAGTTTTTGCACTTTGCCTGTGCTTTATTCTTTAATGTTCTGAAGCTGCTCTTGTTCACTCAAGCCCCCATTCAGCAAAGCACTTAATCACGTGCCAAAATTTCATTGATTTCAATGGGACTTTGGCTTTGGCTTAAGTGCTTCACTGAATTATATATTATTTTTCACTTTCACTTACTTTTTTATGAACTTAACTACTCAGAGTAATGTAGTACTCAGTGTAAGGTAAACTATTGGTTTTAGGCAGGTGATACAATATCTATCTGGAAACCTCACTGTAATTTAATTTAAACAATTGATAAACTCTGAACTATGCATAATGATTGTGAATTGCAGTAATAATAAAACTTTATTTTCCCAAATAATTTTCAAAAAGGAAGGATGGAACCAGAAGGCATCAACATTGCTGGAAATCTCTGTGATCTATGCCAACGGAAGAGTAGAACAAGCAATTTGACTGTTTAAAAAAATATTATTTTCCATCCAGATATGTTACAAAGTAACTGAGAATTTATACATTGCATAGGAAAAGTTACATAATTTTGATGACTTATAAGGTATTCATTCTTGTTACATTTTGACAAAATAAAAGAAACTGATCTGTACACATCCATTCACATTAGTTGCCATTTCTATTTGTGCTGCATTTTTAATGCTATTAATTCATCTGTAGGTATTCACCAATTCTCTGTTGTTTAAGGAGTTCCTAAATTTCAAAGGCTCTTCAGTGCCTTTAAAGTACACCTACCTAGATGTACATCAGAGGAGAATGCGGAGTGAATTGAAAGTCTTCAGTGTCTGTCAGGATTGTAACTTCCAGCTTCTCTCACATTTTGGCTGAAGAATGACTGAAGAATTTTTCTTCCTGGAATCCTTTGCTCATCCTCATCTGCCCCACCTGACTTAATTTCTGTTTGTTAGGAGAAACAAAGCTTTTGTGGAACTATCTATTTCACTACCTTTTCTTTTGAACCCTATTCTGGCTTAGGGATATCGTGTCTGCACTTAGCTCTCATTTCTCATGCCACCTCTCCTCGTTCTGTGGTCAAAAAGATGATGCCAGTGAACATTGATGGTAAGAAATTATGTATTAAGGAACGGGTGTGAGGTGCATCTATTAGCACAGATCAGGGTAAGCCCATTGGAGCAGAGATAAAAACAAGGATCATAACTAGGTCTGTGAAACACATGGTCAGATTTAATCAGTATGGTTTTTCAAAAAAGAAAAAAGAATCATTTTGAGCAACTGTGTAATGCAGCAAATGTGAACATTTTATTTCCAAAAGTTTTTGACAAGAGCTTGTCTGGAAAAGAAGCAAAGAATGGTCACAGATCAAAACTGTGTATCTGAACCAGAAATGAAACAGTAAGGTGAAACAGTCGGCTTCTGCCATGGAAACAGTAACTGTCAAAGAACCTCAGTATTTTGTAGAAAGTCACATACTGTTTCATTAAGGATTTTCAAAGAAAGTGAAAAGCAAGTAGAAAAATTTGCAGGGGACTTTTTGTCCCCTGTGCTATGTACAAGAGGGCTGTGGAAATGTAGGAGTCATCGAAGCCCCGACATACAGGTTAAGGAACAAATTAAATATTTGCATGGGTAACGAGAGTAACTAGTCATAATGATGGTTTTGGTCACAAGGACTATATGAAACAGTGTGTGAAACATCAGCCTTAAAACTCTTCTCCTTCTTATATTTGAAATGATTCCTTGAGTTAGACTTACGGTAAACTAATAATTCATAAGAAAACTATTTGCAAGGTAAACTGAGACTCAATTCTATTTTAAATTATTTTACTCTGTACATTTTTTCTAGTGTTAAAAGCCATACACAGCAGAGAAAGTTATAAAGGACAATGTTTAATATTGGTCTAAATGAAATACAAAACATTTTCACTATGACTTCAAATTAAAATTTTTAGTACAGTGTTCTTTTAATCTAGTTCAGTTTCTTGATTTTACTTTTCACACAGCTCTACCAGCAGTTGTGCCAGCACAACAGAAGGGATGGCACAGGGTGGGAACAGCAGCTGGGGGAGGGGGAAGCAGGAAAGAAGGGGTCAGATTTGGATAAACCAGCCTTGCTGCTAAAGAAATATGTCCATTATCAACATCAATACATACAGGTGATGCTGCTCCCCTTTACTACAATTATTTATAGAAATACAGCTAAATGACAGTGTACAGCTACAAACCCAAGTCTAAATCAGTGAACTAAAGTAAACAGCCAACATGGTATTTTTAATATATTATATAAACACACATAAACAAAGTTAACTGGAAGAGCTTATCAGCAGGAAAATATTCTTACCAGTATTAGTCAATAGAATGAGTGAGGTTCAGCTTTGAGCAAAAGACACATCTGTTGAAGAAGGAGGAGATGGAGAGCTGAGAAAACTGTCATCTTCAGGGGTAGATTCAACAGCTGACAATGATTCGTAATACTCATCCTCTCCATCCAGTACTTTGATTTGGCTTGAAAGTAAACAAACACTCCTTAAGTTACAATTTAACTTTGGTGAGAAAGATACAGCTTTTATACATATTCCAACTGCTATTACGTTTTATAATTATATTTTGAAGGGTTCTGAGGATTAGGGAAATGCAATATTGTCGTTCAGTATAGAATGACAGAATAACTATTTGCATCAAATGAGCATTTAATGCATTTAATTTGAGCAATGTGGCGTTTTGTGTCTGTGTATGTTCCATAAGTAGGATATCATATTTTGGTATCATATTTCAGATGATGGTTTGCTGTGAATATGAGCCAAAGACTACATCATCAATGTTTGGGAAAAGCCCTATTGACAGCAAGGGGCTTTAATTTTTCTGTGATGTATGATGAGCACTGCAGTCTCATGTTAGTGCTTTTATTCCCAGAATATAAACTTTTTTAAACTAGGGGAGGGAGAGAAAATAAACCAAATCTTGCACAGTCATGCAAAATTTTAGGCTTTAACTTTGACTCAAAGACCTCTTGTTCATACAATTCCATTCAGAAGATTAATAAAAACCAGAGGAAAAAATACAGAAGGTTCTGGTAAATTTTTGGACTAAATGTGTTTGCAAGACCAAGCACCCATCAGCTCTCTCTGGTCTACGTGATCAGGCAGGAGAATATTTTGGCAATTGTATAGGAGCCAGCCCAGTTTCTCCTACCCACACCAGGTGGTAACTGCTGGTGCAGCAGTGAGAACTGACTCGGTTCAGCAGAGGAGGAGCAGCTCCCTTTTGTGCCGAGCTCTGTCAGCTCCCCACGTGTGCTCCCCCAGGAACACAGAGGCCGCTGCGAGGGTGCTGCTGTGGGGCTGCCAGGGCTTCTGGCACTGTTCTAGGTCACAGCCCTGCAGTTCTAACAGCCTTCATCTGGCACCCTTCACTCTGTGAAACACACTTAAAAATATGAACAATGCTGTTTTGTTGGTAGTAATAGTGCACAGAGAGAGCTGGGGAGCATATTTTGTAAGAAACAGTTCTAGTGTCTGCAGACAGCAGTACATGCAAGTTTTACATTTGCTTCTGCAGAAAATGTCCAATGTCAATGCACAGAAATATGTTAATTGTTTATTTTTAGAAACCTCTCTAGAAAGTTTTGCATATTCTGTAATATCACAAAGGACTTCTTCTGTTTACAGTTGCTTAGAACTAGGAAGATAGATATTTACCCAAGTTTTCTTGGCTTCCTCTTGCTCCCTTGATATTCTAGAGTTCCCTGTGGAGAGGGCCAAGAACACACAGTCAAAGCAAAGCAGCAAGTCGTTAATTTTTAATTCAAAGTGATTTTGTGTTGAATGCAAGCAGATGCTGATAATATCAGAAGTCACAGCATAATTTTTTTGATCAAAGGGCTCAAGTGAGCCTGATGAAGCATGCATCTTGCTCGTCTTTGATAAACCACATCAATTATTCACCGTGAAGGCAGACATCCTGACATGAAAGCAACAGATAAAGAGCATAAGCACATGTTCAAGACGAGAGCAGAAGAACGTGGGGGTGGGGCTGGAGGGGCTGAAACAGGTATTAATAACAGAATTATTAACTGGAAACAAAGCCAGTAAAACAGCTTTATTGCCACTTTGAACTCACATTTAACTGGTTATAGTACATGTTATCCTCAGGGCTATTCAGCATTTTGGGCTGCTGACATCGTCGACGAGGTGTTCTCAGCTTCTGTTCAAGACAGTTTTCTGAACCTACAGTAAGATAACACAATTTAGTTTTAAGCTGTGCCAGGTGCTGTGAACGTCTTAGCACATTTTAGTCTGTAAACAGTCTTTTCTTCTGTCCTATTTGGTCCTGGATTTATTAGCAAGTCTGTTCTATCCAAAGTAAGCAAACAGAAACTTGGGAATCTTTGCTTTCTCTTTTGAAACTTTGTTCAAATGCTAGTTTTTATGCAGAACTTAATTTTCACTTTTAAACATTTTTTATTCTTCTGTATATCTATACCACACAGTTCCTTATTCCTTTCACACTTTTTCTTAATATCTTCTGTTATCTAAGCAGGAAATGAGGTATATTGTGACTAGGTAGGAACGTATCATTCAGCAGCAACAAAATAGTTTTTCTACAGTAGACAGTAATAAAGTCTCTTGACTGATGAGACTTAGACGATTATCATCATTTCTTTATATAAAAAGGCTACCTTCTTGACATGGCTCTCCGTTAAATCAGATTAACTGAATCAGTTTGGAATTACACTTTCTTCATATAATTTGTGATGTGCTGTAAAGTAACAGTTGCTTAAAGTCATCTGGAAAGCAGAATTTAAAGATGAAGGAAGTATTTCAAAAGGGTTTCTGAAAAGAACTAACAGCTTGCTAAGCTTTTTTTTGTGGAGGGGAGGGTGTTTGGTTTTTGGTTTTTTTTTTTAGTATTATGGAGAAAAGACATTATGGTATGCTATATTTGACCAGATACTTTCCATGGTACATTCTTTGGATTACAAGGTAACTATTTTCAGGATAAGTCAGTTACTACAAGATACTGTGGGGGTAAGGAAAGGTGATTCACTTTTCAAATGATTCTTCCAATGCCTTTGACTTTTCTCATAGCTGCCTGGTAAAAGTTATTTTAGTGACAGTATGAATAAAAACAGGGTTTGGCAGCACTGAAGGAAAAATATACATCTTATACATTTGCATTCCATACTGCAGAAGGAACTTGGTCCTATACAAAAGGCGAGCGCAAAGATCAAGTAGCATGAGGTCCTTTAAACACTTCCAAACTGAAGTTAATATGTCTTTTGTAGATGCAGGGCTCTAATCTCACAAATCCATCGACCAGATCTGGCCTTTAGGAGCAGGTAATATTACAAAGGAGGTCTATTATGCACTCAGGCTTATAGTTTGTACCTGCAATCCGAACGAGGCAGAGGAGATGTTTGAACTTTGGCCTTTTCAGCCAGAAGACTGACCTGAGAGATTTTCTCTCTTTCACTTACTTCTGCTCAATAATACAATTTTAAAAATATTAATTTCCTCTCAGTGTGCAACTGTAATGTCTGCATGGGAGAGGAGCACTTGTTCCATTCTGTCTCAACACCTGGGAGGGATGGTGGGTTAAATGACCACCAGGGAACTGACTGCAGAGCTGCATCTAAAACTGAAACCCAATTTTATAGAGAAAGGTTATATTTATCCACTAATACAAAAAACCTTTAAAACAATACACTCATGCTGCTTGCTAATTTAATACCTAATGCTTCAATACTTTATACTTTCCAGTTAAGTAAACCTTTATATTTTTGCTAAAGAGATTGTGGCGGATGAGCCAGAACCTTTACTACTTGCCTGTGTTGTATACAACCAGACAAAGCAGAGGCTGTACCAGAAAAAACAACTGAGGAAATTGGGTGCCCAAATAATATCTGTTTCTTTTAAATCTTTTTTCACAATCATTCAGATAGGATATAAATACAGGATATATAGGATATACAATTTTTTTCTCTCTTAAGTCTGAAAATGTTGCAGAAGACCTGTAATCACTACATTCTAGCTTCTCTCTGTTCTGAAGTTACTCAAATTGATCTTAGCGTTTTCTCTCTCAGGACAGCAGGGTCTGCAGTTTTTGCAAGCAATATTTTCAGTCACAAAGCCATTTGAATTTTTTTTCTCACAGCAATATAGTTTTTGAATACCTTGCCATGATTTTTTCTTTTTATTCTAGAAAAAGGCTGGTATGAGCTCAGATAATCACTATTTTGCATAATTTCACACACCTCTCCGCATCTTGCCAGAAGTACAAACACAGCACACAAATATTTAGAAATTTTTAAACAGTACAATAACGTGATGGGGTAGGTTTTTTTCATTTCCCCTAAGTGCTCTTGAGGCCTTCACTTTTTTTTTTTTTTTCAAAACACACATATATATAGGCTGGGTTTTTTTAATTAGGATTTCGAGTCACTAATATTTTGATCTACCCTTTTATCCTGACACTTAATTATTTCTGTGTATCCTATGGGTGGTCTGCAGCTTGTGTTCTCCAAAGGAAATACCCTTTCAGTGGGCCCATTTGTCTTAGTTGCACATTACATGAACAGTACAAAATCTGGTAACATTTATCATAAACTACCATATCTGGAGAAAATGGTATTAACATGTGCTCAACACTCAGCAGCTGAATAGGCATTTTAAATGCTGTTCTAAAATATTTTGCTCTGATGACAAACTATAAGCCACCAATAAGAAAAAAGTCACTTTTAATTTAATAGCAATAGTAGCAGCACCAGTATCATTAACAAGGTATTTTCTATACTGCACAGAAATTGTGCCAGGTGCCTCTGGCATGTCCAGGCTCCTTAGTTTGCTGCAAGTTTTGAGACCAAATGAGAGGGTGAACACATGAACTTTCTTCAGGTTGTCCTTCAGCACCACTTTTTAAAAAAGAGATCTGACCCTCTTTTGACTGGAAAAAAACCTTCTCTTGTAACTCTGAGCACAGAAATTCCTTAGGTTACAATTTCTTATTTGATAAATCCCTTAGTGTAGAGCAGAAATATCAGAGAGCAGGCAAAATGCTTTCTACCAACTGCACTATGTGAGCAGGGTAGCTGAGGTTCTGGGCATCCTCGTCCTGCTTGAGCTCAGAGAGGCTGACGTGGGTGAGCAGGCTCATGTGGATGCTTCCCTAAAGACACCACAAAATTGATGTGGCTTACACTGAAGGGAAACAGAAACTGGCTACCGGATCAATCTGTTGGAGCAGAAAGTGTTTATAAGCAAAGAAACTGAAGGTATTCCTGCTTAGTCCTCTATTACCACTGTTGGTTACCCTTTTTATTTCTTTGATACATAAGAGCCAAAGCCAAAAAAACCCAGGACTTGCAGAGCTCAGAGAGATTAAAAAGATATATTTTTTTCAGATAAATATGAAGTCAAACATTCAAGATACATTTTTATGAACTGGGAATTACATAGTTGGAAAGCAGTGTCTCCAGGAGAGACTTGGGAACTGCAGATATTCAGCTGAATATGAAATAGACTGGGTGCAAAGAAGAGAAGATAACTCAACAGAAACAGAAAAACAGTTTCATCCTTGGGTACAGAATTATTTTAAAGTGGATGCAATAAAGGGCAGGATGTTTTGAGAATGGGAACAATTTGAACTCTGAAAAATCTGCCACATGCCGAGAAATGTAAGACTGTTCTACTGCACTCTTTTCAAAAGAAGGTGAAGAGATGATCTGAAGCAAGTGTAAACCCCTGTTTAGAAGGTGGAAGTTTTTCACATTCAAAAACAAAAGTCTAGACTAACTAATGGTCAGAAGCAGAAGAAAATTTTAGACCAGAAATACAGCACATAGTGAAAGCAATCAATTAGGAGAAAAAATATTTAGCAGTATGATGGAAACTCAGGTTTAGACTAGAAGCTTTTAGAAAAGGCATGGTTTGACTTAAGTAAAAGTTAGAAACTATAGAGGATGTGATATAGATCACATCTAGCTTAACAAGAATTAATTTCTCTAATGTGATTTTTATCAGAAGTGTCAGTCTGCAGATCTGTATTGATCTTTTAAATTCTGGGATATAGTTTCTGAATTTCCATGTGATTCTTCTTGGTTTTCTTATGGCTGAAATGGCAATATTTTTCTTCAATTAGCCATCATATCCATTATACTGACATTCTTAATGACATCTCTTGGCTTGGAGATGATTAGCACATTTCTTGTATCTGACCTTAGAAGATTTTTCTGTTTAAAAATCCATCTTTTCCATAACCTGCAAAGGACTCTTTCAGAAATGCACAAACTACCAAACTGTAAGATTTAACAGAAGACTTCAAACTGTTCTTTAGCACTGACACATGGATTTTTGCATCTAGGATTTGGGCCCTGACCAACACTTTCAAAACAGTAGTGGCAAAAATGTATTTTTCTAATGACTTCCCATGGCACAGATGGCTTCACTTGATATTCAGTGAAGATCTCATCTTAGATGTCCCTATTATCCTGATAATTTTAGCATTGAAAGCATGGAACCAGGCAATGGGCAGCCATGTCAGAGGAAGAGAATCACCACATTGTGCTTGCTGAAATGAAATTAGGGTCTCTATAAACTCTTAATGACTAAACTCTTGCTTCAAAAACCCCTTGATGGTGATAATCTTGCCAAACATTGCTGATTTTTTCTATATGGAGAATTCTGCACAGAAATGGTGAGGAAGTAGTTTAACTGCATTTGGAACTTGTAAAATAAAGTGACGGGAATCAGCTTGTTTCAAGAGAGGTGCAGCACACCTGGGGCTCTAAACACTGGCTGACATTTTACTTCTTTTGCAAGGAATGCACACAACAGTTTTTTGCCAATATGTCAGTGCCCTAAAGAGGCTGTGTTGCAAATTCCCTTGCTGAAGGGACTTCATCCACCACAACACATATTGAGGAGTGGAGCTGAGTACACTCATTTTGTTTTTGAAGCCATTTACCCAAAGCGGATTTGGGAGGGGTTAGTCCTGTCTCCTTTTCTGCTATAGGTGAACACAAACCTAGTACCACAGGAAGTGTAGTTTTTTTCCTAATTACTCAAACAAGATTTAGAGTAGGAGAAGGGGAAGTTTGTTACAGGAAAGGTAATGGGGCCATTTAAGGAATCCTATATATTATTAACAGAGTAAGCAAATAAAGTAGAGAAATCACTATGAAAATAGTAAGCATGTAGCTGATTTCCAATCTATAATATCAGATGAAACATGAAAGTGCAACCCTTAATTATAAGCAAATATTAGCACAGACTCATGGGATCTCATCATAACATCTCAAGGTCTACATTCATGAAAATTTAAGCAATGTTTAAAATCATGTTAATTTGTTCTTTGTTTGTTTCTTTTCCTGCCAGTCTAATTTATTCCAAAAGACTTTGGTTCTCAAGCCTGGATATATTGATCATGCCTGTGTAAAGCATTGTTATAGCCTGGGGAGAAGACTTTTGTGGAAAAACTTGTCTTTGTTCTCCTTTGATAATTTATACGTATTTTCATGTTTTCAAGTTTCCAGTTTTGAATCACTTTTCAAGGCAGAAAGTAAACTTCACTCTTCCTCTTGAAGTCTTAGGCAAATGCAGAAATTACCTCACAGAGACTGATAATATACATCCTCCTCTTGAACTGGATGCTAGTGGATAATCATGTGCAGCATACTGACTTCCAAGAAACAGCTACATTTTCCTGTGTG
Organism: Prinia subflava; assembly: GCF_021018805.1. Classification (NCBI taxonomy): domain Eukaryota; kingdom Metazoa; phylum Chordata; class Aves; order Passeriformes; family Cisticolidae; genus Prinia; species Prinia subflava. The sequence goes on from NC_086252.1 coordinate 19,432,637, forward strand.
TTATGCAAGTCGGTTCAAGGAGAGGACTCAAGGGGCTGATGATTCTGGTCCCACTGATATCAGTGTTAAATGTGACTGACTGAACGTCACTTATGCAGTAAAACCAGCTGCAAATTAACTAGACTTCACGACTTTTATTATTTCAGCTTTATTTTTGAAAAGAGCGATTCACAAAGGGAACAGAATGCTATTTGGCTATGAATGTTCATACAAATGTATTTTCCTTCCCTTTCCATTGCCATGATTCTCCACCATTTGCACAAATTTGTATCATACGTACAAAACAGGAGTAAAGTGCAAAATGGGAGTAAAATGAAGCATGTGCCTGGGCAGCAGAGTGAATACCCAGGCAGTGAGTCCCCCCTGAGCTGCTGCTGTGTCTGCCTGCCATACTGGATCCCGTTAGTGCAGAACTATCCTGCACATCCCCCTGCTAAGCCTGTACTAAGGCAGTGTGACTTTAGTATGGGCACACATTGAGAGATACCCGGCCCACATCGCAGGGTGTTTGTACATCGCCTGTTAATGCTACCAACGATAAAAGTATCAGAAACAAGGACAGGATAAAGGTCTAATAGGCTTCACTAAATACATACTGTAAACTGTAGCTTCACTTGGAAACAATGAGGTTATTGTGTCTATGCAACGTACTATAAATTCAATTATATTATGGTAGTTCTGCAAAAATGCTGGAGGCTGATAGGAAATAAATACACCGGCTCTCTAAAATTTTAATCTCAGTACAGGCAAAACCACACTAAGAGACAACAACACAGGGTAGGAGAGGATAAAGAGCAAGACTTCCTGGTGACTTGAGTAGTAAGTTATATCTTCATTATGTTCTTTTCCCTTCTGAGTTTAGTAAGAGGGAAAAGAGAAAACTATAGGAACGAGAAAAAAAAATAAACTATTAAGTAAGATACTGAGAAACTAAGGAAAAGAAGAAAAGGGAATAAAAACTATTAATGTGAAGCAGTAGAACCTATGTTCTGGCATCAGAGGATTAAATTAATCTAGTAACATCAGGAGCCTGGAGGCATATTGACATAATACTATTAACAATTATAATTCTCTCCAGAATATTTCATGCTTACCTACCAGTAGCTTCAGTTGTCCACAAATGTTCAAAAAGGCCATCTATTCTGTTAATATATGAGATCTAGTATGATGGGAACTATTCCTGCCACCAAATTCCCTTGGTCCCTTCCTGTACATAAGAGTGTCCAGGAATATTTATAGGAGCTAGCACTCTTCATGCTGCTAGTGACAAGCAAGCATGGAAAGAACAATAAATCAGATGTACTTTGAGGAGTTACAAGACCTCAGCCCTTGCTAACTCAAAAAATATCTTATTTAATCTTCAAGTAAGTGTTGCTAATGGAAAGGATGGTAACTACTTAAAAAATACATATATTAATGCTTAGAAGGAATGAATAATCTTTAGCAACTCCAGTATACTTCAAGCTCTTATCTGGATTCATTACATAAGAGTAATATATTAGATTTAATAATTTTTGAGTGTCAAATGCTTTGTAGTCTGTAGCTCAAATGTAGTTACCCAGTTCACTGAACACACAGAATCTGAAGGACTAAAAAGTCCTATAGAAAGAGATAAAATAAAACTAAGCTTCAGTATCACCTTGGATCCCCCACACAATTGTGGTGAACTCAAATTCTGTTTATTCAGATGGAGTGTGCTCATAGTGCCAAGAGCCATAGACTGCTAGGGAAATTAGTGTAGCCTCTTTGATGTCATGTGCATCCCAGAATCTGTAACACACTGCTGAAGCTGTGAGCATATCTTTTTGTTTATAACGCTAAACAGAACCATTTGAATACACACACTGAAAGAACTTGTAACAGAAGCAATGCATTTTCTTCCACCCCGTGATTCATTACGTACGGCTTCATTTTGGATACTGCAGTTATGTGCAAAGCCATATGCTTTGGATTATAAAGCACACTAAGCAAATCATAAGTTTTTCAAGATGCTGTGTAAAGGCTGTTTTTGCATCTGTTTGTTGCCAACGACCCAGATGACACTGTAATTAGAACAACAAATATTTTACGTGAAATCAATCATTTAGCTGTCTCTGAACCCTGAGACAATGGCTTTTAGATGCACTTTGTTGGGAAACAAGATCCATAAATAGTTAGAATCTTGGCTTTTGCTGTTTTTTTCTTTCCAACACAGCTCTGATCCTTCAGTAATTGTCAGTTCTTTCAGTTTCTATTGCGAGTGACTTGACTGTGCAGGGAAAAGGCAGAGATTAAACAAAGCATACCAAAGGACAAAACTATCAGTGACTAACATTGGTAAGATTCAAACCTGTCAGCAAACAGCATGCTTCTACAAGTATGGTCCTGAAGATGTCTTCCTGCATGTTGAATATACAGAAGCCCTTATAAGCCCTGCACATAATAACACCTAATAGTGAGTTCCTGAGGTGTGGCAATTAGTCAAAGTCCAAGAGGTTTACACAAATGCAGCCGTAACTTCAGGAAAAATTCATGCCAAACCATCTGAATGGCAGAAACTACTTACGGACAATGCAGAAAAAGGATCATTATTTTTCTTTCCCTCCTCAAATTTGACCCAAGGTGGTTGTGGCAGTTTTTTGGTTAATTCATAAAATCATAGAAAAGCCTGGGTTGGGAGGAACATTAAAGATCATCTAGTTTCAATCCCCCCTGACATGGGCAGGGACATCTTCCATTACACCAGGTTGCTCAGAGCTCCATCCAGCCTGGCCTTGAACACTCCCATGGATGGCCATCTACAAATTCACTGGACAACCTATTCCAGTGCCTCACCAGCCTCAGAATGAAGAATTTCTTCCTCATATCTAATCTAAACCTATTCTCTTGCAGTCTGAAGCCATTTTCTTTGTCCTCACACTACATTTCCTTGTGAAAAGTTCCTCTCCATACTTCTTGTGAGCCCCCTTTTCAGGTGCTGAAGACTGCAATTAGGTCATTCCAAAGCCACCTTTTCTGCAGGCTGAACAATCCCAACTGTCTCATGCATCCTTCATTGGAGTGGTACACCATCTCTATAGTCAACCTGATGGCCCTGCTCTGAACTTGGACCAACATATTGATGCCTTTCCTGTGCTCAGAAACCCAGAGCTGGATGCAGCAGCACTGCAGGTGGAGTTTCACAAGAGCAGAGCAGAGGCGCAGATTCAATTCCCATGATCTGCTGGCCATGCTGCTGAGGATGCATCCCACAACACAGCGGGCTTGTGATCTTTTCAGAAGAACCAGTTACTGACAAAACCCAGGTCATCCCAGCTATGCTGGAATTACTATGTATCACAGCCTATTTCCCAGTTCTAGAAGGACCTGGTTAATACAATAGCCACCAGGTGACAAAAAATATCTATCTCACATTGTCATGTGAGCTAAGTGATGTCTCTCTCACTGTCTGAGCAATCCTTTAAGATCAGTACAAGTCAATGAAGAACTTCACAGCACAAAAGCCTACCAAGAGCAATTAAATATGAAGGGATCACTTCCAGATCAAGACATCCCTGAGCGCCAAACTGTTTGGCTGGAGAGTGTTCTGGGCAAATATCTCTGCTTGCCCTACTTTTGTACTATACCCTAGGCTTTTCCTCTTGGTTACTGTGAGAAAGAGAAAATTAGGATAAATAGATTTGGATGGGACTGGAAGTTTTCTTTTTATGTGTGGATGGGTTTTCTGTGTTTTTGCGTGTGTGTGTAAGGTTGCTAATATTCAAATGACCAGGAAAGAGAGCAACTTAAAATAAATAAATTCAAGCAGAACAAAACCCTAAGAGACACTTGAAATGGAGGCTGAGGTAACTTCTCACAAGGCAAATATCAGAATCTTCAATGTAAAGATATTTCAAGATCAACTATAACTGTTTATGGCAGGAAGGTTGTATTACACTTGCCTCTTTGCTAGCAGTGCACCAGATCAGCCTGAGCTTCTGGAAGGCTAAAGTTGAAATTCAGTGCAAAGACAAAGGAAAGCCAGTAATTCCTCAGTTTTCTGCACATGCCCCATTTTCCCTTCTCTGTGAGTATCTACCTGAGGTACTAGTCCTAAAGTAGAAACACCTACCCTAGGGACACCTACACAGGCATCGTGCACTCAGAGGTTTCCCACAGTGCAAGCTTGTCTTTTCAGCATTACGCCATGGTGGGGACTCAGACTGTTGATGCCCTTTATTTATTTAGTGAACTTAAAGAAAATAGGATTAGAAAGAATCTCAAGTGAATATTTTGTCCTTCCCTGTCTTCCAAAGTAAATCCATGCACCATGTTGGAGGTATGAGAAATTTTCAAAATTGCTCAGAAACAAAAGCTATCAAAAAAATTTCTCACAAAAACAACATCAACAACAGAGCAACTCATGACACTTCTGCACAATGAGATGGAAGCTATTTCTTCAAAGAAGAATTAGGATAATGATTTAGTCAATATGATTAAATAAATACCTTTGGCAACTTTAACATACGAATCCCAAATAACATGACAGTATCCTAAATAACACGACAGTACCATCAATTTTAGAGATAGTCTCCAAAGCCCATTTGGAGCTACTAATACACGAGTTTTCAAACCGCAGATTGCGGATCTTTAGAGATGTATCTCATGTGCTAATATGCTTCAGAAAACTCACTGGACACTTGGCACTGGTTCACCTTGTGGATTCTAGCTAAGAAAAGCAAAGCATATGGGGAAAAAGATGAAACAAACATGAAAAGTAAACAGTGAGATTAACTTTTAAAAATAGTCAAAACATTCAGTGCATTAAAGAAGAGTAACAAATCACAAATACCTTCCTAATACTACTCCTCTCCAGAGCCAACTACTGAATTTGCCAAAAATGCATCGTACAAATGCAGGGAGCTAGTCTGTGTGTTTAAAAGTAGGGCAGGAGGCAATCTGTAAGTTCACACTCTATTAAAGATGTGGTTCATAATGGTCTGTGTTTCAGAGTTGCTGCTGTAGCATATAGCCTGGATACATTTAAAGGCAATCCCTCACCTTCTTCCAAACTGTAATAATAGCATTTTTATCCCATGCCTTCAGAGATTAAGCCACTTGATTGACTTTGAATTCTGGACACACAGGAAATTTGTATTAATTTAGCATAATGATGAGGCGCAATAAAGGCTCTGTGGAACCGCAACAACGTGGTCTCTAAGGTTTTGTTCGTTACAGAAACACAATTTGCATATCTAAAGGCTTGAAACCATGGGTCCATATTGATACAAGTAGTATCTCAAATTTGAGTGTAGCAGATTCAGCATTTATTTCAAAGAATAAATGGTAAAAGCCCGAGATAAAACTCTCAGTAGATTTCTTCATTAAGAAAGAAGGCCTTTTTCTGAATTCAAGGTAGTTGGCAGCAGTAACTTTTAAAGGAGGTATGAAAGCAAGCTTGACTGAAGATTGTAAAGATACCACTAGTTAGATATGTGCTTCCTGGTGTTGCTACAGTATTTTGGTCTGACATTTGTAAATGCTGGAAGAAAAGGAGGTATCTTGGCTAGATAAAGGAAACTAATGCCGAGCTAAGTTCTACAGCAATCCATTTCTTTAAGGGGTTAAGTGCTACTGGGACTCTAAATTAGTGATAGTTCAGAAGTGATCTACAAATCAAACTCAGGCCACTAAATTCTGAAGAAATATTTTGAAAAAGAAACTGAAGAAGCATGAGCAAACTATTCAGTCAATGACAGAGTTTGAAAAATAGGCAGAGGTAGAACAAAACAGGGTTTAAAGTGTCTTTTAACCTGTGAAAGAGCATCTAGGTTTGTTTTTTGTACTACTTCCAAATCACAACCTTTTATTGACAACTCACACTATGAACCTAGTGAAAGAATGTTAGACACATATAAAAATAGAAGCTCATAATTTTCAGTGGTGAAGTTCCTTATTTTTCATCCTGAAGCAGTAGATGGGAGTGTTCAGAAATACCAAAGTGATTTCAGAAAATGTAGAAGAGATCTTTAAAGATAAGTGAGGGAAGCCTGCAGAGAACTCCAACTCTGGGATCTCAGTAGTAATATAGCAAATTTAAGCTATATATTTCATGGTACCTAGCAACATCACCTGTAGTAAGAGTTTGGGCATTGCAAAGCACACAGAATATGTATCATTTTCATCCAGTCTTTCCTAAATGCTTTTAAAGAAAATTTTGGTGAAAATTTCAGCTCATGGAGGCAGAGGAAGATGTACACATATGTGCACATATACAAATAAAGTAAGTTGACCTGCTGGTTTATAGTGACTTGCCTATGTGCCAGTATGTTGTTTTGTTCTAAAATCACTCCTCTTGACAGGGCACAGCTTGCATTAATTTATCAGCTCACTGTATTATATTCCCCTCTCAACACAATTTTTGTACTTGAGTGTACTTTTTTAAAATGGTAAATGCTATGGAATTAGTTAGAGTCTTTATTTCTCTCATAAATATGTGACAAATTCAAGTGACTTTGATGCCATTTTACTCCTCAGAACTTGATGAACTCTTCTTTAGCAAAATGAGCACCGATTTCAGGGTTCCAACTGAGGCACTGGAAAGGCTGATTTTTAGACACAGCTTACCACTTCAGGAAAATCAGGCTCCTCCATGTACTGTGCAGGCACACAGAATTTCTTGTCACTCCAGAAAATACAGGTTAAATGATTTCTGGAATTTTTTTGTGGAGTTGATTCAGATATGTTTTTCACCTCCTAATTACTCGAGATATTAGGTATTTTTTCAACCCTTTTCTTACAAGTCTGTACTAGATTCTTGGCTGCTATTGAATAGCATATCCCTTTAGAGTAGCTTGTGATATAACATCAAAATCTGTTTGTGTCCTGATTCTGTACTTGGGTCTGTGGGTATTGCAGAGTATGCAAAGTTTGTGAATTAACACTTTATTAATTACTGTCCACTAATTTCTTGTGTGAATGACCTACAAAGGACCTCACAGAGTTACAATAAACTTGTGTACTGCAAGTGTACCTATTGCCACAGAATGCCACTCCTGATTTCCCTCTTTTGGATAGCCAGGAAGGATGGCCATATTAACATAACTCTCTTCCATAACATATCCTTTCTCAGTAGGACTAATTAGCTTAGGCACGGCACTGCACTCATCCAGCTACACTGCCTCCGGGTCTGATTCACATCTAGCTCGAGCAGCTTTGCAAAGCACTGGCATGCACTGAGTTGCTATATCATAAATTTATATTATGGCTTACTCTATACTAACTTTCCCATGGAGACAAAACCTAAAAATCAGCTTTACCACTGTGAACACAGTCATCAAAGTTTCCTACTGAAGTAAAGCCATAATAACAATAATGAAAATACCTTGGCCACAGTAGGAAGGCTCATATCCTGAAAACACTAACATGGGTGCACACCTTCACTACTAGAACTAGTTCCTCGGAAGCCAGCCCAGAAGGCTGAGCTCATCAGAGTTCAGTGAAACACCAAGGCAAGAGAGGGTCCAAGGGGACCATGGAGCTGAGAGAGCACAGCTGATTACCTTTTCTAGTTTTGTTTCTGGAATGAAAACAGTCACAAGCAAATGTTTCATGTCCTATCATGTATCACACCACTAAAGAGGAGGCAAAGTTTGTCCTTCACCTAGAAACAAAAGGACAAAACCAAATATCCTTATAATTTTATTTTATAATTTTAAGGAATTTATGGCAAACCTGTGATTAGGAAGTACTCTGCTGCTGCTAAAGTGTAACTACAGTGGCACCCAAACATATTTCTAATATCTAATAAAAATAGAACTTGGCAATTTAACTTAGAACATCAGAAAAACATGCTTATTTGTCCATACTCAGTGAGGGGAAAAAATCAATGACGTCACGAAAACTTACTGTGTTTTGGATTCTGGTTTTGGGGTTTTTTGATGGTATCAAAAGATGGCATTTGAAGATGAGAAACTCTTAAAGTAGCACACAAAGTCAATAAAATGATCTCACTACACTTGCCAATGTGCATAAGGAGTTTTATATTTAAAAACAGCCTAGTATTTAGTTCTGTAAGTTCCAAATGGCATTTAATGGATGAAAATGACTAAAGATTTCTGAAAGGTGTTCTTACTTTTTGGCCATTAGCATTCTCCAGGAGGATAATTCAAATCTTCTTTCAGTTCGGGATACTCAAGATCACAGTCCTCCTCACTTCTAAAGCAGAGGAACTTCCACCGATGTAGAAGGGAAGCATCCCAATAAAAACCATAAAGATGGGTTAAACAGCCATTGATGGGCTCTTTTCAGTAAGTGCCATGACCAGACAACTGTAGAGTCTAACCTGAGTTAGAAGTTAATGAGGCTTCTTTTTTATCAACTTGTTCCCTCACTAATACTGGAATTTTAGGGCAACAAACTTTTTTCGGTTTTGTGAATTCAGGTCATATTAACTAACAGTTTCAGCTGAAATAACATGAAAAAACTTCAGAGATGTTGAAAGAATTCATTCTGGCATCTCAAAAAACAAAACATTTTGATTTTGTCACAAGGGGACTGCTTTCCCAAAACAGAGGAGGTAGTGCTGCCACCCCTGATATCCAAAAACTCAGTGATTAGGCCATGTTCTTTGAAAGATGTAGCTTCAAGCACCTCCTTTAAGTGATTTGGTATAGGGACATGAACCCAAACATCCTGCTTCTCAGGAGAGTAGCCTAACTGCTGGTTTATAAAATATTCTTAGGTAGGTTTCTCTCAGCCTCATTTGTTGAAAGTGTCCCACTTTACATAAAGTAGTTAAATATTCATTCAAACAGAGATCGCAAGCCAGGTGCTGGCCCCCTTTTCCTCTGACTACTCAAATTATGAGGATTTCAAGTCATTCGCATACTCTCTGTTTCTGTGGCCTACTTACTATTTAATGTACATTCCACTGAAGGGAGAAAGGGGAGAAGGAGAAAATGCTTTTTTCTCTGAACTTCTGTATCGGCCATGGGCATAGGCCAGACCAGTGAGAATATGGGTCGGTGAAAGTTTTGAGCCTTATCTTTGGAAGGACAGTAGTATGGAAGGTAAGAAATGATCACTTCCTAACACATAGAGTAGATAAAAAAAATGTAGTTTAATGACAAGAAATAGTATTACTTAAAGGAGAAAGAAGTGAGACATCTGCATCTATTTGTATCCAATGTTTATCCCTATTGGCACAATTAATAAAAGCTATGCATAAATCACACAAAGTTCATTAAATCCACTGGCTCAGGCTGCTGACTAATTGGTGAATACACACTCGATAAAAATGTAAAATGTATGCCAACTCCACATTGTAAAGCTGTTTTCTTGTTAAGAAGTCTCTGCTTCTCTGTGGCTTTTCCAACAGAGCTTGATTTTCACAGTTATTGATCTTAGGGAAACAATAATGCCCAGAACAGTGCCAAAAGGCCTTAGAATTGGAAAACAAAAAGCAACTCTATGAAGCTTACAGAGACCAAGAAGTTTACTATCCCATGCCTAGGACAGTTTTCTAACACAGCCATGAATCTGAGGGGCTGATGCCTGCTCTGAACAACTCAACAGACTACTTTAGGCACTTCAACTCTTTTATGAATGTGGCCTTTAGCACTTACTTCTACAATGTTGCCTTCAAGTAATCCAACATGAAGCTATCACTGCCTAGCAAAACTTTGCATCTTTTAAATCTATCAATTCTGATAAATTAAAAGTCTGGGAACTGTGCAGACAACAACCAAACACTACCAGAATTAGACACAAACGAAAACTAATAATAAAAAACATGACAAGTGTGAGAGTGGCTGAGGCTGGAGAAGGTCACAGAAGACCATCTCCACTCATTTGGACAGGATGAAGAATTTGTGCTCCTCAGAACATTCTCCTTCTCAGAAGAGGCCAGCATGCAGCCAGCCACAGATTTTTATAGACAGGGAGCTCATCAAAGGGTTTTAATACTTACAATACCTGTGCAAAAATCCATGGAAAGCCTCCAACAAAGGGTCTTTTGCTACCATTGCTGAAGACTCTGTGGACAGCCTTCCTGACATCAAACAAACCCAGATGTAGAGAGGCCTTGGGAGCTAGCCCAGTGCTTTGTCTGGGTCTGACCTCAAGTTTTATGTATTTACATTTTTTCCAAAACATGATTTAGAACAGATGTCACTGGACACCAGAGCTCTTCTCCAAGGCTGGAGTAGAAAAATCACAGGAAAAGAGGGAGATACAGACCAGCTCAATTTACATTACATGAGAATATTGATCTGCATAGCAAAGAGAGGGCAGAATCCACACATCTCCAATTTTAGTTTAATTAGACTCACAATCAAACATCAGTGCTGGTTTCCCTCTATTATGGGTCAAACAAAAGGCTTGGTTTGATTTTGAACAGCCTTATAAACAAGTGGAATATTTTGGTTTAGGACCATCTCTGCTTGTATTCTCTCTTTCTGCCATTGACTTTGGCAGTGCCTGAACAACATATTAGAAGCACTTGCCTCGCTTATGGTGTGCATGTTTGAAACAAAGGATGAAATAATGATGAAAACAGTATTATGAAACTGATATAGATTTAATAGTGGCTAAATGAAAGAAATGGGAATATGAAACCCCCTTCTTCTCTAGACAATGTGTAGTGAAATAATCTGTTTGCAATGGAGGGAAAAAGCTCAAAAAGAAACATTTGGAAACAATACAATGACATATGGTCCCATATGTTGAATCTATAATGCTTCCTAATTCCTCCGGGGTAAAATCCACCCTTCTCCTGAACAAATTCCAAGTAACTGAGATTTGCCTGAGAGGACTGTAGGAAGGACTAGAATCTTCTCTCCATACACAGACAAGAGAAGACTATGAAGCAGCTTCACTGCAGTTGCCATTTTATCCATGGCTTGAAGGGGCATCAATAACATTTTTTGATCCTTTCCTGGGTAATTATAATTGCTGATCCACAGTCTCATCCTCATCTCTTCTCCTTGCTTGAATCTACTCCGGGCATACTTTCCCTGTAGGGTGCTGCATGTTAAAGAAGGAATGTGTTTTCAGCTTTCTGAATCATACTAGGACAGCAGTATAGCATCCTCAGGGCTTTGAGCAGTTTTTGGTGATGCCTTTACAGCCCTTAGGTTTTTGAGATACAGGATTTCCACTCATAATTCCTGGTCCTATGCTGTTCACCATGCCCTGGATGAGGGAGTGGAAGAGGAAAAAGCCTGCAAAATCTGGCAACAGGTTTTATGCTCTTAGTGAACAGATTCTGTAAGTGTGCTGAACACAACTGGTTAAACATCTATCCATCAATTAAAGCATCTCATATCCAAATGCTCTAAATCAAATTGTGATATAATCATTATTACTGGAATTTTGTCACATGTTGGATGGCTGCATCTCAGGATGCAGGATGGCACCTACTCAGGATTGAGTAGGAATTGCCTAGGTGAACAAATTACTGGAGATAGTTAAGCAGTCACAGGTCTGATGACTCCCCACAGCTCTGGAAAGCCCGGCTACCCAGAGCTACAGCACCACTTACTTTTCATCACTGACCCACATGGGTGTAACTTCCCACTGCAATACCTCTGTTTGCACCAGAAAGGAAAACTTTTCTCACAACCCTTACTCTTATATTCCTTGTTGATGGGTAGTTCCAAACTTTAGGAGCTCCAAAGATGGAATGTATTGCTATTTGCCTGGTCATTAAAATGAAGCTCAATGCCCATTTTAAAGGTCATTTAAGCTGTTTATTAATTTGTTTCATTTTTACCATCTCTAGTCTGCTTCAAGTGCTAGTAATTAGCTGTATTCATTGACCTATTTTGTTTGTATACAAATAGTTTTGAAATTATATGTTATTAAATATTATGCATTAACATTCTTGTTCATACTCCTTTGAAATTTGTGTTAAATACCATGCCATCCCCAGCCTGCTAGGTAAGGACAACTTTGCATTTTGTTTTTGTGTTCTACCCAATTGTGGTGGTAGTAACAGGGATTACCTGTGAACATTGGAGGGAGTAGTACTGCAGCAACTGGCATTTCCACTGAAAAATGACCTATGAAATGATGCCTAGTTTTTTCAGTTGAGCTGAAGTCCATCAACAGAGAGGGGTATTCAAAAGGTGTATTCATAACGGGTATCAGAGAAAGATAAAAAATTCTAAGAGATATGAAATGAGATCAATCAAGCCACTAAAAACCCCTTCATTTAGCAGAAATCCTGCTGTGAAATAGGAATAAAGGTAGAAAAGTCTTTGACCCTGATTTGGTTGGTTAAGGGTACTAGGCAATATGCTGAAACAAAATAAACATTCTTCATTTAATTTTCCTTTAATTATGATGAAATAAAGCTTAGGCTTATTATTTCCTGCATTTCTCAAAGATACCTTTGTTCTTCACTCTGTAAGTCAAAGCTTGAATTAAGAGAAGTTTCAAGGAAATCACAGCATGGTTAGGGTTGGAAGTGACCTTGAAGATCGAGTTCCATCCCCTCTGCCGTGGGCAGGGACACCTTGTGCTACACCACACTTCTCAAAGCCCCATCCAACCTGGCCTTGATCAGTTCCAGGGATGGGACATCCCCAGCTTCTCTGGACATGCAGACAGTCTCAAGCATTACATCCTCCACGGACCAATAAACCTAAACATAGTATCTTGCAGTGCCTAGGCACAAGATGAGGAGGGGGAAGAAACTGCCCGCTGCTTCTCTGAGCTGCTTTGTAAATTGGCAGCATGTGACACCTAGGAAAGACATCTTCCAGCATCAGACACCAGCTACAATATCCTGTACATGTTGCATGATAGCACCTGAACCACAGGAACACTTCAATACTTCAATATTCAAAACCTCTTTTATGCTCATAGATTAGTGAAAATTGTCTCAGACTATGGTTTGCACACATTGACTTCTACAAATGATCAGTAATACTCATATCACACACACAGCTACCAGTCAGTTGTCACAGTCTTCTGGAAGCCTTTTTTCTCAAAGGCAGAAAAATCCACATGTCTGTACTGAAAACTCTGGTTTCAGGAAAGGTGCAAAAATGGCCCATAAAATGATAGTGTGTCTTGCCAAAGATCTGGCTAAGTACAGAAAAAATGGCTGTGTCAAGTACAGTTTGAACGAGTTTTTGTTCTTGAATATTATCTAAGTTGATTGAGATGCTGCTTTGCTACCTTAGCAATCCAGCTGCCCAACCCAATAGTGCTGTCCCAGTGACGCTGATCCACAGCAAATACTAGAGCCTTGCATTCAGACCTGTAAATATGAGGTGTTACACAACCCAGGCTTATAAAAAGGATTTCTACTACACAGAGGTGTTGGAGCTGTTGGGAGACTGTCCTTGTCTTCCTTGTCTGCCCTAAGACAACACAGGCACCATCCTAGGGAAGTGTGTGCTCTAGGAATAGCATTTTTGCAAACCAGCTCTACTCATTTGGGCTCATCATCAAGTAGAAGTCCACCAGAATTTTTTTTTTTCCTGGAATACAGCCGTAAAGCTATCATAAATACAGAGGGGGATATGATGAGGATGAGGGCTTCAGATTTCTGAGTCCCCTACTAAAAGGAGCAGAGATCTTTAAATCCATAGGCAGGGATTAGGAAGTACTTTGCTTCTCCAGATGGAGGACAGGGCTAAGAATTATCCAGACAAAAACTACAAAAGATAAGGATGGTTGTAAAGAAAGCATTTAGGTTCAGAACCACAATAAACTCCAAGAATAAACTTCTGCCCAGTAAATTGCCAGAGGGCACTAAGCTAACCTTAATGCTGATTCAAGATGAGTTTTATTATCTGATAGATACAGCACCAACAGTACATCCTAAATACATATACAGGTACTACATACACTACAGGAATGAAAAATCTTCCCTCTTTGGGTAATCATCCTGTCTTGAAGGGAAAAGATGATTATCCCTCTTCCAATCACCATCATTTGCTCTTCCCCAGCTCTCAAAATGGCAATGAAGGCATGGCTACTAGAATCCATTTCAAAATCTAAACCAAGATGAGGCTGAAAAGGGAATGGTATGGGGAGGGAAGGATACACCTATCCTTATATTTATTTCCAAAACTACTCATTGTGCCACTTGCTTACTTCTCTTTGGTTCTTGTCTCTGCTTGTCAAAGTGCTTACCAACAAATTCTGTTTATTTGGTGTCTACACCACCTCTGTCACAATGTGAACTGGCATAAGTAGTGTGTCAGCCCGTGCCAGTGATGCTGGTCAGTCTCCCCACACTGGAATTGTTACATCACTTTTTTTTTTTTTTAATGTGAACTTGACACTATCTGTGTTAGCCCATCACCAAAACTTGGAAAGTCATCTCTCTTCTTCTTTAATATTTGGAAATACTTGAAGAGTTTCAGGAAAATATTTTCATGGAATGTTTGATATAAAAAATGCTCCAAGGCAGATCGATTTTTCCAGTTAACATTTCAAAATTGCTTCAAGACTGAATGAACCATGTGATGATATACTTCTATGTTTTAATTTTCCAGCTGGAAAATGAAAATGTATTCAGTAATTAAAAGGTCTTTTACAAAATACACACACACTATTAAAAGCAGTACCTGGTCTATTCTGCAGGAAAGTGAACAGAAAAAAACCCACACCTGGGATACAAGGCCCTGTAGCCACTCAGCAGTCCACAAAACAACTTCAGTGAGTTTAACCACATCCTTCCTTCCCAGGGAGACCATGACTCAGAAGGCAGAGAGCCAACACACTCTTGGCCAGATATTTGAAATGACAACTGAGAAAAAAAAAAGCATTAACTCACCCAGGACAAACTCAGCTTCCTCTAGATGGACCCAGGCTGGTACTTGTGTGAAACCATCCTTAGACTGACTGCAAAGAAGGGGCACAGTGTGCAAATACTGCATCTATCTAATATTTGCTGGAAGAGGACAAGAAGCAGATGGGTCTATATCCCCACTTTTCATCTGTCGGATTGGCTAAACTGGCTTTACATACATGCAGCTGGGAATGTTTTACAGCACTCTCCTTCACATTCTTTCTCTAGTTGACTGCATTTTTCGTTCTACATCCAAATGCCTCTTGTATTAAGAGGGCAGTTCCTGGACAACATTGCTCCATGCATGCATGGAACAACTGCTATATGCTTGATGTGTGGCTGTACCATTTTCTTTAGAATGGTGTAGCACTTTCAAAGTGGATGGAAGGTTGCAGAAGAATTGTGATTTGTTGATCTGCTGACGAAACAACTTTGTCCTGCCCGCTCTGATCGGGCCGAAGGGAACACAGCAGCAGCACTGGAGGTTTATGCAACCTGCAGAGTGTCTTACAGCCTTCTACAGTAGAATCACTGCCACCTTTAAGCAGAAAACAGTTCAGTGATCAGAGACCATTTTCTCAACCTATGGAGGGCAAGATTTGCTCTACAGTGATGACTACTTGCTGCAGTTATATGGAAACACACAGGAACCATAGACCTACAGGAAAGAATTAGAGTTTGAGTAATGCACAAGGCTAAGCAAGATTCAGCATTTCAGACTTTTCTCTCCACTCTGCCAGGCTCAGCTGTGTCTCAGACAGCTTTGGTGTACGCATATTCTTCAAGGCACAAACAAAGAAAAATCACTCCAGTTATTCACAGGTCTTTTTCAGCCTGCTACAGCAAATAATAAAGTTTATTCTTTCACTTGCAATACTCTGCAGTACCAGCAAAACTTGCTATAAGCTCTCCCTGTTTATTTTTCTCATATTTCAAAGGAAACTTTTACCTGCAAGCTAACTCCTCCGTTAAAAGTATACACTACCTTTTAATATTTGTAACAAAGACTTAATAGAGAACTGAAGGTCTATAATCTTAGAAATAAAGAAACTCTAAATAGATCTCCATGATGCATACATGTCTAGTTATGCCTGATTTGTCTGTGTGGTGTTAGGCTGGCACTGCACTAAAGCTTCTAACTCTAGTGCAACTAGAACCAGTTTTTCTGAGTACTTGCTGCTTTGCCAAGATCACACATCACAAGGTATTTTTACCTACAAATTCTGTAACAGTGAAAGACAGAAGTTTACTCTAGCCCAAAGACATGGAAAACTTATGACTCATCTTGACCACTCTTGTCTAAGGTTTTCTTCAAAGGAGATGACATTTTCTTCACCTACTGCTACAATCTGCACACAAGACTTGCTGAAAATCCAACAGGGTTCCCATGAATTGGCTATTTTAGAGTCTACACATGTATGCTTAGGCAAGTTAGAAAACACAGGCATTTCAGCTTCTTGGATAATAAAAGTGAATTCCCATATTAAAAGCTGGTAGCAAAGCAGATGGTAGTTTTCTGTTTTAGAACCACGTGAGATACTTTGAAAGAAAGGGATACTCCAGTGATACTGTGAAGTACTATGCAAACAGAACTTGGCCCAGCATATGAACTCAGTCTCAGTTAGAATCTGGGCTTGAAAAAAAATCTTAATTTCTTTAAGAATCAGATCTTAACTTTGCAATGACTTCTTCTTCATCTGCATGCAAGATTTTAAAAATAGGACTGGTGTTTCCTTTAATTAGTATTTGATACAGTATTAATATTCCTATTTATCTTTTACATGCCATATGGATTAAATTCTCATTACTTTTGATCTTAATACTTTTAAAATATGTAAATCAGCAGACAGACACCCTCTTTAAAGCAGTGTTTGCACACCACATCTATTATTGCCTTGGGCAAAAGGAAAACATCTGCATTGCTAAAATTCCAGAATTGTGAGGAAATCTTGAAAAATCAGATATTAAACTGATCAATCAAGATGAATTATGTAATGACCACATAAGCTGCAGTTGTTTAGATTCAGCTGTACCTAAAATTAAAAGTGGCCAAAGGCCATTCAAGAACATGTACTTAAAAGGGATCAATGAATTTAATTTCTGGAAGAAGAAGAATGCTTTCACAGGTTGAGCTAATTCCAGATGCAATGCCTTAGAAGAACACTATAATTTTTTTAAACTCACCTTTAATGTAAGACATTAAAAACACAATGATTTATTTTTCAGTTTACAGAAGATACAGTTATCTTAATTAATCTATTGTTTTTCCAATACCATAGCACACTGCTGATGAATAGACTTGCATTTGCATGTATTTCCATTTGTCTGAATGTTATAGTTAAGCAGAAAGGAGAAACTGATGAGACTTACCAATACAAAAAAAGAGCAAAGAGGATACATGAGACTGGCCTCTGTTCACACTTAATCTCCAATGATATGGAAAGCATTTGGATTTAGTGTTGGATGAATTTGGTTCATGAATGTGTTAGTCTGAAAACAAAAGTCTATCCAATCATTTTACATTTGCTCTTCCCATAATATATAATATTTTTAGCTAGCCCTGCTAAATTTCTCTGCCTACATTATGCTGCTGAAGGGTACGCTGAGAGTTTTCAGAATAAATTAAGCAAATGTAGTTGTGGAAACCAGACCTTCCTCAGTACTACCATGCTCTGACTGAGAGGTGGAGGGAGGATGCTGAGCAGCTGCAAGCACACTGCATGCCCCAGAGCGTGTGCAGTGCCTGTGTAAGGTATCCGTTCCCTACCTCTCAGCCTTGAAAAGTCTGTGTCTGTGGAGAAATACCACATGAAAATTACTGTTCTAGTTAGGAAAAAAATGCTCCTCAGTATCAGAAAAGGCATATTTGGGGAAATTGGGCATAGCAGGTTCTGTTTACTTCCTCCTATTTTTATTTTTTTCGGATCTTATCCAAAATCCACTGGGACTTTCTCCACTGTCTTGGCTGAGCTCTGAGTACAGGCCACAAACCTGACAGCCTGATGTATTTAGCACTTTACTTTATTTTGGTTATTTTAGGAATCTACAGGACAAAATACTGGTGCATATTCAAATGCATCCAAGAGCACACATCACTCCTCCTTAAACTGAATCACAAGGCCATGCTTAGCAGGGCTAATTCCAAATGAAAACTTGAGCCTGAGCTCTTTAATCCTATGGTACAACCATTGTGTATAAACTGTGACTTCCCTGGGTGCACACCAAACAGAAGCTCCATAGCAATGAAGACAGTAAAAGTTACAAAAAAATCCCCCCACAAACCACCCCCCCAAACCCAAAAAACTCACCACAACCCCCCCAAACCCACAAACAAACAAGCAAGCAAACTGGCCCTTGCTCTGAACAGCAGTCTAGTTTCAGGCACAGTCTATACCAGCAAATGCTACCAATGCATTTATTTCTTGACATCATCTGGACTGGCAAAAGTCCTCAGCCAGAAATACTGTTGGTTTTTTGTCCAGAACAACTCAATCCATTTGGCAAACTGCTTTAAGAACTTCTTTCCTATGATGGATGTCTTTCCAGAAGGGAAGTTTGTTGTCATACATCTGCAGTACAGTTACAGTTTCAAAGTTTTCTACCAGCAGATACAGCCTACCTTGCCAGTTCAGTGCAGACTTTTTTGCAGATGCCATCTTGCAAAAGACTACACTAAAATTACAACATTTTTCCCATAAATCTGCAGACCATAGTCATACACATACACCAAAAAGAAGGCACATCAGAGTCCTTAAATTTGCAGGAGTCTGATAAGCACCACAAATATTTTGAAATTCCTGTGCAACTAAATTAAACAGTTACTCACAGTTACCTGCCAAGGCACAATTAGTAAGGTAATAGTAATTGAAGCAGCAACTGTATATCCCCAACTGTGTTTAGAGTAACTGTTAACAAAATGTCTTAGAAGTAATTTAAATTTCCCCTTTAAGTGTCTTAATGACATTGTAGGGACAATGCAGCAGTTAGATATTGCCGTTTAAATGCTTTATGTACTTAAATCACAATTATTGCTCATTACTGTTTCACAACACAGATACACATTATTCTTAAACAAGAAACATATCAAATAGAAAATCTGCTCACAGCCATGCTATATTCTCTATACTGTTCAACCCATTTACTTTTCGAGTTGTACTATCAACACCTAATTTTAAACAATTACTTAGAATTCAGATTTCAAATTTTTTTGAAATTGAATGGTCTTACTTAATCAATGATTGTTATTACCCTAAACAAGATGTGTGGATAATCACTGCCACACCCTGAAGTATTTGCACCTTTGTGATGAACCTCTGCTTCTGCATTTGTTATACACAGAGCAAAGAGGTTGCACACAAGCCTGTGAAATTCTGTGTTACTAAATCAAGGATCTCTTGGCTACTGAACGCACAGCTCTGTTCTCTAGTTAGTTCACAAGTATTTCATATCAAAGGGATGCAAATGTGAAGGTTTAGAAATAAAGGAGTAGCTCTTTCAAATTTGAAGCTAAATAAAAAGTCTGACAAGCAGTACAATTAACAATCTGTATCACTTTTACCCAGTCTCCTTTCTTGAAACTTAAGCACAACACTATGCAGGGGGTCTCCACTTTCACCTCTGCTTCAGGTAGCAGACTTATTTTGCTCAGTGATATAGCATCTACAGAAACTGCACTACAGTGTTTCACAGAAGTGATCCCATTAAAATAAATTCAAACAGATATTACAAGCAAAATGTCCCTCACCTTCCATTTTTTTCATCACAAGGACGTGGAAACCTTCTGCCTCCTTCACTGCAATCCCATGAAGCATGGCACATTCACATAAACATAACCTTGCAATTCCATTGGAAACATATTCATGCTAAAGCCAACCACTTCCTCATCTCCTTTGTGAAATCATATATCCACACTGAAGCACAGAGGGCACAGTGATAGAATATAAACTACTTTCATGGGCCATACATGAGAGGATAGTTCTCAAAAGTGCTCACCTTCCTAACCTATCACAGGCCTTACATTCACAGGAGAAGAAGCCACAAGCAGGATATTATGTTAACCAAGTCTATTGTTTTAAAGTAGACAAATTGTTTTACATTAATGATGACTTCTTTTCCTGTGGCCTAGTGAAAATGGATTCTTGTTTCAGTTCTAGATCACTCCTGGCAAGTCAGCTGGGAATATGCAGAACACAATGTACACCAGATTCCAGCACACTGCTGCCTGCTTGCTCTGAGCTTTGTCATCAGCTTACATGGAAACAAGCACAGACCCATCCCACCAAAAGTTGTTTTGCTCAGTTTGTTTTTGTTTCAAAAGATCCTTCAGGGGAAACAATTTGGTCGAAAATCCAGCCACAATTCAAAATGTTTATATAAAACACACTCGGGGCTCAAATCTGTGGGAGCAATATTTTAAAACACTTGTGTTTTTTGTTTCTGATTTGCTGTTCTTACTCAATGTTCCGGTATTGGTATGAACAAAGCCAGACAAAACCCCCAGCATTAGTTTAATAAATGTAATCCAGATACAATGGGCTAGATGTACAGACCAGCCATGCTTGTTCATGGTGTAGCAGAAGATGCACCACAATGCTGAGCATAATAGGCCCTCAGCTGCCCTGAGGCCACTTCAGAGAAGAACACCCCTAGCACAGAGAGCTTGCTCACTGCATGCAGAGCCAGCTCTGTTTCTTTATTCCTACTTATCCCAGGACAGGAATCATTCTAAGGCAGGGCAGCACAAACCTGAACAAAAGCCACCAGGATAAAGGGCTGCAGTCCATGAGAAACAGTCTTTCTCCCATATCCTCTAGTCTTTCCCATTTTCAGTTGATGTTGAACTAAAGCACCTCTGCAGATATGAGGACAGCTTCCTCTGCTGTACCTTTTCAGAGGTTATGAGAGACAGTCCTGCATCAACCCAGCACCTGAAATTTTCCAGCTGGATGGCAAAGGACATGGTAGACACAACTGTAACTCCTTTACAGCTAAACTTAGCTCTCTTACAGATCATATGTACTTCGTAAGTTTGGCTTTTTCTGACTACAATAAAGCAACTACAAATCTAAAGGCAGACAATGCTGTTCTTATTGTTTGGATTTCTTATTTGGAGAATTTATTTGACAATATTGAAGGAATATGTATGTCATCTGCCACTAATTTTATTTTATTTTTTAACAGAGCATAAACAAGAAGACAAAGAAATTTTTTTTCCCAGCAAGTTTTTTTTTGTATTATTTCTTCACTAGCTACAGGCTTTACCCAGAGACCAATCTGGGACACATTCATTCAGCAACAAGGGATAAAAGATCTTGATAATTCACTGGTAAAGGCTGACATTAAATACTGATTCTAAATTGTCAACTCGAATAATAAATCTGGTTCTGGTTCTCAGAAGAAACTATCAATAGAGCTGAAAGCTGTTACTTTAAAAGAATTATGTCTAGAAAGCATGGCACATCTTGCTCTGCTGTGGATGACCCTGCATAATCATAAGACCTCAAGAAGCTCTATAAGACCATGAACTTGATTTAAATCTCTTGCCAACATTCCATTACATTGTGAAAGGTAGACAAGATGCCATCGAATCATGGAAAGGCTTGGGCTGGAAGGAATCTTAAAAATCATCTAATTACAATCCTCTGCCATGGGCAAGGATGTCACCCCTCAAACCAGATTGCTCAGGGCTCCATGCAACCTGACCTTGAACACTTCCAGGGATGGGACACCCAAAACTTCTCTGGTCAGACTGTTCAGTGCCTCATCTCACTCTGAGTCAAGAACTTCCTACTTTCTAATTTAGATCTGTCCTCTTTTAGTTTAAAATGGTTCCTCCTTATCCTACTGCTATCTGCCTGTGCAAAAAGTTTCTCTCCCTCTTCTTCCATAAGTTCCCTTAAAGTACTGGATGGCTGCAATGAGGTTTCCCTGAAGCCTTCTCTTTGCAGGATGAATAACCCCAGCTCTCTCAGACTGTCTTAACAGAAGAGGCGTTCCAGCCCTCTCACCATCTTCATGGCCACCTATGGACTCACTCCACCATGTCCATGTCTTTCTTGTGCTGAGGATCCCCGAGCTGAACATGGCACTCCAAGTGGGGGTCTCATGAGAGCAGAGCAGAAGAGGAAAATCCCCTTCCTTGACCTGCTGGCCCCTCCTCTTTGGAGGCAGACGTCTTCTGGCCTGCAAGCACACACTGTTGGCTTATGTCCAGCATTTCATCCATGAGAGCCCTCAAGTCCCTCTCACAGGTTAAAAGTCATAAAGTCATAGGTTTAGTCATAGGCCATAAAGTCACAGATTAATGAATTTAGGCCTGACACTAAACATTACTAAATTAAAAAAACGTAAAGCTTTTGCTTAGGCCCAACACTGAATATGGAGATGGGCACAAACAGAGGAATTAAAAATAACACTAGGAAATAAAACTGAAAATGTCTTCAGTCTTTGCAAAGACAAAAACATCATGGTTGTACAGCTGCAATGGATGCGATAGTGAAATACAGAATGTAAGACTGTAAGTCCTAGAACTCCAGTGGAGGTCATCTCAATTCCTCCTGTCTCAGTTAACTTCTGGAATCTTGTTTTAAGGCTGAATTAATTGTGTAACTCACTGTACTATCTGGAGTATTGTGTTTTACCTTGTCTCTTCTCCTGATGTGATATTAGGTATTTATATCCTTTGTTATCTTTTGGTTGGTTGGTTGGTTTGGTTAGATTCCAAAGTTCATAAACAGAAAATAAAGAAGAGTCACTGAAGAAAATGTTGTTATTACACAAGGGAAGATTTTCCTTATTTCATCTGGTCTCTTTATTTTCAAGGATTTTGGACCATTTAATGTTCTACCCCTTCAGAGACACAGGCTTCCTAAGCATAACAAAAAATATATTGCAAGTAATGATATAAAGTGTTGCAAACTACTGATGCAATAGTATGGGCAGTACTGCAAAGGGAATTGTTTGGTAATATTGCCATTCAAAAAGATTTTACTTTCTAAAACAGAGAATGAGTTGTAATTCTCCTTTCAAATGCTCTGAACTAGAATTAGACTTTTCTGTGAAAACATTGAGCAACTAGATATGAGCAAGGAAATGCTACAGAAAGCAGCAGGACATTTCACTGCCAAGGCTACCAAGCCTTCTGTCCTTACTAAAATTGAATAGTATTTTTTGGTTTTGTTGTTCATCCCATTTGCTTCTTTCTCCTTTTTCTATCATGTTTGTCTGCACAGATTTTCTTCTTTGATATCATAGTCCCTCTACACTCCACTTCTGGCTTGGTTTTAATCTCATGATGTCTGTCCATGTTGGTCCCACATTTTCCCTACATGTGAAGTTCTGATGGTCAGCATTTTCTGTCTTACTGTTATAATCTCTTTCAAAAAACATTAGATGGGTTCCTGTTCTCTTCTCTTTTTTTTTTCCTTGCAAATCACACCACAAGTGACTACAATTCCACAAACATGTTACAGAATTTAAGCAGAAAATTGGCAGATGCTTTCTGACTGTGCATGTTTATTTTGTGGGTATGACAAGAAGAGGTAGATCTGTGAATTAACAGTGATTTTCCTCAATATGCGTCAATGATAAGTTTGTGTGGCATGCTACTACCATATAGGCAATCTCTGATTTTGAAAGTTTTAGGTTGTAAGTTGCTTATGATGATGAAAGACAATAATGAAAATCCTACTTCATTTGCAATGCCCTGAGACATGTCTGCCTGTGGCTGTCTCATGACTATGTTCTTCCAGGGAATGTTTTAAAGTAGACTACGGTTTACAAATAACAGTATCTAAATATAGTAATGCAAAATTCCATTTTTCTAAAGCAGTTAAGGTCCTTTGGATATGAAGCTAAGGAATTTACCCTTCTTGGGCCCTAAATCAATGATCAAAAGGCACAAAGCGTGAGCCTGGATATGCAGACAGAAAACTGATATAGACTATAGACTTGAATTTACAGCTGTTCTTAATACCATTGCAAGGGGCAAATCCTTCTGAGGAGATTAAGAACTTCCATTAATTTATCAGTTTCTTATGAATGAAATATTAATTGGAAGCACATGGACAACAAGAGATGAAAGAAATTGATATCACTTAGTCCTAAAGTCGGATGAGCAAAATATGATGGGTTAGTCCAAACTGGAATCCCGTTCCTGTGCCCTTTTGGGACACTAGGCAAGACAGTGTGCAGACCTGAACTCCATATATATTCACCTGTCTCTGAAAACAAATAAACAGGTCAAAGATTTTTGGTACACAAGTATCTCTTTTATCAATTTTTAACTATAGCACCTAGATGTTCTTAATTTTTGAAACTACACCTATCTATGCTGCTACTAAAATTAGCTCTTTTTTTTTAGAGGTGCAGCAAACTTAGTTGTTGTTTTGATTTTTTTCTTTTAATAAGCCCTTTAAAACCAACAAGCTTGCTGTTATTCCTTTGATAGTCATGCTCTTTATCGTGACTAAGAATATGCAGTAAAGAACAGCCCTAAAAGAATGTAGAAAAGACAATTGCACCACTTTGCTGCAGGGCATTTTTGGGGTTTGCAAATCCCAGTACTACAAAAAAAGGCTGTAACAATGTAATATTTTTTCCTTATTTTGAATGTAACTTTTGTGTGTGTGCAGGAAACAACATGCACTGGTGAGACTGAGTCCCAAGAATAGCACTACACTCACAAAGCCACAAAGAATCGAAGACGTTCTCCCCCGCCTATAAGGACAAAAACTACTGCAACTGAGGGTAAAGAGCTGGTACGGCCTCCCAGCTTTTTAGTACTAGGCAATCACACACACTGCCTATATTTGATTCCCAACAAAATGTAAGACAGCCAGATGAAGAAGGACATATTAAAGATGATCAAATCTTCATGGGTATTCTTGTTGCTATTCAGCTTGTTAGTCATGTCTGCATTCTCCTGTCAGACTTAGCATAGTAGGGCAGACCAACCCGACAAGCAAGAGGCAATACTTAGTAATTACACAGTTATGAAGATAAAAAGCAGGTGAACAGCAGCTTGGATCAGTGGACATTACATGTTAAGAAGAGAAACTGAACCCCTAATTAAAACCTACCGGGTTTTGACACAGCATTATCATGTATTTATTACTCAACTTCATTAAATTTCTTGGATTTATTACTCTATTTTTTGATATTTCAATGAGAGAGTTCTGCAGTCTATTTTTATTGCAATGCAGTCATTACAAGATGAATTGCAACTTGTTTTGCATAGAACAAGTACTGAGTTGTCTCTGGAGAACCCTATTGCAATTTATCTGTGCAGTTTACTCACATCTTATTTTATCTCTCACCTCTGATACTAATCAGTCATGGCTGCAGGTCAAATCTTTTCGCATTGGAAGCAATCACAATAACCAATCCAGAAGTAAACCAGCCTATAATGAAATTCACTGCCTAGGGCTAAACATAGAGCTAACATGTGTTTAACAAATCAAAGCTTGTATTTATCACTTGCCACTGTTTGTGTCTTTGCCTGTTGGAGGGGAAAAAAACAATTAAGAAGCTGTGCAGTAAAGAAAAATCTACGAACAGTCCAATTTCTTTTCAGATTTGTTGGTCTGACACTTCAGCAAAATTCTGGCTGCATATCATGCCATTACAGAGTAGCAAAAGATTTAACAGAAACCATTGATGAGTGAATCAGTTCAGAACACAAACATCGTCACTGCAAGTCTCAGCTGAAAAATTTACATAAGGCTGAGAGAAGTGTCACTTATGTTTGCAGTCAGATTTTCTGAATTCACACCGAATTATATGGTAAAGAACTGAAATCCTGAAAATGAGGTACTGTTTCTCACCCTAATGGCTAAAGAAGCTGAATGGCTCCTGTACAATTCGAGAAAGTGAAAATTCAGGGTTTCCACAGGGTAGGAGGTGATGGTTCTTCCTGGGAACTCCTGCAAGGTCCCACCATGTGCATACACAGAACCAGGCTTACCAAAAGCATCCATCTGCTAACTATGCAGCCTTGCAAGCCTAGAAATGTGATTATCCTTTCCTATAATGATAGAAACAGAATCACAGAATCAACTAGGTTGGAAAAGACCTCCGAGATCATCAGGTCCAACCTATGACTGAACACCACCTTGCCAACTAGACCATGGCACTGAGTGCCACATCCAGTCTTTCCTTAAACACCTCCAGGGACAGTGACTCCAGCACCTCCCTGGGCAGCCCATTCCAGTGCTTAATCAGCCTTTCTGTAAAGAAATTCTTCCAACATAAACCTTCACAGGGACAGCTTAAAATGATGACCTCTTGTTCTGTTGCTGCTTACCTGGGAGAAGAGGCTGACCCCCACCTGGCTACACTCTCCTTCCAGGGAGTTGTAGAGAGTGATGAGGTCCCCTTGAGCCTCCTCTTCTCCAGGCTAACACCCCCAGCTCCCTCAGCTGCTCCTCACTGGACTTGTGCTCCACACCCTTCCCAGCTTCACTGCCCTTCTCTGGACACACTCCAGCACCTCAATGTCCTTTCTGACCTGAGGGGCCCAGACCTGGACACAGCACTCGAGTGTGACCTCTCGAGTGCCCAGTAAAGGTGGAACAATCACTGCCCTGGCCCTGCTGCTCACACTGTTTCTGATACAGGCCAGGATGCCACTGGCCCTCTTGGCCACCTGGGCACAGCCTGGCTCGTGCTCAGCTGCTGCTGACCAGCACCCCCAGGTCCTTTCCCACTGGGCCACTTCCCACTTTTCTCTGTCCCCAGCCTGTAGCACTGCATGGGGCTGTTGTGGCCAACGTGTAGGACCCAGCAGTTGGTCATGTTGAACCTCATGCTCTTGGTCTGGCCCATCGATCCAGCCTGTCCAGGTCCCTCTGCAGGGCTTTCCTACCCTCCAGCAGATTGACACTCTGACTAAATTTGGTGTTGTCTGCAAATTTGCTCATGGTAGACTCGATCCTCTCTTCCAGATCACCAATAAAGATGTTAAATAGGACTGGGCCCTATAACACTTATACCTGGGGAACACCACTAGTGACAGGACACAAAGTGGATGTAGTGCCATTCTCCACTACTCTCTGATCCAGCCATCCAGGCAGTTCTTAACAATTATGATTGCTTTGAGACATAGCTTTATTACCAGCTTATTTTCCCAATAGACTGCTTAAAAATTATTTTCTTATGAGGATTTTTACTTATACATTTGCAAGATAAAATGAATTATCTGGAAACATGATTTCCATTTACTAAGCCCAAAGCATTTATCCCAGGTGTGATGAGATCAGTAATCCAGTGACACTCTTTTAGGAAAAAATAAAGAGAGGCTACTTTTTCTCCTGCACATGCCCAGTCAGATTTTGCTTCAAAAGCCACAGAACACTAACAGGATCTTTTAATTGGAAATTCATTATACAACATACCACATCAGCAACTCCTCTGCTGGAGCCTTCAGCTGCAACATGGCTAATAGTAATTTGTCTGTTACAGTGTGGTATGTTGTAGGAGAATACTGTGGAGATCTCACAGGCCTCACACAGAGCTACAGGATGCTCAGCACAATCAGCTCATACTATGTAACACTATCTTGGCC
Source organism: Prinia subflava (assembly GCF_021018805.1). Lineage (NCBI taxonomy): Eukaryota > Metazoa > Chordata > Aves > Passeriformes > Cisticolidae > Prinia > Prinia subflava. The sequence continues at coordinate 19,459,966 of NC_086252.1, forward strand.
TTTTTAGAGTTTCTTGTAACAGTCAAATTGTCCTCTGATCATGCTATTTTATTTGCAAAAGAATGACCAACTCAAACCTGACCCACTCAAAAAACTCTGCTGAAACAAAACCAAATATTCTGCCCCAAACTCCCCTAAACCCCAGACATGTAGAAAACTTTTCATGTCAATTCTTTATACCCAAGAGACCTGATTCTGCTCACTGTTATGATTTTACTGACTACAGTCAAGCTTTTCACGATTTATATTCCCTCAAAGTAAGATTAGTCTCAGTGGAGGGCTTAAAAAATGACGAAACTCAACTCCTGTTTAAACAATCAAAAGTAATTCTAAATAGATCACAAATTCTTTCCTTTAAATTCCCGAATGATAGGATTCTGAAATTAACGGCATTCATGTGTAAGTATCATCCCATCTGCAGTGACAACTAGTCAAAAGTCCATGCAGTATTTCACACTACATCATGTAGCTGTGATTTTGTTTTTACTTAGAAAGGAAGGTTTGTTGTAATGAAATCAAACAGGAAGCTGAGTTACACAAACAGCTGAATGGCTTGGATTGATCTCTCTCCACTTGCACAAAGTGAAGTGGCATCTTTGGTTACACGGCACCCAGATCTTGATACCACATTTTGTGTGAGATATTGCATGCTCTTTACTATAATACCTATTACAGTCATGCTGAGATATTGAATTTCTGTGAATCCAAGGATAAAAAGTGCCCCCACTTCCAAGTCACTACTGATTATTGCTTTGCCATAGCCATTACCTTTTTTTAAAAAAAATGTAAAAATAGGAATGAAATAAGATCAGAATTAAAACTCTACTACAGTGTTAAATTACTTCTCTACAGTGTAATATACTTCTCTATATTTAAGCACCTTTCACTTGCAAGCACAAGACATTGAATCAAGACTGTAGACTGAGGCAGTTTAAAGCATTTTCAACAACAAAGTCTGGCGCAATGGAAACTACTCTGAAGCAAAAACCAAACATCCAAGCCATTGTTCTTTTTGGCTTGGGTATTTTAACACGATCATGCTTCTTAGCATTAAAGTTGGATCACTTCTTTAAAACTGGAGTTAAATCGTGACTTTTAATGAAGTCATCATTATTTTAAATTTCTTATTTAGGGTCATGAACCTGTAAATATCATCTGTGTAGTGACAACCAGAGAGTAACATTTTGGGAATAATGTCTCCCATGCTCACAATGCCCCTACCAAAACTTGTCCACTGTATTTTCTCAGGTGGGCAGCAGCCTTCCTCCCCATCAAGCAGTAACTTGACATATTTAATTATCTGCTTGTCCTCCATCAGTACAAAACTCAGTGACTTCATACATTTCTCCAAACCCAACACAGCTACATTCAGCAAATCTCATTTCATGATTGGTTTACCACAAAGGAACAGAAAAAATTACCAACATAAAAAAATATACATACTCCAAGAAAAACATTGAAAATGGGTCAGTCACTAATGGGACTCCAGCTTGAAACATGCCAAGCCCTACTTTTCACCACTTTTGAAAATATAAAGGATTAAAAAATCTAAAATCAAAGGCTATACTGAAATGGACTATTCACTGCCTCAGACTGTGGCTATAGACAACGCTGAAGATTATACTTCCAGATCGCGCAGCATCCTGGCAAATTGCTCTACCTTTCACAAAGTTTCAGCATTGCAGTGTGGAGTGGAAGGCATAAACTGAACATATCCATAAATGACATCATTCTGCCATGAGAGAATGTCCACAGCCAGAGATTCTTTGTGTATTTTCCCACTTGTTCAAAATGTCTGTGCTAAGCATAAAAAAATATGTCATCATTTGGTCAATGCAGAGATACTATTAGCTTTCCCTTTGCAAATGTATTTTCTTTGCATCTCAGAAAATCTGTCACATTTACCTTTGAAGCAAAGTTACGTTGGTCAATTCCCTATGAAGCACTCACTTTTCATTAATAATTTCAAACATTCTCACCATCTATCTCATCCATGGGAGTACCACTACTTGGCCTCTGGAGAATATATTATTTCAATTCCTTCAGTACTACTTTATTGTGACTAGAATAATTAGCTTCTGGCTTAATTGTTACTAATGAGTGGACTCTCTGCCCAGGCACTGTGTCACAGCAGAGACACTGGAGGGAATTCTGGGCATTGTTACTGGTCCTGCCCCAGTGCTCTGGTAGAGTGCAGGGAATGTCTGTGCAGTGTAAAACCAGCCCCTGTGACTCTATACAACCACAGTGCATGCATGCACCTGCTGTGCATGCAGTTTGGCCACACTGTTCAGTCTTTCTATGACCCAGTGAGAAGGCTTTTGATGTGAAAAAGAGGCTTTTGTTTCTGTATTAATTACACAGTATGGTCTTTGCATGATTTTTGTGGAAATTTCCTTCTCTATTCTTCCTTAGCCAATCTGCTATGAAGAACAGGCAGCCTGTGTTATTAGACAGCCCAATAGCAAGACGTGGGAGAATAGGCTGCTCGATTAATACAGAAACACACACACTCATATCAACCACTTTGTCCTTCTGTGTTCTGTCCCCTCTTGACTGAACTAGAGCCTCACCTACTAAGGCCTCAAGACAAATAAGCAGCCTGTCCTTTCTTCTGTGTGTAAGCCAGCACACAGAATTCCTCCTTAAGCAAACACCAAGACTGCTTCATAACTGGGTCATGGACCAGTGCAGAAACCTGTCACATTCCCTCCCCCATTGGCCTCTGTATTTCGGGTCCAAGCACCACCAAGCTGACAGACTAGTGCTGTCTGTAATGTAACTTACATAGAATTAAAAATCAGTCTTTAACACTGCAGAATAATGTTTCACTATGAAAAGTAGCAGTCTTTGCATTGTTTGGACCACCTAGTGGGCAGCTTTTTAGTGCAACAGCTTATGTAGTACCATCCTACATTGTAAAGCACACATATTTTTATATGTGCTTACTTATTCCAAAGAGATATTTCTTATTTCCCTTGGAAATACAGTAGGTGTAAGAATACTATCTGCTTAAAAGTGTACTTCATACATTAAGGATGAGTACAGACTGAGCACCAGATGAAAACATCTGCATCTCTGAATGCAAGCCATGCTTTTAAAAGCACTCAAAAAAGTTATTATTCTTCACCAGGTTTACTTCCTTAATAGTTACTCATTGAAGTGTGATTTATATGATCATCTATCTGAATATTTTCATGCTTAACTAGTAAACTCCTTCCTTCTCTGCATTTGCATACTTATTCATTTAAACATAGATGTATCTTCAATAGTTCAGATCAATGTTGCATTTACCTCCTCTTTACATTTTATTCTTCCATCATTTCACACTTTTGAAGACACTCTAAATTATGGTAATGGCTCTGAATCATGTTTGCTAAGGGTGTAATTCTGCCAGTTTTACTCTAATTGTTTTACCTCAGACACAAGGTTTTTGATTTCAAGGAGACCGGTTGCAGGGTAACATACAATATGCAGTGAGAGTAAAGATGATGGATTTGGGCCCTGACTGCTTCCCTCAAGAGGATTTGCTGCAATGAAGATATTTCTGTTTGACAGGTTTATTGTTTAACATGCAATAATTTAAGATAGCAATGCAAACTTCCCCTGCAGTCCCACACTATGGATTCAAAACCCATATGGACTGAAATGCATGAAGAGGGAATAATGGATTTCTCAGTCTGCTCTGTTTAAGTACAATTCTCTTTTTAGCATGGAAAGCACATTATGCCTGTTTAAAAGAGGAAAAACATTGAATTTGCATTATTTCCCGTAACAGAATGATCTCCCTGTAAATACCTATCTACTTACCTTTATATTGTTAATTGTTTTACTGAACTCTGTAAAATTTAAATATATAAACTGCAGAATTAAGGCTTAATTATTCAGATAAATATTTGTAGATTTATGAGATGAAAGGTATTCCATTAAACAAATAAATGGTAATGTTAATTAATAGCACAACATTATAAACAACTAATTTTCAGTATTAACCTGGAAATTAATTTGCTATCATAAATTTTGGCTCTGGTTACAGATATCACATTATTAACCTACTTAATCTTAAATTGTGGAAGTTATTCTACAGTCGAGTAACAAAGTCTGTATTCATGGACTTGCAAAGACAAGATGATTATAAGACCCATAATAAGATAAAAGTATTCTGATAGGTAATGATTTCCTGGAATATTCAAATATAAACTAGGTAAAACTCAAAAAATGTCAAAATGTTTTACTTTAAGCTCTTGAACTCTTGCTGAACATGGCAAAAATAACAAAACAGCAAATAAAATTTAAAAAAATGCATTGCACAGATTGTAGAATTATTGCAGATGTTCCTGTGTTGCTGACTGAATCTTTGTCTGTGTGAACAAACGAGTCGTCTTTCATTCTGCCAAACACGAGAGATTTCATTACCGTCTTTGACTTCTGAGGTTGGAAGGCAAAGGAAAGCTGAAGCTCTTGAAGGTAGATTTGATTTCATTAAAAGGGTATTTTGAGATTAGTAATGACACTTCTAATAGAAGGTGTATTTTAAAAATCATTTTACTTTTGCCTCTGTAATAGAGATACTTAAGAGCTTTTTCATATTTCCAGAGTAATGTGTAGAAGGAAGTTTTTTCCTTTATGTTTCCTGCCATTCAAGGGATTCTTAAACAATCTCATCAATATAAATCAATAAAGCAAGTTACACGCTGCCTACATGTAGGTTATATGCTGTAAACAAAATATCTCTGCTACTTTATTGTATTTCTTACCTCCTTTTTCATGGGATGTCAAGGGACTTGACAACTGATGGTCTGTGACTGTCTGGGATTGGCTAATTGATTGTGAATCATTCATTTCAAATGAATGCTTTAGAATAAATGGAGAAGCAGAAATCTCATCCAAATTATTCTGGAATAAAGAATGCTGGTTTAGGCACATAAGAAATGTATTGATTCTACTTGCTCATGATAACTTACAGCTGTGATCTCATAGAGAGGAACTTGTTATATTCCAAAACTCTCTGAAACATCTAATGCTAGATTTAAGTTACACAAGATTCTTGTGGCTTTCAGCACCACTGACTTAGCACCCATGTCACAAACATTTGTTTACTTTTTTCCATTTAACTTATTTATCCCCTTTCCTCATGCAGTTAAATCATAGCATGCACTGTATGCTGATTTCCTCTCATAGTTAATTTGTATCTTTAGAAAAAAGCTATAGGAAGGTATTAATCTGCTTAACATTTCTAAGTACATCATCCAAGGGATTTTGTTTTTTTAATCTTACATATGCTCAGCAGAGTTACTGGCAAAAACTGTACATTTTCTCCATTTCATCCTTTCAACATCAAATGGTAAGCAGCAAAAATTGGATCAGACTTCAAAGACTATGCTGTGCTCCAAGTCACAGAGCGACTCCTCCATTTCACATATTGAATTCGAGCAGGATATCAAAGTGCTACCAAAGAACCTCAGGTCCTTACTAAAAAAGAGTCTCTAACATCTGTAGAAAGTGAAGTGCACAGACAAATCACCTCAGGGAGCAGCTAGCATTTATTCTCAGCAGCAAATTTCCAGCCTTTTGATTCTCTTATTCACTGTACCTCCCTGTCTCTCTACAGAACTAAAGTTCTTAGCAAGCAGGCTTTTGTCTCAAAGACTTCAAAACATCACTAACGGTTTCATGTTCAGATGGCTATGCCAAGCAGCTACGAACACATTGCAGAACTGTGGACTCAGGAATTTGAAGTTATAATGGGATGTTGTTTTAGATTATAAACTCAGTAGTACCTTTTTAGTTTGTTTGTCAAGAAAATCAGGCACATCGGGAGAAGACTGGTTACTGGTTTGCTGCCTAAAAGCAAAGAAAAAGAAAAAAAATAGTTTAGATATTGTAATTTCTTCGCTCTTACAGGAGTTTTACTGGCATACACACTTTTTTTGTTGATTTTCCCTTTTCCCCTCCCCCAATTTCTAAATATGCACATACAATCAAATCAGCAAAAACCCCAGACCAGTCACATTTCCTCTTATAAGAAAGTGCATACTGTTAAACACAGTAACATGAGCAATGAATTTGTCATTAAAAATTTGTGGGTCTATGCAGATGTGTAAAATGAGTTTATGAGAGTTCAATGAAATTGAAGCAATGGATTTATTTGCTAAGGTTTTACATGACATATTTTTTCCCAGGGCTGTGAAAAGCTGTTTTAACAGAGTTCAGACTTAGACACTCAAAATTTGATGGATGAGGAAGAAGGGAAATATGTGTTCTCTAAAGCCATTTGGGTTAAGGACAGAGCAAGGAGTAAGATGTCTTAGATTCTTTGTCTATATCTGTTACTATTTTACTATCACATTATGTCACCATAAAAATATTAAATGCCAACTCCTACTTAATTAATGCTGATTAAAGTAACATAAAAACCTTCTGCAGGCCACGATCCTTGCTGTCAGGCTTTTGAAGTCAATGGATTTCTTCAACAGTAAAGCACACCCAGACAGAATTTGTTTCAGAATCTTCAGCTAGGTAATACCAAAAAAAGATGCTACCAATTTCATTCAGTGAATTAAAAAAAAAATGAGGCTCATGGTCCTCAAACTGGGATAAAAACAAAGACTTTTTCATTATCTAAATGAAGTTCATGAACATGGTAAACATTAATCTTTTCTGTGATGTTCCAGTTCCATGAGGGAACTTTGGCCTTGCATGTCAGATTAGCAGAATTTAAGTTCCCCTTTATTCTTTGACACAAAAAAAGAGAAGAAAAACATTCTCCCTAAAATGTCAATAGAATTTAAACTTATGTTTTCCCTGGAGAAAATGAAGGGATCCATTTTAGAAATGCATTATCATTTAGTACTGGCACACTTCTTAAAGTGGAAAGTGTAACATCTGTCTAGGACTGTATTTGGCATTTGTGCATATACTATTTTATCTGTAAAGTTCTTTATTACTATTTGTCTTGTATACATATTATTTAGATAATAATTTATTTAGTGGGACTAGTGGGATAACTTGCCACTTTTCCCCAAAATTTCCACAAGCATTTGTTGAGATGATGCACTCCCCTTTTCCCCAGTATTTCTGGAAATAAATCAAATACAAGGTAAAAATTATGAATAATCCTCATATATCACTGTGGTGGATAACAAAATCAAAATCTGTTGTCAGATCAATGTGCTGCAAATGGCCTACAATGCCAAAACCAGACCAAATCATCATATAAATTTAAATATTCAGGTTTTGTGGTGGTTTGGATCTGGATCTAAATAAGCAGCATGAAAATAATCTCTATCTTCTACTAAAACTAATAAACAACCTTTCCATGGCTAGAACCTTGCATAATTGTTTAAAGCACCAAGGTAAAAATCAGCAACTTGCCTTCTGTACAGCTTAAGCTAGCAAAAAGCAGCCTCTGGAATTTGGAAGCCCTGAAACCCCCAACTCTGTGTCAGGATCCCAGTGATGCCTTGTTTCTGATTTAAAAAACCCTAAACTGAGTTGTGTTTGCTGCAAGGGAGCCCTTCCTTCCACAGAATTACTGTTGTTACCAGCAGTGTGCCCTTGATTACTAGCTGCTACTCATGAGCTTTTCACTGCATTTTTCTTCCCCTGTCCTGGTAAGACTGGGAATGGCAGAATGGCTTGGTGGGCACCTGGCAGCCAGCCAAGGTCAAGCCACCACAACATCAAAGTGGCAGGGAACACTTCTGAAAACACGATCTCAGCTGCAGACCTGGGTTCATGTGCCTGCTTTCAGTCAGGCAACTCCACAATTTGCTGCCGACTGTTCAGCTACTGAGCTATGATACGCCTTAGTCTTCACATACAGGCTGTCTATAAATCACTCCTTTAGCAAGGAACATCGGAAAAAGAGAGAAACATTGATTCTTAAGGTCTGTCTACACATCTGTACAGTGTACAGACTCACTATCCTTAGCATGGAAAGCAGTTGAACCACAGCAAGCAACATAAATCTAGTAATGGAGATTATCTTATGCTGGAGAAAAAAATACCTAGTTTTGGAGTTACTCTGGCCTTTATGAGTATAAGTAATGGCACTTTTACTTTCATTACTTAAATGCTTTTGAAAATGTTAGAAACACTACTAGATATTCTACTGGAAATAATACAGTTCATTTTGCAAAAGTAATATTTTACAGAACAGAACAAATTCAATTCTCCCAGTATGGGTAGATGAAAAATTCAAAGGGGTGGGAAGGAGGGAAATGCCAGATGACACTGGAAAATTGTGCCCAAATTCCCATTTACACCTTTAAAAATCTTGAGTAACTATTTAAACTTATGAGTGGTAAACTAATTAGAAGCTACATGACATCAGAATCAGGCCCATGGATTCTACTCCACAAGGATTGCAGACTTCCTATTTCCATCACAAACAATAATCTTAATGTTTGCTATGATTAAAAATAGGAAAGTGAAGCTATTAAAGGAAATCAGAATATCTTTATACCAGCTTTTCTTACAGAAAGACATGAAAATTCATATTCAAATGACTGATACAAGAAATTGCAATGTGATCTTGACAGTAACTGAAATCACCCAAGGAGAAAGTATGGGAATAAATCACCAGGACCCAATGGCATTCTTCTGAAGATCCTGAAAAAGAATAGGTTGAAAATGTAGAGATGTGACCTTTTCAATCAGCTCTCCATGAAGAATAGAAACACATCAACATAATGATTATTATTTTTCCTTTTAATCAAAAGAATTCTTGGAAGGTTTTGTTATTGACTGGCAGAGTGCACCTCACTTTAGTGAGACGCAGGCTGCAGATCAAGTCAAAGAAACCACAGCAAAAGACAGAAGATCTTTTATATGAAACAGGAGAATTCACATGAAACCAGTTTCTGAATGAATTTGTGCTCATGTGAATGAAATAATGTTTAATGTCTCCTCTCAGTGATACACAGGATACTGTGGTTATGTGCTAATCCACCAGTGCCCATGCAGGTAAATCCACACTGCATGCTATCTCAATGAGCCTCCAGCTGTAGCAAAGCATTGAGAAATGAACCTCACTCATTTTTCAGGCACAGCAGCAATGCCATTGCAAGTGAAGTAGACACATGGAGAATTCCTCTAAATCGATTTCTTTACTTACTCTCCATACTGGTGCAGCAACAGCTGGTGGCACTACGATGCTATAAAAGCTGGCTTGCAATGCCAAACACCCTGGCACAGATATGTTACAGTTCAAGAAGTCACTGTGTATTTACAAATCATAAAAAAAATCTTGAAAAATCATCTACGTCATCTCCATTTTCAGAGAACAATGAACTATACCTATCCCACCCCCTTACATTTGCTTAACCTGATTTTAAAAACCTGCAGTGATGGAGCTGTCAAGACTCCCCAAGGTACCCTACACAGGGTTTAACTCAGCTTACCATCAGCAAGCTTTTCCTGACATCTAACCTAACGTTCTTGTGCTGCAATGAAGACCATTATTTCTCTCCTGATTCTCAACACAGAACAGTTTATTTTCACACCAGTTTTTCATGACTGGAGAAATGATACCATACCACCCTTAGTTTTTTATCTCCCTTAGACATCCTCCTTTTCCATGGTTTACAGAGATATGTGATCATTTCCGTTGCCAAAGGAGTTGCTAATTTTCCTCCAGGGCAGTCTCTAATATGCTGCCTTAACCATGTCTTGACAGTGAAGAGAAAATGTTATGATGCACATGTGAGTTGAATGTATCCTCACTGCTAGTAAACCTCCCAATATAAACTTTGGAGCACTATTGACTTTCCTATTATGGTATATTACCTTTCATGTAACTGTTTCTAATTTAAATCCTAGCCTCTCAAGCTCTTGTACCACCACTCACTTAGTACTGATACAAATTTAGTAATCAGATTCTGCTTCATCAGTCAAACCATTAGAGAGTAGAAACAGACCCATTTCTAGAACTTGACTTCCACATGCATACATCCTGTAGAGAAGAAAAATGCTGATAATTATTCTTTGTCTGTAATTTTTTAAATATCTAAGTTGGTGTGCCTGTGTAGCTTTGTACAGACTCTACTATACAATCTTGATTCTGTAAGGCTCATGTCACAAATTTTACTAAAAAGAATGTTGTTGAGAACCTAAGCTGACCAAAGCCTGAACATGATACCAAATAGTCAAAAAGAGAAAATACAGGGAAAAAAAATCACAATGAATTCAGTTCAAGAGTGTGAACTGGTGTTGATGTCAGATATCTTCTACCCTTAACAGACAGAGCTCCAAAGGAAACCAAGGAGTGAGGGTTACTCACTGACTCACAGTTATAGTCACAGAGCCAACTGATGTGTAACAAAGTCACTATTTGGAAACAATGCTTTCTTCTGTTACAACACAGTATAACGGCACTGATCGTGTACATGTAGCTAACTTCTATTGTGATGTTTAGCAGTCATTGAGCTGTTGTATAGTGAGCCAGAGGAAAAAAATTAACAATACAGTAACTGTTTTCCAGGGGAAGTATCAGATCAGTATTACTTAACACAATTTTCCTTTGGAAAGGAAACGGAAAAGATGACGATGGTGGAACATGCAGGTTACAGATACTCTGATGGGGTTCTAAAGGGATTTAAAGATATTTAAGAGTGACAGCTCTGTCTGAACAAGAAGATGAACAAGGTAGCACAGATTAAGGTCCTAGTCACTGAACTGTAGATTATCCTGCTAAGCAAGAACATTTATGAAAAATATATTCACTAGAGACCTGTCAATATAAAAAGTTCAAATTACATAATTTAGAAAATTACTTCTCATTTCTCCATAAATTATTCATAATTAGCTAAAAAGATCCCTAATACTAACTTGGAACTTTAGCTATGCCATTGCAAAATGCAGCATTTTTGATTTCTGCAATGATCAACTTCAAGATGGAGGAAGACATTAAGGAAGGTTGGTGTCCATGCTCTCCTTGTGAGAGAGGAGACCCCATCAAACCCCTCCCTTCTCCGCTGCCTATTCAGCTCTATACAGAATGGTAAATGTGCTATTCAGCTCCTGTAAAAATGGCTCAGAAAGCTTTCCACTTTACTCATTGGAACCATGTTTGGCTCCTGTCTTGACTTTAAAACTTGACTTTGGCTCATGTTTGACTTTAAAATAACTGCTCCTTTTAAGGTTTTTTGTGATTCAGTTCCTTGATGCCACGCAAGCCTGCAGGTTCCTCTCAGTGGTTGATGATGTCAAGAAAAGGCTTGGCAAGTGTTTATTACATGCATAGTTTTTGGGGAATAATGAAAGCTTAGTGTCAGCTTCCCAGGTGCACAATTATAGCCCGGATCCTGTTTCAGCAGCAGTCACAGACACTTCCACAGCTTTGTGGAACTGAATGGAAAAGCATTTTTTCAATGAGACAAAGTCACTTCCCTGCTAACATTTACATTATCTATTTCTACTCCGACCAGAGATGTTTGCCAACTCTCAATGCATCCTTAGTTACCTGTGACATCAGCTTTGCATTTGACTTGATCACCAAGTCAAGCATATAAATGCATGAATTATTTTAACATGTAATGCTAAATGAACAAATATGTGCATTTAATTAGTAAGCCATGTTGTTTATTAGCTTCAGTTTGCTTACGTCCTGCATTCACTGACTGAAGAGCATGAACTAGATGTAGAGATTCAATTTCTTCTATGGAATTAATTTTTTTTAAAGTGCTCATTCTTCTGAACACTTTGAAATTCATGACAGTAAAACTGAGTGCTTTACATATAACACTATAACTCAGGTTTTAAACAGATCTTTAAAAGAGCAGCAGGTTGCCATACATTTAACTGGAAAGTTATACTCCTCTGCATACAAGAGAACTGTGTGTCATTTTGCTTTCTGATCTCAAGTACCTTTCAGCTCATTTCTCATTTTCTGAAACTATCAGTTAGGGGAGGAAAGAAAAAGAAATCAAAATAAAAGAAATTAGAAGAAATGAAAGAAAATTAAGAGAAAATAGTATTTTATTTTCCATACTTTCGTTCTACAGTACGTGAAGCCACAGTGAGGCTGCCTTCTCTAGGGCCAGATTACCACCCACTGTGTTAAGTATCTGCACCTTTCTGTTTCCTACAAGTTTCCTGTAAGACTGAACAGCCATGTGCTTAAAACAACAGCCCAATGACAGGTACATGAAAAATCGATGCTTGATTCAGGGGAACGAAGTTGCTGGATTTAGTCCCACAGTTCCAAGCATTACCTGTGAAACGCTGACATTTTCAAGCCTTGCTGAAACCTCTGGAACCTGAGGCCATTGCTGAGAAATGTATGGGATTAGGCAAATAATGTGCAGGTTTTGTTTGGGTTAAATTAAGAACTGCCAGCAGTAATGGCAATTTCCCAGCTCCAGGCAAAAGAATAACTTATTTATCTGACTCTAAATTGCCACCAGGACTGGATGCAAGACCTGAACTGCCAATATATTTTACGTGGGCCTCTTCAGGTCAGATACCTAAATGCATTCAGACACTGATTTCAGTGTAATTTTGGTGGCTAAATGTCTTTAAAGGCTGTATATATGTGCTTCACAGAGCCCAAGTTCACCTCAGCAGTAATCAAACCATAAAATCTCCGTGAGTCTCAGAACATATACAATTAAGCTAAATTGTACCAAATCCAAATACATTTGTTTGGTGAGTAACAAAGAATTCCAGAGACATTTTAATGCAAAAAATGGAAGAAAACCATTCCTATACTCTAAATAAATGAATAAAAAAGTTTAAAGAGTCTCTGTGCCTCCAAACAAGTCCAGATGAAAAAGTCTATTTACATTGTAAATAATTATAATTCTGGATGCCAAAGAAAATTGACAGTAGAGATCTTAATGGGTCTTGCTTTCAACCATCAGTGCAGACTGGAGAAAAACGAACACGTGATCATCAATAGTCCTAAAGAGATCACAAGATACACACCCCTCAAAGACTTAAACAGAAGGTGCTGCATGCACATGAAGGGAAACATAAATTAGGAATCTCATTCTCCAGTGAGCAGTCAAGCAACCCCAAAACAGCGCTATGATGGTAAAATGCAGTGGCTTATTCTTTACCCTGAAAATCCTTACCAAAACCATTCATTTATTTATTCAGTCCTTGTCCAAAGGCTTGAACCTTTTTCTTGCTGAAACAGAATACTTGATTCAAGAGAAAGATTCTGGAGCACTATCAGCTTACAAGGATGCAGGTGGTTACGCCTGAACAAAGTTCTATAATAATGCTCTAGGGCATGTAGCAGAGTTAGCATGGAAGTTAACAGAACTCAATGCTGTGAGCATACATGGGAAAAGAAATAACTCCAGAATGGTTTCAGCGGGGGAGCTCTTGTAACTCTCAGTCACTGAAACTAATGAAAGGGATTAGTCCTGCAATTGCAGCCACCAATCCTAGAACAATGTTGGTGAGTCAGATGTAACAGATCCCTTTTGCCTCTCATACCTAAGGAAGTGTCACAGGAAGATTTGTCTGGAGTGAATCCATTGCCTAAAAGTAGTAAAATACTTTTTCTCTTCAAAAAAGAGAGCACCACTATGGTTTACAGCATTCCTAGGCTTTCTGTCAGTGACTTGTCCATCAGCTCTTGACAGCTCTTTTCCCTGTCCTGTTGCTGGTCTGCATGGAGTTTCATAGGCACAGAAGGTTAACTTTCCACTCCTGGACATTTAATAACATGCACTGCAGTAAATGTTGAAATGCTGAGCACTTACAATTCTGTCTGCAATCTACAGTACTCTGGGTACTTACAAGAAGTGCACAAAAACAGCACAGCAAACCAGAGCAAACAGCACCTTTCCACTAATTGGGAGATCCCTGAGGTGACTAAGCTGGAGGGAGAACTTGCTAACCTACAGGTGGTCATCCTCAGAACAAAGCAGATTTTCTAAGAGCTGGCTGAATCATGATGACAAACCTGGTCCTTTCAGATCTTACTCTGTGGGAAATCACTTTTATTAAAGAATAGATAGCAAAGGATTCAACTTACCAGTCTTCTTCACATCCAAAATCAGAAGTAGAGTAGCTGCTTGTTAGCTGAGGGTCTGCTACATACTCAGTGCTGTTTTTCAATCTTGTGTAGTTTTTACGAACAATATATCCCCTAAAAGCTAAAAAACATAGTTTTGAATCAGAAAGATTCTGCAGAAACTGAAACTGGCTCTGCAACACAGACCTGAATGTGAACTTAGCACCTCACAGGAGTGACTCCAATGTTTGCAATGTTACCAACACCCAGAAATTCTACGGGGCCTTACACTCTCACTGTTTTTCACTTGGCATAGCCCAGGCAAGGAAAAACGGCCTCAAAAAAAGGTGTCCAATTTAAATAGGAATAAATAGGAATTTAAATAGGAATCCAACTCAGAATGTGTTAAAATAAAATTACTCCCAAAACAACTTCTTTAATCACAACTTCACTTTGAGTTAGTCTGCCATAATTTTTTTTCAGAATCAGAAACTTTACTTTCTTTTATTGTGCGACAGTGTGGTGAGGAGCCAGGGACAGATATATTCAGTTACAGTCTTCAACTATTTTTTCAATTAACTGTAACCATAATAAAACATTTAAAATACCTCTTATAAAAACAGGAAAAAATTTATAGACATTAGAATTTATACCATTCCTTAAAAAAAAAAAAAAAAAAAGGCAGGAAAAAAATCTGAAAAAAAAATTAAGTAGGAAGCATGAAATGGTAAAGAAAATGACAATAACACTTTGAGGATACCTACAGCCTTTATTTTCATAGGCTTTCTCTGGGTTTGGCTACTGAATACCATAATTATTTTTATAGTTCTATCTTGAATTTTTACACCTGTGAGCAGTTACAAAGCTCCAGCACAAATCACAGATAGTGATATATACTGCACTTAGGACAAGGGCGTAAAAAGGTGCAATATACACTTAAACTCACACAATTTTAAAATTTATCTTTGTAAGGTTTACTTCAAGCATTACTTTAAGTAGAAATGCCTAAGGGAGAAAGGACTGAATAATGAAAAAGTAAATACAGTATCAGTGCCATTATTTCACTGTACAACAAGCAGCTGCTGAATAAGGCTGAAGGTTGTGAGAGAAAGGAGCTGTGTGTATTAGTCCAGCAGGACTGCAGTTTAAACAGTGAGACCATGTGTAAAAGAACAGTGGAGTTAAGCTGAGGAGATATTGTGATTTTTGAAAAAAAGTTTCCTGTCCAGGAAAAGCTTTTACGCACACTAACAAATATACAAATCCAAGTCATTCTGAAGACTAAATACTCAAAGGAGAAGAGCAGCCTTCCCATTGGGGTCCAGGATTACACATTACAGGCACAGATAGGCACAGAAATAAGGTCTAGGGCAACCTCATGTAGGATCAGGGTCACAATATCATTGTAGATTACCAAAGGAAATCAGGAGGTAGGATAAATACTGAATAAATTGAGGAACAGAGAAACTGATCAGAAGATTAACAAGATTTCTCTGTATCTCACATTTCTGATTTTTATGAAAGCACTGAAGTTTCTGGGGTAAGAAGCAACAAAAATTGCCTTTTAATGAGAGGTTATGAAAATAAACAACCATTCACTTTACAGAAGGCATGACAGAAGTTCAGCATGCTGAGGTGTTGAAACAAACACAGAGCTCAGGTATTGTGAGGCTTGAGGAACTTTTCTCTCTTAATAATCAGCCTAGGAAAGTCTGCCTATCTGGCAGAGATGAGGCCAGCTCTCACTTGTCCCATGTGATCAGGCTTCCAATCCTTAACTATCCCCTACTGACCAGACAAGGATCCTGCTCTGCTATCAGCAGCAGAGACAGCTGGCCAGCAGTCACCTCTCTGCGGCTGAAACACGCTGAGTGTCAGTCAGTGGAAGAACTACTATGAAAAAGCCCTGAAAGAAATGAACTGATAAGATAAACGTCAGTTTTATCCTTAATAGTTTCTCAGCTTTTAGTAATCTTTGCATGTGTGTCTATAAAATCAACCCTGATACTTGCTGTGATTTTATATTTACATATTGGGTTTTTTCTCAGAGACTCTTATGTCAGTATAACCATTTTGGTCTTTTCCCCATGTGCTATGTAAAAATCTGCTACATCTGATTTAATAAACATAGTTTTTGCCCTAACTTCTGTTTTCATAGGTATTTTCAAAATCAACTCCTCTTGAACATAACCTTCCCACAAGATGGTTTCTAACTTTCTTCCAAATTATCTTGAATCTGAAAGGTAAATGGTTGTATTTTTCCTGCTTTTGACTCCTGGAACAACTGAAGTACAGGGTAAACAAACTTCTTTAAGTCTCTCAAAAGCTTCATCAGGCACTAGTAGGACTGCATCTTTTCAACATTTATTAACAGGATCTATAATGTTTCAAAAGAAATGCATATGCAGAGAATTCTACCGGGGGAGTCTGAGAGGCTGGGAAGCTGCTCCATCACAGCAATTTGCATTACTGACTGGTGCTGGTTTTGACACTAAGCACTTGGCTCAAAGAGTGTGAAATTAGCAGACTCGTGTTGCTACTGCTCCATGAACAATCACTGCATCATTGAAGAAGAATGATTACCAGCTGTCACCTCATTTTCACCTTATTCAGTCTATATTCCAAACTTTCCAGCAACACCAGCTTTAACCCTGATCTTTACATAGCCAAAGATGACAGGATCTGAAAAGCAACATAGGAACTGAACTTAAATGTAACACTTCTGTTAGTAACTTGGTGTTAAATGCTTTATGTGCCACAAATCAGGACATGAATTTTTTACTTCTTGTACTGATAATTTCTGACACAGAGAGTTTTCTGTTAGTTTCAGCACCTAGCAAACCAAGAATCCATTTACCTTAGGGAGTCTGAAATTTGGCATCTTGCAGTTACAAACTTTTAAGGTTTAAATACCAAGGCAATATACATTACACACAATATTGCACAATTCCAGATAGGAAAAGTGCAGGCATTTTCCTTCTGATTCCCACAGGAAATATATAATTACAGAGCAAATTGTGAAGCACAGTGTAAAAAGATCAAAGCTACATAAACACAGGTCTATGAGAACTATAAAGAAAGGAGATGAAGTAGTTTTAAAACAGTAGAAGGATTAATTCTCAGTCATTAAAAAAAATCATATGAAGCAGACTTTTTCTACACATACATATTTTTATTCTGTAACAGCACCTAAAATAGCATGTAACAGCAACTCAGAAGTGAAAGCTCATGCTTTCTAAAGAGAAGGTGGCTGATTTGCTAGGAACAGCACATCACTTTCCTAATTTGTCTAGTTAAAAGAGCATTCAGCAACTTAACTAACAGCATCTGAGAGAAATTAGAGCCTATAAATCTGATTATTCATTCCATGCCAAATTAATTCTAATGAGCAGGAGAAGGCATAGAGTTACATCCTTTGTTGAGTGCCATGAATACATCCCCTCTTTCACCTCTCTAGATGGATACTGGGTAATGCACGTTTAATAGCATTAAAAAACCGCCTAAGTTCTCCAGCAGAAGCATTATGAGAAGGAAGTTATGAATTTTCATGTACAAACAGTAACTATCAGTAACAAACAGTGACTATTAGCAAGACTCACAAAGGCTGTCATCAGGGCTGGTGTCACTGATGCACATCAACACTTGGACATAGAGTTCACAGAATCACAGAATATTTTGAGTCGAAATGGACCAACAAGGATCATCAAATCCAACTTCTGGCTCAGGGCAGGACCATCCTCAAGAATCACACCATGTGCCTGGCAGCATTGGCCAAAGACTGCTTGAACTGTGTCAGACTTGGTGCTGTATGCACCATGTATCACAGCCTCTGATCTTGAGACTTGGTCAAATAAGAAAGTGAACATGACTATGAAATTCTGGCAATATCAGCAAAGAAAAGGAGGAGATTTTATTGTACATTGTTCCTTCCTGATTTCAGCATGATATCCAGTAAGAATAGTCTCCGTTTTTTCCCCTCAAAATCAGGAGAAAATCAGACATTTGAATACTGACGGATCTCAGCTCAGAGATGGGGACAGAATATAAACCCCCATACTTTAAAACCATAAGGCTTTCACACTTTTCTAAAATGCTCCCTGTATACGAACCCTTAATGGTTACTAGAGACACGCTAAACATGAAGAGTTACCAGATGACATAAGCTAGTACAGAACACAAGGTGGGAGAGTAGAGTTAAACAAAGCTCTGCAGCCTGTACAACTACTCTGGTTTACCCTGACTGTGAAATTAAGATAATATGATAAATCAGTTCAGCTGCTATTAGGGGAAGTATGTCTTCAATGTTTTTCACGCTGACAATGTAGTTAAAATAAAGAAAACTACTGATATAAAAAAGGTAAAATGGATCTGCTATTTAGGAGTCATTTTCAAGAACATTCTTAAGAAAAAAGTTTTAGATATATTTATCAAGTGCTTAGAAGTTTTTGGAACATTTTACTCATGTATTTCTTAGACCTATACAATGGTATTAGCTGAGTACATACACACACACACTCTCAGAATAATACAAATGGATGGATAGAGGAATAAATATTAAAAAAATACTTCCTTGTCTTCTACGGAGATGAACATCATATTTTTGCTGCTGAAAGTTCCAAAGGCAACGCTTTTATTCAAAGCTTACATTTCTTATAAGTGTAAACCAGTAAATCGCAGCAGTTCTCTCTCTTTTTTTTTATTAAAATGGAGTAAATTTTGCCAGGAGTACATTAGGGATATGCGAGCAATACTGCATCAGCAGAAGTTACAGAAAGAAAGCAATTTACAAGGGGATGCTTCCTTCTGAACATCCACCACTTTTTTATTTAAGGAAAAGAGCCCAAATCTAGAGTTCTTGATAAAGAATTTTCTAATACAATACGACATATGGTGAGTGTGTGAGCACGTGTTGGAGGAGGAGATGGTGGCTCAGTGGATTAGTCATTTGCCTTTCACCTCTGGAAGCATAGTTAAACTCAGTCTTGACCAGAGATGCACAGTATATTCCAGATGGCTAAAGTGGACCTAATTAAAATGAATTCAGTGATGTCACCTCAGATCTAAATGAATTGCATGCACCACTCATTTGGCATTTTGGCAATGTCAGTTCACAAATAAAATAACCAGATTAAAATCCTCCCTTAAGTCTTTCGGGACGAGTCACACTGCATGGAAATACATGCTATCACAACTAGAAAACATACTTTCATAATTGTATTATCTGTTGCTTTAAATTCTAATTAATTCTAAATTCTAATTATTCTAAAATAAACATTTAATGAGACTTGCATGTGAGGCAAATCAATGAAGCAACATTTCAGTCAGAGGATTCAGTGGATATACACTGATTTAAACCAGCTGTGAAACTGGCAAGATAATTTTAAAAAATCTTTTACAATGTATTTTTTCCTCTTATGTGTGAATCAAAACACTGTAAATTCCAATTACAGTGAAATACTCAGAAGTACAAATTATTGTCAACTCAAACACTTAACACAAAATCATTCTTTACAATTTGTTTCTGAGTTAAAAACTAGCATTTCTAACCTTCACAGTTTGAGAAAGTGTGACTGGAAGTAGGAGGAAAGACCTTGTTTATCCTGTGTACTATTTTAGCCATGAGTCTAATAATGTCTGTGTATTCTGAGAACCTGAGATGTAGATATGCTGAAGTAGGGTAGCTTTTTCTTCCCTATTTAATTTAAATTCACTAATATTTTGTTTCCTAGTGAGGGTTTCCCCTGATCTGAAATAATGTCTTTTTTTCTTGTAATATAATACACTCAGGAATTTATCCTCATGTATATTGTGAGGGTTGTTTTTTTTCTAAGTTTGTTTTTCCTTCCAACATTTCTTCAATGGATAGTGAACTGCTGGGCCCACAGAGATCTCCAGACCACCAGCTCATGTATTTGAAAGGCATCTGTTTATTTTTAAAATGCAAATGCAGCCTACCTCAAAGACTGACTCGCAAGAAATGAACAATCTGAACAAGTCAAGAGGTTTCCAATCAGGAGCTGTGTTCCTCCTTTTTATCAGGCTATGATCACTTGCTGTCAAAACCACTTAAACAATATCCTAGAACCTGAATGAAGTCCCCCCACAATTAAAATGAGCAGGATAATCCTGCAAGAATTATTCAGGCAAATCATTTTTCACACAGTTTAAAGTAATGATAAGGTCATTTACAAAAGAAATCAGCGCCTTTGAAATGCTGACTTGTAGACAGAGGACTGCCTGGAGGAGGGCCATAGATAACAGTGAAGACTGGCCTCCTAACACTACCCTTGCAGTCTTTGGAACTGATTCTGATGAGGAGAAGGCCCAATAAGGTTAATACCCCTACTTTGATCTCTGTCAAAGCGTACCAGCAAGAATTAATTTACATTTCAGATGAAAAAGGTTGACAGCATGAAAAGGCATCTTGTTTCTGGTATGTGAATGTGCTGTAATAGATCGGGAATTCTGAAAGGAAGTTCTGAGGAAGCTAAAGGGATAAGCTGAGCGCCTGCTTTTATTGGGAAAGAGATGAAAGGAAAACAAATTTCAATATGCGCTGTTCTGTAGAAACATGTAAGCCAAATGCTTCCTAAATTCCAAGGCCTGCTTGAGTGGGGCAGGGGGGAGGGAAAGAAGAGGGAAGTACATATAGTTTAATTATATGGTTTTGCTAATGTGGATGACAAATGCAAACAATTTATCTCACTGCCCAAAATGGCTCTTTAAAAAAAATACAAAGGTGACTCTACTCTATTTTACTAGAAAGCTGCCTTGAAGTACTCTCACACTGTAAGATGTGTAGGCAAGAGAGAGATTCAGAGCACCTTTTGTCTCCATGTCACTAGGCTCTCGGACTGTGCAGTGTTATGTAAACAACACAAAAACTGTCAGTGTATTTCAAAACCTGGAAAATGGTCATGATTAGCAAGCATAAGCTTTGATTTGAAACACAGAATAATTACATGTTGAGAAGAGAAAACCTGCACAAGAAATATTTTCAAATAAGAAGTCCTAGATAAAGGTTTCCAAAGGCAGACAATGCTGAGGATTATTACTATGATTATTGTTATTATTGTTACTATTATTCCCATTCTACTAGAGTACCATAGACAGGAGGAGCAGCCAGCCTAATTAATACAAAGGTTCACTGTCACTCTTAACCCTGTAGTCCCTAATGTTTATTCACCCAGGCTGATCACTGAAACAGTCAAGAGCCAGGTTACAAGGAAAAACACACTGTGTGTGTTGGAGGGAAGAGTACTAACAACATTCCTCCAGCATTAGGTCCAGAGGGCTCAACATTGTCCAAATCCACTCCCACTGCCTCTGCTCTGCCATGTTCAACACAGTATCTAAAAGATGGCAGGAAACAACAGAGCCCTGAATCTCTCCCATGTGTGCTAACAACAGAACACATCAGTATCTTTCTCTAAAGAGCTAAAAATCTGTCTGGATAAAACTCTAAGGCAGAATGTCCCCTGCAGTCTCCAAGTGATAATGCTACACACAAACTTCCTATTGCACCGGAGGTAACTCTCACCTTAAGGAGCTGGTAATAGTGAGACGGTCATGGGTTAACAGTCTCACTTTCCTCTCCTCAACAAAAGGCTGTTGTAATCAAAGTCCTGGTATGGATATATTTGTAAAGGTAGCAAATACTCCAAGAAATAGCGGCAGGGGGGGTACTTTAAGATCTACTCTCTGTGCTAGCATGAAAACAACTGAAAATGACAACACAAAGGAGAGGAAGAATGAGAGTACTCCTGCAATCCTTCAGTGCTTGCTCATAATGCAAGAAAAAAATTTCTTCCATTTAATAGAATATACTGCATTTAACCCCAGAGCTTCATGATTTTACATAACAGTACATATGCACAGCTACAAATTATTATTTGATCCTAATGATATTCTGTTCCTTTTGGTAACTAGAATGGTATTCTGGTTTCTGCTTAAAGTCACAGCGATGCTTAATTTCAGAGTAGCAAACTAGACAACACGAAAATGAATGAATTTATTTGGAATGGTTTGAGAACAAGTAAAAGAATATCACAAAAATATTTTCATATTGATTTCAGACTATAAGATGCAGAACAAAGGGTGACAAAGCTTAAGGAATTGTAGAATTCCTTAAGGAATTAGGAAGCTGGTAGAAGTGGTATCTTGGTATATCTGTAAACACGTTAGATACAATTGTTTTTTATCAGTCAGTCTCTGAACCTGGAGCTGGACAGAGAAGGTGTACTGCACTGCATCATATGGAGGCTGCTTCATATTGGCAGCATCTGAAAACACTATTGAGTTCACAGCATTCACAGTGCTGGTTCTTAGATTTCTGTGCCATATGGTACTCTGCTCTCTACTAGAGACCTACACAGCCCTATGGGCCTGTTCCTCCAATAATCTCTTTAAAGTTTATTCAAATTCATATTGATATGGCTGCATAGGAGTCTGGCAGATTGTCAGAAGATTGGTCAAAGCTGGCAAACTCAGCAAGCAGTCAAAACAAAAACCTGGCAACCTGCCAAGATCAGTGCTCCAAACAAAGACAGAGAAATGCATGTCTAGTGTCTCCCATCCACACTTTTAGCCAAGAATTAACTTAACAGCTTTTAATTACTATATTTTGCTTTCAGAGAAGCAAAGGTCCAAACTACCTGATACCTGTCACTGACGTCATTTGACACTGAAGCAAAAATAATCAGAAGTAATGTTTTTGATAGCTTTTGTTTAGACTTTTTTATTATTATTGCTATAAATACTGATACGCACAAAATCATCCACAGAACAATAGATGTTGGCAATTGAAATACTGTTTTAATTACCTGCCTGAATATGTATAGCAGCATCAATTCTTCTGTTCCTGATTTCCTTGTACTTCCTGCGAGCTTCATATCCTCTCCAGGCTAAAAATACAAAACCATGTGCTGGAAATTAGATTTATTTAAGGAAGTGCTACAGAGTCTACAGGGTCAGAGATGTCCAGAAACTTTCATTTCTCCTGCCATAACTACTTCAGCCCCCACCCCCAATAGCTCTTCCCCACCCACCCACATGTTGAACTCTGGGTTCATAACTGCAGTATTCACATCCTCACAACTTCAAACACCACTTCATGCATTCAAATTTTAATTGTCACCATGTGCTCACTGATGCCCTAACCCAGAAGACAAAGATGCGTCATCATTCTTGCTCACACAGTTCCCCAAATCACTACAAGGAAACCTCCTAAATTACTGATAATCAGCCTCTCAGGCCCATCTTTTGAAGTATGACTGGAATTCTGGTATACAGGCAGGGACATGTGCTACTGCATTTAAATGCACTGTATGTTATTATAGACATATAGGCTGTATGTTATTATAGACATACTAACAATATTTTCATTTTGTGCACAGGCATCACATTCAAAATACTAAAGTATTTAAATAAAGACATTACCAAATGCTAAAATGTCACTTTAGAAGTATATCAGTAATATCTGCATGGAACTGGAGAGAAAACATGTCCAGTCATTTACATTTCAAAATAAACTGGAATTAATAAATTAACAATGTACATGCAATTTAACTGATTGAAATACAAAGACAGTCAGTAAAATATGGAATATGAACATTTACCTGACTGTATAGTAATAGCACTATTTTCTCTTTTATCTTTGACCCTCTTGTACCTCCTTGCTCCGAGCCATCCTTTGATATAGGCTTGCATGACCACCACTCTCCCTATAACTTCTCGCAGGAACAAATTTAACTGCTCTATATGGTAATACTTCAGAAAAACCTGTAATGGAACAACAATGAAACAAAAAAATCCGTATTACTATCAGTATTATAACCTCCTGTATTCTGCCTTTTCAATTAGTCCTCCAGCAGTCTATTCAAGGATGTCATTGCTGAGAAAATGAGAAAAAATACTGATTGTACATATCATGGCAATTTTGTGAATCAATTATTTGCTCTTGTGTACTTGTGGAACTTCTTTATTCCACTGATTATAATCATCCCATTGCTAAACCCGAGATTAACTTAGTTGCTTAGAGCATGGTGCTAATAACACCAAGGTTGGGGTTCAGTCCCTGTATGGGCCATTCACTTAGGAGCTGGACTTGCTTGTGGGTCCCTTCCAACTCAGAAATATTCTGTGATCCTCTAAAAATAAATCCCACATTTACCGCCTTTACAAAGTCAATTGGATGATGAGATTTTTTCAGGTATGAACAATTTTGAAAGATGACCTTTCTTGTCAGTGGAAACACAAATCCTGGGTTGAATTTGGTCTTAGACATAATATTGTCTAAAAGCATTCTCTCTCAAGAGGCAAATCCGATGTGTGCTTATATACATTTTATCTGGGTCTTGTGCACGAAAGTTCTCACAGTTTTTCCCTTGTGTAATGTAAAATAACTCAGGGTACCATGCAGCATCCTTTTAAAAGAAGTAATTCACTCCGTTTTAAACTACCAACAAAGGCTTTTGACAGAGCGAGAAGGCGTTTACCTGAAACTCCACAAATGGATAATGGTACCACAAGCAGACCCACAGGATGGGGCAAATTGTGATGTTTCAGCCATGTCGGTATGAAGAGCATGGGAAACTTCAGGAAGTCACTACACCAGCAGGCACTGACAGATGTACTGTCCTCAGCAAGGCAGCCAAGGGCTGAACGCACTTTGGGGAAGTAGCCAGTGCACCCTCCTCTTGCAGCACTAACTCATCTGGCTTGGGAGGGCACTTCCATAACCTGGGAAGCTAACTGGAGCAAAGTCCTTGCTCTTTTGTTTACTCATGCAGTACTTTTTGAACCACTACTAGACATGATTTGTAAAAGTATAACATCCTTGAGAACTGTTAGCACCCTCTACCTTGGTTTTCCCAAGAATCCAGTTGTCTAGTTTAGATTTCTCCAAAATGGCAAGACAGTTTTCTCTGCTACCAAGGGGAGTCTCGTGTGCCTTGAACGCAAGGTAGTAATACCTGCAAAATGACAAAGAAAGAATTGAATTGACAATCAATAAGTACTTCCACTGCTTTTATCTAGCTCCAAGCTTTATATCTGGAATTAATAGGCCAAATTCTTCCTGATACTCAGTTGTCTTCATAAATCATGAAACAGCTGTCATGAATAGATATTTGAACATATAAATGATTACGATAAACAACTGGAATGATTATGGTCAATTTTAGCAATCTGGAGCAGACCCATACTAAACCATACTGTCTTTTTTTTGTCCATGTTCCCTTGCAAAGAAGAGCTCCTAACCATTACGTTAAATAACATACAGCTAACGAAAAAGGGATGCAAACATGTTTGAACTGAATTAAGAACAAATCACTGCCTACCTATAAAGCCATTATGCATTAATGAAGACTGGTTTTATAGTATTTAAGTAAACCTACTTGCAAACAATTACCTTAAGTAACAGCAAGAACATGTGCCAGTTAGTTTACAAATTTAAGGTTATTTTAGCACAAGTACACTGTTAGATGGGAGCAATTGCCTCCTCAACTCTCACTTACTAACTGCCATGTGTTGTCTTGGTATTAAGTTATACTTCTAAAGGTGCTACTCTATTTACATGGGGATTGAGAGTAACTGGCAGGTTGAGCAAACCATTCTACTAATCACTAGTATGGAGAAGAGCCATCAGATGTTCTTTAAAACAGGAAGAATGCAATCAGTGAATCTCAAAGACAAATTCCTCTGCAGCCACATAAAGTCAAGAAAATATCCCACCTTATACCGAAGAAAACATGGAGAAGCAATTAGAAAATACAGAATTCTGCAAGACTTTATTTTTTTAAAATCGAAAGAGTATGATTTTCAAACATTAGTTCCAGTTAATCTCTAGATATTAGCTCCAGTTGTCACAGGAAAGAAAAAAGAACCATTAAATACTCAATTAAGATCAAACAGGAACAAAATGACATCTGAAGTGAGAAGTATTGGAATAAGTTCTGGACCAGAGACATAGATATTCACCAACTGGAGACATTGCTGACTCTGAATAATGATAGGAGATTATGTATTACTGAGTTATTTTTAATGCAGTGACTTTCTCAACAATGTGATATTTAAAATTCTTTAGCCAAGTCTTTCAAAATATCAGCTCATGGCTTTTAGTAGGTTTGGAGAAACATGGTGTCTTTAAAAGAAAAAAGTACATTTTCTCCACCTTATTACTGAAGTTAATGATGCCAGTTTTTACAAAACAAGCAATACTGAGTTGCACTAATAACACACAGATTTAAAATATATGTATCACAACTAATTTTTGGTAGCATACAATTTCAACAGATAGCTGACAGATACGAGGGGGAAGTTACACTCATAGTAAATTGCTGTTTCCTCAAAAACCAGTTCAGATAGCCACGTGAGTTACACATATATGAGGGGGAAAAAGAAGGAGGGAGGGAAGGAGTGAAGGAGGGCAGGCAGGCAGGCAGGCAGGCAGGCAGGAAGGAAGGAAGGAAGGAAGGAAGGAAGGAAGGAAGGAAGGAAGGAAGGAAGGAAGGAAGGATTCAAGTGAGTGACACTGGTTGTTCATGTAGCTTTTAAGGTATGTTATTGATGGGAATTTTAAAACCATGGAACAGTTTTTAGATAGCACTGATACAATAAAATATTCAGGGGGAATCTCTTATTTTTTTAATTTGATCATTGGCATTCCACTTACTGAAAAGTTGACTTTTTTGTGAGGAATATCTGAGTAAAAAGTATTTTTGAACTGTGTGATTTACCTGCCTGAGTACATAATTTTTTTTATGACAAACTTCATTATCTGTCAAAGGTAGTACCCTCTCCAATAGCTCTCTTTCATGATCTAGAATGTAGTTGCTTTGTTGCTCCGAAAAAACCCCATAAATAAAACAATGGTTATTTTTCTTATCAAACCTTTTTTTAACAAATGTTTTTATAAATTCATCTATAGTCTAAGAAAGCAAGCTATTCATAAGAATGACAAGAACATTACAAACCATGGGAGTAACTACACTGGAATAACTACAGTTTCTGTACATAAACATAATGTCTATCAATATTTATTCAAAACTTCCACTAAATGGTGATTCTCCAAACATTTTGATTGATCTAACCACTGCACAGAAGACACCTGTACTTGATAAAATATACTTACTGTTGCTTTCCAGTTATGTCACAGAATCACAGAATATTCTGAGTTGGAAGGCACCCACAAAGATCATGAAGTCCAACTCTTGGCCTTGCCTTGCACAGGACATTCCCAAGAGTCACACCATGTGCCCAAAAGCATTGCCAAATGCTGCTTGAACTCTGTCTGGTTTGGTGCTGTGACCATTTCCATGGGGAGCCTGTTCCAGTGCCCAGCCACCCTGTGGGTGAAGAATCTTTGCCTGATACCCAACCTAAGCCTCCCCTGGCACAACTTCAGACCATTCTCTCATCAAAAGGAGGCAGAAATGACTGCACTCATCAGAAATATGGACTACCAATATGAGACTGGCTATTTATTTTAATTATTTCTCTTCCAGAACTCCTTTTGTAGTGTGCATTCTGCACTGTAAAAGGTCTCTAGATTTGTCTTCCAAAGCTCAAATCCATGTGTTTTGTGGGTATTTTAAGTAAACACTTTGGTTTAGTGCCTGTTTTCATGACTGAATCACATAACTACAGACACCCAAATAGTTTGACATGATGTACTCAGGATAATTGTATAGCAGCACAGCATGTGCCAACTGTTTTATCTGATTTTAAATCTTTGTACAGCACTGGACCAGCAAAATTTTGGAGGAAGGTAGAATGTTTCACCCTTATGTATCTGGCAGAAGCATGCAAATATTGTACATGGTGAAATGGTACAAGCCTGAAAAAAGCTTTGGGGTATATACAACTGTTCATTTTGATTTACTGGTCTAATTTCATCATTTACATACTTATGTAAATCTACTGTGCCGAGATCACAGAGTGACCTCTAATTGCAAAGTCTCACCAAGAAACCAGAAACTTATTTTCTGAAAAGTATGGCTAGAAATCACATTTGCTTTCAGATGAGATGAAAATTTCACAACTCTGCCTTTTTATTTCCATATTTGTACTTGTTATTACAGCAAGAAATACAGGAGCCAGAAATATTTCAGTATTCTTCTCCATTAAACCAATATTTTAATGGTTATTTTTTAAAATAAGGTTTACGGTGCTTCATGTGCTATTTCATAAACATGCACACATTTGTGCAAACATATATTCTTTCTCTGGGTTATACATCCTGCTTGAAAATTTCCTACACATGGCACACACTCATCTACATGTTTCCTGGAAGTACTTGACTAATCACATTCTCAGTAGCAGTAAGACTAAGTAAGAGGAAAGTATTTTCCCCTCAGAAGAACTGACTTCTCAAAGCTGATGAAAATCTGTAATTCTGAATTTCTTAACTAGTGGTTCTTAACTTAGTGGTTTTTTTCTCTGCAATACATACTATTCTTTATAAATGAGACTACTATTTCAGAAAAAACTTACATTAAAATGGGATTAACTGTACTTACTAGTCATTAGAAATAAACCAACATTTTTTAAGAGTTGGATTTAACCTCAGAATGCAAAGCTAGGATGTGCAGAAGTAATGTTAAATGCTAAAGACATCCAAGTATGCTAAGATATGGAAAACTTCAGAAAGATGCTATGCATTTACTATCTTTTTAGGGACCAGGCATTTTAGTGTTGGTGGTTTCGGATTAAATAAACTGATTGTAAACAAATGGTTCAATTCCCCACCCCTCCCAAAGGCTAAACTGTGCAACTGTTCCCATAAAATGCATTTAAACAGCACCATTAACTACTATACCAGTGTCTCTAACTGAAGTTCCCTTCACATTCCAGACTTAAAGGCTGCATCAATTCTACATAATTAACTTAAAACCGTAATGATTAACCCTTTTTCTCTTTAAAACAAATCTTTCTACTAAAATGTAATGGCCTGAGGTGGATAATGGATAATGATATGTGAAAAGCAGGAATGCAAAATCCCTTTCTAGCCAGACCATGACCAACAGTAGGAAGACTCTTGACATCACAAAACCATTTGTTCCTTCTCAGTCTTGGAAACAGAAACTTTAAAAAAATCACATTTTTTATAACAAAAAGACAGGTAAAATAATTTCCAAAAATTTCTAACTTGTCTTGCTTGTATCTTACCTCTTTCAGAAACTTTCAAATCTGAATTCACAAAAAATAACTACATTTGACTCTATTTTAAGAGTATAAATAAAAAAAAAATAAAAATGACACAACATCTAAGATACTCTTGAAATTCAGTAACAGATACCTAGCACTTACGCTGTAAATCATTAAATACAGAATCACAGAAATACTCTCAGAAAAGCATAATTTGGTGCGATGTGCACACACTATTCATAAGCAGCTAGCAGACTTTCCACTCCTTTTGTTTTCCTATCATCTCCATCCTGCAACCATTTACCAGTGTTCTGTGAATGGGAAAGGTCTAGAAAGTGTGTGTGGAAGGTACAGTAGTTCACTATAAAGTGTATGGGATTCTATAGACCTAGTGAAATCTGAAAGCCATGGAAACAAATAAACATTTCCATGGATAATAGTAAAATCATGGTATCAGGCAATGTTAAAATTTTGTTTACAGAAATCACTTATGAACTTCGATATAGTGCAGGCTTACTGTTAAAAGTCGGCTTGCATTAAAGATGCATCATTTAAAAAGAAAGCATTCTTTCTCTGTAGCAAATCTGTCAACTTCTAATTTAATTCAGTGCTTCCCTGATTTTGCATAGTAAGCAAGTGTATCACCACTGAATTTTTGGTGTTAGAAGAAAGCACTTACTGAGGTTATATGTTTTACAGGATTTTGTAATGTTTGACCGGTTTTATTCCTAGCTCCACTCCATGCAAAATGTGACTTATTAAGGCCAATGAGGCTTTATGTGGTCATGAGAAATGTAACACTGGTGGTTTAGAAACTGTGTCTGCCATGTGTACTAACAGTGACCTTATGCAAATTTTCCCTGTGAGATTGAAAAAGCAGAACCAGCCTCACTGGGATCACTGTTACAGCAATAGCACTGGTATTGCCATGAGTGTATGATCTGAGTAACATCATCTGACTACTGCAGAATAGGCAATGCTCATAGTAAAAGTTTATCCTGCATCTTAATGCATCACAAAAAACTTTAATGCCTAACATAAAAAGTGGCAAGGAAGAAAGAAGACAATCCATAAATGAAACTCGTGCAAAAGTTCTCAACACATTCCTATGAACTGATGAGGCATTACAAGTATAACAGCATCTAGCACCATTGGCCTAGCGAGCCCCTTATCTTTCAGCCCACGGCACAGTACACGGAGGGTGCCCATAAACGGAGGATCCAGCTGGAGGATCTGCGGTGAGCTCACCCCTGCACACCACATCACATCACGTGAAGCTCCAGGGGCACTCAGCAAGGAGCGTTCCATCCAGTGGGACCTGCAGTGCAGGTCCCCACGAGAATGCACAACTCCCCTAAACTGCTGTGCGGTGCACGGTCACCACATGACCCCCATTTCAGGCACACCTGGTTGGCTGATCAAGTTAATAATCTGTAACCTGGTAATAACCTAAAATCTGAGATTCCAGCCTGAAAGACAGGCCATGTTGCTTCACAGTGAACAAGACAGATGCGTGATGTCATGGGGTGCAAGACAGGGCCAAGGGAGACAAAGTGTCTAAGACTTGACAGGGATACAGTGTTTACAGGGACTGCAGATTAAATTTTCCAACTTTAAGTAAAAGAATATGTATATTTATATACATAAAACAGATGGTAATATACTTGGCTGAAGAAACATTGTGTGAATGTGTTACAATTAAGCCCTCTCCTTACCATCTGTTTTTTAACCCAATAAACTACATCCAGGTTTGCAAATAATCTGCTCTACGTGAAAACAGAAGACAGTAAAGAGTAACATTAGACAGAGCTTTATCTTTTGTTTACCTCCCACCTGATAAACTCTGAATGGGTCTGTTCCCTGCCTTTGATTGTTTTGTCCTCATATTTCCTGCTAAGAGTTTACAAAACAGCATTATTGAACAGGCAGATAAGAAGCACACCTATTTGTTTAATAACATCAAGGGAGAAAAACTGCTGGCTCATCCATTTTGTTGTTCAGTTGCTCAAAAGGATCAAAATACCAATTAACTTGCTGGCTTAAAAAAATCTTTGATATCCTTACATTTACTGACATTTTGAAACTCTTCTTCATACTTGCCTAATGTCTTTTTGATTATGAACAAAGAAGTGCCAATCTGTTTAGCATTTGACCTGTTTTCTCAAACATTTTTATGTATTCAATTACTTAGTTCCTAAAAACACTTGACTAGTCATAGCTGTAAGTTGAAGAAAAATGTTTCTTGTTCCACTGATAGCTTTATAAAGTATTGTTTGATTTTATTTGCAAGAGCAAAACATAATAGAATTTGTTTTAAAATAAAGCATGAGCTGAAAAAAGGAACAAGAACATTTCTCCCGCCCCCCCCCCCCCCCTTATATTCTGAACACAGAAGTCTTCTTTGCTGTTGTGGAAATTGCTAAATCTACTCCCCTTTCCTTCCCTTTTTGTGTTGAATTTCTTTTCTTAACAAATTACATCAAGTTGGACTAAAAACATGGGAGTAATTGACAAGATGTTTATCACAACTTGCTCTTATCTGCAGGAATGGAAAGCTACAGTCAGCACTGTTTTTATTATCATTAGTTTTCAAGGTTGTAGTCAAATTCAGCACATTTTTGAATAAAAAGGATCTCCTGATAAGAGAAGGCTTAATTTCCTCTCAATTTACACTAATTTCTGTGGAGTTAATCCTAGTTCACTTATGTGTAAATTGAATAAAAGTTGAGGTTAATAATTCTGCTTTCAGCTGCTTCAGGATAATGCAAAAATATATTAATGATCACAAAAATTATTCTGTTAAATGTGCTCTAGAATGGTGTGACCTTACTAAAATTAGTCATATAACACAAAAAAAGTTGGTAAAGATCGTGTCTGAAAATTAAATTGCCTTGAAGGAGAAATAAACACATTAGTTGTCCTTCCTGGGATATATAATCTGTCGTGTTTTCCTATTACATATTCATTTGGTGAACAAATATAAGTCAGAAAAATTAGTAATTTTTCAGAATTTAACTAATTAAGCTCTGGTTTATCATTCAAGATATCTGAATGCATGGACTGCAGATTTCCAAGCCCAAGTGACTGGTTTACAAGCGTAAATCTATGCCATCTCTGGATTTTAAAAAGGACTGTGAAATGCTTTTCCCTTTAGCATTGTATCACAGAATCACAGCATATGCTCAGTTGGAAAGGACCCATAAAGATCTTTGAGTCCAGCTCCTGGCCCTTCAGAGCATCACCCTCAGGAATCACACCATGTGCCTGAGAGCATTGTCCAAATGATTCTTGAACTCTTGTCAGGTGTTGTGACCACTTCCACGGGAAGCCTGTTTCAATGCCTGGCCACCCTTTGGGTGAAGAATTTTTCCTGATATCCAACCTCAACTTCCTCTGACAAAGCCTTAGGCCATTCCCTTGGGTCCTGTCACTGGCCACCAGAGAGAAGAGATCAGTGCCTGCTCCTCCTCTTCCTCTCACAAGGAAGTTGTGACTGCAGTGAGGTCTCCCCTCAGTCTCCTCTTCTCTAGACTGAAAGACCAAGTGACCTCAGCTGCTCCTCATACAGCTCTCCTGCAAGGCCTTCGCCACCTTTGTTGTGCTTCTTGGACAGTTCTCTATAGTTTTAATGCCTTCTATTGTGGTGGACAAAACTGCGTGTGATATTCAAGGTAATGCCACTCCAGAGCAGAGCAGAGCAGAGCAGGACAGTCCCTCCCTTGCCCGGCTGGCCACGCTGTGCCTGATGCCCCCCAGGACAGGGCTGGCCCTCCTGGCTGCCAGGGCACTGCTGACTCCCATTCAGCTCACAGTGAGCAGAACCCCCAGGTCCCTCTCTGGCACTGCTCTCCAGCCCCTCATTGCCCACTCTGTCCGTACATCCAGGTTTGCCCAATCCCAGGTACAGAATCCAGCACTCTCCCTTGCTGAACTTTGTATGGTTGTGTTGTCCAGCCCTCTAATTTGTCAACATCTCTGTGCAGGGCCTCCCTGACTTCAAGGGGTCAACAGCTCCTCCCAGCTTTTCATCATCTGAGAACTTGCTTAGTATCACATCTACCCTGCATCCAAGCAATTTATGAGGATGTTGAGGAGCACACAGCTGAGGATGGAATCCCATGAGTGACTGGACACCAGTCTGATGTCACCCCATTCACTATAACCCTTTTGTGCCCAAACTGTGAGCCAGATGCTCACCCATTGCAATGACGTATTTATCCTGCTGTGTGCTGGACATTTTGTCCTGAAGGATCCTGGAAGAGACAGTAATGACAGCCTCACTGAAATCCAAGAAGATTACATGATCTGGCTTCCTTTGGTCAGCTAGGTGGGTTACTGTGCCATAAAAGGAAATCAGGTTTGATAAGTATGATTTTCCCCTCATGAAGCTGTGCTGGCTGTGACCAATGACTGCATTGTCTTTCAGGTGTTTTTCAGTACCTCCCAGAAGAATCTTCTCCATAACTTTACCAGGCACTGAAGTGAGACTAATGACTTGATTTCAGTAGATTCATTAACTCTATGTTGTCTGGATAAACAACCTCTAGTTTAAAAATTATCACACCATGGTTGAATTAGCCATTCACTACTTGCTCCTACTATTGCGTAAATGGTTAAGGGTAGTGCTTCTGCTCATTGTTGAACTGCCAATCCTAGTAAAACAGTAAATACTACACAAAATATAGAGGAAACCATAATTTTCATGTAGCCATATTGCCATCATAAAGACAATAGCATTTCCTGAATAAAATTTTTAACTTTTTGAGATTGAGAATATGTATTAAAGCCAGTAATAGCAGCCACGAGAAGGGTTAGCGTGTACAGAGATCTGGTTATAATTCATGATATCTCCAAGAAAAATGACTCTGCAAAGCTAAATCTGGAGCTTTTATATCAGTTCATTCTTAAACGTACATGTTCTTCATATGATAGCTGAAGGTAACTGACCCTCCAAAATCCTTGAATTATTGGAGCAGGATGTGTAATTTCCACTTGTTGCCTCTACAAGGGGACAGGCTAGCTACTTGTGTTCACTGTGGGTTTCACACTGACTGTTCTCCATTAGAGATCAGATATCTCTTGTAGTCTTTATCTCTGAAAGTCCCTGTCCTCATTACAGATTCAGACCACACACCCATGAACAAAGTTTGTAGAATTTTCTGTACTTAAACATAGAATATATCTTACTGAATAAAATATTAGAAAAACAGCCCTAATATAGAAGCCTTACCTTTTTACAAACTCCTCAAAGAGGATGCGATGAGAATACCCTTTCTGACGTATTTTGACAGTTTCCAGAATTCCAGTGTATCGTAGCTGCAGCAGAACTCTCTCATGAGAAAACATCAGTGCTTCTCGATCATCGTTAGGTTTAATGCAGCGGATAAAGTGAGGTTGTCCAACAACCATTTTGGATAAAAGATCCATGAGGGAATACTAGTGAGGAAAATAAAGATGCACATACTTGACAAAAATCTGCAATGGAACTACTTAAGGAGGAGATTCATATTTGTAAACATTTGGTAATGCTTGATTATATTTTAATCTGTAATGTTAATCTCCATTGCCATTTTATTAATTTTTAAGATTTCAGCTGAAACATGGAACCTATTAAAATTTTTCAGTTGTAAAAAAAATTTTTAAATTCTGAATCTGTTTTTTTACTTCTTACACATTTCTCTTTGCCTTGTATCACATTTCCATACTTTAAGAATGTCCATTAAAAAAATTTTAAAATTGTCCTAACTATAATTCTACTGTAGACACATTTGACTGATCAAATATCACCAACAGAAACACAAACTTTACCACGAAACAACTACTGAAATTCACAGCAAATCATGGGGAAAGGGTTGCAGGAAGTCATCAGTTCAGTGTTCTGTCCACATAGAAAACTACATGTATCTTTAACATTTCAGGTACATCCCTGTTACATTAATTTTTCAGAATCACTGAGAATATAAACTGCACGGTCTCCCTAGAAACCTGTTGAACTGCTATATTACCACAGCTATTCATAAAGTTCTTAGTATCTAACATAAATCCTGCCACTGAAATGTAGGTCCATTACTTCTTTTTCTATCCACCCTACACACACAAAACAATTTCTTCCATTTAATTTTAAACTAAAATGAAAAATGCTTGATCAGATCATATACATCTTTTTTCCACTGACTCCTCTGAATACTGATACTCCTGCTCCATACTCACCTCATTAAGCTGTTGTATGATAAGTATGTGTTGTCAATTACGTTCAATCTCATACACCCACATATGTCTCAAAATCACATACAATTCCAAGCTGATTGTTGTCACCTTGCTGCAGGTTGCACGTGTATTACAGTCTACTTCCACACTCACTCCCCCATTACACTGTTTTTAATTTTTAACAGTTCCTACAGAGCTGGTATTTGTGTGGTTCTGTGCAAGAGCATTCCAAGTGCACACCTGTATGATAAGTATGACTGTGTGTCCTTGCACTCTGCACATTGGGGCAACACCTCAGTATAGACCAGTCTCCTCTATTCCCTTCCTTACACTATTCTACAAAGCAACTTGAACAGGTATTCCTACACAGCTTGAAGCTTTGACTCACATTGGCTAGCACAACTCTGTTAACTTTCCTATTCTGCATGGTACAAGTGCAGCCCAAGAGTCAGCTGCCGAAAACTTTTCCATTTTGCAATGACTGCAAGCAAAAAACAGTAACCAAGGGTCTTGGACTAGCACTTTCTTGACTCCTAAGCTTCCAGTTCTAACATTCTCAATGCCCTTTCCCTGCCTGTTTGCTTTAAACACACATGCAGAATATGCATTACCTCAGACAGGATTACTACTGATAAAATGGCAATCTGTATGATTTACAACAGCACTTCCAAAGGATGGATGGTTTTTCACTTATTAGCATAAACAAAAAAATCTTAATCTTTAAAGGTATGTATGCCTCAGCTTGTGAAAAAATATGAAGAATTTAGTGATAGCATCTATTTTATTTGCAAAAAATTGGTATTCTATTTATAATGAGACCTCTTCTAGACCTCTAGCATTTTAGACAGAAAATAGTCTAGGCTCTAAAGATTCTGTTATCAATGTACTCAATGAAATTGTAGAAATATAAGTGTGAGGAAACAAAGAGAAAAAAGCAAAAAAATGTTTATGAATCAACAGAGGCCTTGCAACAGAAAAAAAAACCTCTTCTGTTTATCTTTGATCTTGCTATTCCACAAATATTTTACATATATCTATTCTTATTATGAAAATGCTTTTTATTTTAATTTTTGTACCCTAAAATAGGAAGCCATGGTTTGCCGCTTCATGTTAGTTGTTTCCTCGGGATGCCGCATAACCTCCATTGTATCAACCTGGAAGACAAAACTCTGATGTTAGGACTGCTCCAGAAACACTGCAGACCCACCCACCTTGCCCATGAAAGCTGGGTTCAGTTTCCTGTAGCCATTCCTTCAAGTGTGAGTACTTCAGAGTACTTTATCAGAGATAGCAAGGCCAGCTTCTAACAGACACAGGACACACACTGATTTTGGAGAGGTCTCTAAGCATTTTGAATTTTTTCATAGTGTAAGAGCACTCTAAACTTATGATAGTACAATACTCAGCCAGTGAAATAGCTGTCAAGTTGCAATACCTTAGGAATTGATTTCTAGAAAGTATTCCTCTTATTGCCACTACAATGAACTCCAACAGGACTTGTATCTATGAGAAGAATTGTCATATTTGTAACAGCCAGGAAGTAAATGGAACTGCCTCATTTTGCTCATGAATGGAAAAAATACTGTAGGATGATAAAGCAAGTAGTGTCAGAACATGTAAGTCTGTTCCCCTCTCCTACTGTGGCTACTACTAATTACTTTATATTGCCATTTTGATGCCAATAAACCCAGCAGCCTTATTCTGATTCTCAATCTTATTGCTGAACTGCCATAGCATATCACTTTTTCAGCATTGCAGAGAGTTATTTTTAGAGGATATACATGGACAGTGAGCATACTGCTCCTTGTAGATTTTAGTTATATTGTTAGTACAGCTGCTCTTATCAAAATGAAACCAGAATTTATGAATGAGTATAACTCTGGTTACCCATAACAAGCAGATTGTGTTGCTGCATTACAGCTCAACAAAATTAAAGAAAATTAACCAGCATCCTGTTTGCATGGAGCATTACCAGCGCTTTAGCATCCACTTGCTTTGTGGCAGTTTACCATCTGCTCTGACCAGGTGGCATTTGTACAAAGCAGATAACGCTGTTGTCAGCACCTGTGATAGATACACTGCACGGACTTTGCTCCGTACAATCACTTCCAACCCTCACTGACTTAAGGACACTCTTCTGGACACCAAAATAGACTACAGTTCTCAATAAAGTAACTGAGACTCTTACCTTCAGGAGGTATTTAGGAGACTGCATGCAAAATATAAAGGAAATGAAGCGCTAAGTAATAATAGATTTTAAAAATGGATTTTATGTTGGGGAAGAAATCAAAAGAAATCTAGTGAGGTCAAGAACCCGGATGGTGCAAATGAAGACAGAGTTCAATAAGGGTGACCACAAAAATTTCAGTATGTTTTTGGAATCTGTGATTGTCATCTTCTGGCCCAGAGTGACATACATGCATTGGTACACATCTCAGATTAACACAGGAGAAGAAGAATTAAAAAAGAATAAAAAGAGAGAGGTGCAGTTTGTTAACAGAACACTCTGGAATACATTCCAGGAAAATGCCTTATCAGCACAGGTAACATCAAACATCTTAAGAGGTAATGTGACAATGTAAATATCAATAACCTAATCAAAACAGCAGGCATGTCCACGGGGAAGGGTATGGGAATGTTTCAAGATTATCTTGGCAAGACAGCTAATTTCTGAGGATTGTTATCTAAGTCTCTAGTAAATGTCAGGTAGAAGACAAAAGCCATAACAGTGAGCACTGACAGTAAATTCAGAGTAACTGGTAATATTTAATGTTAAAAGACACACAATTTAATTATAAATAAGATCAAACCAAGAACAAAAGCAAATAGTTTGAGGAGTGATCTGAGCCCAAATGCCAATGAATCTGAGGTTCTAAATAGCATTCTTCTCTGTCTAGACAGAGACTCAGTGACATTGTTGCTGGAAATTGACCACTCACAACCTCTCATATTCATATCTCATGTATCTGCTGGTCAATAAAGGCAGTATCATCCTCTTTTCACAGCTGCTTATTTTCACCGAAACTGTAGAATTTTACCATCTTGGGACTGCCACTCTATCAAATATGGTTTACAACAGGCTGGGTTCAAAAGAGCTTTGTTTTGAGGTTTTTTTGGAGCAGCAAAGGGAAAGAATGCACAGAAAGACAGACAGTCAGAAACACAGAGGAGATGTAAAACACTTTTTCTCAGAAAATTAGGCTGAAAGCAGTATTGTTAGATTTCTTTCCCTACGAATGAAATTGTAAATTCAGATCTGTGCAATATGCAAGAACTAGAATCAATTTCCAAATCTTTTTGACAAGAAATGTTTGAAATTTCCATTAGAAAAAATTCTGATGGACCTTGAAGCTGATGGGATTTTCTTGTAAGACTTTTTAAGTAGTTCTGTCTCTCATTAATGTACAACATTACTTGTCTATGAAGCCACACAATTTTATGGTAGGGCAACAACCTCATGTACAACAGATAATAGGCTTTCTCACAACTGGCTTGCCAGAAAATGACAGAACATAAAAAGAATGTAATGATATAAGACTGTCATGATACCTTGTATTTTAAATCACTAGCTACTCTTTTTATACAAAAATTAAGATATTTCAACTATTAGGTCATATTTTTACATGACAGCTATAGTGACCTACAATATGAATTTATATAATTACAACTGTAATGGAAAACAGCCTGACCTACAAAAGCCAATCTGTTTCATCACTAAAAAGATTCTTTCTAATAGTTTTGAAACAATATTAAAAGAACAATTTATGACATCACGTCACCTTATGAAGTCACTTGAAATTATGACTTTCCACATATTGACCACACCTGCTGCTGGCATGGTATGAAATACTGTAAAACCAAAAATATGTTAAGCAAAAAACCCTCTTAAATTAAATAATGATAAATAATCTCCAAACCTCCAAACAAAATTTTACATTTGGATTTTTTAAAACAAAATTTAAAATAATAATTTAAAATATTTCCTGAATTTGTTTTAATTAGGTGTTTTGCAAAATTCTAAGAAATAGTTTTTTATCTAGAAAGTATTTAAATTAACATTTTCTGAATAGTGTTGATCTTCTGCATGTCTTTTCTTTTTGCCTCTTTTAAAAAGTTTGAAGGGTGAGTAAAACCCACTTAAACAGTGTTTATTAACTGATCGTGTTTGCTGAAGCTCTAGAAGTGAACTGCTCTATTACAATCCTGCTGTATCAATAAAATGCTTGCTTAGAAAGCTTGTGCTGAATGCAGCTGGATGTGGGAGACAATGTGTGTGCAACACAAGGAAATTGGAAAGGCCACCCTTTAGCACAGAAAGTATTTACACCAGACAGGAAATAATAGTCTGAAATCCACATCTGTATTTGCAGGTACAGGGAAGGATATAGACATCTGGATGACATAAATCACCACAGTGATGTTGGAGCATGAGCTCCAAATACCAGAAGATAACAAGAAGAAATGGAAACCCCAAAACATAAAATTTTGTAGACTTTTGGACAGTTGCTGTTACCACATTTGTTTTTAAAATTTATTACTGTTTGCTTTGAAAAAAACCCCAACCCCCCAAACCTTAACAAGGTTAACTCTAACAAGTACCACTTAGGAAGCAGGGAGGGGGTGTACTTACCATCAGCTTCAAGGGACAACAGGTTTCCTCACAGATTCAGTGTACATAGTTGTAATCCTACTAATTGCCATAAAATGATCCCATCTTTTTGCTGCTATGCCACATACTTTCATGGCAAAATTCAGCAGCAATTAAATTCTACAGTTCTTTTTACAGGATAGTGGTTTTGCTGAGTCATTCTTTTACAGTCATCTACCAGTCACAAACATTTCCTGGTTTTTCACTTCCAAGTTGAATAAAAAAGAAATAGATTAAAAAAAAAAAAAAAAGATTTTGCCTTTCATGCTGTTAAATACACTATTCAAATTTTACATAATGAGACCTCTTTCTGGGTTAAAATTGTCAGAGGAAACCCTTGACCCCTTTGAAATAAAGAGGACTATTGATACCGATGTAACAGATTTCCCTCCAAAGGCTTAAAGATTAATCAGTAGTAAAATGATTCTTCACTGAATTCTACATTAGGTTCATCACTAAAGCTGGAAACCATGCTCCAAGACAAGGTGCACGTTACTGATAGCAAAGGCAGACTCTTATTTGGTAAGAACCTCACTCTATACCCACACCAGCTAAGTATTGTGTGCACAGTCTCACTGTAGTATTTTATAAACAACTGCCTGTCCTCAAAGGGAACGCTACTAACCTTGATACGCCCAGCACTGAGCTGCGGAGGCAAAGACCGAGATGCTGCTGTCACTC
Organism: Prinia subflava; assembly: GCF_021018805.1. Taxonomy (NCBI): domain Eukaryota; kingdom Metazoa; phylum Chordata; class Aves; order Passeriformes; family Cisticolidae; genus Prinia; species Prinia subflava. The sequence continues at coordinate 19,500,618 of NC_086252.1, forward strand.
TGGCTCTTGCCTGTGCCAAATTACCTGTCCAAAAAGAAAGAAATTCATACTTCAAAAACTATTCAAGAAGCTTAGAAGAGAAAAAATTGTAGTATGCAACATCAGTTTGTACAATAGTGCTAAACTACACCACCACACTTCTTCCACACCCCTCTCATTACCAATTGTGCCTGCTGAGCATTCATCACAGGCATGACAGAGTGCAGTGTTGATTTAGAGGGGAGGAAAAAGTCAGTGATAAGGTGGTATGTCACTGACCTTAGCTACTGAGCTGATGAAAACATGGACAGCACAAAGGCATACAGCTCAATCACTAGTAATCAATTTCCCTGTGACTCATTGAGAGATTTCAAAGAGCAAAAAGACTATGAAACCACATGGATCCTCAAGTGTCAAGACAGTATCTTAAACTTACAAACTAACTAGAGAGATGAGAAAATGATAAAATGGCACCATTTTTTGACCTTTTGACATGTAATTCTCAAATCTTATGGTAACTCAAGGGTTTTAAAGACTGACTCAATTTCTGAGGCAAAAATATATTGTGGTGTCAAGTGAAAGACTAGTGCCTTTTTTTAAAATGTAAGGTATGACGCGTGTCCTAAACTTTTTCTTCTGTACTTGTAGAAAGCCAAAGTCATCACAAAATAGCTTTTCAAAATAAAGCCTAAGAGAAGAGAGAGGAAGTGATATCGGACTTGCATATGCAAGACACTCTGTATATTTCAAAGTTTTAGCAAGTCTAGCACAAGATGTCCAAATGTTTTCTCTGGCTATATCTTCAGAGGCTAAACTGTGATTAATAGCATTGAAAGAACCCTTTGAAGCAGGATTGGTGACATCAAAGCCCTAATCCATGGGTGGCAGGATTTTTATAATGAGTGGGAAGCATTTTAACACATTTCAAAGGATTTACAGCATGAATAAACAATAGGCCTCTGCAGATGTACCACACACCTTTCAGAACCAGAACACATAAATAAGTGTCTATTTTAATTTAAATGTAAATAAAGTGTTAACACTTCTTTCAGATGCTAAATGACTTGTTTGCATCAACTCCGGTGTTTAGCTGTTAGCTTTACAGAAAGGCAGTAACTCTAAACAGTCTTCAGAGTTTTGCTAAACTGTATTACATAACTAGTAAGGAGTCACGATGGGGAAAACGAAAACCAAAACCACCAAACTGCAGGTAAAGAAACGCAAATGCTAGTACTAATTCCCTAAGAGAGCAGATGTCCATTGTAACACTGAAAGCAACTTTTGCTCTTACTTTCCCCTGAACAAGAAAAATACCAAACCCCCGAAAACAATCTGGGGGCCAGCACTCAAACACAGCACTCTTCATTCGAACAGTCTGAATTAATTTAAAGAAGTATTTATCTTTTAAGCTGCTGGTACTGGTATTGACACAATACTGCAAAACTGGCACGCCATTTCCAGAACTAACATCCTATGTTACCTGACAGTTCAAATCATTCCAGCACACAAGGTATGCCCACTATTCTGCAAACTGCTTTAGGCTGTTATACTGTGTATGTTAATGAGAACCACAACTGTTTGGGAAATCTTGAGTATCTATGCACATGCATGCTACATACTGTAAGTATATGTATCTCTCCAAAGTTAAAATGAGGACTGTAATAAACAAGTAGATGGTGAAATAATTTTTGTCCTAGTTGCAATTATGCTATTTTTGTATGTTAGAAATTACTCTTTTGGGCCTTTATTAGCTAAAATAGCCAAGAAAGGTTGTTTGTGGCTAGGTTTCAGATTAGCAAGTCTAAAGCTTGAAAGCCTTGCACCGAAGAACTGACAACACATGATAAAAGAGGGGAGTTGAGAGAAGAAAGGACTTTGAATCAGACTGTTTGAAAGGACTAAAATTTTGTTGCATTTTGTAACAACTCAAAAAACTCTAATAATGAAATAAAATTTGAATGGTTCTATAGCTGCTTAAGGTTCACCACACTCACTGCTGGCATTAGGTTTCTAGGGTACCCCTGAGGTCTCCCTTAGTTTCTCATGCAAAACTAAAAGAAAATGTTTCTGATTTGGTAAGCCAAACAAAAAAATAAACCTTTTAATTAATCACAAGTCTTTAATGACTTCACAAATGAAAAAACACCAAAGTGTTCAGTGCCCACTTAGAAAAAGAAATGCTTTACCTATCATGCCTTTGTTCAGTAGTTACTTTCTTCTAGAAATGGATTCTTACCAGTGCTTATTTCATGTGTTAAGTGAATTCCTATGTAATTACTTGCAGCATTAGATTGAATCCATGGAAAAAATATTGCTAGGATTTTCTTTTTCAGCTGAAACACAAAATGATACTTCAATAAAAGTTTCTGAATTACTCATCTCATGTAGCTCATGCTTGGGAAGAATAACTAACATGTTATATCAATCTATAACATGTCGAAGCCATTAAAACTAATAAACAGAATAAATGTGTTTTAAAAGTCAGTCTATATAATAAGAAATGTTTTACCCAGGGTTCACATGGTGCTCACAGTCAGTAAAATTTGGTACCTATCCTTGCATTTCATTTTCATTTATAAGGTAGTTTATACTTTGACACATCAAAAATAATTAAATGTTAATCCACTTTTTGAAATGATTAAATATTTGAAAAACAAGTGTTTATACATAATAACACAGGCAGTTTGAACTACCGTGGGTTCCTTGAAAGGTTAAACTGGTTAAAGGTTGAAAGATTGCACAGTGCTCTTCAGAAGTCTAGCTTCACATCAATTATATGGTCAAAACTTTAGACGAAATACAAATGACACCCTTGTAGACCAAATACTACATACAGTAATTCCAAGTCCATAAAACAGACCAACTAAGTCATATAAAATCCTCTAAGAATTGTCTTAGGTTTTAGGGATTTTCATGGTGGTTTGGGGTTTTTTTGTTTTGTTTTGTTGGGTTTGTTTGTTTGTGTTTTGGTTTTGGTTTTTTTGTTTGTTTGTTTTTTTGTTTTGAAGGAGGGAAAAGAAGTTAATGTTTAAAGTTAGGATTAATCTTTTAAACATGTACATGTTTAATTTTACTCACACGTACTTCAGTTCAATGGGGCTGCTCATCTGAAAAATTAAGGCTTCTACCTATGCACACGGATCAGAGACTAAAAGGTCTCTAGGATTCACTGTGTCAGTGGAGGAGTCAGTCAGACCTAATGTTTCTCTTTTTTCTTCTGTTCAATAAAGTTAAGAATTAAGTTAAAGCATTCTTTTTAATGCGTTGAGAAGTTTTAGACATCAAAGTTTGTGAAATGGTTTTTGAGTTTTCAAGGGAAAAAGAAGTAGCAGCACAAAAATCTATGCACTCACTGGCTAAGCTCACTGTCAACGCTCAGCAAACTTCCCTTTCTCTTGAAGCTGTTTAGATGATCTCACATCTCTGCAAAAATGTTCTTCACTGATGCCTTATTTCAGCTAGGTGAGAAAGACCATATTATCAAAGAACTGCATCTCTTCTATTGTGCAAAGCCAAGCAGGAGAAGTTTTGAAAGTATTTACATCACACAGAAAAAAGAAATGCGGGGTGTTGTTTTCAAGTCGGACTTTGGAAGTGGTCTCCAGATCTCAGAAAGCACTAGTCAGCATTCCTGGCTTCTCATTTGCATCCCTGGTAGTTACTCATTGTGAGATCTGGCTGAGTTAATGATTTGTTCAGCTGCTGGACAAATGTATTAATTAGGAAAAGTACACACTCTGGCTGGATGTTCTGATGTTACCTATGGTTTGTGCTTCATTTATTCGTAGGTGATGGGTTCTTTTAGTAGTTCCAAGCAAATATTAGCAATATCAGCTATATATTTATAACTATATTTATAACCTCATTTTGGTTATGCCTGCAATAGATCATTCCTCCCAAAGTAAGAGCATGCCAGGTAAGAAATATGTTAAGCTTTGATACAACATTCAGTTTGTGAAGTGCAAATGACTTACTGAGAAAAAGCCTAATGACAATGTCACCTTACTGTACATGTCATACCAGGGATATTACTATTATATAGAGGGCAAGTACAAGCTCTTTCCTTATCCTCATATATTTTACTAATTTCTTTCATGCTTCTGGTTCAGATAAAGAGAGGTTACTTCAAATATCATGTAGATACAGTGTAATATGGTCAGAAATGCCACGATGCGTTTGTATTTCATTGACATTCCTTCTAATCACAGCTAAGCACTCACACTCCAGAAGAGGTACAGGGCCAGACAATGTCTCTGACATACACAGATTCTTCTCTGTCTTTCAGCACATTTTATCTGGCCAAAGGAAGTCGACTGCTTATCTCCATAATGCATTTTCATCTTCTGCTACTGTAAGACTAAGCTTTTAGCTCAACTACAAATGAATACATGTACTTTTTTTATTTTGTACTAATTTGAATCTGGTCACTGCCTATCAAAACTCTGTTCTTTTGAGTCACTGAGAGTCACTGAAGTAATTTAAGCTGATCTTGTGCACTACTGCTTCTTCTGAAAAGACAATTACTTTACTTTCTATTCAAAATACAACCAAGAAACACTATTTCCAAAATCAGATACATATTACCAAATGGAATCTAATCAGCATAAAATCCTAGTAAAAGTGAAGCCCGCCTGGGAATAATAATCTAATCATAATTGTTTGCTTCAGGAGCAAAAATATGCATGTTTCTGGCCCAGATTATTTGAAATGAAAGATCCAGGCCATAGTGAACTGAGGAATTCTGATACTGATTCTCAATTAGATTAGGGATTTCTTTAGTCTTTTTAGCAAGAAGTAGACACCAATCATATTTACAGATACTTAAAAGCTTTACATTGCTAGACTGGGATTGGAGAACCTGAGTATAAGTTTAGTGCTGTCATACTTTCTATTGCATATACTTCAGACACCTCAGTGGTCACTGCTCACGTTAGGAAGGCACACACTGGCAAACACACAGCATCACGTCTACAGCAACAAATAAAACTTTGCTTGTAAGCATCACCACTGCCATGTTTTAAGTATTAACACAGTAGGTTAGTAGGCTTCCTGTGGAATGGAATGGAACAGAGACACTGACAGCAGCTGAAATGAAATGAAGGTCAAACTGCCTACTGTACTCTGTACACAACTACATACACAGTATCTAGACATACTGTAGATATGTGAATGTGTGATGTCAGTAAGAAAGAGCTTAACTTTTACCCTTACCCACTAAAGAAGAACAAATTATGGTACTAATTAAACTAGTTAATGGTAGTGACTAAGGAATTTTTCTAACACAACCTTGAGTACTAACTGCTGCTTTAAGCAGCATGCCCAATTTTCAAGCTAAATTGAACCAAATCTGCATTCATCCACTCGACTGGGGGTATGTTCACTGAAGCACAGCCCTTTCCTGAAATATCAATGGGTCCAGGTATGGGGTCAGAGGACATACAAGCAAACCTTGTGCGCTTCTCATAGTCCTGTGACATGACCAAACTTACAGACAGCAGGCAAAACACGCATGGCATAGCCTGACAACATGCTAAAGAGGCTCCTGGGCACAGGCCAAGGGATGTTCACATGGCTCTGGAAAACAGAGTGGCCGAGCAGGGATAGATTGCTATCTGGCCACAGCAACGAGGGCTTAGCTTGGGCATCTCTGTCAAACACAGGATTAATGATGGGAGTGGCACACTAAGTACAGTGAGTGCTAACTATCTGAAGCTGCATCTAGACAAAAATAAAATACACTTTAAAAGTCTGGAAAAAGCAAAGTTCTTGTATAAACAATACTGCAATCTTCTACTGCTTGGTGTTCACCATTTTCTTTAGTCAGGTCTGTAGCCTGACTAGCTGGAGACCTGACCAACTGGCTGGCTGAAGACAGGCTGATCAGAGCCTGACCCAGCCAGGCTTCCAGCTGCTGCATCACAGAACAAATCAGCTTGGCTTTTTGTAATTTATATGTTGTCAGAAGTCATGGGCCATTTCTTTCAGATACAGGCCTTAGCAATTTCCTTACACACCTCTTGCAGTGTACAGTTTGATGCTCTTGCATGTAATCAGCTCAGTACAACAAACCTTGAATCCTCTGGGGAACAGCAGACAGGACAGAACACTGCTGCTGTTAGGACAGTACCTCACCATCACTATGAGGTTTTCTGCTGCCCCCGCAGATTGCCCTGCTATCTGCACCACATCTGTAACTGAGATTAGAAGAAAACTACAGAGGTGAATTTTCTGTGAAACTTCAGTGTTGAGGAATTCTTCACTGATTTTAGGCATTGGTCAAAATAACCTTGCTCTACTTATGTCTACTCAGGCTGGACAAGCTTATTTCTTCTTCCAGAGGTATGTGGAAGAATAGTTCCACAACCATACACAGGCTGGAAATACAGTTACACTACATTCTGATTCAGCTCTACTCTCCCTTACTGTTTTATGCAGTTATTATATTTTCTCTTGCATGTTACGTAGGATTTTTTCCCCCAAATTGTAAATGCTTCATCCAGAAAAGTAAAGGTATGATTATAAAGAACATGGTAGTTATCTCATTGTTCTATCTCTTAAGCTTCATAGTGCTCAGTTTAACTTGAGGCCAAATTAAGTTTCTACAACAGTGAATAAACAGGAAATCCAGGAGAAAGTCAGGAACTGATTTCTAGCCCTTTGCTTGTATTTCCAGAGTATGTTTATTCTCCATACAATGTTTAAAAATTTTATAGTATATATTCCACCACTCAGGACCTGCTGCTGAAGCTGCCCCATACATACACAGTCTGGTCAAAATCCTGCTAAAGCCATCGAAGATTCCCAATGAATTCAGTGACAAAAATCAGGTGTAAAGATGCAACTGAAAGCACATGGAAAAAAAGTTATGGAATGTTTTCTCTGGCCTCACTATGACTATCAGTCTCCCCAGTCATCAAGACCCTAAGGCTAGACAGCCTAAAAAATGGTGTCAAACAAGGTTTTGAAACTTCAAGGCAAGAATTGACTTTTGAAAGTATTAATTTAAGGTGAAACAAGGTTACAGAACTTAATAAGAGTCCCAGACCTTCCTATTTTTGAAATCTAGGTGTTATTGATGTTGACAACTAATTTAATCAAGTCTCAACGGCTTCTCAACTGAACCATTGCTCCCCTGGATGTCAGCACTTCTGTATAATATCACAGTTGGCACAAAATCAGTTACTTCTGTAAAAAGCTAAACATCAATTGTATTTGTATCTCTGCTCTTAATGAAATAAATACCCATTCATACAAATACCCACAAACACATTTTCTTTGTCATACCCTGTCTCTGAGGCAGCTCAATTAACCACTCCTGCATCAAGACAAGTCAGGTTGGAATAAGGAAGACAAAGTCAAATAATAGTAGATAATGCTGGTTCAGTAAATACTGGCCCTTACAGCTTGTTGTAAGGTGAAGGAATAAAGAAAAATTATAAAAGTACAAAATTATAGTAAGACTGCACAAAATACTCTGAAATGAATATACAAAATGTAGCACAGACTCTGGGATTTATTTTCCGCCCACTACATTCATCCTTTAGATATATTAATCCCTTAATGCAATTATTTTGAAGGAGTGGGAAATATAAGCACATTCTTTGTTAAGGATACACCAAAAAACATTATGGATATTCATATGACTAAGATCATCTGAATATTCAACAAAGTTATCTCCTCTCAAAACTCACTAGCAATTTAAAAAATAATGCTTTTAGGATTTGATCTTCAGAGCTACTGAATGCTTCCAATGACATACTGAGCATCTTTGACACAGTTTGACCTTACAGCACACAGTGCACATCAAAACTGTGAGGTAAACTACTCATTAAAACAATGGTATAATGTTCTCTGAATATTTCTCTATTTAAATTCTGTATATGGTGCACAGTGAAATCCCACAGTCTACTAGTTAATACTAAAAACAGTAACATCTTTTGTTTCCTCAATATAAATAGATTTTGAATTTAATTAGTATAAAATGCAGTGTTAAGATTAATTACTAATCATTACTGGGAAGTCCTGTTCATTATAGGATTCAGCAGTTAGGCCAGAAACACGAAAATTGGGAAAGGTATCTCCTCTCGTCTGAGAAAAAGGTAAAGAAAGATTTGTTCTAGAGAGATTGGTCTATTATAAATCAAATCAGTAAATTAATTAAGATCTATTCTTAAATTTTTCCACTTCTACTTTTATTTGAGTTCAATTTGCAAGCATTTGGAGACAAAAAAAAATATGCTCCCTTGCTCATTTTCAGTACAATATAATCTGTGAAGCTTCAGATTAAAAAATAGCATAATTCTGTTTGGGCAACACCCTTTACCAAACACAATTACGGCAAATCTAGCTTGACAATTAGCAGCTGTTCTCTAACTGACAATTCTCAATGCTTACTGCCATGTGCAATTCCAGAGATTCACTGGCACTATTTACAGGGAGTTATTCTCAACAGTAAATAATTGCTATGCTTTATATAAAGTTTTAGCAGGACCGAGACCTTAACTTTGATCTGATAGATGGTTCTGTTCCTAGATGAGTTCCATTTTTAGGGCTATTTTAGAGCATTTCTTGGATCCTACTGCCAGCAAGTATTACGAGTATCTGTACTGCATTTGTCCTATGATGCAAAACCTTAGGATATGAAGAAAAATAAACACTGAACTGTAAAATGCTCAAGTGCAGAGCTCAAAAAAGTGATCCATCACTCTACCTCCCAAACTCAGTTAAGCTACAATTAATTGAGTTTACTGATGCCCCACATCTGCAACCCAGTAAAGTCCATGACTGTTGTGCTGCACAGCTGTGATTTCAAGCCTCTGTTTGCATACAACTCACTGGCAGCAGAGCAAAAACTATTTTTGTGTTTTTAACATACAGACCAGTTAGAAGTATGAAAGCCTCCATGTCCTGAGTGAAATACACAGCTTCCATTAACTTTATTGAAATTCTTACAAAATATAAATTCTGATTCATTTTTAGGTAGAGATACTGTAATTACAATGACTTTTTTCCAATTCATTTGACTTAAGAGTGCCTGGTCTCTTAAAGGTGAAAATACTAACACAGAAGTACCGATATAAAAAGATTTTATTGTGGAATAAATTAGTAAAATTGAAATGTATTTCAGCTTTTGTTTCTATTGTGATGTATGGCATTAAGAGGAAAAAAATACACTGAATCCAAGTGAAAACCTGTGATATTTCAGTGAATGACACACACCCAACCAAGAGACCTACCACGACTTACTGCTAGAGGAAGGGCCTGTGCTCAATACGAGTGCACAGTGACAAACACGACAGCTCAAACCATGGTTCTACTGAAAAGAGTGGCAAAGCACCTATGGTTTTGATTTGCCAAGATTACACTCCATGTACGCCCAGCAGTACCTGCTCATGGGCCTGAAATGAAGAAATCTCTTTCCTTTGATTTCTGACTCGTCAAGAGGAATCACATGCTATCACAGTTACACACAAGTTAATACTGGAGATAGTATTCTTGTCACCAAGAATTGGTGAAAAGCAGTTCTCTAAACCAGAAGACCATAGTTCTTTTGTTCTTTAGTGTGCATAAAGCTAGCCTGAAACTTTTTTTCACATTCTCTCTTAGCACATGGTCTGTTACTTGTTTGGTTTGGTTTGGCAAACAAACATATACTATCTATAATTACTTTTCATCTGAGGTTTATAAGCAAGGTTAGAGACTCAAAGGCAGAAAGAACACAGACTAAAAATCAGTATTGAGGAGGGGAAATGATCTTTAGACAGGTGAATTACAAATAACTTGAGTTTGGGAAAGAAATCTACTTTGGACAAAAAAACTACTTTGTTAAAACATGACTAACCAAACCTTTCATCCCAGCTCTGAAAACTCTCATCTCAATTCTCTTTGACAGATTATGCTTAAATATATGGGCACCACAAACAAGGAGTGTTTATTAGCAATGATACATTGATACTCCATTACCCTAATGCATGAGCAATCCCCAGTGCTGCTAAAATTATTGGATATAATGTTGCTATTGTACTCAGCTTTGTATTTCTTCTCTGTAGCCAAGTAAAACATCTACAGATCCTCAGAGCAAGGACAAGGACATTTCACAGCATCTTTGCTCTTCTGGTGGGAAGGTTGGAGGATTTCCCTTTCCTTCCCTGCAGAGGACAACTTTCTCCCTGATCTCAAGTTGGGACATAAGGCAGAGCAGAGCAACACTGACAGAAGTTCTAAAGGTCTGTGAGTCATGGCAAGGACAAAAGTCTGCAGAGATTGTGTTTCAAGAGTAGATCTTGTTGTTATGCAGCTTTTCTAAGAAGATAAAAACCTTGCAGTCTCAAAAACCCCATGGGTGCCTTGGCCAAGCAATCCAACACTATCACCCCTTACAGCTGATGCTGCAAAAATTCTCAAATATCAGGACAATGAGTAAAATCATCTGACCCTCAATGGTGAATGTACCAAGGCTGTCCTTAATTTTTCCAAACAAAATCTTCTATTACAAAGGGACTCTGTTTTCTAGTTCCTGTGATTTCTTTTCTCTCTGATGCTTTAGCAGCAACAGTGATACACTAAGACCAGAGACAATCAGGAATGCATTCTATCTAAATGGGAACATGCATATTCAACTACAGTAGTGGCAGCACAAGAAGCTGTGTCTATAGTAAAAAAGTGACAGATATGGAAGCAATTAGGAGAACTGTTAGGTTAAATCAGAATAAATTCATTCAAATTTGAAGTTAAAGGTTCTTGAAAGTGCAGATTTCAAAACACGCTGAACGTGACTAAATTTCCACTAAAAGATGACAAAACAAGCTGTATATGCTACAAAATTAGTTCCAGAATGTTTAAGTTCCAATGTCTCATATAAGTAGTTACATACTTTATTAACAATAAATTACTATTACAAATGTATATTTAATATCCTGCTGTTAGTTTCAGGCCCTTTAAACTGCACAGACCATTACTGTGGAATAGAAGCATTTGTTAAGAGGGGATAAGTGTACTTGATAAATTATAGGGATTAACATGATCTTAAATTAGTACAAGAATTTAGCTTTTTAGTATTTATTTTCTTGATGCTGCTCAGTTTTTGACAGAGGAAGATATGACAGTTATAAAAATATACTTCAAACAGAGGATCATCTCAGGGTGGGAAAAGCATCTTTTTGTTCTTTTTGGTATTTAAAGAACTACATTTTCAGTCCTTGTCAGAGGCACGATTCCAGTCTCCCATTCCCTCTCGCCTCTGGGATAGCACCACCCAGTGGCTACGACACGTATGGGAGACCGCAAAACCCACCTACACTGCACATTCCAGAGATAGTTGCAAGCAGATGTCAGAGTGTGCCATCACTCATCTTCAAACAAAACACCACACATATGGCAGAAAGCCCATTTCAAGTCAGGGTTACCTGGAAAGATGGAATATGGCTCCTATGTAAATTCCTAATCTTTTGCATTACTCAGTAACTGGCCAAAAGCTGGAGAAAACTCTACCAAGATTATGAATCTTAATCCGTATTTTTTCTGGTTTGCTTTAGGAATGAAGCATATGTTGAGTGGAGGGAAGAGGGATAAGAGACAGGGGCAAAGTACAACGGGACATATAGACACTCACGGTTCTTTTGTTTACAAAAGCATCTTTGTAGAAAGTTAAGAGAATAGCATTATCTTCCTTCACTGAGCAGATGAAGCAGCATTGCCAGCAATGCCTTCTGCTCTCAGCCAAACCTTTCATTTATCTTGCAAGCTGCCAAAACTAAACCTGGCAACAATCTGATTTTAGAATACAGAGGCCCCATCACAGCGTGTGAATGTCAATTATATCAGACAGCTGGAAAAAAAGAGCAAAATCACAAAGGCTTTTAAAAAATAAAAATGACGTAAGAGCTTTAACCTATCCTTATAACGCCATGCACAGATGCACGAGCACAATAATTTTTATTAGGATGTCCTGTACCAACTTGACAAATACAGGTAACACTTAACTTGCTGTGCCCTCTTCACCGAAAGGTAAATGGAGGGAGAAAGCATTAAATTAATGTAAATAGAAAACAAGGAAGGAATGTAAGAGACCTATAAAAGTAGGTAAAATACACCAGCATGGTAACTGTATTTTAACTGCAATGAGAAGTATCTCTTACTGAATGTGCTATGCATCTTAGGCAAAACACTCAAGTTGAGTGCTGCTGCTGCTAAAAGTCACTCTAAAAGGTCAAAAAGGATGAATTTGCACGAAGGCATCAGCACTCTGACTTAAAATAGCAATAAAATAAAAAGCATATTTGCAATAATTTGGACTGATAATGGGGGACAAAGACCTAATTGTGCTTTTGTTCTGACAACAGCTCCAAGGCCTGTAAAGAGGGGTGTGGAGGCACATTTGACCAGGTGTGAGCTTTCTTTCTCGCTTTGCTTGATCAGAATCTCTTTTATCAGTTTAACACAGACTCAAATGTAGAGCAGTAGCAGACAGAAAGATCCTTTGTTCCCCACTTGAGCACAAACCAATCCTCCATCATAAACTATATTCCTTTCTAAACTCTTTATGGCTGAAAGAAGAAGCAGACTCCTCACTGGATCCTCACCTCTCAGGGACCTCTACAAGTGTAACTTGAAGGAGGGTAGTCGAAAGCCTTTCAATTACAGGAAAAATTACCCTGCAACAGGAACCAATCCTCGGTAGTATATAAACAGATATTACGGTATAAATTTCACATGTGCAAAAAAAGCTCCAATATAATTTTTTCTCCAGATGTACTTTTTCTACACAGAAATGTAGGGAGAGGTTAAATGCAACAGCAGATGCAATGATTGGGTTACTGACAGTCCAGAAATTCAAGGCAAGAGCTGTTGCACAGGCACAGAACTGCATCTACAGCCCATGTACAATAAGCCTACACAGCACTATCGAATGCATCTACCAAGGATTTCTACCTAAACATACTTCATCTGATTATGTCAGCTCACATTAGTTCTATAATCTAGTACAAAGAATGTTGTACTTAGAATCGTGTTTTTTTCTCACCCATTATGAAAGCTGCTTTAAGAGTGTAGAAAGTATTGAGAGAAGTATTCATTTGCTGGCTTGTTTGCATGGATACTGCAGAACTATCATTTGCATATGGTACTGGCATTCTGGCATCTATCCACAGAGCAATCAAACTTCATCTTGATGTTTTATTTAGCCACAGATCTGGCACTTTCATGTAAGTCAAAGTCAACAAGCTTTAAATCAACAGAATTACTTCTACCCTATTAGTATATGGCTTTTATAATTTGTAAAAAATTATGTATTACATCAATGCTCCTAAATAGAAGGATATTACCTCCAAAACACCTTGATCTACATTACATGATTTATGAGCTGTAAAACATGGTACACAAGAATCTATCAACTGAGTACTGATCTTAGTAAAGGAGTAAGAACTAGAAAGTCACGTATTTTTATCCTGCTCTGAGAATGAGCTCTTGTCCTACACATCTGATCCCTTTGTCTGGAGTCAGGGAAGAATCTTGCTGCACAAGATTCATGAAAGGAAATGAAATCTTGAAATCAGAGAACAAGAGTAACAAACACTCTGGAAAGGAGATAAGATAAAATCATAGAAAAAAAAAAATCTAGAATCAAGTAAGAGTTTGAGAGGAACAGGTAGCTGAAGAAGTTAAAATGTTATCAAAGCTGTGCAGAAACATACCTGTTTTTGTTAATGGGCTAGAGAAGAGCTGCTGAAGAAGTTTGTTCTCTGAAGTTCGCAACACCACCACCACGTCAGCAGGAAGAGTGTCTCTGTTCTTCTCAAGGAATGCAGAGGCATCATACAATACCTAGTGTGGGAAAACAGAATCAGAAATTTTGATGGAAAGGGTTACCCAAAACCTACTACGTTCTTTAAAACACGAACAGTCAGGATGACCAAACAGAACAGCTAGCTTGGGCTGACAAGCTAATGAATTATCTGCAAAGGACTTAAAAGTGAACTATAGCAGTGTATTCAGAATGTAAATTGGCTATACAGAGTACCTATACTTATAGAATACCATTGCACACCAAATTGGGGTAAATGGCTTAAATCCTGTTGTGCCATGCTCAGCCATGTCTATGCATGATGCACTACAACAGAGATACTTCGTTAAAGCTTAAGTTGACAATTTACATGTGATGTAAGAACTGGTTCTCAGGTGGTCACTTTCTATTGATTGTCTGCATCAATCCTGTCATCTGTAACTAGACCTGCTGGAGGAACAGGTTGGACACAACATAGGTATGTAAAACAACTTCTCATGGCACTGAAAATCGTATTAGGAAAACAAAACATTCCTCTATTTCAATTATTTTAACTGTTTTGATTAGAAATTAGTGACTGAATATTAGTATTAATATAGGAATCAGTTAATTTTTCATTTTGTTTAATTGCAATAATTTTTAGAGCTGTTTTATTAACACTAGCAATATTCCTCTCAAGCCCAGTTTCCCTGAAGTCCATTAATTTACACAGAAATTGAATGTTCTCCGGTAAGAGAAAAGTGGCCAGTATTGTTTTTCTTATTTGGCCATGTGGGTACAAAGAACATACTAAAATTGTGTGGATTTTAATGGTTATTCTTAACAAGACAGAAAGCCTGACCAAAATATATCTTAAAATTTTGGAATCTTATAATGATCCAGAGATGAGACTTAATTGGTAGCTATATAAAACATGGCTATTTTGATTCTGTCTATGACTAAATATTTGGGCCTGAAATCACAAACAAAGCTCATGTTATGGTGAAAACTGGACTGTTACTCCCCATATAAAATAATACGTGAATGTGAACCTCTGTAACTTCTAAAAGAAATTAGATGTTACAAAGTACAAGAAAACGTGTCTACTGGCAAGTCCCAGTCTTTCCAATGCACTCTATAGGGTTTTAAGTTCTGTTACAGATACTGCTTTACATTGCTTTTCATACAGATACTTTATATACGTTCACACACAACTACTGTGGCATTCACATGTCATTCCTGTGCCTGCCCCGGCTCCAGAGGGTCATTCCTTTGAAATGACTGTAGTACTGCATTTCTGAGCCCAGGTTTCTTGCAGAAAAAAGATGCTCACTGTCTACACAATCTGTGTAAGAGCCCTAAGGATACACTCCAAAATGGACTGCTACACATAAAAATTTCACTGTAGAGTGAATGTTTGCATAAACATTATCATTTCTTCTATTAAAATGAGGGGGGAAAACCCATAAAACAGAAACTCTGGATAAAAACAAGTAACGACCATCACTATTACTCGAAATAAATAAAAATCACATGACCTTACCTTTCCAGCATAGTGCTGAATACCAAATGACAGTTCCACTCCTTTTGGTCTCCAAAAGTATTTGCATCGTAAGTTATCTTCAAATTTATCTACACATTGAGAAAAGACACTGATTGAAGTGACAGAGTGATTAACTACAATCTTCATCCTAATTCGTTTGCTAAACTGCTGCTCAAGAAGTCAGAACTGCTATAAACACATATTATCAGACTGCTCAGAAATACCAAACTGTCACATCTGAATGGAACAGTTTGTTTTAAACTAGCCCAGTAAGACTGTCTTTCAAACATCGCTGTTTGTGGACACCTTTGTGCATGGAAAAGTATCAAGTAGGAAGACCCAATGAGAAGATGTGACGATTTGTCACATTTTGCAATGAATTTACTTATGTATTTGCAGGGTTTGGAGTGAGTTTATTTCTCATACATACATACATTCAAAACTGGGCATACATCATGGTCATTTAAATGTCTACTATTTGTATTTTCTCTGTGTTCCTTTCTGCATTTATTTAGCTTTGTGCATCACATTTTAAGGATATGTTAATGTGCTCGGTTTGGAACTGTCTGTCATGTACCTTTGGACTTCTACAGAAAAAAGAAGCTTCTTTATAAAACCTCCTCTAAGGAGACTTTCTGTTTCCTGTGATTACCCCTAAACAGCTGACAGAAAAAGGAACACCAGCTTTTAAGAAAAATGTCTTTTATGTCCTGTGATATTTTGTAGGGTCTTTAATATTTTGTAATGAAATTAGTGCTGTCTGTCCAACCCTGAGGGCCCAGGCAGCGATTCCTGCCTGCTGAGCCAGGGAAACATCCCTGGAAAGAAGCAGGACCCAAAGGAACCCATGTTAATAAGAATTAGTGTTTATACTGTGAAACTTGCTATTACACTAATTTACCTGAACAAGCAACTAGAGACCTGAGACCAGAAGCAACTAATAACATTCTCTGTCATGCTGTGTGCATCACAAAATATTATCAAAATGTTTTTTCTAATGTTAGAATCCATTAATATTTTTGTTAGGTTTTTCTTTCTATTACCACTTAATTGAGCTTGTATTTAAAGCAAAAATAACTAAGTTTTAAATTTCTGGGGGCTGGGGCAGAGTGGTGGAATTAATGATTGTCTGGCACAACTGGACAGGGCAGAAAATATATATATATAAATAAAGAACTATCATTCTTTTTCCCATATCTTTGCCTGAAAGGTCCTTAATTTTGAAGTTATAATAATTCAGAGAGAAAGAGAAATTTTTCATTCCAAAGGAGGTTCCTGCCTTCCTTGGCAGACACCTGTGTTTCAAACCAAGACAAGGAACAGAATGCAACCAGAGTACTTATTGTATCTGTGACCTGACTACCAGTTTCAGCTTAGCTTAGCAGTAGTGCAAAATATTGTACACATATTATGCAATTTAACTGGAAACTATTCTTTTTCTCTAACAGTTTGGGTCTCTGCAGCACATTCCATTGAAGGAAGTGGAACTCTGTTTTATATTGCAGGGAAGAATGCAGCTCTAGTAAATAAATGCAAGACAACAGCTTTAAACATGGCATGCACTTAATATTTTAAGGTTGGCACCAAAATTTGTATGTATGTAAAATATACATGAAGACAAGGAAATACTCAGCCAGACAGCACACCAGAAAAAACACACACTTCCTGTTTATGACAAGATAATCTGGAGTGAAGCAGTATTTTCTAATTGGATAAACATGGCCCTAGGAGCCTGGGGAAGTCTAAATTTTACTTTCAGCACTAATGCTACTCACAGGGTGGTCCTAGATACAAGATACTACTATGTCTCATCCTTCCTGTCAGTAAATGGGGATAAATACCACCTGATGTACCCCACATACATGGACAAGATACGGGATATTTGCCTGTAACTTTAGAAAAACAATAAGCCCTTGATATTTGTTACTTAAGACAACTTTTCCAGTTTGAAAAGGATAGAAAATGTAAGCAGAGAAAAGTGATGAAGCACAATGAAAAATATCCTTAGAATACCAAATGAAATGACACAGTCTTGGGATTAGAGTAGGAAAACTTGCATAAAGATGACACTGCACTATAATACATTTGTCATTTGCCAGACCTTTCCCGGAGTTTTACTTGCACATACCAACTAAAGTTAGGTCTGTTGCCTGAGGAAATCGACTTTCTTCATCTAGCAGAGACAGGAGACCCATGGGTTTCTGAAGGAACATATCTAGAAGGGGACGGTTGTCCTCATACTCCACTGTAGTGGCATCGATTCCCTCACTCTGATATTCCATCTGCAAAAGTCACCAGCACAGTTTTAATACCGGAACAGTAAAAGCAATATCGTCATTAGGGCATTTATAAAGCACAGCAATGCTCTATAGGCCTCAATAACATTATTTACCAAACTTCAACAGAAAGATGTCATTATCTCACATTTAAATCACATAATCATTTTTTAAAGTACTCCTGGATATGATTATGGTGTAGGATGCAGGATTCAGATAGACTTTAACAGAGTTGAATTTACCTGCTCCAGTGCAAAGATATGTTGATTGAAATAAAACTGGATCTGTTCATTAGCAATATTTATGCATAGCTGTTCAAAAGAATTTCTTGCGAAGTTCTCAAATCCAAATATGTCTAGTATCCCAACATTCATCCCACTTTCAGCACTGCTGCATGTGAAAATACAAACAAAATTCATTATGGGCAACAAACAATAAGTTAAAATAAAAATAAACTTGGTAACTAAGATTGCATAACTAATTCACTCTACTGCAAAAATAAAGGAGGAAAAGTATGTCTGAACTTAAGACTACTTGTGCATTTGTTCAGCATTGCTAAGACTTCTGTTTTTCAATTGCTTCTTGCAAATTTCCATTTGAAGGCAGGAAAATCATAGGTACAAA
Organism: Prinia subflava; assembly: GCF_021018805.1. Classification (NCBI taxonomy): domain Eukaryota; kingdom Metazoa; phylum Chordata; class Aves; order Passeriformes; family Cisticolidae; genus Prinia; species Prinia subflava. The sequence continues at coordinate 19,518,799 of NC_086252.1, forward strand.
GTAACAGACACCTAGCAGCGATATTGAAACTAGGGCTTTCATTAGGCAGATCCCAAATAAAATCGAATGTCTGCTCCTGCAGGCAGAGAGAAGGTGTCAAGGTTTAATGGTATGTTTTTGCTACACTAATTCAGAAGTGTAATTACCAAATCTGCTGCTGCTACAAGCTGGACTGTTAAAAGTCCATGTGCTAACTCAAGTACACTCAGTCTCTACCAGAACTGCATGAAATGAGAATATGTCTATATGACATAGTGAAGTAGCAAGTAGAGATCTCAGATCAGAGGCATTTTCACATCACCTGAGAGGTTCCCTTCTTTCTAAAATCTCTACAGCTTCTTCAAAAGATCAAGCCAGGCAGATCAGTGCCTGGCAATGAAATCATAAGGATGCTCAATATAATGTTTCTGTAATTATAAGAAAAATGAAAGAATTATCACAGCTGAAGTAGCAGCACAATAATCATCTGAAATCTGCATTTATTACTTGCTTACAAAAGCAGGGGGATTGTAAGGACTGTGAATACATCCTGACATTTTTCAGTGTATTTCTATTATTTATCAGCCTTTTGTATGATTTTCCTGTTCACTACATAGGAAGCATCTTTTAAAAAAATTGTACAACACTTCAACCACCCAATTTCCATTGACTTCAGTAGCTAAATTCTGTTCAGCTCTTTGAAAATGATGGGCTTAATGTCCTGGAAACAGGATTCAGTATCACAGCATGAAAGCCATTTTGAAGCCTTAGCCAAAATAAACACAGCACTCTTTCTGCAAAATCAAAAATATACAAACGGATGAACCCATCAGACATATGCACAGTAAGTACACATGATTCAGCGATGTGTAACTTGCCATATATTTTTATCTGGCTGAAGCAGCGTATTAATACGATTTACAATCCAGCTGAAGAGGCGGCCATAAAGTGCTTTAGACATGGCATCCCGCACGTCCGCTGCTTTGTCCACAGTGTTTGTCCGGATAATTGTCTCCCCCCGAGTTACAACGCAGTGCGAGGTTAGGGCCTCTTGAAGTTCCTCTGACCCAATGCTTAGGAGTGCAGCAGCTAAAGACAGTGGAAAAAGACACACAACTGTGATTATGAAGTGGAAATCACCAGCATTGACCAACTGCTACCATGAGCTAGAGACCATCACAAATAGAGTCAAATTGCATATACAGAACTGACAATGTTAAAGAGTGTATACCATTATCTAAGGCTTCTGGGTTAGGAACTTCACTTTTATCTGTTTGGTGTTGTGAAGAAATAGCAGCAAACTCAATATTTCCCGTATTTAAGATTCCAGTCAGTATTCTGTACACTGAGTACACTTCCTGTAAAAGATGACAAGAAGCACTTTTAAGGAATTTAGTTAGATACACACATCATATTTAGGCTATGAAAGAAAAACATGGGCACTGGAATGGATATTAAAGCCTGTAGCTTCCTCTGAAACCTCTGAGTTCTACAAGTTCAAGTAAGCTTCTATTTATACAAGAAATAGTGCAACAGAATTGCCTCAGTACTAACTGGGAACTCAGGCAGGTCTTGCCTGAGTGGGGGTTACACTTTCACAGTTCATTTCTGTCATAACAGAGATTTTGTGGCTCACAAAATTTTGTACATCCACAAAACCAAAGGGCAGCACTGGAGGTGGTTTGCCTAAATGTCAATAATGGTTTAGCAACTGAATCTCTTACCTCATCAGTAAATCCTATAATTCTAAAACAATGCTGAATTGCTTCGAACTGTCTTCCATAGGAATCTTTAGTAACAATATCATGCATTACTCTTCCAGTTTCATTATCGATATATCTAAACAGAATGGGAGAAAGGAAGCATCAGACTACCACATGTCAATACAAGCTCCAGTGTATTGGAGTGACTTAAAAGCAAGTACCTCAGTAACTGGAAAGAACATTTATCTCAACAACTTTCAATTATATGGTCTGATGCTAATTCATAAGAAGCTTTTGTTTCTGTTGCATTAATATCTGCTTATTCTTCATTAATGTCTAATAATGTTACCAACATTTCACACACATCCTCTCACCCACTACAGATCAGATGCACCCAAAGTACAAACACCAATTAAAAACCTCCAAAGCATATTCTGGGTTCTTCCTGAACCTGAATCATAAGGAGGGTTGCCTGCATTTGAAAGTATGACAAAATATCTACATAATGAGCTTGGTTCTTCTCCTCTGCTTTAATAATTCAACTTCTCAAACAAATCCAAATAATTTAATGCCTTAGTGTCCATCTTCTTCTCACCTTGGGAGGATTAAGAAAGATCCTTAAGGAATGGAGAAGGATTAAGAGAGATTTTAAGGCATCATACTAAAAGTAAGTGCTGATCAATAGCTAATTACAATGAGCAGTTAAAACAAGTGAGCGATAGTTACCTAGGAGGCTTTTTATCAGGAAGTCTATATTCAGAAAGTTTCTTCTGATGATAAAGGCCAGCATAAATATAATAGAATATATGGAAATTTTTTTCGCCCCTGGAAAACAAAAATCCTTTTAAAGCACCTGCATTTGTTCTTGTAGCATCTTGTACAATGAATGTAAAAGTAGTTCTTATAATGAGTTCACTGAAACAAGGTAGCAAATCTTGCACTTGTTTTAATAGTGTAGGATCAGTACCTGTGAAGCATGGAAAACCCAGTGAACACAACATTTCCCCCAAGAATCAAGTGGCTCTGGGTTCTACTGCAAAAGAACAGGACTAATCTTGTTGTCATAGCATTGTACAAAGAATTATTCTTTTAACAGAAGACAGAAAAATATCCAAACCACAGAATTTTTGGTAACTAAATCAATTCAAACACTACATAGATGCCATAGGACAGACAATTAATATACCTACACAGCCTGTTTTATGACCCTTGATTTTTCAAGTAGATATTCAGAAATCTTTGCCCCCATTACAGCTCCTGTAGGTGTAAACATCATTTCCAGATATTTTCCAAAGCGACTTGAGTTGTCATTGATGGCAGTGCAGGCGTTTCCAAATGCTTCAACCAGAGGATTCACCTGAAGAATTTTCTCACGCAAAGTCCGGTTATTGGCCTTGACAGAATAGATACAAATCAGAAGGATAATTAAAAGAATAGAATGCTCACCCCCAATCCAATTCTTGTTCCAGAAGCAAAGAATCCTTTTCTTATGCTAACCTTTCTGCTTATACAACAAGAAGTCCAACAAACTGATAAGAAAATCTCCCACAGGTAGCAAAATACAGATCCCTCTTTCTCTGCACTTGTTCCACCTTTGACTTGTTTTATAATTAGGTAAGAGTACCAAAACCACAGTATACTAAAGACGTCTGCTTAGGGTTAAGCTGACATGGTTAATTTTCCCATTATTTTGTGCTAATAGCATTACTCATAACATTTAAATGTGTAAGAGCTTCTAATATTGGAGCTATTCTTTATTTTATGAACGATGTTATATGTGATAAGTACTGTACATAACTGCAGGTACTGAACACTCAGAAGGCACCTTCTCTTTAAAAAACTATTGGCTGGCTTGATGTGAGTCATACTCTTGCATGCTGATTCAATACTATCAAATGCATGATTACTATGTCCCTACACCAAGTGTGACAATCCTCATGAACAGCTTTTAGTATTAAAGATTAAATAAAGTGAACATTGGGATAGGGTTGGGAGGATTTCTTCATAATTTTACATAATTGACTAGAAAATACCTTTCCCAAGAAGGTCAAATGTTGGACGATCAGATGGGCACTTTCTGTCTTTCCAGCACCACTTTCCCCACTGATGATAATGCACTAAACACACAAAACAAAATACTTAAGTGCATAGTTCACCACATGGTCGATTTCTGCTATTACTAATCCTACCTGTTACTTCATGTTTAGTACCAAAACTACAGAATACCTCAAGGGTCAACTCCCTTCTGAAAGGAAAGATCAGCAAAGGCTCAGTGTAGTATTTTATTCCCTAGATTACTAAAATGCATCTTGCAATGCCTGATCCCAAGGTGCATGTGTGAAGCAGTGACTGAATTTTGAAGGGCTAGAACACATAAACAAGTGACCATGTCTCAGCTCACTGCATTGAATTTACATGAATTAACACAAAACACAGGGTACAGCTGTTTTTAATACATTGACCAAAAGTTTGCTCTGAAAAATAATCTTAAATGATAGGTCCTGTGTAGAGAGGCTATTCTGTAAGTGATGCTGATATTCAAGCTAGAACAGCAAACTCACACCTAAACATTTCAGAAAAATGTGCATCTGTTCACTGGATGATTCTGGGAGGACATATCCACCTTCCTCCTGTGTCAGCAGTCCTTGACACATGGTATTTTACAGGCTCTTCAAAAGCCATCCAGACTCAAGAGACTACCTAGAATGATATCTAAATCACTTTCCTTCTCTCTGCTGGATGGGGAATAGGGAAGTTGAAAGCCAGTTCTCACCTGAATACTGAAGGATGCAGATTAATTTCATTTATTATTTACCCTTTTTCCCCATGAATTCTACAGACCACTGGTACAAATATTATTCTACTTAAGGTACAGTATCAATTGACATATTAAAAAGTTAACACTGATGATGCACATATTCACAGGTTTTTATGAAAACATCTGAAAACTATTTGCATGATATTTGGTGTGACTAGGGAAGTCATGCACAACAGTTTACACAGTTAAGGCTCATGAGTTTTTCTAGAATTGGTCAGAACTTGACTATTGCTTCAGGAGAAATAGTAGGCTGAAACAAACTTTCAAGCTTCACAGAAAAAAAAAAGAAGGGAAAAAAAAAGAAAAAGAGAATCAATACATTTTCAGTCTGGCTACAGTGCTTTTCTGGTGCACCTTTATGCAAAGAACTAGCCAGGTAACAGATAAAAACAAGCTCCTGTATTACTTTGCAAACAGAAAACAGGAAACTGATTTAGATCTGAAAAAGATTATTTCTGAAAGAAGCACAAACTATATAATATTAAAGATGCACAAAGCCTGAAGAGCTGATGTATGAACCAATCTTTTTCCTCAGATAACAAGTTTTCACATAAGTTACTCTACATGAGTACTTGTTTTCTTTAATGCCTCCATCAAAGAACATTTAAGTGATTAAAGAAGTATTTACTATCTCCCAGGCCAGTGTACTTTCATATAATCAGTAAAGCTCCTGTTTTCTTCCTCTTCA